>NC_136478.1:38509992-39149680 GCF_902686455.1 Sciurus vulgaris | reverse complement strand
GTAAGTAGAAGGCTCTGGGTTCAACCCCCAGCACCACAAAAAAAAAGAAAAAATTTCAGCAAGTATTTGTTGGCCCCTTCCCAATACCAGGCCCCCTGCTGGGCATGAGGGACAAGAGATGACCAACTTAAACACCAACCCTATTTATGGATCTTGGACTCATGGAGAGCCACAGACCCTAGAGTAGATGCTGACAGTTATGCCGAAGATTTTTTTTTTTTTTTTTTTTTTTTTTTTTTTTGCAGTGCTGGGGATTGAACCTAGGGCCTTCTGCTTGCAAGGCAAGCACTCTACCGACTGAGCTATCTCCCAAGCCCCGAAGATTCATTCTTATTCCCAATGTCACAAGAAAATGGTAATCATTCTTTTGGACAAGGCTGATTACTTTATTCCTTAACTATGTGTTTTTTCTGTATGTGTCCATCTCTTCTCCAAAGGGTGGAGAAGAAATCTTCCTCAAAACGATAAAATCCATAGCACCAAGCATGGGGACCAGAACACTACCTACTACCTCTCAGATTCCAGTGACAGAAATTCAGCTAAAAGTGACGATGCCAAAAAAATAAATGAACAATAAAAAATAAAATTCGGGAGGACATCATGAAAAAATGATAGAGCAGGAAACTCTAAGGATCATTCTCTTATTAACTGGGAACACAAAAATACTCAAAATCAACTATTTTGAAATCGGACCCTTGTAAACAGTCAGAGGAATGCCTGATTGAGAAAGAGGCTGCTAAATTGTTGCTAAGAGAACAGTAGATTAAGATGTAAACCATGCCTTTCTTCAGCTGCAGCCCTACCATGAGGCTGTAGAAACGGCATTCTTAAGAGTGCTGAGTGGGGCCAAGGTAGGCAATAAGATTATCCTCCAAAAACTTGGGTTGTGTATTTTATTTGGTCCGGCAGTTCCCTAAAGGACTGATAAAGACCTCTGTCTTGATTTCCTCCTTCTCTAGCTTCCCATAACAACATCTACCATAAGATTTAAATGAAAAGAACACCATTTTGGAAGCAGATATCTAAGAAAATTTTTGTCAGGTCACTGATTGACTGTAGAGATAATGGAACAAAAATTTCAAGAGCCATACACAACAAGGACTACATAATTTGTGAATTATAATTTGAAAAAGTCACTAAACAGATGGCTGTAGTCTTCAACAAACAAAAATTGGCAATTTATGAGAATTAATGCTGATTAACTTAATTAACTAATGCTGATTAATTTATGAGAACTAATGCTGATTTCTAGCATTAATACATTATAATACTCAAAATGTCCAGTTCTTGATGAAATATTACAAAGTATATGTGTTAGTCAGTGTTTTAGTTAGCATTTTTTGTTACTGCGACCAAAAGACCTAACAAGAACAATTTTGAGGGAGAAAAATTTTGTTTTGATTCATGGTTTCAGAAATTCAGTCCATAGTTGGCTGATTCCGTAGCTCTGGACTCCAGATGATGTAGAATATCATGGCGGAAGGGCATGGTGGAGGAAAGCAGGTCAGTACATGACACCAGGAAGCAGAGAGAGACTTCTACTCTCCATAAACAAAATATAAAACACAAAGGCACAGCCCCAGTGACCTACTTTTTCCAGTCACAACCTACCTACCTATAGTTTCCACCCAGTTAATCCAGATCAGTGGAATCCATATTAGTTTAAGGCTCTCATAACCTGATCTTTTCAGCTCTAAAAGTTTTTGCATTATCTCACACATGAGCTTTTGGGAGACACCTCATATCTAAACCATAATAGTTAGTTTTCCATAAATACAACAAACACCTGAGATAACCCACTTATAAAAAGTTTACTTTGGCTCACAGTCTTAGAAGTTCCACATGGTTTGATTATGAAATGTCCCCCAAAAAAGCTCATTTGGCAATGCAAGTAAAATGATTAGATATGAGAACTATAAACTAATCAGTGAATTGATCCATTTGATGGATTAATAATTTGAATAGATTACTGAGTGGTAACTGTAGGCAGGTGGGGCATGGCTAGAGGAACTAAGTCACTGGGGCCATGACCTTGGGATTATATTTTGTCCCTGGCCCTTTGGGCATATATATATATATATATATATATATATATATATATATATCTCCTCCCCCCACACCCCATTTCTGACTCCCATGAGCTGAGCAGCCTTCCTCTGCCACACCCTTCTGTCATGATTTTCTGTCTTACCTCGGGTCCAGAGCAATGGAATCACTAACCATGAACTGAATCTCTGAAAATGTGAGCCCCAAATAAACTTTTCCTCCTTTAAGTTGTTCTTCTCAGGTATTTTGATCACAGCAACAAAAGCTGATTAACACAACCCATGATTAGTTGGTCCCATTGCTTTTAGGTCTGTGTCAAGGCAGCACATCATGGCTGGAGTGCATGGTGGAGCAAAACCACTTGCTTCATTGCAGGAAGCAAAATAAAGAGGAAAGAGCCTACAGTCCCTTTGAGGGTACAATGACTGACAGACCTCCTACCAGGCCCACCTTTAAAGGTTGCACTGCCTTCCAATAGCAGCATGCTTGGAACCAAGACTTTACTACTTGGACATTTGGGGGACACTCTAGACCCCACCTATAGCAGTATAGAAAGAAACAGGAAAGACTAGCTCATTCACAAGCTGTGAGAAAATTATTTTCTGCTGTTTAAGTCACCCAGTCTGTGGTAAACTATTATGGTAAGACTTGCAACTTAACATATCAATAACCAAACTATATAGCTTATATAGAGAAATGTCTGGTTTATAAGAATTAAAAGGTTTAAAAGGCTTGCTTAGCTCAGAGTCCCCATCACATTGGACCTCTGGTAAGGACTACATATCATGATGGGAGTGTGTGCCAGAGACCACACTCACCTCCTGAACCAGGAAGCAAAAGAGAGGCCGTGGTTCCACAATCCCCTTTTCAAGGGCATGTCACAATGACCTAAATACTTCTCATAAGGTCCCACCTCCTAAAGGTCCCTGTTGGGGGCTGTGCCATGTTGGCGGCGCCAGGATGGCGCCTGATCACATCGGCAGCGAGGAGGTTAATTGACATAAGCACACTCAGGTGATTTTCTCGTCCACGCACTCAATGTATGCGCATGTGTTCTCGAGCACTAATTGCCTGCTCGGAGCATCTCGCCTAATCTTTGCGTAAGAGGCGTGGCCCTGTTCTCCGCATCCTGGAGGTGATATAAGCAAGGACACAGCAGCCATTAGAAGCAGTCAGAGAGAAGATATGCCACAGCAGCCATTAGCAAAAAAGCCAGAAGAAAGAACACAGCGAGTAGGGGCAGCGGCGGAAGGCAGATGGCGAAACGGAGAAAAGCCTGTCTTTCTTTCAAAGTTTCTCTCTTAAGCAAAGTTTTTCTGATAAGCGGGGTCTCTCTCTCCTCTCAAAGCAAGTAAACCTCATTTCCTCTATCCTCTATAAATGAACAAGCAAGAAACAGTCTCTCTCTCTCCTCTCAAACCTCATTTCCTCTATGAACAAGCAAGAAAGCAGTGCACTAAAGAGAAAGATAGAAGTGCCTCAGTTTCTACTCCACCACCCATAAGACCCGTGCAAGTTGTTGCTGCAGGCGGTGACAAATATCCATGGATTTTGGAACCGCAAAGAGCCAGCGACAGGTCCCCAATAGGACCACCCTGGGAACCAAATCTTCAACACATGGACTTTTGGAGGACACTATTAATATTCAAACCATAGCAGTTGGCGACTAGATGAACTGTAAAAAAATAAAGTAAAATCTTATGCTAGCCAAAACACAGGTCTGTAGTGTTTGTGACAAGTCCGTGTTGTGGACAGGCTAAAGCTCTGGCCAGAGGTGCTGAGAGAACCCTGTAGAGTAGGAAGGTACAGTGGTCCTGAGCCACCAGCCCCCAAAGCAGATGACCCTAGGGGATTGACTGCTCCTGACTCAGGCCAGCACTACTCTGGGGAGAGCAGGTGACCTGCTGGGCCTGTGACTCTCAGAAGTCACTGGTCTTTTTATATCAAAGTTCCTCGTTATCCTGGGCCTGTTAAAATGGGTCCCTGATCCTTAAAAATATTCACATTTTCTGATCTCAAAATTATGATATAGTAAAATACTGTACTATAAAGCTAGAGTGATCAAGATTGTCTCCATGGGAAGAGAACAGACCCAGAAATCAATAGAACAGTATAGAGAGCTCAGAAATAAAACCAACACAAGTATAAGCAACTGATTTTATACCCAAAATGCAATTCAAAGGAGAAGAAAAATGTTCTTTCCAACAAATGGAGCTAGAACAATTGAATATTCATCCAAATGCAAAAAAAAAAAAAAAATTCAACCTTTATACATACTTTCGCAACTTGCAGGAAAATTAACTGAAAAGATATCACTGACTTAAAAGTAAAGTACACATCTATAAAACTTCTAGAAGGAAACAGAAGAGAAAATCTGTGTGATCTTGCGTTTAGCAATAAAAAACATTGATAAGCTGAAATTTATCAAACTTAAGAACTTTTGCTCTAAGAAAGACACTGGTAAGGAAATGAAAAAACAAGCCACAGACTGGGAGAAAATAATTGCAAATCACTATCTGATATGGGACTTGTATCCAGAATAGATGAAGAACTTTAAAATATCAGCAGTAAGAAAACAAACGATCCAATTTAAAAATGGGTGAAAGACTTGAACAGACATTTCACCAAAGAAGAAATCCAGATGGTAAATGAGTGTATGAAAATGATGTTCGACATCATTAGTCATCAGGGAAATGCAAATTAATTTAACTATGAGGTGCTACCATATATATACAAGAATGGCTAATCCAAAAAATTGCTGGCTAGGATGTGAAACAACAAGAACTCTTTCATGATTGGTGGGAAAGCAAAATCAAACAGTCACTTTGGAAGACAATTTGGCGATTTCTTACAAAGTCAAATGCAGACTTGCCATACAGGTTAGCAATTATATTTGCAGGCATTCCTGAACAGATTTGAAAGCTTATGCCAACACAAAAATCTGTGTACAGAATGTTTATAGCAGTGGGCTGGAGATATAGCTCAGTTGGTAGAGTGCTTGCCTCGCATACTCAAGGCCCTGGGTTCAATTCCCAGAACCCCCCCCCCCCACACACACACACAATGTTTATAGCACCACAGCCAGGACATAGTTCAAGAAGTGCCTCCAACCCTGCTATTGAAGAACTCAGGGGTCCACAAACATCCCCAGATGAGTCCCAATTATCACCTTGACCTGGTGTCATACGAGGTTTGTCAGATTAAGCAAATAAAAATATATCACCCAAATAAATTTAAATTTCAGATAAACAAAAAATTTCTTAATATGTCTATGTAATATTTGGAACCTACTTATACAAGAAAATTATCATAGCTTATCTGAAATTCAAATCTAATGAGGCATTCTATATTTCACCTGCAATCCCGTTCACACTCCTGCCCTTTGCAGCCTCCCTGTTTCCCCTTCAGATCCATTCTCCTTCTTGGCTTTAAGAATAAACACCTGCACCATTATGTATAATTATAATGTACAATAAAAACTGGAAGAAAACAAAAAAGAATAAATACCCAAAGCAACAGGGACAAAGTCTCTGCTACTTCAATGGCAAGCACTGTCAAGTACTGAAGATGGACAAAAGTGAGGAGAAGCAGGGGAAATGAAAGACCATGTCATGAGTCTGACCAGCCCACCTTCTGTGCTGCCAGAAGACCTTGGTTTGGCCTACAGCAGTGATTGTCATCTTGACCGCATGATGGGAGCTCTAACATTATTAATGCTTGGGTCTGATTTGGGTATTGGAAATTTTAAGCTTCTCTGGTGATTCTACTTAATAGTTAAGGCTGCTATTTTCTAACTGCCAATAAACAACCCACTAATTTGTGCCACAAATCATAGTTCTGAAAGTTGATAGTCAGCCAGGCAGATTTGAGTCTCATGCTCATGTCATTTTGGAAATCTCATGTCAGAATACCAACATGTGGTCTTTCTTTATGGTCTGGGCTTCCTTACAATATGGCAACTATGTTCTAAGGGAGAGCCAGGTGGAAGTCATATTGTCTTTTTTAATCTAGCTTAAGAAGTCACATCATTTTAGCTATATTTCTTCATTCAAAGCAAATAACTAAGGCCAGGGCATATTCAAGAGAGGGAATTAAACTTTATCTCTTGATTAAACAAACATCAAAGAATTTGTGGTCCTATGTTAAAACCATCACATGTACCATTTAAAAAAGGAATTTCCCGAATTCATTCCTTTCTCTGTACTCCCCCAGCCCTAGATTAACATCACCTTGCCTCCAGTGGTCTCCTCAATGTCCCATAGAGCCTACTATCTACCCTGAAGCTGAAATCTCAAGCTCAGAACCAGTCATGCTTCCTGCTGCCTGAAGGGTAGAGTTTGTGGTCAGTAGACTGGTCTTTGTGCCTCTTATCCAATCAGCCTCCTCAATCTCCAAGACACAACCAGTCTCAGTACAAGCAGATCCTCTCCAGAGCCGTGCATTTGCTAGCTCACTGCTCACATGAACACTGTCCCATTGCCAGAAATAGGCCCACTCTCCATCCCACTCTTCTTGATCCTCCTTGAGGACTTTGCTCAAACCCCACCTCCAGAAAGCCTTCCTAAGCACCCCAGGAGGGTCAATCACAGCACCCTGGACTTCTCTTTACCACACATAGGTCCCTTCACTTAATTTCTTTTAACTTAATATCATAGTATAACATACAAAAAAATACTTGAATCCTAAGGATATGACTTGAATTTTCAGAAACTGAGCACAGCTACATAACCAGTTCCCACATCAAAAAACAGAATATCTCGCCGGGCATGGTGTTGAACGCCTGTGATCTCAGTGGCCTGGGAGGCTGAGGCAGGAGGATCACAAATTCAAAGCCAAACCTCAGCAAAAGCAAGGCACTAAGCAACTCAGAGAGATCCTGTCTCTAAATAAAATACGAAATAGGATTGGGAATATGGTTCAATGGTCCAGCGCCCCCGAGTTCTATTCTGGTACCCCTCCCCAAAAAACAGAATATTTCTAAAGCCCCAGAAGCCCCTCCATAGCCCTTTCTGTTCACCATCCCCTGTCTCTTCCCTGCCCCAGCCCTGGTAACCACTATTGTGACTTCTAACCTTCTGGATTAATGTCACTTTTCTAAACTTTATATAAGTAGACTTATCCAATTATGCATTTGGATCCAGTGTCATTTTAGGTCATATAGTATTTTAATCAGAGCTCATGATATAATTTGTAATGCCCATGAAAAATTAAAATGTAGAATCCTTTGTTCAAAAATTAAGACTTTCAAAGTGGCTACAGCAGAATATGAATCAGTCATGGAATCTTTCTGAGCTCAGGGCCATATGTGACTGCCTAAGTTGCAGTCTGCCTAAGTTCCAGTTGTCCCTTTGCTTGAATCTTCTTGAGGCAAGAGCTTTACTGGGGATGAGTCAGTCTCTTTGCAAAGCTTTCTCATCCTTCATTCATGATACCTCACAGAGCCCTGAGATCTGGAGGGAGGGAAATCACTTCAAGCACCACACCTACTTTATAGATTCAGAATCCAAACTAAAGATGCCCTGGGCCTACACCACGCTCCCACAGGGAGTAGGTTCCAGGTTGAGCCTCACACTGAAGTCCTCAAGCTCTGGACAGCATCCCCTTAGCCAGGCCCTGATTTGCTTAGATTCTACTGGATGCCAAATACTAAACTCAGGATTGAGGGGATAAAGAGTCCCTGCCCATAAGGAACTTGCAATTCAAATGAAAAAACAAAAACGGGACTGACATATGTCAAAAGACAAAGTTTAAAGATCTTAATTGGCTGTGTGTGTGTGTGTGTGGTTATTCTGGACTCAGACAACACTTCATTCCATAAAATAGAATAAGTATTCCAATGAGCTGATCAGAAGAGATTTATAGACAGAAAAGGATTAAAGAAAGCAGAAACAAAGGACAAAGAGCGGATTGGTCATATCAAAATTATTTTCCTTGTGAGGTTTGGACAGAGAGCTAGAACAATACAAAAGTAACTGGTTGGACTCAGTGGCAGAGCACTTGCCCAGTATGAGGAAGGGCCTGGGTTTAATCCCAACACAGTGAAAAACAAAAACGAAAACAAAACCTGGGTAATATCAGGTTATTTCAGGTTTTTTTTCCCCCTTAAGGATTAAAGCAGAAGGCATTTCACGAATTAAGCTAATGGAAACTGGCCTGTTTGGTACATCTGGTTACTATGTCTGTCCCCTAATTTTCAGAAGGTGGAAAATAACTGAAATTTCAGTTTGGCCATGTGGAACTTTAGTATGAGTGATTCCATTTTAATTTTTAGTCTGGTCTGTTGGGGCCTAGTATGGGAGCTTACTCCAAAACTACTATAATTTTTATTTGATACACAAGTTATGTTTGACTATGAGGTGTCTCCCAAAAGCTCCTCTGTTAATGCAGAAATATTCAGAGGTCAAATTATTGGATTATAAGAATCATAACCTAAGTCCACCCTCATTTGAATGAACAAACTGGTGGTAACTGTAGGCAGTGGGGGGCTTGGTTCCCCCACTTCCTTATGCTGTCATGAGCTGATAGCTTTCCTCTGTGGGCCCTTTGGCCATGATGTTCTGCCTCACCTCAGGCCCTGAGCAATGGAACTGGCGGATACATACCAAATTCTGAAACCATTAGCCAATATAACTTTTCCCTCCTCTAAGTATTTCTATGCCAGGTATTTTGGTTACAGTGATGCAAACCAGACTGATAACACACATGAAAAAATTAATCAAAATATTTCTTCCTTCATGTGAGCCTCGTAGCTACAAGAACTGGAGGCTGTCTCTGTCTAACCAAGAGGGAGAAGCTGGAGGGGGCTGGCAGGAGGCTGAGGGCAGGCAGACCTCCTGGTAGCCCTGAAAAACTGGACAATTGAACCACAGTCTGGCTCACACAGGCCTGGTCTGGTCAGCATGCTGCTGCTGCTGCTGCTGCTGCAGCATCTGTACTAGGAACATCCCAGTTATCTCTTTGGTCCCTGCATCACTTGGTCACAGGATAGTCTGATTGATCAAGCTGTGGTCCAACTCCTGGTTATCCCAGGGATGAGAGAGAAAGGCTTCTGGTTCCCACAGTGACTGGTAGAGAATTCCTCAGATGGAAATCAAGGGGTCACTAAGAACAGGCAGTAGAAGCTTGGTGTTGAAAATGTAACAAAAATCCCCTATTCTGCACATATTTGTTTGTATAGCCAGTACATAGAATAGTGAGGATCTCTCAACCCTGAAAAAAACTTGGCCTCGTCCCATTGAGAAGCTAGGAAAGACAGTAGAGTAGATGAGTTTGCACTCATTCAAAGTTTGTAAATGTGTGGTGTGATGGTAAATTTTAGGTGTCAACTTCACCTGGGTTAAAGGAATACCCAGATAGCTGGTAAAGCATTATTGCTGGGGCTGATTATGAGGGAGCTTTCAGAAGAGATTAGCATTGAATCAGGAGAATAAGTAAGGAAATTCTAACTTTTGAGGGCCGAGATAGAACAAAAAGACAGAGGAAGAGCAAATTCACTCTCTTCTGGAGCTGGGACATCCATCTCCTATCCTTGGACATTGGAATTCCTAACTTAGACTGAATTATACTACTGGCTTTCCTGGTTTTCCAGTTTTGCATATGGTATATTGTGGGACTTCTAAGCCTCTGTAATTGCTTGAGACAAACTCCATAATAAATCCCCTCTTATGTATCTATTTCTGTATGCCTATTTAGAACCTGTTCTGTTTCTCTGGAGAACCCTAATACATGTAGCTAAAGTAAAAGCCTTCAAGCCCCACACTAACAGAAGAAAATCAGTAAAATGATCAAGCTTTAACTTAACTAATTCAGAAACTAAAACTCTCTTGGGAACAAGACTTCCTTGAAAGGAAGACTACATTAGCACTGGGAGTAAGTTCCAAGGAACCTGGAAAAGAGCGGAAAGAATGTGGAAAGAATCCCCATCTGTAATGCAAGAAAGAGGCTTAGAGTTTGGCAGACATGAGGATTCCAGTAATGCCCAGGCCTCTGCCCCCCAGGATGGGATTACCCCTGGATGTCATCCTGTCTGAGTTCTAGTCCCAGCGAGCAGGCTCATCCTCTGAGAGGTAGATTGTGAGAGGTCATGCACTCTGTGGGGGAGAGATGCCTATTGCTTTCTGGACTCTGTTTGCCCTCAGTACCTCCTCCAGTGCAAGGCAAGGTAATATTACTGGCCCAGGCACAGGGCATGTTTGTGAAAATGTGGAAATGCATGATTCCACTTGTGCAATCGCTTCCTGCTCTAGATTTTGGTATAGTGCAGGCACTGAACAACGGTGGGGACCAGGCATTGCGTTGTATCGGTACATCAGTCAGCAATCATCATGTAACAAACCACTCCAGACATTAATGGCTTAACAGAATGATAATCTCTTATTCTTTGAGTTTGTGGATGCCTGGAGCCCTACGTAGACTATGCTTGTCTGAAGCACCTTAGCTGGAGCATCTCTGCTCCATACATCTCATCCTCCTCTTAATTGGCTCTGTTCTACTCTTGAAGACAGCAGAAATGCACAAGAGTAAACAGACACACAGGGCCCTCCAGCAACACACGCTGTCACTCCATTCTCATTCCATTGGCCAATATAGGTCCATGGCAGCCCAGAGTCAGAATGAGTTATGTGGCAGAGGATGTGGATATAGGGAGAGGAAAGGGATTGGGGCCAGTAATGTAATCTAGCACCTGAGGGCAAGTGGAGCCGAGGGCAGAGACTGGGAAGCCAGCTTGATCCCAGCTGGGATGTAAGGGCATTGAAGTACTGGGAAAAGAGCCAAGCCTGGGGGAAATCTCGGGCAGTGAACAGAGACCAGGGAGGCAAGAGGCCACCGAACTGGCTGATTGAAAGTGTCCTGAAGCAAGCTGGCAGTGAGCAGGGGTCCAATCACCTTTTCCTTGTGCCCAGAAAGAGCTTGTGACACAATGCCTGGGATCATAAAGGACAACACCGGGGCAGATCTGTTCCAAAAACTCAGAGCAATTGTGAATGTATCTGTTTTTATTAAAACCCTATTTCCTGAAATTTAGCCATTCACATTATAATTTTTTTCTGCTTTGTGGTTTGTTTGTTTTGCTATATCCTCCTGCCACCTAACATTTACTTGATATTTTTATTTAAATCAATTCATATTCTTACTGTAAAAATTTAGTTTAGCAATAATATCCATGAAATCATAGCTTATGTGCTAGTTATATTTTTATCTAATGTCACAGTTAAATAAACATATGGTCTTCAGAATAAAAAAATTACTGATATTATTAAAGAAAGAAAACATGGAAAGTCATACTAGGACATTTAGAAGGTGAACCCATTAATACAGAAATAAAAAAAAAACAGGCAACATTGAATGATGTCCTTCTATGTAGGTTTAAATCTACCATCTTGCTCTACTTAGTCTTTGATTTTTTCCCTTTTTCTACCCGATTTTGGTTTGAGTTTTTTAATTCCATTTTTTATTATTACCTTATCATTTATGCCTCTTTTAAACTTGTTTTTCAGTGCCGGGAATTGAAACCAGGGTCTTGTGCATGCTGTGTAAGTGTTCTACCACTGACCCATATCCCCAACTCAAATTTTAATATTTTACTTAGTTTGCAAACATATCTTTAATTACAGTCTACCCTCAAATAATATTGTAATTTCAGTTATGTGAGAACCTTACAATGGTATGCTCTCAATTTCTCCCTCCTATACTTTATACTATGAAAATTGTTATTTGATGAGTATTATTTAACATTTTACTTTTATACTATGCTATAAAGTCATAATAAACTGTTACTATTTTTCCTGTAGGTAGTCAATTATCTTATGAGTGTTTAAAAATAAGAAGAAAAGTCCTCCACATATACCCTCATCTTGACCTTTTCCAGTATTCTTTTTTTCTTAGTGGATCTTCAAGTGTATTCAAGTTTCTGTTTGGCACCTCTGAGGTTCTTTCTGACACCAAATACGTGTTATCTCTCTACACCCAGTTGGATTCTCCGATACCAACTGGATGTCCAAACATTCAATTCAGTTCTGACACTAACTTCCCAGAGTTAGCACGGACTCCATGTCCCAAGACCATGCCCATTTCAGGCATCAAATACAAATAGGCTGCAAATATTCTGCTCCACTGATCACAAATGCAGAATCATTCCCATAACACCCTTTCAGGTTCTACAATTTTCTAGAACAACTCAGGAAAATAGTTCATGTGTATTTGCTGGTTTATGATAAAGGGTACAACTCAGGAGTAGTCAATTGGAAGGGTACTGGGGAGGGAGATTGTGCAAAATGTCCCTGACCTTCCCGGGCATCCACCCTGTCAGCACCTTACTGCGTTTAATCTGGAAGCTCCCTGGTTTTTACTCAAGATTTTTTGTGAAGCTCCTCCTTCCCTTCCCTGGATATTGGTGGATGGGGCTAAATATTTCCAACCCTCTAACCACTAGGTCTTTCTAGTGAACAGTCCCATCGCAGAGGCCCCATCTTAGGTTAACTCATTAGCATAAACTCAGGTACGATTTTAAAAGGCTCATCATGACTCACAATACACTTCTATGACTTAGAACATCCCAAGGATTTTAGGAGTTGTGTACCAAGAATGGACAAAAATACTAAATATATTTTTTATCATACCACAATGCTATATTCCTTTTCCCTGAACTTCCTTTAACATTTCTTATAATGAAGGGCTGCTGTTAATAAATTCTCTCTGCTTGTGTTTGTCTGAAAAAGTCTTCATTTTTCCTTTATTTTGGTAAGATAATTTTAGTGGGCATAAAAAGCTAGTTCTGTTGATAGTTTTGTTTTTTTTAAATTCATTTTTATTGTAAACATGTTGGGTTTTTTTTTGTACATGAAATAGAGACATACCTTTTGTGTAATCATACATTTACATAGGGTAAGGATGTTTGATTCATTCTGGTTTTTTCCTTCCCCCCACACCTCCCACCCCTCTTTTCCCTCTCTACAGTCCCTCCTTCCTTCATTCTTACCCCCCTCCCACTCCCCATTATGTGTCATCATCCACTTATCAGCGAGATCATTCGTCCTTTGGTTTTTTGAGATTGGCTTACCTCACTTAGCATGATATTCTCCAATTTCATCGATAGTTTTGTTTCTTGATATTGGGTTGTCTTTTCTGGCATTTTTGTGTGTCTCATAATTTTTGACTGAGTGCTGGATGTTTTGTGTAGGAACCTGAGGAAAACAGTAAGCATGTCTAGAAATGGGCATTCCTCCTCTTCTGCTTCATGGTGAGCAGGGGAAGTTGAGGCAATCCAGTCAGAAGTCTATTTGGATTTGGGCTTTGTTGTTGCTATGATTTCTGGCAGTGTAACTGAGTTCTAATTCCTCTAGGATTACCCTGTGTTTAGGATGGGGATTGTATGATATAAGGCACTTTCTTGATATTTTTTCTTCACCCTCAGTTTTTGGCCTTTCCTTTGCACTCACACCTCAGAATAGCTCTCCCTCCTCACTTCTGCATCTGCCCCAGCTGAAGACTACTGTTGTTTGTTACTTGATGCTTCCTATGCCCTTGGGTCTCAGAAGGAAGGCTTTCTTAGTGATTATGGTTTTTGTTCAATAGAGAATGGGGAAGATAGTGTTTTATGTCTTCCTTGCAAAAGTGACTGTTATAATTTGAGTGTGTCTCTGGAAAGTTTATCTGTTAGAAACTTAATCCCCATAATCATATTTTAATGATATTTGGAGATGTGCCTTTGGAAGGTGATTAAGATTAGATGAACTCATAGGATGGGATTCTCCCTGATGGCATTAGTAACTTTACAAGAAGAGGAAGACAAACCTCAGCTAGAATGCTTACTCTGTCTAGCCATGTTGCCCTTTATCATGTTATGATGAATCATGATTCTCAAATTCCCAGCCTCCAGAACCATGAACTAAATAAGCCTTTTTTTTAAAATAAATTATACAGTCTCAGGTATTTCATCATAGCAACAGAAAATGGACTAAGATAGAGGTCAATCTTATCTTCCAGGCCTATGTCAATGAGGGAGGCTTTCTCTAGCCTTCTCTGCCCTCGATTTTTCTCATAAGAACTCATGGCAAGTATATGGAAGCTCTTCTCAAGTCTGGCAATTTGAAGAGCTCTGTACTTTTACATTAATTAACACTCAGGCTCTAGCAATTTGCTAAAAATTTTAGCCATTTGTTTTCTCCTGCATAGTACCTGGAGTCTTTTCTTGTGCTGTGCTACAAGTGAGCTAGTGCTCACATTCCTTCTTTCTTTGGAGGAAACTGTTCTTCCTTAAATCTGGGGCTACTTAGTTGTTCTCCAATAGGTTTAAGAAAAATTTTATAGTTTCCTTGCCTGTTTGTTGTTGTCGATTTTGTGTGTGTGTGTGTGTGTGTGTGAGAGAGAGAGAGAGAGAGAGAGAGAGAGATGCTGTTTCTCCCTTTTTACATCCGAGGTGCTGCTTTGAAAGATCTGTCTTGCACTTTGAGTAGGTTTTGTAACCTCATGTATTAGTCATTTGGAAAATGTTGATTTGCTAAGTTACGAAAAGCTTCCAAAAGTCAATTTTATTATACAATATAAAAAAAATCACATTCCTTAGCATCGCCACTGATATTTAACATCATCAGAAAAGTCTTTAAATATTGAGAAGCTGTCAAGCTCATAGTGGCAGATACAAGGTTTCCCAAAATTCTAATGTTCAACTTGAAAGCTTGAATTTTATCATTGGCAACACGTACTGCCAGTTGTTTTTCCTTGAAGTGACAAGCTCCTTTTGTTCATCTTTAAGAAAATGTCTGTTAAATAATCAAGTCTGAATGGCCATAGTTTAATGGGTCAAGCCTATCTTCCAAGTAAAAATAGTGTTCTAGGGCTGAGGATGTAGCTCAATGGTAGAACACCTGCCTAGCATGCACAAAATGCTCAAGGCCCTGGGTTCAATCCTCAGCTCTGAAAACAAACAAAAACAGTGTTGCATGAAAAAAAAAAAAAAAAGCAGTTAGTTCAGTTCTCAACCCAAACAACTGTACCAGTGCTCAATCTTAAGCCATCTTACTCAATGTGCAATGGATTTGCTTCATGTGTGTTCCCCACTTGTCACACGGACTCTTAAAAAAATATGTACTTGAGGATTAATTTTAATAACAATAACTTGTATTGCTTCATTAGGGATATTGTTAAGTAAAAGTGTATTTTGTTAATGGTCGGTAAGTGGTGATGAAGCATACAATGACTACTCCTATGGTCAGGTGCCCCTGACTGATCAGTGCTAAGACGGTTTTACCTACAACTGTTCTTGTACCATCAATGCTGAAAGGGTTTAAAAGGTAACTAATATTGTAATATTATTGTAACGATAAATTGTGAAATAGTTTTTACCTTGCAGACTATTGCAAGACTCTCAGAGGTGTCCAGAGGTCTATAGACCATACTTTTTAAGAATTGTAATGGTCTGTCATAGCGCCTGGCACAGAGGAGGAATTCAATAAAAGTTGTTGAATAAATGAATCTACCTATTAAGATATATTTTTATCTCTCTTAACTTTCTTTTCTTTTCCAGCTCTATTTAGAAAAATAAATCTAGGCCCCAGTGTCCCCCACACCCTCCCCCACCCCAGCCATAATTTAAATAATTTACAGAGTGGGAGGGAAGGGTCGGGAGGGGTTAGTCCTATCTTTTTTTTTTTTTTTTTTTTTTTTTTGAGAAAGAAGGATATTTCTCTAAGCAACAAAAAACTCTTGATCCAACATGCTATTTCCAGTTGAATGGGGTTAGGCGATGTCCTGGATCAAATTGTATGTCTGGTAATCTTTCCCTAGACATTTCTTGTTATTTTATCTCCTGTTCCATTCAGACTGAGAAGGGAATAGGATCAAATCCTGACTAGTTATTGTAGTTCCTGCTACACAGAAAGGCAAAGACTACTAAGTGGAAAACAGACTTTACAAATCAGCCAAGCCATGAGTTATCACCTCTGGCTAATCACCAGAACTACCTGGGGAGGTTTTGTTTGTTTGTTTGTTTACTATATATATATTATATATATATTTTAGTTGTCAATGGATCTTTTATTTTGTTTGTATGTGGTGCTGAGTATCAAACCCAGGGCCTCACACATGACAGGCAAGTGCTCTACCACTAAGTTATAACTTTAGTCCGGTGTTTTTTGTTTTTTGTTTTTAAGAAAAATTTCAAACAAATGAAAAAAACAGAACAGCATAATGAACCCTCACGTCACCCAGCTTCAACAATGGTCAACTCAGTCAATTATATGTACCTCCGCCCCTAGATACTTGAAGTAAATCCCCTACATGAGATCATTCCAATCATCAATATTTCATCATGTCTCCAAATGATAAATAATTTTTGTCAACCTGTAATGAGAATACTATTAGCACATCTAAAAAAATACACTAAATTATTTTTTGTTGTTCTTGCTGTAGTAAGAATACAACACAAGATTCACCTTCAGTCAATTGTGAATGTACTATACAGCATTGCTGATGAGGCACAATATGGTATAGCAGATCTCTAGAATTTAATCATCTTGAACTGAAGCTGCACCCATTGAACAGCAACTTCCCATTTACCCTTACCCCCAGCACCTGGCAACTTCCATTCTCTCTGCTTCTATGTGTTTGAATATTTTAGATACTTCCTATAAGCAGAATCATGCAATATTTATCCTTCTGTGACTGACTTATTTCATTTAGCACGATGTCTCAAGTTTCCTCCACGTTGTGGAGGATTTCTTTTTTAAGGTTGAGAAATATTTCGTTATATATCTACCACATTTTCTTTATCCATTCATCTTGCAGTACATGTTTCAGTTATGACGATATCTTGGTTATTGTGAACTGTTGGAATGAAACTGGGAGTGCCGATATGTCTCAGAGAGATTGATTTCAATTCTGTTGGATATGTACCCAGAAGTGGGATTACTAGATCATATGGTAGTTCTATTTTAATTTTTAAAAGAACCTCCATTTGCAAAGGAACGGTACCATTTTCCATAGCAACTACACCATTTTGCATTCTAAGCAACAATGTACAGGTTTCCAATTTCTCTCCATCTCACCAACACCTGTCTTTTGTTTCATGATAACAGTCATCCCGGAGGTGTGACATGATACCCATTGTGGTTTTGACTTTCCCTGGTGATTAGTGATGTAGATAATCTTTCCACATACCTGCTGGTTGTTAGTTATTTCTTGAAAGGAAACCAAGGGAAAACCTGAAAAGTCCCTCTAGCTTCACTTGCTGTAAAAATCACTAGGGCTGGGGATGTAGCTAAGAGGTATAGTACATGCCTAGCATGCATAAGGCCCTGGGTTTGATCCCCATCATGGCAAAAAAAAAGAAAAGCTCTTGGGTCTCCCTCCAGACTTGCTGAGCCATGATCTCTGTGGTTCAACAAGCTCTGCAGGTTGGATGATTCTTCCATAGCAAGCTGTGGACGATGAACCATGGTCCCAGACCCTTCTTTCCAGAGGATATCACAATTTGGTGTTTATTTCCATACTATTTTCTGTTCTTGGACATTCCTCCTTAAGCCATACCCCAAATTTGTCTCCCTGGAGCTTCCCAGCGTGTGAAATCTGTTTCCCATTCTCCTTAATTGCCCTGTGAAAACGTGAAGATGTCTCTTTAGCCTTGAAGGTTTTTTTTTCTCCAACAAATGTCCCCTCTTTCCCCAGCTTTGATAAGGTCATGGTCCCATCAAGGTTCAGGACTATCTTTCTGTGCCCTGGAATCTTGAACAGGGTAGAATTTATCCCAAGCCTCCTGGTCCACAGGCACGTAAATTGGAGGAGGTATAGATGTAAATGAAGCAAAATTGGCCATGAACTGATATAATTGAAGCTGGGGGAAGGGCAAGGAGAGGGAAGTATACTATTCTGTCTACTTTAGCATATGTTTATATTTTCCATCACAAAAAGTAGGGGGAAAACAATCATCGGAGTGTATGGGATGAATCAAGTCCTGTGCCATATAGCATGGGTGATAAAGTGAATGCAGAATAAAGGCTATTCACTCTTCAGTAAGGGTTTTTAAAAAGCAAACCAGGATCTTTCAGATTAATGAGGCCCTAGGCTGCTGCCTATAACCAGACTCAGAAAGAGAGCCTAACTTCCCCAGAATTACACACCCTTGGCCTCCTTCCCAGGTTATTATCAGTGTAGTCAAATCATTTGTGGGGCAACTGCTCAGTGCCAAGGTCAGGATTTAATGGGCTCCACAGCCAAATGCTACAATTGATACATCAGTCTTCCTCCTAAGAAACTTATTTTTTCATTACTTATAGTGATTATTTCATTGATAATAATCATATCAATTTTTTAATCTCAGGTGTAGAAGCATACCAACACTGTGCTGCTTTCTAGAGGAAGCAAAAATAACCTGATGAATTATACTTCTTTGCACAGATCTATAAGTGATGACCTCATATCTTTCTAATTTGTCTTTCTCTTTTTGTTTCACTCTCTTCAGTGATACAAGTGGCCAAGCAGCATTGCTCATTATTTACATGCAAACCAGGACTCTGGGGTTACAGTCATCTATTCTCGAGAGGAAATGAGGTCGATGTTCTCTTTTGCCAGCTGCATATATTATTGACCTAGTAGCCCTCCCAACCCTAAGGGCCTCCTGGTCTGCCCTCCCTGTAAATGTACCCAGGCATCGTAACAACATATACCATATATCATCATAATGTAAAAACAACCTCAGGGACTGAAGATTACTTCCCCTAGCTTCCCTCTCGCCCCTCTGAACTATGCTGGGCCTTTGCTGAGGGTCTTGAGCCCTGCTCCAGCAGGCAAAGAGGACCTGACCCAGCATGGGAGGAGCAACGAAAGTGCATTTCACAAAGCACAAAACTAAGCCTCTAAAATTCGAATAACCAGGAAACCTGGAGGGGAATAACCTGCCCTCTAGCCACTTTTAGGGCCTGCACAATTTTTTTTTCTTTTAAATTTCTAGTAACATAGGAGAAACCCCCTTATCGTCTTGTTCAGTATGATTTTCTTTTCCCAAGTGAAGATCTTTTTCTATTTCTTTTTAATTACAAGGTAACAAATGATCCTAAGAAAATTTTTAAATACAAGTCGAAAAAATCTTTAAATTCAGAATTCCATGTGCTCAAAGACACTGCCATCCTCCCTATGTGAACCCTTCAAAATCACTTTATTCCATTCATTTATTTATGTAATGGAGGTGTTTTGAACTACTAACATGTGCCAGGAGGCTTGCAAGTATTAAATATGAAGTTATCAAAATAATAGAGATCAATCAAGTGGAGATAGGGTATAATTGTTAATTTAATTCTCTAAGTTTTTGTATATATACAACTATCCATACATGTAGACATATTTTTAACCAAAAATTGGAATTAGCATCATGTACAACCATAGAAATGAAATGATGTACCCCATCTGTGTACAATGAATCAAAATGCAGTCTGTAAAAAATAAAAAAAGTGGGATTATATGATAAATGCTATAACTTAATTTCTGGCTCAAATGTATTGGTAAAATATTTTCATGTCAATAGATTCATTTCAGAAGAACAAAAGAAGAAATTCTAGAACTAAACCTAACAAGAATTGTGCAAAACCTACATGAAGAAAAGCAATTTTTTTTTGCCAGAGATCATTAAAATAAAAACTTATAAAAAATATCAAGACATAAATCATATGCATGACTTGATGCTGTCAAATTCTCTATAAATTAATTGATATATTTGATGCAATCCCAACAAAATCCACATAGAATCTGTTATGAATTTGTTAATATTCTCGAGTTCCTCTGGAAGAGTAAATGCCAAGAATAAAAAATTTGTATAAAGAGCAACTGGGAGTACTTTGCCTGAAGATACCGAAATGTAGTTTAAGACATCAGCAGTCAAACAACATAGTATTGACACAATGCTATGAGAGATCAGTGGAATAGAACAAAAATTCTAGAAACAACCCTTAATTAAAATCTAGTTTAAGTATGGCATTTCAAATTAAAAAGGAAGTAATGGAGTATTTGATAAACACTGTTGGAATAATTACCTATTGTTTTGGGTAAGAATCTTATACTTAACTCAAAATAATAACCTAAAAATAAGACTCGGGGTATAGCTCAGTGGTAGAGCACTTGTGCATGAGACCCTGGGTTGGATTCCTAGCACCACAAAAACAAGGACAAAAACAAACATCGGGTGAAACATAGAACACCCTCCAAAAATATTATAAACATAACCCCAGACAATATGATAGATTTTAATAGTTTTTGAATGGGAAATATTCGTAAGCAAATATAGAGCCACAATGAAAAATATTAACAGATTTGCAATTGGCCTTTGCAAATATATTAAACTTCTCTCTGGTAAAAGATCCTGGAAAAAAGTTTTTTTAAAAATTTCATAACTAAACAAAATATTTGCAATACTTTTAGCAGATAAAAGATTAACATCCAGCCATTATATAAGAGAATCTCCCACAAATAATTAGGGAAAGACGAAATGCGCCTTATAAAAGGGAACAAAGAACATGAAGGAGAAATTCAGAGAAGAAAAATAAATGCCCAATGCCTACATGGAAAAATATTCAGTCTCTAGTGCTCAGAGAAATGCATATTATATTTCACTTATTAAATTGATAATCAAATATTTTAACATTCACTGTTGGAAAGTGAGGAATAATAGATGTTTATAAACTACTGATAAGAACATGAATCAGCATAGCGTTGGGGAGCATAATTTAGGAATGTTTTCAAAGTTTAAAAGTGCAAACCCCTTGATGCAATTCTTCTAGAAAAGATCTTAAAGAAATGTTTTTTAAAATGAGCCAAACTCTTTTGGAATAGTTTGATTTATCCATTTGAAGGTAGCTGGTTAAATAGAGTTTATAAGTTTATGTACTCTATCAGTCAGCTATGTAAACCTATGAGCTCTGTCAGTTATATAGAGCTGCTTAACAAACCACCCCCAAAACCCAACCGTCTATTCTTACTCCTGGTCTGTGGGTTGGTGGTGAGTTGGCCTCCCAGGGCTGTGCTTTGTTGGGCAACTCTGTTTAGAGCTTCAGGTCCAGTCAGGCTGCTCTCCCTACTTTGTGTTGACTTCTGGTTGCTCCACAGATGTTTCCATATTTTAGTTCTTTGGAAAGATAAGTAAAATTGATAAACATATAGTTAGACTGAAGACTACAAGAGAAAAATGGACAAATTCCTTGAAAAATACAACTTGCCAAAATTTATACATGATGCAACAAGTTCTAAGAAGTCCTACACATTTATTAACAAAACTAAACTGGTAGTTAAAAACACTCCAATAGAACCCCAGGCCCAAATGCTTCATTGGTGAATCCTATTATACTTTAAGAAAGAGACAGCAATAATTTAACATAACCCTTCCACCAAAATACATAGAAGAAGAGGGAGCATGTCCCAATGTGTTTTATAAAACCAGAAAAATCTAACACCAAAACCTGACAAAGACATTTAACTTAACATTTAGAAATCAATATAATTAACCATGTTAACAGAATAAAGCAGAAAGACCAGCTCAATTAATGAAGAAAAGCATTTGACAAATTCTAACACTCTTTCAGGGTAAAACAAAAATTTTAGCACACTAGAAATGGAGGGGAACTTTCTCAATCTGAACAAAGGTACCTTCAAAAAGCCTACTGTTAGCAGCTCAGGAGGCTGAGACAGGAGGATCTTGGGTTCAAAGTCCAGTCTCAGCAAAAGCAAGGCACTAAGCAACTCAGTGAGACCCTGTCTCTAAATAAAATACAAAATAGGGCTGGGGATGTGGCTCAGCGGACAAGCGCCCTGAATTCAATCCCCAATACTCCTCCAAAGAAACGCCTACAGTTAAAACCATTCTAACACAGTATGGTGGCACGTACCTGTAATCTCAGCAATGTGGGAGGCTGAGGCAGGAGGATTGAAAGTTTGAAGCCAGCCTCAGTAATTTAATAAGGCTCTAAGCAACTTTCGAGATCCTATCTCAAAATAAAAAATAAAAAAAGCTGGGGATGTGGCTCAGTGGTTAAGCCCCTCTGGTTCAATCCACAGTACAAAACAAAAACAAAACGACAACAAAAACACTCCACCCCCACCAAAAACATTCTTTTTTTTTTTTTTCATGTACATTTCATTAGCATCTAGCAAAAAAAAAAAAAAGAAAAAAGAAAAAAAAAACGCACATTAGCATTTCCATTTCACACTTAACACTGGGAGCCATTGTCCTAAGGTCACATAGTTAATAAGCTCCTGAACCAAATCTCAGCACTTCTTGGAGTTCCCAATCTCTGCTCTTCTCACTGTGCTAGTGAGTATCCCCTTATGTAGGAGTAAGGGAAAGTGGAGAACATTTGAGAAAGTTATCCAAAGGAAAAGTGTTGGGAAGTAGATTAGCGATTAACATGAGGGGAGGTGACACCGTTCACTTATTTAGAGCAGAATGTGAGCCCGAGGGCTGAAGTTGGGGCTCAGTGGTAGAGCGCTTGCCTGGCATGTGTGAGGCCCTGTGTTCCATACTTATTTATTTATAAATAAATAAAATGAAAGATCCATTGACAATTTAAAAAAAAGAGAGAATGTGAGCCCCAAACAGGAACAAGTTTCACGTTCACGATGGCTCTGGACTGGTCCCGCTTTTGTGGGGAGAAGAAAATGCAGGTTCGCCTCCATCCCTAGGCCGCCACCCCAGCCTTTCCACTGGGCCGTTGGGGACTGGTAGGGTGGGTAGGTGAGGGTGTCGGAGGGGTTAGAGAATAAGGGTGAAACCCAGGGTCCTAAGGAGAATCCAAGGTCCTGGCAGGTCGCCATACTGTCTCCCTGCTAACTTCGCCCAGAATGGGAGAAAGGCGACAACCCAGGAAGAGGTAAACCGAGAAACACACGAACACGGTCACCGCCATTTCCTCTGTTCTCTCAAACGCTGCCGGAACCACCCCAAAAACATTTTTTTTTTTTTCCCCCGGTTCTGGGGATTGAACCCAGGCCCTTGTGCTTGCAAGGCAAGCACTCTACCAACCAAGCTCTATCCCCAGCCCTCCAAAAACATTCTTAATGGTGAAATAAATGAACACTCTTCCCCAAGATTGAAGACAAGATGAGAATGCTTGCTCCTGACCCTTATTTAATATTGTCCTGGAAGTTCTAGCCATTGCAATAAATCGGAAAATAAAACTATAGTAAGGTAAAATAAAATGCAATAAAAATAAAACATGATGTAAAATAAAGTACTTAAATATTGGAAAGGAGGAATCTCTGAAATTATGACTGTTTACATTCAAATAATCTACAAAATAATCATTAGGGTTAAGGGAATTTAACAAGGTGTAAAGATAACATAATATGTCAATTAAGTATATTTTCAAATACTAGAACAAAAAAATTGAAAAATTTTTAAAAATATTTAAAGCATCAGCAAACACAAAATAGAGTAGGCTGAACAAAATACATGCAAGTCTTCTACAATGAAAGCTGCAGAATATTGCTGAGAGAAACTAAAGACCTAAATAAACAGAAATATATGCTATATTTATGGATTGGAATTTCAGTATTGTTGAAATGTTAATTCTTCCAGATTTATCTGAGTTAAAACCCCAGTAAAAATTCTAGTGGGTTTTTTTCATAGTTATTAGCAAGTTAATTCTAAAGCATATATGGAAATATAAATGATCTGCAATAGTTGAAGAATATTTTTTTTAAAAAGGAAACAAGTAAACAAGGAAATGAATGAACTTGAAAATGGGAGTCTCCCTGTAGTACTCGAAAATGGAAGTCTCCCTGTAGTACTTGCAGATAAGAACCAAGTCTTTGATTTCAGTCTTATGAGACACTAAGTAAATGACCCAGCTGATCCACACTATATCCAGAATTCTGACCTAAAGAATTGTGAAATAAGAAGTGGGTATCATTTTAAGCACTAAACTATGGTAATGTGTTACAGCATTGATAGAAAACTGATTTAGGTCTACATGAATAGACTCATACATTAAATGTTCATTGTTTGTTCACAATTAGTCAAAAATTGCAAATGACATAAATCCCAAAACAATTGGTGACCTCATAAATAAAATATGATATATCCATACTTCCTAATATATGTGAATGAACCACATGGATAAATATCAAAATAATGAGGCTAAGTGAAAGATTCCAGGCCCTCAAGAATGTGTAATTCCACTTATATAAAATCTACAAAGTACAAACGAATCTCTAGCAACAGACAGCAGATCAAGGACTGTTGTAGCCAGGGGCAGAGGGAGGGAGGAAGGGAGAGGGATGCAGAGGGGAGTGAGGATGTTTGGGGGACGATGGGAATGCTCTGTACCTCAATTGTGCCCCTTTCAGGAGTCACACATCTGCCAAACTCATCAAAGTCTACAATTTAAATGGATGCAGTTTTTGTATGGAAATTAAACCTCAATTAACTTGATTAAAAAAATAAAATTCAAAGGCATCAAGGGGTGCCTTTCAGGAGTTCTTAGAAGAAAGGCATAAAATTTTTGATAGAATGCGTTTCCCTCGACTTTGATTGGAATTACACTGAATCTGTAGACTAATCCAAGGGGAATGACCATCATTCCAGTAATAAGTCTTTCCATTTAGGGACATAGTAGGTATTTTTCTACACTCTGGAACACTCTCAGCACCATGATTATTATCTGATCCTTAAGAATTTGATAGGTTTCATCCATTAAATAATCTGGACTGGGCATCAGGGGAGGTGGGTGGGTGGTAATCAGGAGGGACCATGCCTTTTCATGGTTAATAACAAGGGTGGAGTGTGTAACCAAATACCAGTTATCGGCACTAGTTCCTCTAAATAATTTTGAGATGCGTGGATTCTATTTAGTTTTCGATTTTGCATCTTTTTCAGTCAAAAATTTACCAATTCTGTAGTAAATAATCTGAGTTCACTGACAGCTGTGGTGGACAATTCCCATACAACCTGACAGCTTCCCATCGCCAACTTTTGCTCCTCTCTGCTGTTTAGAATAAAGGTTTTATCCAGTTCCACAGAAGCTTGCTTGGAGGGTAGTGTGGAAGTGCCAAGAAGTTGACATCTGCAGGGCAACTCAACCAAAATGAGACAGAAGGCGGGGGCAAATATCTCTGCTTCCCCATCCCTAGACAGGACAATTTGGATGCAATCTACATGATCTCTCAGAGGGTCCTGTGTAGTTAAGTAAGTCAATCATTAAAGCATCCACCCTGGCTCATTTCCTCATTCCCTCCCTCATGCTTCCTGAAATCTCCTCCCAAATAAACCACCTGCACCCAAGTCCTTGTCTCAGGTTTGCTGTTAGTGGATCCAAATAAAGATGTGCCACCAACAAACATCCTTGTACCATTTCGCTATGTTTATAACAAAACATACACAAAATAGGCATTTTAAGGATAAGAGAGATGAGATAAACAATATTTAAAATAACTTATTAACAGCACAACCCTTTTGCTCTCACCCAAATATTAATTATGATATTCTTAGTGAGTTGCAATGTGATTAAATGTGCTACATTATTTTTGAAAATCTTGATTAAACACTTTGTGATGCAGCAATTTGAAAGCCTGGTTTCAAATTCATTTTATTTTGATACTTGGTTTAATGGTTTTGATAACTAAACAAGCACTTCAGAAAGATATGTGGATCCAGATGGAGAATGTGTCTCACTAAATCATGGTGCTCTCCAGTGACTATGCACCACGACCAACTTGCCATCTCTGCAAAGATTTTGGTTAAAATTCAGTCAGTATGTATGAGCCTCCCCTGATGTCAGTCTTCTTGATCACTGATTGCAAAGAGTTACACTTTTTTATGTTTGTTAAATAGGATCCAAGCCCACCACAATGGTGTATTTTGGAAGTCTGGTTAGGCAGGTGTATGTATTTGCCAAAGTTCACTGAACTCCATTTAAAATGGTGCATTTTATTGTGATTTGGTACTTGATGGTGCTTCATTTATTGCTAATAAATAAACTTCAAGATATTCCCAGAGAAATCCATGGGGACCAAAGCTTCCAGGAACATTCTTTCAGTTGCTAAAATGGTTCTCTCCTGTCTTGAGTGAAGCAGGGTTGTCAGCTTTTGGGGTTAGGGAGGCCTTGCAAAGCAGAGATAAGGATGAACCACTGGGGAAGTCTAGGGCAAAAATAAATCATCCTTCCAGGTGTGTCTCTGATGACACACTGCTTCCTCTTAATGACATCAGTTGCTCTGACCCTGAAACCTGTTTCCCCTTATGGATCCTCCCAGGACCCCCAGTGGGAGAGGCAGAGACCTGGGCTGCACTGAGAACAGGTAGAATCCTGCCAAGCATGAAGCAGCAGGCACTGCCTTGTAATATCCACTGCACACCAGAAATCCAACCCTGCAAAACAGAACTCCGAAAGCCACAACTGCTCCCCTGACACCTTTGCTTCTTCAGCTTCCTGGAAGGGAAAAGTGGGGTTTCCTTATGGATACCCCAGCTCTGGCTGCAGTAAAGCCTGGAGAGGTAGGATGCTGCCTCAGCCTCAGGAGAAACTTTGTTGAGACCCTAGTCTCATCAATTCAGGCTCCTGCTTCTCAACAAAAATGAAAGCACTGTTTTTAAGTCTATTGATGTGATGAGTTACATTTATTGATTTCTGTATGTTGAACCAACCCTGCATCCCTGGGATGAATCTCACTTGATCATGATGAACTATCTTTTTAATATGTTTTTGTATGCAAACTGCCAGAATTTTATTTTTATTTTATTATTTTATTTTATTTATTTTGTCTGAAACAAATTTATTAGGAGACAGCTCAGAAGAACGGAAGGAAGGACAGAGAGGGGCAGGGCAGGTGAAGTGTCCCAGGAAGAATAGTCTCTGGTGTCTTTGGCAGGTGGGAGCAGAGGGGACTCACGCTGGGCGCCGATTCTGTGTGGTTCAGCTCTCCACTTGCTCGTGGCCACACTGTCTATGGGTCCGGTGCGTCTCTTCTCTCTGCCATTGGAACAACGGCATTGCTGGCATGTGGCAGGCAACAGCACAGTCTTCGGACACCGGTGGCGATCCTCCCAGTCCAGCCCTTCCTGTTGTCTGCGGATGAATCTTGGGAAGAATTTCCGTGCCCTCTTCTGAGCAGCCTAAGTAGCATCCTCCAGCGTTTGGGCAAGTAGGACAGAGAGTCAGACTGGGAGGCTGTGCTGGAAGTGGTGTCCTCTGTAGGAGGGAGGCCGAGAGGGATCGCGGGCAGGCTGGCCCTTCTGGTGGCCTCCTGCCCTGGCTCTTTGGCCTCCTGTGGCAGCTGAGGCTCACAGGGGGAGGGGAAGTTGTGAAGAGCAGGTTCACTCTTGCTCTTCTTCAGGAGGCCAGGGAAAGCAGATGGATCCACGGCGCGTGGGTGAGGCACAAACCTGGGAGGCACGGGCTTCCGCTGGCAAGTGCACCCGACCCCCTGGCTTTTCTGGTGCTGGACAATCAAGTAGGTGGCCATGGCCTCATCAAACTTTCTCTGGACCAGCGATAACCAGGTTTGGTATGGATCCAAACCCATGTCAACCAGGAGCGTCATGATTTCCGGGTCTGGGTGTCTGGGGAGTACCTCCCTCCACGGATGGGGTGAGTCCTCCTGGCCCTGCTTCAGCCACGGGTGCTGAGAGATTTGCTTGACGGTGGGCCACTTTTTGGGCTTTACCGTTAGTATGCTGCGGATGAGCCTTCCGGCTTTGACGGGCACACTGCCAGGGACATGGTATCTTGCCAGGACGATGCACATCAGCAGGTTCTGGGAGGTGGAGGCCATAAACGGCAGGGTCTGTGTCAACATAAAGTACAGGATGACCCCCAGGCTCCAGACATTCACTGGGGGGCCCTCTTACTCTTCCCGCACGACTGCCTCAGGGGCAAGGTATGGGAGAGTACCCCAGAACCTCCTCAGCTTCTGCCCAGTCTGGAACCTGGTGGCAGCGCCAAAGTCAACAAGCCTGATGTCGCCTCTGGCGTCCAGCACGATGTTCTCTGGCTTCAGGTCCCGGTGCACGATGCCCCTGTCATGACAGTAACCCACGGCACACACTATCTGCCTGAAGATCCTGTGGGCCGCCTCCTCCTGCATGCCTCCTGTGATGTGCTCCAGTAGCTCTCCCCCACCTGCGTGCTCCATCACCATGTAGATGTGCTTCTGGGTGCCAATGATCTGGAAGAGCTGGGCCACACTGGGGTGCTCCAGGGTCATCAGCACACTCGGCTCAGAGGACCGGGATGTTCTCCGACACCAATTCCAGGACTTTCACCGCCACCTCTGCCCTAGTGGGGCGATGGCGGGCCAGGACCACCTGGCCATAGGCGCCACACCCAATGGCCCTCACGAACTCATAGAGGTCCGTGAAGGCGCACTCACCGCAGGAGCGGGGCCCCAGCCATGAGGCTAAACTACTCTCACTCTCACTACTCTGGCTAAACATCCTAAGCAGGAGCACCACCTAAGAATGCTAGCTTAAAAAAAAAATAACAAGCCAAAACAACAAATCAAAATCAGAAAACAAAACAAGACAAAACAACAAACCCAACTCAAAGAACCAATATCCCAAGACCACAGCCACAAATTGCCAACCGCCAACCACCAAACACGCTAATTAGCTGGGAGTCCAACAGGTCACCACCAAGAGCTTCCTGTACTTGTGGACAAAAGCCCAGCTTCAGCCCACCCTCTTATATACCTGCCCTTTCAAAATGCCTCATGATGGCTCCTTGTGAGGTCAGAGCAAGAAATGGCCCAGTCATGCCTGGCCAGAACCACCAGGGGTCACCTCCCTTTTGGGCCTCTAGAATTTTCCATTCAACAGGACTGCAGATGTTTTTTGTTTTTGTTTTTGTTTTTGTTTTTCCTTTTGTGGGTTATGGAGACTGCTTACAAATTAAAATGTGTACAGTACTCCAAAGGACTTGCCATTTCAATTAACAAAATTTCTAATCAGTCTGGGCTTTGGAACACCTTATCATATCTACACTCAAGGTATTCAATTTCTTTTCCTTCCAAGTGAATGGTGTCAAAATTGTGGTAGCACCTCACTCCCACTGTGGTACTGTCACCAAATGCTTTTTCCCCTAAGACACTGAACAGTCTCAGCACCTATGGCATCAAGAGGCAGGAAGGCTTCACCATAATTTCCACACACAGTCCTCTCAGGGATGCCTCATTAGAAGCTCTTGGCCCCAAAGAAATGGAGGTAGACATCTATGGACTGAGACTTCTGGGATCATGTGCCCATCCTTTCAGTTGTTTTTGTCAGAGAGTTTGGTTGGAGTGGCATGAAAACTAAACTGGCATAGGTGTTGGGTGCCCACACTCATCCTGAGGCCCCATGCTGCAGACACATCTTATAGACTGGGCACCTTTTTTGGGTACAATAAACACTCTTCCAGCAGGATGCAACGATGAACGCCAATTTTCATGTGTCATTTTACCAGTTTCAGACGTTCAGTCTGTGTTCGTTGACTTCATAGCTCTGGGTCTGAGATGAGGCAGAACATCATGGCAGAAGGACTTTTGCAGTTGCTTCCCCTCCCACGTTCTCCACATCACTGAACAAAGACAATTGGTACTACACACAAAGATGGTTTAACAGCTCCGTTCTGATCAGACAATGGTAATAGATCAGATAGGACAGATAGGCCAGGTGTGAATCAAAGAAAAACTTTTTTGGGGATTACTCAGGCTTGCAGCTCCACCAGGGTGCTGGGCCAGAGAAGTACCACCAGAATTTTATTGAGAATTTTTGCATCTACGTTTATCAGGGATATTGGTCTTAAGTTTTCTTTCCTTGATGTGTCTTTGTCTGATTTTGGTATCAGGTGATATTAGTCTCATAGAATGAGTTTTGGAAGGGTTCCCTCCTTTTCTATTTCATGGAATAATTTGAGGAGTATCAGTGTTAATTCTCCTTTGAGGGTCTTGTAGAACTTGGCTGAGAATCCATCTGGTCCTGGGCTTTTCTTAATTGGTAGGCTTTTGATGGTGTTTTCTATTTCACTACTTGAAATTGTTCTGTTTAAATCGGGTCTGACTCCTGATTCAGTTTAAGTAGGTCATATGTCTAGAAACTTGTCAATGTCTTCATTATTTTCTATTTTATTGGAGTATAAATTTTCAAAATAGTTTCTAATTATCTTCTGTATTTCAGTTGTGTCCAGCATACCTTGCTGGTGGGAATGCAAATTGTTGCAACCATTATGGAAAGCAGTATGGAGATTCCTCAGAAAACTTGGAATGGAACCACCATTGGGTCCAGCTATCCCACTCTACTAGAAGGACTTAAAATCAGCATACTACAGTGACACAGCCACATCAATGTTTATAGCAGCTCAACTCACAATAGCTAAACTATGGAACCAACCTAAATGTCCTTCAACAGATGGATGGATAAATAAAATGTGATCTATCTATCTATATAAATGTATATATGTATATAAATACACACACATATACATATATGCACACACAATGGAATACAGTATTACTCAGCTTTAAAGAAGAATGAAATTATGGTATTTGCTGGTAAATGGATGGAACTGGAGAATATCACGCTAAGCGAAAAAAGCCAATCCCAAAAATCAAAAGTCGAATGTTTTCTCTGATATGTGGATGCTAATTCACAATAAGGGGGGCTGGGGGTGGGGTGATAGGGAAGAATAGAGTCACTTTAGATTAGGTAGAGGGGAGTGAAGGGAGGGGAGAGGGTATGGGGGTAGGAAGGACAGTAGAGAGAAACAGACATTATTACCTTATGTACATATATGACTGCATGAGCGATGTGGTTCTACAACATGTACAATCAGAAAAATAAGAAATCATACTCTATTTATATGACTCATCAAAATGTATAAATGAATTCTACTATCATGTATAACTAATTAGAATAAATAAATTTTTTTTAAAAAATGAGAGCACCGTTCCAAGCCTAATAGCTGCCAGAAAGACATCAGCCTACACATCAGTCTCTAACGAGACTGAAATAGCTGATCCACATTATCTGAAACTCATTAGTTAACCATTATTGTGTCCATTTCACATATAGAGATACTGAGGCTCAGTTGCTCACCTGAACACCATGGCAGCTGTGTCTCCTGCAGCAAGCACGTTCTTGGGAGGGAAGAGAATCAGAATAATGTGAAAAGACGTGTGGGATGTCTAGTAACTAAGGAAATAGAAATTAAATCAACGATGGGATGCTATTTCACACTTACAATAAAGAAAAAAAAAAGATTATCTAATAATACCAAATGTTGGAGAAGAGGCAGGGAAATTAGAACTCTCACTTACTATAGTAGGAATGCAAAGCTGAAGATGATACTGTCCTTCAGATATACACTCTAGAGATAGTCACACGTGTCCCAGGGACACATGGAGAAGGACGTTCGCTGACTGGAAATCACCAAAATGCCTATCATTTGGCAATGAATATGTTATAGTAGAATGCCTGCTACTTCTTGCTTCTTTTTTTAAAAAGTTTAAGGCAGAAATGATGAAAAAATGAACTAGTGTTTATCATTTTTGTTTTTATAATCTGATTTTTCAATGTATTCAAAAGTACATGTAGTACTTTACCAAAGTATTACTACAGAAATGCACCAGCAGCCCAGGAACCTTGGTCATATACTGATCCATGGATGAATCTCAACTGGAACTTGGTTTGGAAACCCAAGGGTCGGGTCTTATAGAACATTGAAAAAGTTGACCCTCTAACAAACCTTTCCTGAGGTACCAGGAGAATGAAGACATAGGCCCATTCCTTACTTGCCCCTGGGGGCTCATGATTGGATAGGGGACCTAGGTCACAGACATGTACTAAGATCAAGGTCATTAACCTCACCATGGTGTTTAGAAGTAGATGCTTTGAACATCATTCCCAATCCCATGTTCTGTGAAGAATCCAGTGGTTTTGCTGCAAATTCCCTTGTTCATCTCTGGCTGAGGTTCTCAACTACTGGTAAAATCTTGGACTTAAATCTACATCTTCAGTCCAGGTCTTTATCTCTGCTGTTGGGTCCACCTAAACATGGAAACTAGATTTCCCCTTTACACTCCAGTGTACAGAAAGCCAAGATCATGGGAGATCCAGAAGAATAATGCCACAGGCTTCTAAACAGAGGAGACCTGATTGAAATGGGAGGAAGTGACATTGGAAATGGGCCCTACAGAAGAAATGATAGAGACAAAGGATCCCAGATAGTGTGAAAGGTTATTGGGGGACTAGCAGATTGAGGGGGTCCAGCAAAAACAGTGGAACTAGAGCTGCAGAGGTAGGCTGGGGCTGCCCTTTGGAGAACTTTTAATGCCAGACAGAAGGGAAATCCCTGCTGGCAGTGCCATCCCAGCAAAGAGCTTGTTTTCAGCACTAGTTAGGCACATAAACTGACTAAAATATATCATCCCCTGTGCATCTGTGATCCCTCATTCAGCCACATGCTGGGCAATGAGCCTCCTTAACTGAAGGGTGACTACACTCTTGTCACCCTTCATTGATTATGTAGGGTGAAGACACAGCCCTGTCAGTCTTTCAGCAGCAGGACTGGGGACATAGCTCAGTGGTAGAGTGTTTGCCTATTGTACATGAGGCCCTAGGTTCCATCTTCAGTACCAGTAAGGGGAAAGTGGGGATAGGAACCAGGAGCAGATTTCTCTCAGGACTCCCATCATCTTGCCATCTTGCATTGTCCAAGCTGCAGAAGTTGAAAGACTGCATTTGGCTGCTAACACCACATGTGGCCCTGACCTTAGGTTGCTGAGGCTCTGAACTGCATCACTCCTAATTCTCTCCTTTATTAGCAAGAACCCCTTTGATTGCAAGTTACAGAATTCATAGAAGCGAAAGGGAAAAAGAGAGGGGAGATTAATCAGTTCAGGTAACTGGGAAGTTCCATGCAGATCAGAATTCAGGAGCTTAATCAACATTCTAAAAACTTGATATCCTCTCCTCGCCCCTGTGCTTGCTTCAGCGTCAGGGAGGTGTCCATATAATGACCCTGACCTCTCCTCCCCAGAAGACTCCTGCAGGATAGATTCAGTAAAAGTCTGAGGATGATACCCGGCTCATGTGTCCATCTCTGAGCCAATCTCAGGGACTCAGGGATGGAGTGTGCTCTTGCAGGCCTGGGTCACATGCCCATTGTAGATCCTGGGGTGGAACAGGATCATAGAGACTGAAAGTAGAGGCAGAGGGGTTCTTCAAAGACAATGAATATTATGCAAAGAGATCTCCAGATTCAATGCAATCCCTATCAAATATCAGTGACATTTTTCATAGAAATAGAAAAATAATCCAAAAATTTGTATGGGAAGCACAGAAGACCCCAAATAGCCAAAGCAATCTTAAGTAAAAAGAACAGAGCTGGAGGCATCACATTGACTTCAAAATATACTACAACCCTACATCAACAAAAATAGCATGGCACAGGCATAAAAACAGACATGTAGACCATGGAACAGAATAGAGAGCCCAAAAATAAATCCACACATTATAGCCAACTGATTTTTCAACAAAGGTGCCAAGAACACACAATGGGAAATGACAGCCTCTTCGATAGTGTTGAAAAAGCTAGATATGCATGTGCAGAAGAATGGAATCAAACCCTGTCTCTCATCATATAAAATAAAAATCAACTCATGGCTCAAGAGGTTGAGGTAGGAGGATCACAAGTTCAAGATTAGCCTCAGCAACTTAGCGAGAGCCTGTCTCAAAATAAAAAGGGGTGGGAATGTGGCTCCGTAACTAAGTGCCCCTGGGTTAATATCCCCTCCAAATCAACTCAAATTACATTAAAAACTTAAATGTAAGACTCAACGATGAAAGTACTAGGAGAAAACAGGGAAAGCTCCATGACATTGGTCTAGGCTAAGGTTTTTTTTAAATTAAGTCCTCAAAGCACAGGCAACAAAAGCAAAAATAGACAAATGGGATTATATCAGATTAAAATCTTTTGCACAGCAAAGGAAAGAAACAACAGAGTGAAGAGACATTAAAGAATGAAAGAAAATACAGACTACATATCTAATGAGGGGTTAATATTCAAAATACACAAGGAACTTAACAAAAACAACAAGATACAAATAAATGGTTTAAATATGGTCAAAGACCTGAACAGACATTTCTCAAAAGAAGACATACAAATGGCCAACAAGCAAGTGAAAAAATGTTCAACATCACTAATTATCAGAGAAATCAAAATCACTATGCAATGTTACCATACTCCAGTCAGAATGACTATTTTCAAAAAGACAAAAAGATAACAAGTATTCTTGACAAAAATGGAGTGTATTTCAAAATAGCTAGAAGAAAGGATCTTTTTCTAAAATAGCACTTATTGCCAGGCATGGGGGTGTGGTGGCACGTGCCTGTAATCCCAATGACTCAGGAAGCTGAGGCAGGAGGACCACAAGATCAAGGTCAGCCTGGGCAACTTAGTGAGACCCTGTCTCAAATAAAAATAGAAAGGGTTAGGGATGTAGGTCAGTGGTAAAGCACCCTAGAATCAACATGAAAACAATAAAAAATAATAGCTATTAATTTACTTTTAATTTTTTAAAAATGTATTTATAGATGAGTTCTCACTATGTTGACCAGAATGGCCTCAAACTCCCCGGCTCAGGCAATCCTCTTGCCTTGGTCTCCCAAGTAGCTGGAACCATAGGCAAGTGCTATTGTGCCCAGCAAAGACAGGATCTTGAATGTTCTCACTACACAAGAAAAGAAAAAATATATAAAGAGTACCCTGATTTGATTATTATACTATGGATACATGTATTCAAACTTCATGTTGCAACCCCCAAAATAAGTATAGTTATTATTTGTGAATCAAAAAGAAAAGTGAGTTGAGTGATATAGTTGAGTAGTAGAGTTGAGTGGTATAGTAATTGCCTAACGAGTCCTGGGTTCAATCCCCAGCACCACACACACACACACACACACACACACACACACACACACACACGACAATGAGATATCCCTAATCTAAAGCAGGAACACATGCTGTGTGAGGAAAAGTGATACGATCTGCTCGCTGTGTGCTCCCCAAGCTTGGGGAAAGTCCAGCACAGGTCTGGGGACATATTCATACTTGGTGAATGTTTATGGATGGGTGGGTGGATAAGACACCCATCTTGTCCCCTAGTTCCTCTGTGTCCCCTAGCTCTACTTGAGATGTTTGACCACAGCTGACCAGGGCAGATAGCCTGTTATGTCCCAGAGCTGAGGTTCCTGGCATGCATGGTCAGAGTTCAGGGTCCTAGAAGAAGCACTGGAAAGGGAAATGGAAGGTCCAGTCTGGACACGAGAATAGGACAAGGGCCAGTAAATTGAATTGTGAAGGCTGATAACTTCCCTGATTGAGGAAGGTACTGGGAGCTTCTGGTGTTGAAAATGCTGGCCATGCTTTTGTGAATGGTAGGGACTGACACCAGGCAGCAGAGGCTGTTAGGAAGCAAGGGGGCCATCTCTGCCAGGACCTGGAAGGGGAATCCCACCCGCTTGCTTTAGCTCAGCTCAGGTATGGAATCTTCCACCAAGACTCCTCCCAGGTCTTCAGCCCCTTTTCCTGCAGCCTCAGTGATGGGAGGAGGAAGAGATCCACCAGGCAGAAGCTTCCCTGCCTTATCTTGCTTTGCCTCTGAAACTTGAAGCTGGTGTGGAAGAAATCTGCAAATTCCCAGACCTAGAAAACTTCACCCAGCAATCTGTTGGCTTTTCCAAAGTCTGGAGACCCCAGAACTGCCTTACCCAAAGGCCTTGAAAAAGTCGAAAAACAAAAGACTGAAAAAGTCTCTGGATGCAAGAGTGAAAATACAGAGTCATGAATATGGTAAGTCATCTTATTAAAATTTGCTGATTGATTGATTATAGGCTCACTAATCTCCTGGATTCAAATTTACCTGAAGAATATGTGAAAACTTGTGAATTCTAGTCAAATATAGTAGGACACTACCTAACTTGTGTTCTTTAAAGTGACTTACCCGATAATTTCTGGCTTTAAATTCTACATGAATATTTCATAAATATCCCATACATTTAATATTTTAACAATTTTACATCATATCTACAGTACTTTAGTACCTGACTTGTATATTTATGTGACTATTGTTAGAAGTGACTAATTGGGTTTGATTAGCTCCATCATTAATATTCTGTCCATAATTTAACATGCTTCAATAAAATACCCTAAAGCAGTGTAATGATTAGATTTCAGGAATATGTGTTTTGCAATTAAGTTCCTCTTGATTTTGATATGCAGATGAAGAAATGGTGGTCTCATTTAAAAAAAAAAACTGCCCTTATTAACTCAGCAGTATACTCTGAAGATTAGGTAAGAAATCCAAGATTTTCTCTTTGTATATGCTAGTTAAAATGTATTTCAATCAAGCCTATGTGGGCAAATCAGATTTGATTAGTTTAAGTTCACAGTCATTCTATCTAAATGAATAATGTGTCACCTAACATTGCAAAAATTTGATTAATAGTTTATCAGTTAATTAAAAACGAGGTTTAATTTTTCTTTTTTAGGAAAATGCAAGGTAGATATTCCTTGTGTTCATCATAAATGCAAATTATTTCAGCTTGAATCTATTGTTCCTTTTTTGCTTCTTAGCCAACTGGCAAGAAAATAAAGCTCTTAGAAATATCTCTGGGAGGGAGGAGTAGTGAAACTTTCTTGCTCCCACCAATGGCTGTCATTTGCATCCTGGCTGCGGAGAGATTGTTCTGGGTGGAGCTGGTTCCCTGGGCCTTAGCTTCTCCAAGCATCTTGCTCCCTTATCTCCCATGCAGTCATTGGCCGTAAGATTTTCCAAAGTGACAACTTTTGTTACCACATTCAGTTTAATTTGTCTGTGGGGTGGGAGCCAGGGAAGCAAAGGAACCCTGACCCCAGGAAACTGAGGCCTGATATGAGACCACCAATTCTCTCTCTTCCTGGGGCAGATTATCCACGTCCAGTAATTAGGACATGGGTCTCTCCCTTGCAGAGCATGGCCTCCTCACTGAAAGGCTACTGGACACACTGAGCAGATTCTTCCAGGCTCTGTAGGGAGGGTCACTGTGAGGCAGGGAAGAGGAGAGAGCCAGTACAGAACACAGCACGTGAGTGAGCAGGTATTGCTGGTGGCAGCTTAGGCCTTGTTCCCTGGAGCACTGACTCCTGGTGTTTCCCACACATTCTTCACACAGGTTTCTTCACCTGAGGTTGTCCCCAAACAGAGTGCCAAATGCTTGCTCAGTTGCACACAAGGGGAGAAGTGAATTCAAAGGAACACAAGTAGGACAACCAGAGCCTTCTACATGGGTCCTGTGCTAATGTGGTCAGTTCTAACTACCCTACATTCATCTTGAACTTTCAGAGGATCTTCTTACTGTTATTTGGTGTTTATCAAGAACAACAAATTCTTTGCTGGGCACAGTGGCTCGTGCCTGTAATCCCACCTACTTGGGAGGCTAAGGCAGGCGGATTGTTAGTTCAAGGCAGTCTCAGCAACTTAGCAAGATTCTATCTCAAAATAAAAAATGAAAAAAAAAATGAAAAGACTGGGGATGCAGCTCAGTGATGGAGCACACCTGGGTACTATCCCTAGTCCTGCAAAGGAAAAAACCCAAAAAGCTTAAATGGGGAACCAGCTGAGCCTCAGCACCATTGTGGGTGCTGTAGGAGCTATTGCTGTCAATTTGTGTTCTAGAAGCAAGAGATAGTACAGGTATGTCGAGTGTGAGAAGTACTATGTGGGAGGGGGATTTCTTTAGCCTCAGCAGTCAGGGAGGGCTTCTCAGAAGAAGTGCCCTTGAGCTGAGACTTAAAGGATGAAAATTGACCTGCCACATAAAGATTTGAGGAGATGTTTCAGGTATAAAGTAGAGCAAGGGTCACAGTTTTCAAGCCAGGAATGAGTTTAATGTGTGAGGATTGAGATAGTGTCTGTGACAAAGTGACTTTGGAAGGGAAGGCAGGGGCCAGATGACTGAGGGAGGTTGGATGCAGGGGATCAATCCCACCTGAGTCCCTGCCGAGCTCTCCACAGTGTGTAACCAGAGTTCCCCTGAAAGTGCCTTGAATCACACACTGGGACAGTATATGTTTAGGGTCACTGGCTCCATTTAATAAATCTCACCTATGCTTGAGTTTGAGAACATCCACCTAGACTGAAGGAAGTCTGGAAATTAATGATCTATTCCAGTTCCCTGGTACTGAACCAAGAGGGGAAGATTGAGGAACAGCAGGGTATTCCTGCTGGAGTCAATACTTTTTTTTTTTTTTTTTTTTAACATAGAATTTTCCTGGCCCAGTACATGAGAAAAAAATTGGTATGGTGTCGAAGAGTGTGGGAGTGATAGTGTCCCAGCCAGTAACTGGCCTGTAGTTGTGTTTGGTTAACACTGAGTTTGCAGCTAAATCTTCCTGTGTCACTATTGTCTGGAAAATCCTGGAGAGAATCTTGGTGACCTGTCACCTGTCTTAAGTTGACATTTCTATCCTGCCACACTGGAGAGGTGTGTATTTAGACTGTAGCCTCCTGCTCAGGACCCCTCAGGGAGCATTCTTTGCCTGACCTGGGTTTGGGTCCTGCAGTCAGCATGCAGGTCAAATGTGTGTCTGATATGGGCCCCATACACAGGCCAGGCCCTGGCTGGTGCTGTATGTGCCACTATTCTGGAGAGTTTGAAGAAGAGGTGAGCCACTAGTATTTTGAAGACCCTATGCCAGAATTATTAAACCCCAAGTCATCTCAAACCATCCCTACCAGCTCCTACACAACCCTCAGGCTATCAGGGGAAGGGACTCCCTCTCAAGGAGGCCAGTCCAGAAAAGAGGCCCTGGCCTGCAGCTTCTTCTGACTGACTCCCACTGTCTGTGACACTCCCCATGCAGGGTGCCTGCCCTGCTTCCCCACTGCAGCCACTGCAACCAGCACCCCACACACCACTTGCCACCCCCAGGGGCTTCAGGGAGCTGCAGATCCTCTGGACTTTATCTCAGCAGGGAGTCAGGGTTATTTCTGCCCCTCCTACTGCTATGGGCAAGGCCAGACCATGGCAGTCAGAGAGCCATTTGGCTGGCCCCACTCAATCCTGATGCACCTTCAATGCAGATTGTCGTCGCTGTGGCCAATGAGGGTTTCTAGGAGTCTTCATGTTTGTCTATATTAAAGCATTTACTTGCCATATATAAATGGTTATGTTCACCAAAATCGTGTACCTTGCTTTGATATTTTTTTAATGAATTAATATATTGGAAGTGGTTTGGGCTTCCTCTAACTAACTCTTCAGAGGCCAAGTGCTGCAGTCAAGGGCTGGAAAGGGGACTTTTCATGGGAAAAGAGGACCCTGACTGGACAAGTCAAGACCATACTCTAAGCTAGCATCAAGCACAAGGCACCATCTATGGACATGAACTGACCACCTCCTATCAATTTATTTTATCCCCACAAAAGGTCAGGGGTATTCTTATATCCCCATTTTATAGATGAGGAGACTGAGGTGTGGGGCAGTTATATATCTCCATCAACCTCACACAACCAGTAATAGGAAGAGGAAAATTCCAGCACTGGCAGCTGGCTTCAGAGTTCACACGCTTACCCTCACTGCTGTACCGTCTCTAAAGTCATGACAACCTCCTCTGCACTTACCCAGTCTGCAATGAAGAATTTCACATCTTGTATGCTGAAGAAGAACTATTGTTCCCATTTTACAGATGAGCAAATGGAGGCAGAGACTTCCCAGCATCCCTTAATAAATGGTAAATAATGGCCTAGAAATAAGGTACCTGAATCCCAGTCCTGGGGCCCCTGCTCACAGCCTTGAAGCCCCAATTAACATGGATGCCTCATTTTCCAACCTGCAGGAAAAGCCCATACATATTTAAGGGCCAGGCTCCCCTATCGTTGGGAAGATGAGAGGAGACAAATTGTCAGTTTTGTTTGTTTTGTTTTTAAAGGCAGGAAAAAAAAAAAAAAGTAAAAAGAAAATACAGTGAAGTGAGTTTTCACAGAACAAACTCCAAAAACAGCATCTCTCAGGCAAATTCAGGAAGATCTTGAACATTTTGAAAAGCAGGACCTGATGGGGCCCAGTGGTATGTGAATATCTGTAAAGTTTTGGTTTCCAGAGCAAGTTTTCCTGTATAAAAACAATACCAAAAAGCTAACCCCAAATATCAGGGATCTGAGGTATTAAATTTGGACTATTTCTACTTTAAAAGGAACTATCCGAAAAGATGGCAGACTGGACCAGTTTATCTCTGTGCCTGGGACTGGACTCATGTCAGAATTACCAGATTTAAAATTGGAGCTTCCCCCTTTGCTCCAGCCCTGGCTGAGCACAGACCTGCCTGGCTCCTGTGAGACTCGGCTCCCAGCAGCACCAACTAATGAAGGCTTTATGGGGCATCTTGAATTCAGAGCGCCAGCTTCACATTTGCAAGCCAAGTCTGCAGGTGAGCAGAGCAGAGCTGCGCCTATGAATTGCTAACTCCCCATCTATTGGATGGCACAGGGGGGCAGAGGCAATGCGGGGAGCCCCCTGCCATCTCAGGCTGTACCAGAGCCTGGCGAAGATGAGCTGCTTAAGGAGGGACCCGCACTCTCAGATGAGGGCCAGGAGCAGCCATGTGTGAGCATCCGAGGGCACGATTAGTCCCGCATCTGCGGCCTCCTTTTTCTGGTTGGCTGTTCCCCAAGACTAAGCAAGGCCCCTTCTCTCCACCAGCAGGGCAAATGCTGCTAAGGGAGGAATGGCAGAGGGTTTGGGGAAGTTAATAAAATGGTTTGCTATTTCTATAAATGTCGATTGGTTCCTACTGGTTCCTACATAATTTGATGGATACTTTTTTGAGCATCAAGAGTATATGAGAGGGGTTGGGGAGATAGCTCAGTCGGTAGAGTGCTTGCCTTGTAAGCACAAGGCCCTGGGTTCGATCCCAAGCACCCCCCCCAAAAAAAAAAAAAAAACAAAAAAAAAAACAAAAAAAGAGTATACGAGACTTGGGATGAGGAAGACAGAGAGCCCCACACTCTACTAACACCAACACAGGCAGCTGCTACCTCTTCAATCAAGGCAAAGAGCTTCAGAGTGGCAGAGGCACCTCCTACCTAGGGCTTGGGATAGCCATGCAGATGATTTAGCACACTGTTCATTATCCGTGGAAGTGTTTCCTCATTCACCAAATCTCTTGGCCTACATGCCCATATCTCAGGTGCAAGAAGTAAGCTTGTGAGGGATTAAAGGATTTACCAGTGTCATTCACTAAAAAGTAGTAAAGCTAGAATTTGAACCCATAACTAATGCCCTATACTACTCCTCTAAAGCTAGGCCCATGTTTGGGAACCCAAAGACCAGGACTCTGTAAATAACATAGGGACAACTGAAATGAACTCTTGGGATGAAAATGTCAATCCTTTGTTGGACGGAGCCGGGTTGATGTGAAATAGTCCATTGGGCTACCCTGCCTATCCCCCACCTTCCCCAAATCTGAAATTGAACGTTGCATATGGGACACTGTGACACTGTTGAGATGCAAGCCATTTCTTATGGATGGCAATGAGCATTTATTTGCCTGCCTGTAGCCCAGTCCTGTGCCAAACCATGTGTGGCAGATGAGAAACCACAGCCCATCCCTGCCCCAGGGAGCTCAAATCAACTTGGAAATTCAGGACTAGAGGACTAAGTGGGAAATGATGAACATGCTCAAGCACTGGAGAGAATTTTCTGTCCTCTCATTTCTGCATTTTGCTTAACTCACTGTGTTTCAGCTACCGGAGTCTACCCAAGGAACAGCCCTGGCAGGCAGCCTTGATGCTTCCCTCTCAGAGCTCTGGGCTATGTCTCAGATCTGCATGTAGAACATTTCACACCACCCGCTCTCTGGAGGTCTGGCGTCCCACCCCCATCCCATTTCACCCCACTAGAGGCCAAGCCTCCTAGGAGCAGTTTCCAGGGCAGGTTCTGCTTGGTTCCCCATCAGTGCCCTGACACCAGGGCCTGCCACTCACACCCACCCACTCAGTCACTCAATAGATGCTTGCTGAAGGCTAACTGTGTTCCAAACGCAGAGTTACATGCTAGCACAGTTAAACGGGCTGGCAGGAAAGTCGCTATTCAGGGTGTACATGCCCAGGGACTAATAGATGCTCACAAACTATCTATCTGTCTTTAAGGGCTGATGGTGTGAAGAGTGTGAGAGTGACTTTTAGGGACAGCAGTGAATCCAGCAAACAAACAAACACTTAGCAATGATAAACCATGATAACTGCTACAAGGAAAAGAACAGTGTACCCTGAGAAAGAATAACCATGGAAACTAAGGTCCCACAGGAAGTAGATGTCAGGGAAGCCTGACAGGGAGTGTGTATACACTCAAGGCCTAAGAGATATTCACAGTCTCAAAGTCATGCAAGGACAAAGGGTAAAACAAAAAGAAAAAGAGGCTCAAAGTGGAGGCAAGAAAGATTCAGACTGAAAAGTGTTTTACATTCACTATTCAAAACTCTTTCCAAAGTTGAAGGACAAAAGTTCAGTGCAATCAACTCACAATGGATCAAGGACCTTGAAATCAGACCAGAGACCCTGCATCTTATAGAAGAAAAAGTAGGTCCAAATCTTCACCTTGTTGGCTTAGGATCAGACTTCCTTAACAGGACTCCCATAGCACAAGAAATAAAAGCTAGAATCAATAACTGGGATAGATTCAAACTAAATAGCTTTCTCTCAGCAAAGGAAACTATCAGTAATGTGAAGAGAGAGCCTACAGAGTGGGAGAATATCTTTGCCACTCATACTTCAAATAGAGCACTAATTTCCAGAATCTATAAAGAACTCAAACTCTACACCAAGAATACAAATAACCCAATCAACAAATGGGCTAAGGATATGAACAGACGCTTCACAGAAGATCTACAAGCAATCAACAAACATATGGAAAAATGTTCACCATCTTTAGTCATAAGAGAAATGCAAATCAAAACTACACTAAGATTCCATCTCACCCCCAATTAGAATGGCGATTATCAAGAATACAAGCAACAATAGGTGTTGGAGAGGATGTGGGGAAAAAGGTACACTCATACATTGCTGGTGGGACTGTAAATTAGTGCAGCCACTCTGGAAAGCAGTGTGGAGATTCCTTAGAAAACTTGGAATGGACCCACTATTTGACCCAGCTATCCCACTCCTCGGCCTATACCCAAAGGACTTAAAATCAGCATACCACAGAGAAACAGCCACATCACTGTTCATAGCTGCTCAATTCACAATAGCCAGACTGTGGAACCAACCTAGACGTCCTTCAATTGATGAATGGATAAAGAAACTGTGGTGTATATATATACAATGGAATATTACTCAGCTATAAAGAATAATAAAATTACGGCATTTGCAGGCAAATGGATGAAATTGGAGAATATCATGCTAAGTGAGATAAGCCAATCTCAAAAAAACAAAAGGACGATTGATCTTGCTGATGCTTATGACACATAATGGGGGGTGGGAGGGGGGCAAGAATGGAGGAAGGAGGGACTGTATAGAGGGAAAAGAGAGGTGGGAGGGGTGGGGAGGAAGGAAAAAATAACAGAATGAATCAAACATCATCACCCTATGTAAATGTATGAAAATGCAAGTGGTATGCTGTTACTCCATGTACAAACAGAAACAACATATATCCCATTTGTTTACAATAAAAATAAATTAAAATAAAAAAATAATAATTGAGGGCATCATAATAGATATTGAAGAGATTGCAGGTAGCAAGGACTACCACAATCTGATATTGCATATACTATTGCTTTCATTAATAGCTTTGACAGAAATTCTGCATTTTTGGTCAGTGCCTGATAATTGCTTCCACCACATTGTTTCCTTATGGAGTTTAGGTCTGTTATTAGAATAAAAATTATTTTACACTAAAAAAAAAAATTCAGTGCAAAGCTGACAAATATGTCCTAAACCAAGTGGGCCAGTCCAATTTTCAAAGTGATGTAGGTACACAGGGTTTCCAGGGATAGATAGGAGCAGGTCAGTTCCAGGAAGAAATACCATGGGCTTTAGCCCACTGAAGTCTCTTGTATCATGTATGGTCCATTTCCACCTGAAAAATAGGAAATTAGGGCATTAAAATGACCAAAGGACCAAATTGGCCCATCTGCCTCTAGCAGAATCCCCCAGGCTACAGTAATTGTGATGCCAGTCCCTGAGAACTGAGAACCAAGCAGACTGCAGGCCCCCATGCCCAGGATGCTCAGACTCTACCTCTTTCTGGAGCTTCCTCAGTCAGAGGCAGTGCTGGACTTAGGAATGGAGTCAGCAGCAGGGTCCACAGCTCCTTAGGGGAGTCAGGGCAGCAAAGAGGAGGACCCAGGGACTCCATCAGTGGCATCAGAACTCATTGTCATGAGAGGCTCAGTTGTCCTCAGAGTTGGTTTCTTTCCCAATTTATCCCCAGTGGTGTCAAAGATGACAGTAGTTCCAGGCTGAGTGAGCCTTCCCACAAGGAGTGATTCTCATTAAGTAGTTCCCTCAGCATCCTGGGATCCATTCTGATTGGTTGAGCTTATCACACTGCCCAATCCATAGCCAATCATGGTGGCCAGCCTGTGGTTCAAGTCTCTCATTGGTCAGTCACATGCCCCATTCCCCACTGAGGCAAGGTTACCTCCATCCAAATCACTTGGATTGCCGGTGGGTGGTGGGTTCCCCAAAGGAAAAACAGGTGCCTTGGAAAAAAAGAGAACAAAACCATCTAGTATAGCAGGGATGAGAGACAAAACCACAATGGAAAGGAAGTCTCAGAAGGGAAGTATTAAAATTCAAAGATAGTTCCTCCCCCAACAGATCTGGAAGGGTGTCACCAAAGGGGAGACATCTGGATGATTTTAAAGACTGGCAGTTCTTGTGAATGGTACCCACTAGCCCATTTTCTACTCTGTTCCTTTGCTCTTCTGCAGGTGCCTTTTTCTTAATTACACCCAGAGAGCATAGGAAAGTGGATGCCAGCGATATTTATTTTCTGCTCTGAGCCCAGCGCAGGTAACTCACCAGGGGCATCTTTCTTAATGAGGGAAGAAAAATGTCAGAACAGCGATCAGCCACGTTGCACCCAATGGACTTAAAAATAAGCAAAAATAACATGAAAATTCATTTTGCATTAGCTGCCTGTATATAACATTCCAAGACTAGGAGAGCAGGATTTTCTTTGTACCATGGTGAGATCTGTTACTATGGGTTCCCTCACAAGTGGATGCTCCTCTTAGAGGAGATATCCATTCTGTGGATTATCTTATTCAATTTTAAAACCAGAGCTGAAACTGAAGCCCAAGCCCACATTTGTTCCAGAGGAGGTGCCTGAGCTCACCTGGTGTCCCCAGTCTGTACCCTCACCCCTTCTCTGTGCTGCCTCCTCATCCCCCAAAAAGGTTAGACCTTTTATGTATGTTGAGGAAAGAGGAAGGGCCAAAGTGCACCACTGAATAATATCAGCAATGCTCTGTGAGCTTTATTACCCTTGGGCAATCCTGTGAGATATGAATTGCCAACTCTGTGTAACAGAAGAGGAAACTGAGGCTTATACTCAGGTGTGACACAGTGAAGAAGCTCATCTATCTGTTTTGTCAAGAGATGAGACTGAGCCCTTCATTGCTATAAACATACCTAGGGCCTAGCCAAGAGCCCTGGCTGGCATGGTAACCCTGCATGAATCCTATCCAATGACTGATTGAATGGGGGACCGAGTGAATGGGTTACTGAGTGAATGGGTTGTGGGCACATCCCTCCTGCCTCCTTCTTGACTGTGTGCTAGCACCCCTAAATCACTTCTTTGGCTGAACACACGGTAGGAGCTCTGGATAAGGGCTTGAAGTTGGCCAGAGGGGCTGCCAGGGGCGGCAGGTAACTCCTCCTTGCTAATTCCAGGCTAAAGCAGAGTTAGGGATGAAGGAAGGTAGATGAGGAAGTCCTTGAAGTAATGAAAAGAAAGTAGTCGTGATTGGTTTCATTTAGAGCAGCTCAGAGAAGGAAGAGCTGAGAATCAAATGAAGCCATCCCCAGGGCTTCGCAGATCCCCCTCCTCTGGCAGTGGCGGGCAGCACTAGAGAGTTCTTTGGGGCTGGAAAAAGTGGAAGACATCCACCCCCACCTCCTCGGCAGCACAGTGAGTGGGGAGGAGGTCATTAGAGGGAAATAGAAGTGAGACAGTGAGAGACAGATGAGGAGAGAAGGAGAGAAAGAAATAGTGATGGAACAGAGAGACAGGAGGAAGCTCTAAGGTGTCGGGGGTGCTGAAAGAGGGTGGGGTGCTGTCCATCTCCCCTCTGCCCTGCTCACTCCTCTGCATTGCACACTCCTCTGCACCCTTTGCCTGCTCTGTGCGCTTTCCCCCAGGGAAAAGACATCCCCATGTCATTCTGTTTTCTGAGTGGGTTGACCCTGGCAGGAGACAGGGTGGGGAAACAGAAGAGTGTAATTGGGTTGGCCATTCCCCAGGTCCCTATTCCAGAGGTCACTGCTCCTCTACAGCCACCTAGACCTACAGATTCAGGTAACAACTCCTCACCTGCCTCTGCAGCCCCAGAATGGGAACAGTCATTGCTTCTGGATCCAGAAGTACTGTCCTTCCTTTCAGGGTCCCTCTTTGTAAATAATCCCTTATACTCCTGCTGGGCTCTGGATGATACAGGAACTCCCTGGGCATCTAATCCTGAGGGGGAAAGGACCCATAGGTGGAGAAGGGAGGCCTTTGCCTATATAATACAGACTATACACCCCTCAAAGGTCAAAGGGCATCTTGGAAGCAGAGCACAGCTTCCCCAGCCCTTTTAAATTTTTAATTTTGAGACAGGGTCTTGCTTACTTGCTGAGGATCTCACTAAGTTGTTGAGGCTGGTGTTGAACATGAGGGTCTCCTGCCTCAGCCCTCCCAGGTTGCTGGGATTACAGGTGTGCACCACTACACCCAGCCATGTTCTCTTTTGGAATGCAGCAGCCAGCACAGACTTCTCAGAAGGACCCAGCTTTCTCTACCCACCTGAACACCCACGACTGGCTGTTTGATGAGTGTGTCTCCAGGCTCTATTGCAGCTGTCCCCAGAGGACAGCTCTCAAGATAAATAAATAAAGCCTTCCCTGACTGTACATGCTGGTGTCCAAGCTCCAAGGCCTATTTTTAGAATGTAGGACAACTTTCTCCTAGAATAGACAAGACAGTTAATCCAGGAGGGAGGCTTGAGAGAGATGAAGACGTTGAGTCTAGATATGAATTAGTCGTGAGTATATTATTTGAAGAAATGTTGAACAGCTAGGCAAATATTTGATACCTTTGAATTGGAGCCTGCTTTTTTCACAGGCAGAGCAGCACCAGCAGCTGCTTGAGACATCTTGCTTCCTGGAGAACGTACCTGGCTGTCACACCCAGTTCTGTTGGCCACCTCTTGCTGTATACTCAGGGTAATTAAAGTTGCATGACTCCTGAAATTAAGACCCAGCCTGGGTCTCAGGGACAGTAGATCCAAATAACTTTTTTCTTTTTTAAGGGGCATTTATTTTCCTCAAAGCTACCATCATTTTATAAGAGACACAGGGTCTCTTTTTGAAAAGTGTCAGAGAAATAATCCCTGATTTGGACTTTTCATTTGTGACTCTGGAGAGAAATTTCCCAGAAAAGTTAATCTGGAGAGAAATTTCCCAGAAAAGTCCAGAAAATGAGTCTTGCCCATAAAGCCTGAGGCCAGGGACAGAGCCTCCAGATTTGGGCACACCTGCGAGTCTTTGCAGATGGGTAGCTTCTGGGAGCTTGCAGGTGGAAGACCCTGGAGACCCATGATGCCAGGTAGACCTGTCGAAAGAGAGGCTCAGTCATCTTTTTACGTCATATAGGAATGGAGGCAAGCCCATTGGCATCCCCAATTTACAGACGAAGAAACAGAAAATCCATTGTATGGCCAGCATTTTGCCCTGGTGAGTCTGAGGTGCTCCCTATGGGGTTTTACAGGAGCAACAACTAAGTATGCTCTTGCCATGTGCCTAGAGCTCCGCATACGTTTGCCCAGGTAATCAAAGCCTCCAGGAATGCACTTCTACCAACCCCACTTTACAGATGAGAAAACAAGACTCAGAAAAGTAGAAGGCCCTGTCGCAAACCACCCAAGTGGGGAGTGGTGAGCCTGCACCCGAGCGCTAACCATTGTGCACCTTGTCCCCTTGGGGACATCTACCACTAACGTTCTGCTTGGAAAATCCCAAGCAGCAAAAGAGGTGAAGGCGCTGAACTTCTGGCAAGGTCGAGCTGATGTAAGAAGCTCTAGGTGGGAGATCCGCAGACCCTGACCCTGCGTCCTGGACCCGGCCTCCCCGCGCTGTGCCGCAGCTGCCCGAGAGCCGCCACCAGATGGCAGCAGACGCCTTGCGATCCGGCAGCCGGGAGGGAGTCGGGCCAGGGCACCGGCCTGTGGAGGCCACCCGCGGCGCGTCCCTAGGAGCAGGATTGCCGCCTACTGGACCAGAGCCGCCCGCAGCCTGGAGCCTGGACACCAGAGCGTCGGCCCCGAAGCCCCCGCCGCTTCCTCGGGCCCGCCGCCTCATGCTGTTCCCGGCGCTAGCATGCTGATTGGCTTGGGCTGTAGCCGGGGGAGCCCGACGAGCAATCAACCCCCGCGGAGACCAGGCGCGAGGCGGGGGCTCCGGGAGCTGCGGGAGAGGCTCACCTGCCCGCCAGCCGCCCCTGGGCGCACTCCTCCCACCCCCTGGCCAGCCCTTCTCTTGCACCTCTAGTTTCATGCCTGAGGGGCTGGGGGTGGCCGGGGGATCTGTCACCTCACTCGACCTCCAAGGAAATTGGCCCAGACGAGTGGCAGATGGTAGACCGCGACCCTGCCTCAGGTCTCCGGGCTCCAAGGCTCAAGCAGGGCCCCTATCAAACTTCACACCGGGTGGAGCACAGACCCGGCCCAAGTGCTGGAAATGATGCGCTTGGCCAAGTGTGGGTGCAGGCCCCATGAGCGGTCATGGGCACATTCTGAGCTAATTTGGGTGGATTCTGTGGAGGTCTGGGATGCAGAAAAAGAAAGCGAAAGCCAGGCTCCCACCTAGAGCAGCTGGAGATCTGACCATTTGCCATCCACAGCAATGCACTGCGGAGACAGAACTGACCTGGGGCTAGGGGAAAATGATCCTCTGAGACAGGGAACCGGGGCCGAGAAGTCAGGGGTGCCTGGGACCCTCTAACCCGACTCCATTATACAGATCGGAGAAACTGAAGCCAAGAGAAGCCACAAGCACTCTGGGAGTCCACGCAGAAGGCAGAGGCAAGCCAGAGAAAGTGAGCAAATGAGGCGGGGCAGCTTTTGCTCTAACCTTTAAGGAGTTAAAACATAAAGTGCCTCAAAGTTAGCTTACAAAAACCATTAATAAGAAGACCGCCTCAGGTCATGCCATTGAAAGCCCACCTGGCCTTGTGCACTAGTGCCCAGTTCTTGCCTCTCTTCGCTGCCCTCAGCCTGCAGTCAAGGCTGCACAGGGATCCCTTGGAAGACACCAAAGAACCATGTCCCATCAGCACCAGCAGCTGCCACATCCCACCAGACTTCAGGGCTGTCCCAGTTTGGCCCATCAGCCCAAGACCTAGAATCAGAAGCTAAGGCTTCACTGGTAGCCCATACTGGGATCCTATTGTGTGAATTCTGCAGTTAAACACATTTATTCTCTAGTCCTTAGCAAAGAATAAACAATGAAGTACAATGCAATGGGCTCTCAGTATCTTTTAGTTCATCCGTGAATTCAACCAACTGCAGGTGGAAAATATTCCCCCCCAACTTCATCTGTACTGAACCTATACTTTTTTTTCTTATCATATTCCCCTAAATAATAAGTAGAGAAACCATTTACATTGCATTTACATTGTATTTGGTATCAGAAATTATCTAGAGATGATTTAAAGTATAGGAGAGGAGGTACAAAGGTTATAGGCAGACACTGCACCATTATATAAGGAATTTGGGGAATTTATTTAAGGGATCTTGACATCCCAGGATGGTCCTGGAACCAATCCTTCACAAATACTGAAGGACCATTGTATAATGAAACAATACAAAAGACAGTGAGGTGGAGTCATCTGGCTCTGTCATTGCTCTTCTGCACTGGGTCACTTTGCCTCTCTGGGTTTCCCTGGACCACTGGTTAAACAGTAATGTTAATACACATTCACGGGACTAGGGTGGGTCTGAAAAGAGAGGAAGCAGGGTGTGGGAAGATAAAGGGCATGGGTTTTCAGAATCTCAGCCCCATTAGGGTCCTGCCCCAGGGCATGGCTGCCTTTAGCTTATATTTTTTTCAATTCACTAGCATTTTACTTTTTATTGTATTTTATTGTGCTTATTTCATTGTTTTTACTTTTTCTGAGCACCCAACCATAATTCTGACCCCCATCCTACACAGTCCTGCTCTCCCATGCCCAAATCTTGAACAGTCCTCAGTTTGTGGGACCCTGAGCCCTTGGTTCTTTCAGTCAATCTAATCTGCCCCTTGTTTCAGGAAGGACCCAAAAACTCTATCCTTACTCATTTGCTCAGCCTCACTTACAGACCTCCTTGATTAATAAACAAAGGGCCTCCCACAAAAGAAAAAGAAAATGCCCAATAGAAAAAAAAAAACAAAAAACGGGGGGCCTAGATAGGACCAGAAATTCATAGAAGGTGAGCTGCAGATGTCCTATAAGTATGTGAAAAAACCCTTGACATCTCTAAGTGTCAGGAATATTCAAATGAAGACAGCACCCACAACTATAATAAAAATTCAAAAGAGCAAGGATGTTTGGGGCTAGTGGGGTTATAGGGAAGTAGACAGTTACCCCAGTCATTGTTGATAGGAAGGTAAATCGTTTCATATTTCGCACAGTAACTGCATGTTACTTATTATAATTAAAAAACATGATAGGGGACAGCTGGGGTTGTAGCTCAGTGGTACAGCACTTGCCTAGCATATGTGAGGCACTGTGTTTGATCCTCATCATCACATATAAATAAATAAGGCAAAGGTATTGTGTCCATCTACAACTAAAAATATTAAAAAAAAAATGGCAGGAGAATTTTGCATGTTAACTCAGGTTTTCTTTTCCCCCACCTGTTATTTTCCCATCCCCATTCTCTCTTACTCTCCCCAAATGCAGGCAGGTAGGTCATTTCTTGATCATCATCTCAGGAAAGAAGCCAGAGGGGGAAGGTATATTACTCAGGGTTCTCTAGAGGAACAGAATCAACAGGAAGTATGATCATAAAAAGGGGATTTATTAGATTGGCTTACATGACCAGAAAGAAGCTGGATAGTCCATAACAGCCATCTGCAGGCTGGAGAGCTGGAGGAACAAGTAGCTGTGCAGTCTAAGAGGCAGAAGCCCCAGAATAATAGTGCTACCCTAGGGTGAGACCAAGGCTTCTGGAAACTATCTGGAGAATCACTGGCAGAGTCCACTTTGGAAGAGTGAAGAAGTGAGAATCCGATATCCTCAGACAATTGAAGCAGCAATCAAGAACCCATTCAAGAAGAGTGGAACTTATATTTGTATCTGCTTCTTTGTTCTTCCAACTTTAATTCCATCCAAGCCACCATCCTGTTGGGTGGTGCTGCCCATGCTTAGGGGGCTCTCCGCTTCATTCACTATCCCACATTCCAATCATTCCTGGACACGCCCGCATGGACACACCCAGAATCCTCTTGATCATTGGCATCTCTTAATCCAATCAAGTTGATAATTCAAATTAACCATTACAGAAGGCTGCAAGTATTTTTCTAGCTTTAGAAAATCCAAGCCCTTAAGTGAAGAGAGAAAATGATTTGGGGAAACTTTATTTTTTTTAATTTAGTTTATTTCTATTTAAAACTTTTTTTTTTTTTTTAGTTTTAGGTGGACACAATACCTTTATTTTATTTATATGCGGTGCTGAGGATTGAACTCGGAGCCTCACAGGTATTAGGCAAGCGCTCTACTGCTGAGGCACAATCCCATCCCTGGGGAAACTTTAGACAAGCAGGAAGAGATTTAAGGAGAAGGAAGCTCCCTTCCTACCCTTCAGAGATTTCCCTGACCTGGGATCTAGATGAGATGCTTGCAGGGGGAGAGAGAAATGCCATAGGACGTGTCAGGGGCCATGACACTGGCCCAGCGTGAGCAGAGAAGTGATGCTGGGTGCCTGTGCCTTTCTGTAGTGGCATTATCTCTCCCTGAAATGCTGGGCTATGGCTGCGGGGTGGCAAGAAGGCCTCTGGACCATCTCCCTAACCAGGCTCCCAAACCTCTTCATTCCTGCATCACACAGAGCCAGGAGCCAGCTGTACTGCTGAAGTCCAAAGGACCCGTGATGGAGAACCACACATTCCCTCCTACACTGCAAAGCCTGGGCATTTTTGAGGACCTGAGGTTAGACTTAATGCAGAAGAACAGAAACCCTAAACTAATTTTGGTTAGCTAATTAAAATTAATCATTTATGAAATTGAAATAAAGTTTGATTGGAAAGATATTTTTCTCTTTTGTGCACCTGAGGGTCCCAGCCACAGCACCGATCATGCCCTGACCCAATAATTTCACTTTCCAGACTCCATTGAAAGTATCAGCTTACAAAAATATTGATGGAAGAATATTTCCTGAAGAAGTATGTGTCTGGAACCAACTACTTAAACATCAATATGAGAAAATAAATTAAGGCTCTGTGAAGCTACAGAGAATTATCTTTGCATGTAGATGCTACAGGTAAAACAAATGAACAACACACAAAGTCCCCACAAAACTGTTAAATACAAAGAAATTTTGATAAAGTTCTTACGTTCTAGCTATAACCAGGCCCAAATCAATGACTTTTCTCAATGTCCACAATAAATGACTAGAAATGGAAATGAAGAAAAATCCAAGCACAATGTTCACAAAATCTAGAAAACTGTAAAGAATTAATTTAGGGGATAGGGATATGGCTCAGTTGGTAGAGTGCTTGCCTTGCAAGCACAAGGCCCTGGGTTCCAATCCCCAGCACTGCAAAAAAAAAAAAAAAAAAAAAAAAAAATTAATTTAATAAGAAGAGCTTGGCATTTAAAAGGAGACCAGTGTTAGATTTTATTAAAGAAAATCAGAGGCATTGTTTTCAAGATAAAACATATTTCTGGCTAGGAAGACTTACTATAATAAAATATCAATTCTTCCCAAAATTATATTCAGAGTGATTGGAATCCTATTTGTCTCCTCCTTTTTAAACATAAAGCCACGTTTCATTTTCTTCTCTTATTGCATTAGCAGGTTTTCTGAAACAATGTGGAATAAGCCATCCTTCTAAAGGGCAGGTTAACTCTTCTATGGTACTTGATCTGTTAACACATGTTTCTGCCTATTATTGAGTCAACCTGTGTAATGTGTATTTTTCTAGAAATTATCCTTTTTCTTTTTTGGTTCTGAGGATTGAACCAGGGTCTTGCACTTCCTAAGCACATGCGCTACCACTGATCTACAACCCCAGCCCCTGTAGCTACTGTCTTATTTCTAATAATGTTTTTGCTTTTTTCCTTTTCTTTAAAAAAAAAAAAAAAAAAAAATCACCCTTGAGAGGAGTCCATGTAATTTTTTTTTTTTTAAAGCACCATATTTGGGTTCATTTATATTTTGTTTTCTGTCTCATTATTTGCAACATTTATCAATTCCCTCCTACTGTGTGTGTACTTTTGTATTATACTATTTCTAATTTCCAAAATACATAAGTGGGCTTTTCCCATTTTTTTTAATGACAATATAATTTATGTACTGTAAATATTCCTCTGATTCCAGCTTTACCTATGTTCCTTAGGTTTTGATCTGGAATGTTCTCCTTAATTCATTTTGTGATTTAATGTTAAGAAAGAGGTTGTTTAACTTCATAGTACTATAGAAATGTTTCCTTAATGATTTGAGGGAAGATTGTTTTTCAAAAACTGTTGCCTTCTGTTTTTGCTGGGATATGATAGGAGAATGTGACATGTAAAATCTTGATTTCACTGAGATCATGTAAGGTTTTGCTTGTGGACAAGAACATGCTTGATGTCTGGGAACATAAGAGAAGAATGGATATTCTCTGTTTACAGAATAAAACCTATAACAATTAAACTAAGCTCCTAACTCTACTGTTCAAATTTTGTCTACTAAGATCTTCTATTTTCTGGGAGTTATAGGACATCATCATTATCCAAGAACACTTGTACTAGAAGAAAAAAAAAAAAAAAACATTATAATGAATCCACTGAGGGAAGGGCAAAATTTCATTCATAATGCAAAAAGGCTTTATTTGTATTATATGCTGAGTAGCAAAACTAAATATTATAAAAAGCAATTATTCAATATTACTGAAATTCAGTATAAATGTAAAAATGTAACAATTTTTAAAACAAATATAAATTCAGTATACTTTCCCATATGTAGGTCATACTTTTTATTTTTAAGTTTTTACTTTGCATAAAAGCAATAAATCTCAGCTGGAAACAGTGGTAAACACCTGTAAGCCCAGCAACTCAGGAGCCTGAGGCAGGAGGATAACAAGTTCAAGGCCAAACTCAGTAACTCAGTGAGGCCCTAAACAATTTAGCAAGACCCTGTCTCAAAGTAAAAATAAAAAGGGTTGGGGATGTGGCTCAGTGGTTACATGCCCCTGGGTTCAGTCCCCAGTATCAAAGACAACAACAACAACAACAAAACAATAAACCTCATACTGACTTTCTGAAGTATAATGTATCTTATAAAATTATATGATAACATGACAACCCTCAGTTCACATTTGACTTTTGCAACACTATTATGTTTTGCAAAACAGAATTTATGGTTTTAGCTATTGTCTTAAGGGCCTCTCAATCCTTTGCAGTCAGGATTGCATTTGACAGAAACCCAATTTAGAAACTTAAACAAGATAAGAGCTTATTTTTCACATATGACAAAAAAAAATTTGAAAGCAAACAGATGAGCCAGTGCTGTTGCTTATGGAAAGAATTACAAATTCAGCTCCTCTGGGTCCTGGCTCTGTTCTCCTCACCTTCTCAAGATGGCTGCTGTACCTCCAGACATCATATCCACATTCTGATTCAAAGAAGCAGGCAGGACCCCAGAAAAAAAAAGTTCAATCCAGCTTAGCCTCCCCCTCACTTATTATGCTAAGTGAAATAAGCCAATTCCAAAAACAAAGACCGAATGATGAATGATTTCTCTAATAAGTGGTTGATGATACCTAATGGGGGTGGGGGAAGGTAAGGGAAGAATGGAAGAAGGATGTTGTGTAGATGGAAATGAGGGGTGGGGAGGCAGCGGGGGAAGGAAAGATAATAGAATGAGTCAAACATCATTACCCTATGTACATGTATGAAGACGCAAATGGTATGATTCTACTTCATGTACAACCAGAGAAACCAACGTTACACTGTTTGTGTACAATGATCAAAATAAAAATTAGAAAAAGAAAAAAAAAAAAAAAAGAAAGAAAGCCATAAGTTTCACAGACGCCCCACAGTAGACTTTTAAATCTATCTCATTGGTCAAAACATGTCCCATGGCTATCCTAACTGCAAAGGAGTTTGGGAGGTGAGAATTTTTAACTGAGCACATCATCACCCTGAGCAAAAATGGGTTCTAGTCGGAAAGAAGAGAATGAATTTTGGATAGTAATTACAACTTCTGTCATAATAATAAAGCCATTTAAAAATATTCCCTTTATATTTCTGGTAAGAATTCTCTGTTGTTTACTAATCTCTCTTGATCAGTAGTTTTGCATGTGACCTAGCGATTCTCCAATATATCTCTTTAAAACATCCTAAAATACTATTTTCAAATTTCATGGTTTCATTTGCAATTAACTTAGATTATTATACATTATGTTGTTATTTCTATAACCTATGAGGGACTGGCTGATCATCAAAAGTATCGATGCATTTGCTTGGGATAGACAAGTAACCTGGAGGGATGTTTGAGCAGACAATAGTTTTGTAAAAGATCAGTTTATTGGTACCTGGATTCAGACTATGGCTAAACCTCTTACTAGCTCTGAAAATTCAATTTTCAACCTTTCTATGTCTGTCTGTTTCTTCATTTGCAAAATGGGAGGAGGGCTTGTCAGTCCTCTATTTCTGCAAAAGAAACCACTCCCAAAATTTTAAACAACCACTACTTTATTTTCTTATGATTTTATGACTCAACAATTTGGACTGAGCTCTGCTAGTCTCCATGCAGTCACAGTGGTCTGGAACTCAACCAGGGCTGGCTGGTCTAAGATGGCTCACTCACCCATGACTGATGTTTGGTCACAAGTCTTCAAAAGGCTGATCCCACCTTCTTCACATGATGGTGGAAATTTTTAAGTGTTCTAAGCAAGAATGCAAGCTGCAAAGTCCCTTGAGACCTAGCTCAGAAGTCACAAAAAGTAGCTTCTACTACATTCCATCATCAAAGCAAGTCTCAAAGCAAGACAAGATTCACAGGATGGAAAAATAGATTTCTCCTCTTAAGAGGATAAGTGGTCAAGTCACATTGCAAAGGGTAGTGTGCGCAAGGATGGAAAGAATGATGATTATAGTCATTTTGTCGGAGACGGTAACAATCATGACACATAGTTTGTGGCAAGGACTGCAAGAATTAATACATGTAAAGTGCTTAGAACCTTGATGGGCACATTCTAAGTGCACAATGTTTGTTATCCTTTATTATCATTGTCATTGCCATTGTTATTGTACTAGTTTTGCTTTATGTGTTTGCTTACAAAATTGTTTGGTACATACCTGTTTATGAAGGATTTTACTTTCTCTATGAATTGTCCTTCCAAGTTTTACAATTTCCCTCTTTGTCCTGTTCAGTACTTCACCCCTTGGATTCCATATTGACTGATAAACTGCCACCACACTTGCTTTTTGACTGCTTTTTTCTGGTATCTCTTTGCTCGACAATTAATTTTCAACCTTTTTTGTATCTTTGTTTTTGATGCATCTTCTGTAAACACAATCTACTTGAATTTTCTTTTTCTAATTTGATAGAAGAATTTATAATTTTATTTATTTATCTATTTCACTACTGGAGATTGAACCCAGGGGCACTCTACCACTGAGCTCCACCCCTTTTGATTTTTTTATTTTGAGACAGGGTTTCACTAAGTTGCTGAGGTGGCCTCAAACTTGGAATCTTCCTGCCTTAGCCTCCATAGTTGCTGTGTTACTGGCATATGCCACCATGCCAGTCAGAAGATGCTCAATTTATTATGGTAGATGACATATATTAGGTTAAACTACATTAATCTTATTTTATGTTTACTAATTTTAGTATATATTTTCTATATTATGTTTACTAAATTATTTTATTAGTTTTTTCTTTTCCATTTACCTCCCTCTGTTGGCTGCCTCGGGTTTCTTGCTACTCTTTGCTTTTATTTATTTAAAAATCTCATTATACTTTCACTCCCAAAATAGTTACCTTTCTATCCCTAACAAGTGTAGAAAGCTCTATTTCTTTACAGATCATATTATCTATTTCTTTTTAAAAAATTTTTTATTTGGTCTTTTTAGTTATACATGACAGGAGAACGTATTTTGACATATTATAGATACATGGAGTATAACTTCCCATTCTTGTGGTCGTACATTATGTGGACTTACAGTGGTCGTATATTCATATATGAACATAGGAAAGGTATGTCCAATTCATCCTGTCTCTCCCATTCCCATCCCCTTTCTTCCCTTCCCCTTTGTCTAATCCAATGAACTTCTATTCTTCCCTCCACCCCCGCCCCCAACCCCTGCCCATTGTGAGTCAGTATCTGCATATCAGAGAGAAATTCCGGGTCTTTGAGGATGGCTTATTTCACTTAGCATGGCAGTCTCCAGTTCCATCCATTTACCTGCAAATGCTATAATTTCATTCTTCTTTATGGCTGAGTACCTATTTTCTATTTCTGTGTAACATATTATCCCAAAACTTTCTAATAAAAGTTTTGGTGTCCCAGAGCAGCTCACCTGAGTACTCCTGGCTCAGGGTCTCCCATTGGTCTACAATCAAGTGTCCCCCAAAGCTGTGGCCATCAGAGGCTTGACTGGGACTGCAGGGTCCTTTTCTGAGCTCACTCAAGTAGCTGTTGGCAAGAGGCTACTGTTCCTTGTCCCATGGACCTCCCTCCACAGGGCTGCATAGAGCACGGATCAAGTGACGAGGGAGAAAGAAGAGAGAGGTCTTGGTGACTCATGCCTACTCTTGTTCACACTCCATTACCCTCTTAGATTCTCTTGGTTAGAAGTGGGTTCCTAGGTCCACCTCACACTCCTAAGAAAGGGAAATTAAGGTCCATCTCCTGTAGAGAAGACCATCAAAGAATTTGGGGACCTATTTCTTAAACCATCACATAGATATACAGATTTCAAATAGCTGCCCTCCCATCTGGATGCTTTTCATGCCTTTCGCCAAGACAGCAGCCCTCCTGCCTCTCTTCCCTGCTCTCTTCCCGACACCGTGCTCTGCCCATCCTTCACTCCCAGTATCTGCATCACTCCAGGTTCCGCCTCCAGGTCATTACTTGGTTTCTCTTATTGCGCCCCGATTCAACTGGGTTTTGGCTATGGCATTTCTCCAGTCTTTTCCTCAGAAATGATAGAAGACTTTGCCTGCTCTGAAATCCCTTGCCATTGCCCTGATATGTAAATGATAACCTGTGTGGAAATAGGATTCTGGGGTCACTGTCCTTGTCCTTCCAGATTTTAAAACCACTGTCCACTCTCAGGTCTTCCATTTTCCAATACAGGAGACAAGAAAGTCAATACTAACCTGATTTTTTTTTTTTTCCTTTATAAGGAACTTCCTTTTTGTCTGGAAGTTTATAATTCAGGAATTACACCAGGGTCTGTCTATGTCTTTTTTTAATTAATCCTTCCTGGAACTCTATCAGCCTCTTTAATCAAGGCTTTCTTCAGCTCAGAAAATGTTCTTTAATTAATTGTTCAATTATTGTTTTCCCTTTTATATGTTCTTCTTCTTCTTCTTCTTTTTTTTTTTTTTTTTTTTTCTTTTTTCTTTTTCTAAACGCCCTCTCCTTTGAATGCTAGATCCCTGGATTTGTCCTCCAAATCTCTTTCTGGTTTTGCACTGTGGTGAGATTTTTCTTCCACTTTAATTCTCAGGGCATCGACTTATTTCCTGCTGTGATCATTCTCTTTCTGAGTTCATTGGCTAAACTTTTTAAATTGAGAAAAGCTTTTTCAGGTTCTGACAATCCTCTCCCACCACCAGTTCATCTCCCTGAGAATTCTTTTTTGCTAAAGTTCTCTTCGCTCCTCAGTAGTGCCCACTCTTCTGGCTTTTCAGCTTGGACTTCCTCCCTCAGGTTCCCGGGTTCTCAGATGGGATGCTAGTTACCTGGCTGGGGATTACCTGGACAACCTTGCAGGGTAGGCTGCAGGTATTCCCTGGGCAGTGACAAACCAGTATGCCGTTTCAGGCAGTTTGAGCCCTTATTGGCTGAGCAGTGAGCAAACTGGTAAACGTCCCCCTTCTGCTGAGGGCTAGTGGTATCCTGAGATTTCCCAAGGCCAGCAGTGATCCACTGACTGCCAAGTTTCTTTTTCCAGGAGGGAGAGGCACAGGACAGAGAGAGGACCCTGCATGGTAGGAGCCATGAGGAAAGCCTGCTCCTTCTCCAGCACTCACTGCAAGTTGGTCTCACTGCACTTTGCAGGCAGAGGGCCATTTAGGAGAGGAAATCAAGGGAAGGGCTGTGGCCTGCACTTCAGGATGTGCGAGGGTGGAGCCACGAGCAGACCAGGAATTCTTCAGGGGCTGGAAATCTGAACCAGAAGGCTTTGGGGCATATTAGAATTGCCTGCGAGCTTCTAAAATAGATTAAACACAGGCCACATTCCAGACCAATTAAGTCGGAATCTCTGGAGATGGCGCTTCAGCATCAGCATTTTAAAAGCTCTATGACAGGTGGATTCTACTGGACAGCTCGAATAGAACCACTGGTGTAAGATTGTTTGAACCAGTCTTACCTAAATCTTGAAGGTGGTGTGTTCCACCCCCTCCCAATTTGCTGATTGTATTTACCAGTTGCCATGGTTTTTAAGATGGTTTGTCTCCACCAAAAAACTCACATTGAGACTTAATTCCTCAGTGCAACGGGGTTAGAATGTGGGGCCTCATGAAAGGCGTTTGGGTGGTGGGGACAGAACCCTCATGACTAGATTAAATCCCTCAGGTGAGAGTGATATCTTGCTTTTGTGGAACTGGAACGGTTACCTCAAGAGCAGATTGTTGTAAAACAAGAGTACCCCTTAAGTTTTGGCTCTTCTGGACGGGCCTGTTTGTCCTCCCCCTTTACTGCCATGCAAGGAGCAGCACAGGTTCTCACCGGAAGCCAGCCAGATGCAAATGAACTTGGACTTCACAGCCTTCAATACAAGCCCTTTTTTTTTTTTTTTTTAATGACTCAGTTTCAGGCAGGCATTCTATTAACAGCAAGAGAAAATGGACTAAGCCACCTGTCTATGTGTCCGTGAAGGTACTATTTCTTCCTGTGTCCCAGCACCTAGCACAGTGCCTGACACATAGCATCAAATGTAAAAATGAATGAATAAATCTGTAACTTAACATGACTGTAAAACTAAATCACTAAAAATGCCCTTCCAGCCCATTCAGTCAACAAGACTCATGTACAATGTTTAGTTAGAAAAGTTTAAGCCAAGGGAGGAGGAGTCAGAATTGCCAAAGCACAGAAGCCAGGGCTAGAGGTCTCCAGGAAATTGATCTTTGCTTCTCTAATTTTTGGTCTCTTTTGTGTCTCTAGAAGGCTGTGTATATGTGCAGAGAGGTTGGAAAGCATAGTTATCACACTCCAATTCCCTCTTTACAAATTCTGTTTCATGTCTGTGTTCCAGGAATGGGTCTGAATATAAACCGAATATTGGCAAAATTAGCCTGACCCATTTAACAAATATTTACTGAATATATATCTGTGCCAGGAACTGTTCCAGTATTAACTTTGGTGATATATCAGTGACTAAGAAGAAGAAAAATCCTTACCCTTATGGGGTTACTCTAGTGGGGTGTAGTAAATGAATTCCAAAGATGGCAGTCAACAACCCTACCTCACCTACTTGTTTATGATGTTCCTTCCATCAAGAGGTGGACTCTAATTTCCTCCCCCTTGAATTTGAGCTGACTTTGAACAACGAAATATCACAGAAGTGAGGCTGTGCCAGTTTGGGGCCTATCCCTTAAGAGAACTGGTGGCTTCTGATTTGGGTCTCCTGAAGCCCAGACTGCAATATAAGGAGTATAAAACCTGCCCAGAAAGAGACCCATGCAATGATCAGTCAGTCAGTCACCCCAGTTGAGGCATCAGACACGAGAGCAATATGACCTTGATATTCCAGCTCAGCCAAGCCCCAAGTTGAATGCAGCCATCTGAATGACCTCAGCCAACATCAATGGAATGGAGCTTCCCAGAAGAGCCCAGCCATCTACGTAGTCATTAGCGATAATAAATCACTGTTGCTTTAAACCACTAACTTATGGGACAGTAGTACTAATAGGAAACTGAAACATTAGGATATTCAGACAATAATAAGCATAGTAGGTATTATTTACTATCACCCATATGATTTGTTATCAATTATCAGTGACTCCCAATTCTTTGGCTGAGATCCATGAATATTTTCCTTCCCTTCTCTTTGAGGTAAATATCCCCATACTCAGAACCTTCCCCACAAATCTCCTTCTGTGGGGGCATGGTCAAGTGTCTGAACTGTCACTCTAGGAAGTCTGCCCCAAATCTCTCAAGAGTGTGTGCCTGGTATACAGTAAGTGCTTTCTCAATAAGTTGGGCTGGTTCTATGAGAATCCCCCCCCCCCCATCACCTCAATTCAGGCCCAGACAGAAGTGGTTCCCAACAGGGGAAAAATAAATAATGATATCCCCAATGTTTCTCCAGTCTGGAACACAAGTCCAAGCTTGCCCAAAATTCCTCCTCTCCTGAGCCAGCCTCACCTCTACTTCCCTTGCTCAGAGGGTGCCCTCTGCAGGGTAAAACTTCCAGGGTAGAAAGGTTCTTACAGAGTGTCACTGTGGTCACCTGCTCCCCCTTTCTGCTCCCATCCACTCAATATCCCTCTGGGAAAAACACTGTGGCCTTTCTGGGTGGGAAAACTTCCTCGACCCGGTACAATTTACTCCACACCATCACCCCTGCAGACACACTCCTCCACTGAGTCTATTTATGTATTCCAACCATAGCCACAGTGATTGGTTCAGGAATGGCACATAACCAAAGTTCATCCAATCAGAGTTGATCCTAGAATTTCTGGGCTTCCAATAGGAAGAAAACGTCCTTCTTCCACTGGAATTTCTTTTTGTAAGGATAATGTAAACTTGAAGCTGCTGGAGCTGTAACAGAAGGAAGCTTTGTTGGAGAATGAAATCAACATAGAAAAAGCAGAGCCAAAGTTCAGACAGTGACATCATTTGAGCCCCTGGATCCAGCAGTTCCAGGAGCATGCTGATCTCATTAGCAAGAGATGTCAGGGGGACTCATTCTTTCAGGCTCAGATGCTGTCTTTATTCTGAAAGACAAAGGACATATTCAAGGACCCTAAACATACTTTACCAGCAAGTATCTAAGCTACTAACAAATATCATGTACAGTTACATAATTAAGTCGTTTTTATCAGCACATAAGCTACTTGATTGCAATGGGGGTGTGTATATTGATCAAACCTCTTTGGTTGCAAGTGACAAGAAACTGATTCAATTGGCTTAAACACACAGGGAATTTATTGACTCACCTATCCTACCATAGAAAAAAACAGGGTAATTCTATCTTTTGGAACAGCTGGATGCAGAGATCAGAGCACCATGGGACTGTCTTGGGCTTTCTCTTTTCTCTTTGCATGTCAGATTCACTATATATTAAGACTGACTTTCTCCTAGTGGCAGGAAACATGGCCTCAGGCAGTCCTAGCATACATCCTCAGAGCCAGAGAGAACAAAAATCTTACCCCTCTAACTGCAGTTACAAAAATCCTGGGGAAGGTCTCTGATTGGCCTAGACTGGGTCACACATTTACCTGTGTGACCTAAGGCCCAAATCTGTCATCACAGGCAGGAAGACCAATGCCAATCTGGCCTCCAAAGGGGCCCAGCAGCAAGTCTTACTTGTGTCTACTTGAGGAACAGAGGAAAAGAGAAAAAAAGAGAGGATAACTCTTTGGGTGGCCCCGGGTCGGGGGGGAGGGGGGAACGTGTCTACAGCACAGTCAGTCTGATGTCTAATCAAACAACAGTGTCCAGGACATGGGATATCCTGAGTCCCAGAATTCAGTTCCAGAGTGAGTTTCCTTCTTGCCATGCAGGAGGACTGATAGTACTGTTAGGAGGAGGGTGAGGAGCATAGAGAGAAGGCTGGCTTGCCTTTGAATTATGCAAAGTGGAGTGTCATGGTAGCTTTGATGGTGTTTAATTAAATATTTGGCACATTTAATTAATTAAATATTTAAACGTTAAATACAGAATCGGATGTGACTTAGTGGACATTATATCTCAATAGCCATTAGTCATTCAACAGCTCTCTGAATAGAGCCTCTGTGGCCTCAGCCTCCCTCCCCTGCATGAAGAAGGACTCTGGGAGATACTTGGGGGGCATCATTAATTAATTAATGATTGAGGCTGCACTGGGCTTTGCTGTTTTTAGAATATCATGTGTCACTCTGGCAGGGGTCTCTCCTGTTGGGTCTCAGGGCCAGGTACAGGAAGGTGGAATAGGCCAGAAGCCTATGGGTGGCAAATGAGCCCATGCCTCTGGGCTGAAAAATCTATGCCCAATTTACACATACACAAGTACAAACTGTTTCCTTGGTTCCCAGCCATGTCCCCTTCCTTGACCTGCCACCTACAAGGAGGGTTGTGGGCTCCTTAACAGTCACAAAAGGGGGAATGCTGCCCCCATGTGGGAGAACATTCTCCCTCCAAATGGTCCAGGATGAAGTAGGAAGTCTTCGACTTGCCTTTGTGTAGTGCTTCAGGATCCTCTGAGGCACCTATACCCACCAAAGCAATGGGAGTGGTTCTGCAGACACTCTCTTCTGGAAACTTCCTTGGGAATGGCTGCACTTTGCTCTCCTTGGAACTAGAGAATGTGCAGTTCCTCTCTGCCCATTTGAGGTGGGAGGCATGGATATGTCAGTGGATGGAGGATGGGGAATTGAGGTCAGTGATCTTTCCAGAGAGTAAAAAGACAACTGCCCTTAAGACAAAGTCCAGACTCCACTGAGGGAGCCCTGGTCCAGCTGCTCTCAGGAGCAACAAGAATCGTCTTGACTCACCAGTCCCTCTCCTATCCCTATTCTACATTCCAGACCTACCAGTGTCCTGTCTTGAAGGAACCAGGGTCTGGGTTCTCTGGATCCTAGTATATTCTGTTCCCTTTGACTGAAATCCTTTATCATCTTTCAGGTCTCACTTCAGATGGAACCCTGAAAGGATTCTGAAACCTGGGTCCACATGTTCCTTGTACAGATTTAAGATGCCGACTCCTTCAGGAAGCCCACCTGCCTTTAGCGCAGAAACAGGGATGGGAGGGGTAGGCGAGGCAGTCTCAGGAAGGGGCAACTACATGACCAAGAGCTTCCAGACACATCCTAGGGACTGGATGTCAGAAGCTTCCTGCAAGCACCTGAGACTCTGTGGTGGTGACTTGAAGGGATGGGGGACTTGAGAGGAAGAAGGGTGACCAAGAGGAAAGCTCAGAACTGCCACCTACTGGCCACTGAGAGAAATGGTCTGGAAATGCTCCGGAAACGGCCCACCTAAATAATTCGTGGATCCCTTCTCCCGGCTCCTACCTGGGCTCCTGTAGGGCACGGGAAAGGAGAAGCCCATCCACACTGAGGTTTCCAGGATATGTAAAAAGAGTTCAGGAAAAAAAAAAAAAAAGCCAAAACAGGGTCACAAACACCATAGCCTATTTTAAATGAACAATTTAACAGTGTTTACACCAAAATATATACAGTACAATGCAAGTAGGATTCTCATGAAATAAATGAAGGATTTAATCTAAGAAATATTTACTCATGAACCAGTACAGGTGTTTGGGAAAGGCAGTCACACCTCTAAAGTAATTGGATGGATGCCAATTACTCCCTCCTTTTCCTCTGACAATGTGTAACTCCATTTGTAGATGGCAGTCCCTTTGGGACCCTGAAAACTGAGTCCACACGCTCCTTGTATAGATTTGAAAACCAAGGCTCAGTACAGGGAAGAGCTAGCCCAAATGGGGCCTCGCAGAACAGCCTGTCCCCCGCCCCAGCAGTTCTTTCCCTCCAGGCTCCACAGAACTCTGCACCCCACTCTGAGCCTGCAACCTGGCACAAACCTGACTTTTCAGGCTACGGGGTCTGGCCACGCTGCCCACCTCCCCGGGCGCTTCACCATCCGGTGTCCTCTGCCTCATTTCCCTGCCCTTTATAAATATGCATTGGTCTGAGGGATGGGGGGAGGACTCTTTTTGAGGGAAAATTAGGCACAATGACAAACTTAGTTATTCATGCAAACCATCAGCCTGTTATCCCTGATTATGCAGGATGCAAACTGTGAGTATCTGAGTGACTGAGCGTGTTCATCAAAGGCGCCACCGGGCAGCAGGGCTGCTCCCAGCCCAGCCCACCTTGCCCGCCGCCTGCCTTTGTACTCTCTTCTCAGCCCTGGTGCAAGCCAACCGGCCGCCTCCCTCTGACAGCGCGCGTTCCTGACGCAGGGACCCCTCCGCGCTCTATTTTAAAGGATTAATTAACCTTGTGAGATTGGCGGGGAAAACTCCACCTGGCTATCTACTGCATGAAAGCATCCGCTCACTAGAGTATTTTAAGCTCACAGTGCAGACCATATGGTATTTCAAAGAACAGAAGTTGAAAGTACAGTACATATTTATTCCTTCCACAGAGAGCATTAAAGGGGTTTAAGTATTTTATTAAAGCCTATATGTGCGGGCATGTGTGTGTGCGTCTGTGTGTGTGCAAGTGTGTGCGTGTGTGTGTGTGTGTGTGTGTGTGTGCGCGCGTGCTCGCGGTGAAGCAAGCGGAAATATATTTGACGCATGGAAAAAATAAATTACACAGATTTATTTTCATCTCTCTGCCAACCCACCCCATAGCAACAGTGAAAACTTGGTCTATGTAAACTCGAGAAAACAAGAAATATTTTATCAAGTCGTCTCAACTCATGGCTATTGCCAATTTTCCCTCTTTTTTGAAACACCAGCAGTCTGCTAGTGTCAGCATGGGAGGCAGAGGGAAATAAGTGGGGGTGGCGGGTGAAAGACACTAAAAGAAGCCATGGACTGGGTCAGGTCCTTTCTTCAGGAGAAAGGAAGTTCAAACCTGGGACCACCAGACTCATGACAAGATTCTAATTTCTCTGAACCCCCAATGCCCTTATCTCAAGCAACACTGATCTCACAGGGTTCTTGTGTGAATAAAATTAGAACTATATATAAGGCGCTGAGCACAGTGCCAGACGACCTAATTCTAGAATGTACAATGATGATTGTATCCTGTCTTCCTTCTCTTGATAACAAGAGCCCCACCATTGTCCTTGAGGAAGTCCTTTTTCTGTCCAAGTGAGGGGGTTGGAACCAACTCCATCCCTAAGGGGAAAGCTATGACCACAGTTGGTCAATCAGTGCCATGTGCCTCCCTGATTGGCTCAGGGATGATCATATGATTCATGTCAGACCAATGAGGCTCAATCCTGAGACACACTGGAATTATTGAGACAGGCTTTCTCCCCAACAGACTTGCTAAGCTGGAAGTTTAGAACTCCGTATTATCCTAGTCTAGAGGGGAAAACTACCGATAGGAGAATCTAGAGCAGAAATTTTAAAGGGAAAAACAAGGTAGGGTAGGTAAGCTGGTCAGATTCAACAGCCCAGGCCCTGATGTTCTCTCCTGACAAAGTCACAGCCTGCAGAGAAAAGAGATCTGCAGAGTGCCAAGCTACTCCACCTTCCGCAGTTGGGGCTCTGCCTACAAACCCAAACACCTCTGATGGGGAAGCAGCCCAGTCAATGGGAACTGAGACCTGAGAGAGGTGGGGCCTCAGGAGCAGGCGCCTGAGGAGGGGTATACAGTTTAGAATGGAATCTCGGGCTCTGAGACTTCCTGATATACACCGCTTTTCACTCTGTCAAGGCAGAGTTTGTGGCCTCAGAAGTTCATTAAAAGCACATAGTAGCTGGGCACAATGGTGCATGCCTGTAATCCCAGCTATTCAGGAGGCCCAGGCAGAGGATCACAAGTTCAAGTTCAGAATTTGCAACTTAGCAAGACCCTGTCTCAAAATAAAACATAAAAAGTGCTGGGGATGTAGCTCAGTTGTAGAGAGCCCTGGGCTCAATTCCAGTAGAGGGGGAAAATTACAAAGGAACTTAGCAGAACTTTCTCATTTCTTTCTGCAGTTGTTTTCCAACTTTATAAAAAGGCAGACATATCAGGCGTGGTGGAACATATCTATAATCCCAACAACTCGAGAGGCTGATGCAGAAGGAATGTGATGGAGCCCAGCCTCCGCAACTTAGTGAGACCCTGTCTCAAAACAAAAAATAAAAAGGGTTGAGTATATAGCTCAGTGGTAAAAAACCCCAGGTTCAATCCCCAGTACCAAACAAAAACAAAGACCCCACATAGCACAGGCTTCAGGGCATAAACTTTGAAATCTTCTAGACCTTCCCTTCCCCTACCATTCTACTGAAGAAGAAAACAGTGGCAAGTCTCTCCCCAACCCTACACTTATCATCCTCTTTGACTTCATACAGTATAGGAGAGAAAGTATGTTCAGAACACTAGATGTAGATGGAAAATGCAATTTTCTTTATTATGCTACAACTAAAAATTGAACCTCCATTTTACATGGTGGCAGAAGTTAAACTAATCAGTTCCAGGTTTTCTCAGGCACTTTGCACTTTGTTCAGGCATGTCAGATTTAAGCTCAGTCAGGTTAGAATTTCCTTTCCACCCCTTATTCCTTCCGAGTTTCAGAGGCTTACAGCCATGGCACTGGTGACATTGGCAAGGGGGGAGTTGTTCTCAGCCATCCACTGTCATTCCTTGGAGGTCTTGCTGTAGTCATGGTCAAGTAACAAACATCTGATCAACCCTTCTGTAGATAACAACCATAAATTCTAATACCAACAGAAGGCACCTAACTGTGGATGAAAGGAAGATTCTGGGAGAGAGTCAATAACTTTTGGGGAAAGAACAACTTTAGGGCACTTTCCCTTTTTATGGGCTTAAGCCTGAGGGCAGGTTCCAGTCTACTCCACAGAGGACCCAGATAGAAAGCCTTAGTAATGAACTACAGAAATGATTCCTGAAACTAAAGTCTTCTTAGGCAGAAAACCTGAAGTAGAAAAGTCTTAATAGCTTGAAGAACTGAGGTCAGGGTAATTGCAGCACCTGAAAAGTGACTGGAGATATGCAAAAAGAGAGAAAGACATCAAAGAGGAGTTCTAAAACTTATGTAAAAAAATGCTGAAATCTCTTGCTGACCTCAGAATCTTGCATGAGTGAGGCACTCACCAAGTAGTACAGCTAAGGCTACAAGAACTTAATTGAAATTTCAACTATAGTACTCTATAGAGGAGGAGTCTACAGTTGTGAGTTCAGCCAAGTTTATTGTCTACTTAAATAAAAACCAATACTCTTCATATTTGAAAATTTCTGAGAGACTACATGTTCTTAACATACACATACAATAAATATAGATACATTGATTAGCTTGATTTAGTCTTTTTACAAAGTATACATATACCAAAACATTGTTTGATCCCCTGTAAATAAATATGATTTTTTTGTCGATTATATCTTTTTTTTTCCATTATATCTTAATAAAGCTGGGGGAGGGGAATCAGTACTCCTGAGAGGAATATAAAGAATCCAGTGTCAGCAAGGCATAGTGGTGCACACCTATAATCCCTGCAGCTTGGTAGGCTGAGGCAGGAGGATCACAAGTTCAAAACCAGCCTCAGCAACTTAGTAAGGTTCTAAGCAATTCAGTGAGACACTTGCTCTAAATAAAATATAAAAAGGGGTAGGGATGTGGTTCAGTGGTTGGGTTCAATCCCCAGTACAAAAGAAAGAATCCAGTTGTTATGGTTTGGATGTGAGTTGACCACAAAAACTCATGTGTAAGACAATGCAAGAAGGTTTAGAGGAGAAATGAATGGGTTATGGGAGCCTTAATCCAATCAGTGAATTCATCTTCTGATGGAATTAACTGAGTGGTAACTGAAGGTGGGTAGGGTGTGGCTGGAGGAGGTAGGCATCAGGGGCATGGCTTTGGGGGAATATTTTCTACCTGGTGAATAGAGTCTCTCTTTGCTTTCTGGTCATCATGTGAGCTGCTTCCCTCTACCACACTCTCCATGATGTTCTGCCTCATCTCAAGCCCTGAGGAATGGATCCTGCTGCCTATGGATTGAGACCTCTGAAACTGTGAGCTCCCCAAAAAACTTTTCCTCCTCTAGTTGTTCTGTTTGGGTCTTTTAGTCACATCAGCAAAAGCACTGATGAAAACACCAGGGTCTTTATAATGTATTATCACAACATCTAGAATAAAATCCAAAATTACCTGACACGTGAAAACAGGAAAATATGACCCAAACTCTAGACTAAAAAAAAAAAAAAAAATGGATACAAACATAAACTGACTTTAATTATGGAAGTATCCAACAATCATTTTAAGGCAGCTATTCATGATGAATACCCCTTACCTGAAATACGTGGAATCAGATATGTTTGGAATTTTAAAAAATATTTGCATATATATAATGAAGATATCTTGGAGAACCAATCCAAATCTGAACACGAAATTCATTTATGTTTCCTATACGTTATACATAGAGCTTGAATGTAATTTTACATGGTTTTTTTTTTTTTTTTTTTTTTTGGGTGCTGGGGATTGAACCCAGGGCCTTGTGCTTACAAGGCAAGCACTCTACCTACTGAGCTATTTCCCCAGCCCCTTACATGATATTTTTAATGTGTGTTTTGACTGCAAACTCTCATATGTGGTCAGGTGTGGAACTTTTCACTTGTGGCATCATGTTACTGCTCAAAAAATTTCAGATATTGGAGCATTTCAGATTTCATAATAGGCATGCTCCATCTGTATAAGTATGCATAGGAACACAAGGGAAAATCTGATTTTTATAATTTGAAAGATAAATATTCTCAGAGAAGCAGAAATGATAGGCAATTTTTAAATGATGTGACCCTTCTAGTGAAATCCACTGGTTGTTAGTGAGACATCTACACCTGCAGGTATCAGCTTCTGAGAAAGAAGAAAGATTCTCTACCCAGCTCAGAGTTATCTGGGTTAGACCACACTAGTCCCTGTTCAGTATCTTCTTTTAGAATAGGAGGAACCATACAGTCTATAAATCTTCTATTGAGAAACACTTTAACCTTCTTTTAGGCTCAGGAAAATGTGACTGCTGCCCATAAAACCTGGGCCAAAGAAGAAACCAGAGGGCTGGGTGTGGTGATGCATGCCTGTAATCTTAGCTATCCCAGAGGCTGAGGCAGAAGGGTCACAAGTTTGAGTTCAGTCTGGGCAACTTAGCGGGACCCTGTCTTAAAATAAAACTAAAAAGGGCTGGGGATGTAGCTCAGTGTCTTGGGTGCAATTTCTATTACACAAAAGAAAAATAAAAGGTGGGGGGAACGGGGAAGTATCTCATGGTAGAGTGTTTGCCTAGTGTGCACAAGCCCCTGGGTTCAATCCCCAGTACTGGAAGGCAGGTAGGTAAACTTACTGATGATGAAAGGATCATGTGATCAAGAGGATACAAGCAACAATAGGTGTTGGAGAGGATGTGGGGAAAAAGGTACACTCATACATTGCTGGTGGGGCTGCAAATTAGTGCAGCCACTCTGGAAAGCAGTGTGGAGATTCCTTAGAAAACTTGGAATGGACCCACCATTTGATCCCACTCCTCGGCCTATACCCAAAGGACTTAAAATCAGCATACCACAGAGATAACAGCCACATCAATGTTAATAGCTGCTCAATTCACAATAGCCAGACTGTGAAACCAACCTAGATGCCCTTCAATTGATGAATGGATAAAGAAACTGTGATATATATATATATATATATATATATATATATACACACACACACACATATATATATACATATATACACATACACACACACACACTGGAATATTACTCAGCTATAAAGAATAATAAAATTATGGCATTTGCAGGCAAATGGATGAAATTGGAGAATATCATGTTAAGTGAGATAAGCCAATCTCAAAAATCCAAAAGACGAATGATCTCACTGATAAGCGGATGATGACACATAATGGGGGGTGGGAGGGGGGCAAGAATGGAGGAAGGAGGGACTGTATAGAGGGAAAAGAGAGGTGGGAGGGGTGGGGGGGAAGGAAAAAAATAACAGAAATGAATCAAACATCATTACCCTATGTAAATGTATGATTATGCAAATGGTATGCTGTTACTCCATGTACAAACAGAAACAACATGTATCCCATTTGTTTACAATAAAAATAAATTTAAAAAGAGGATACAAAAATTATAATGCTTACAATACAAAAAGAGAGCATCAAAATACATGAAACCATCAAAACCAAAAAACTAAAGGAAAAGTATAAAAATCCATATTTATAGTTGGAGATCTCAATATTCCTCTCTCAGTAATTGATAGAATAAGTAGAAAGAATACAGAGCACTTGAACAAAATCACCAAATAACTCAAATTAACTGACATTTATAGAGCACTACACTGAGTAACAACAGAATAACACATTTCTTTCAATTGCATATGGAATGTGTAATAAGTCAATGTGATAGGCCATAAACCAAGGCTCAATGAATTTAAAAGGGTTGAAATCAAAAGAATATACTCACTGATTGTAATGAAATTAATTTAGAAATCACTAATAAAAACATATCTAAAAAATCTCCAAATATTTGAAAAATTAAGTAACATACTTCTAATTAAATTAAACAGACTCCTAATAGATCAATATGAAATGATAAAAGATACTGAAATATTTTGAAATGAATGGAAAGGAAAAGAAAACATATCAAAATTCATGGGATGCAGCTAAATATAGTACTTTCAAAGAATTTATGGCTTTGAATTCTCACAGAAGAAAATAAAGGTCTAAAATCAATTCTAAAAGTTGCTAGTCTGAGAAGTTAGAAAAATAAGAGAAATTTTAACCTACAGCAAGTAAAATAAGAGTGAAAATAAATAAAACAAAATAGGTAATTTATTAAATGCACAAAACTAGGCTTTTTCTTTGAATATATGAAAATATTTGGAGAAATTTCACTACCTGATTTCAAGACTTATTATAAAGTTACAATAATCAAAATAGTATGGTATTGGTGGATGGATACATATAAGATTAATGGAAAGAACAGAGTTAAAAAAAAAACCCACATGAACATGGTCAACTGATTTTTAACAAATATGCAAAGGGAAACAGATAGTCTCTTGAAAAAACGGTGTTGAAACAGTTGGAGATCCAGATGGGAAAACACTATACTCTGACTCTTAATTCAAACCATTAAAAAATTATCTTAAAGTAGTTCATAGAATAAACATTTTTAAAAAAAAAAACCATAAAACTACTAAAAGAAAATACCTGAGACCTTGGAGTAGTCAAATAATGTAAAAATAGGTCACAAAAAGCATGAACCACTAAATTAAAGAAAAAAATGATCAACTGGTTGCCAAAATTAAAAACTGCTCTTCAAAACTTATGGTTAAAAAAGAACAGGCAAACCATGGTGGAGAGAAAATAGTGTGTGTGTGTGTGTGTCTGATGAAGGACTTATATATAACTCTGACCACCAGTGAGGATGAACCTTTCTGCACAACTTGGCAGTTCTGACTTCTCTTCCTGTAAATGACCTTTATCATTACTTTTAAAATCAGAGTTCCTTTCTTTTTTGTGCTGATTTTCAGCAGTTCCTTGATTTTTCCAGATATAGTCTGTGGTTTTTTTTTTTTTTTTTAAGATATGGAAAAAAAATCTTCTCTCAGTTTATTATTTGTTAATTTTTGTCTATTGTAAAGCAACATTTTTCATTTTGTTGCCTTCAAAACTCATCATTTCTCATCTTATGGATTATGCTTTGGAGATGATGAGAAATCCTTACTTATCACATATATATTATCTGTGTTAATTTATCAGCTTTATGCTTTCAACTTTAATAACTAGATATTTAATCTATTTGAAGTATATGGTATGAGGTAGAGATCCAATTTTGCTTTTTATACATTACAGAAGGCTCCCAGAGTCATTTACTAAATAATGTGGGCTTTCTATAATGATGTGTGATTTTATCTCACATCACAATATTTATAACATCACATATATAATTGAGTTGATTCTGGATTCTCCAAACTATTCCACTTATTTATTTCTGTACTAATATCATATTATTTTAGTTACTATGCTTTTGAAATTTGTTTTTAGGCCTGTAGAGCAAGACCTTCCCTTTGTTCTTCTTTTTCAAAATTTTCTTAAAAGACTGTAGACCTTTATTCTTCCATAAATATTGTAGAACCAGTTTCTCAAGTTCCAGTACAACCGAGTTGGAATTTTTACTGGAATTGCATCGAAAACATAGATCATCTGGTGGGAAAGTTACATTCTTCCAAAGTTAAAACATTATCCCATTATTTGTCCATTCAAGTCTTTAAAAAAGCCTACATATTAGAGTTCTAGATTTTTTTCCTTACAGATCTTATGTATTTTTATGTTGAATCCATAAACACCTCCATACTATGCAGGATAGCTTATTTTTATTACATTTTCAAGGACTGTATTGGGGTTGGGGCTGAGGCTCATTTGTAGAGCTCTTGCCCAGCATGTGTGAGGCACTAGGTTCAAGGCTTAGCACCACATAAAATTAAATAAATATTGTGTCCACATATAACTAAAATAAATTTAAAAAAAAGAAATGTATTTTTATTGCAGGGGACAACTCTCTTATTAGGTTACTTAATTTGTCAATTATCTTGTTTTCTATACTGAGAAACACTTGACAATAATAATGTTGGCTTTTTGCTTCCAATCTTTACATCACTCAATTTTCTCACCTTCTTGCATTGGCCAGGACTTTCAAGTGCTTGACCCTCCATATTTGCAGGTTCCACATCTGCAGCTTCAACCAACCTAGAATCAAAAGTATTAGGGAAAAATAAAATGTCATAGGTGCTGAACAATATGTACATTTTCTTGTTACATTCTAAATAATATAGTAAAAAAGCTATACAACATTTACATTGTATTAGTAATTCCAAAGATTAAAGTATGCACGAGGATGTTCGTAAATTATAAGTAAATAATGTCATTCTCTATAAAGGACTTCAGTGTTTTCAGATTTTGGTAACTTTGGGAGGATTCTGGAATCAAGGAATGACTGTATCATGATAGCTAGAGGCCGAGCCAGAAGGCATCTTTATCTTCCTTCTGACTTAAAAGGATGAAAAGATTTGAGTTTCGGTCTAGTATTTATAAGAAAAAATGCAATCATTCAGAAATCTTTGGAAAAAAAAATCCCTGCAATTGGACAGTATAGGCTGAACTTGAGAGTGAGACACTAGGCTGAAAGATGACTCTTCTACCAGTCCAGGTAAAACATAACACACGAAACATGTAGGGTCATGGAGATGAGTGTAGCAGAGAACTTGGTGTCGGGGGAGAAACTGATAGGATTCTGGGACAGATTAGATTCGGGAAACTGAGTCAAGATTGATGCTCCATTTGAGACCTGGCTGCTAGGCTGGATGGATGGCAATGCCATTCACTGAAGAGATCAAGGGAAAAACAGTTTTGGGGGAAGGAACGTGGGTTCCACTTCACATATGTTGGCCCAGAGAAACTCATGGAACATCCAGTGAGGAATCTACAGTAGTATGAACCGAAGAACATGGAGTTCAGAGCAGGGTATCTGGGTGGGAGAATGGGGATTAGGTGTAATGAGTCCAGATGACATCAGTTAATGTTCACAAAGCACCTGGCATGAAGATACACGGGCTATCTGCCGTTAGAACTACCAGGATTATTCGCATACAGATAAGAATTAAAACAAGGGCATGGAGACCTTTCAGGAACAGCCCAGGATTCAAGGAGGATGAGGCATAAAGCATGGCTACGCTAATCCAGGCCGGGCAGAAGAGAAATAGCAGGAAGGGTGGGTGCCAACAAGTCAAGGAACGAGTAAAAGGAGTGCACGGCTCTTCAGCACAGCGAACACAGTGAAATGTGGAAGTCAATGCACCTTTCCGAGTTTTATCCGGTTCTGTCTCCTGAGAGCACCGGCTGGGCAAGGTAAACCTCGCACCTGCCTAGAGCTGCTCTGGGACGTGCCAGACATCAAAGGCGCCGGAGCGCCTGCGCACGCCCGGCCTCGCCCCTTAGCGGTGTGCAACCCGCAAGAGGACCTGAACGCCACATGACTCCGCCCCTACAGCTCCGGCCACGCCCCTTCACCGTGAGCATGGCGCAGACTCTCTGCACACTGACCAGCCGCTCCGGTCTGGGCACTGCGGAGCTCCCGCTACCAGCTTGCCCGGGAAATAAGCGACCAGCTCCAGTTTACCCGGCAGACGTCTCAGTGGCACAATTCCGTGTTCTGTACGGCAGCGCCGTACAACCGGAACGGCCAAGTTGAACTGCGCAGTCGCAGCCGACGTGGGGCGGGACGGGGGCGGGGCGGGGCCGAACCGGAGGCGGGGACTGTGGGACGGGTCTATGTCACGTGGGTAAACACACCGCACGTGGAGCGCAGCCTGAGCAAGTTGGGCGGTGCTGGCTGGCTGCTCCTGGGAGGAGGCGGGCCGGCTGCAGAGTGCGCCCGCGCTGGGAGGCCCAGGGCAGGCGGGTGGGCGGGGGCCCTGGCCGGAGCCTCAGTTCCTTCATTCTGCTGAAACCATGGCAAACACTGACTTTGGCTCAGCCGGCCCAGGCCCTACTCTAGGGAACGTAATGAACCCGGGATAACCCTATGAAGTAGGCGCTCTCCCATTTTACGTATGGGTTTAAGAAACTTGCCTAAAGCCACGTGGCTAGAAAGTGGCGCAACCAAGATCCGACCTCGGTTAGCCGGCACCTTTAGTGCTTGGACTGTTACGTTATAGGACCTCTGGGTCCTGTTCTTGCCATTATGCGCTTGTACCTCGAGGTGGTGTGTAATCTTGGGTTCCTCGGTGAAGCCTATTTCTCTGTTTGTGCAGTGGGGTAACAGAGATGCCCGTTCCAGAAGAGACTTATAAGAGGCTCTCTCCAAACCGTCGCGATAGTTTCCGTTGGGGTGTGGCGGGACGGAGTGGGCCGAGACCTCTGGCCCCACGTTGCCTCTCGCTGAACAGCCCCTCCTCCAGCACATTCCCTCCACACGGCGGTTTGCTCCCCGAGCCGAGAATGGGCAGCGCCCCCTGCAGGGGCGGCGCCCATGGCACTACTGGGCTCCTTCCAGAAGCTGACTTCTACCCTAGCCGGCCTCCTTTCTCTCCCCTCCTCCTCCTCCACCGTCCTCTCCGCGTGACCAGGGGAAGGCGCAGCACACGGAGTCGGCCGGCCTGGGGCTCAGCCAAGCTGTCAGCCCGGATTGGCGGGGGTTGCAGGAGGCCTAGGAGGGGGACAGGAGTGCTCAGGATTGGAAGGAAGAGAATGTTCCAGGCGGAAGAGCAGAGTTGCAGGCTCCAGGGGAGTTCCGAACACCTTTCCAGGCCTAGGCAGCCAAGGCCACCCTAGAGACCCCATACTCAAAAGGTGATACCTATGAGCCGGTCAATTGGACGTCTTAAATCAACCCAACTTTCCCATGCAGTGCAGTGTGGCAGGGGCCCCTGAAAACATCTTTGTGTCTCAGTTTCCCTTTCTCTTAATAGGGTCAATGTTATACCCACCCCATAGAATTGCAGGATGATTAAAATGAGTAAACAGGAGTCACGAATTGACAGCAGTGCACTACCCTTTGAGGACAACTCATTTCTAGGGAGGAGTCCCATGTGGCTGGGAACTGTGCACTTTCCTGCTGTCTCAATTCAAGCCCCTGGTCTTAGTTCTTTCCTCAAGGTTTATTTTATGATACTTCCCATACAAGCTTATTCAAACAGCAACTTGCTAATGAAGTCACTGTAACACATTAGAACGGTGACGTAAAACTGCGTGATGACCCATGAACTGAATCCTCATGTTTGACTCCTCCCAGTTCACTTAAATCCTGGCTCCCTTAGCATGGCTCTCTCTGATAATGCTCCTTTCTTTGCCCACCCCCAACCCCTGCATCCCCAGGACCATCAGCTGAACGTTTGACCTCGTATATTCCAACCTTCCTGAACTACAATGTGATATTGGGCTAGGCACCCTCACTCACTTCAAGGGGTCAAGACTACCCTGATTGGATTTCTGGGGGGGGCAACGGAAGCATGAAAAGCCTTGTCTTAGGCTTTGGCTAGTGCAGATCCTGCTGTTTCTCTCCTGAAAATTAGGTTGGGGATTTTTTGGGTACTGTCCCAAGGAAAAGGAAGGTGGAAGCCCAAACACACAGAGACTTAGGGCATGCCAGAAAAGAAAACTGGGGAACTTGGGGATAAGGCAGACCGCAATTGTGATCAGTCCCTGCTAGGACGAGTCCTCTCCTGAAGCCAGATGGTGGGCAGGCTTCCCCACAGGGTGTCCAGAACCTTCCTTATATCTCATGCCTGGCACAGAGACCAGTACTGTGGAATTAGGAAATCTAAGAGGATGAATGACAGCCACACAACTGCAGCAAGAGGAATCCTGCTGTCAGAAGCAGGGTGTTTGCAGCTGTTTCAGAGCATGCTCACATCTCTACTGTCACCCATTATTTAGGAAGGTCTTTGTTGTTGTTTCTTTATTTACTGCTTTTGCCATGCCAGCATCCCTTTCCCTTTGTGGTGGAGTCAGGTAGTTCAGATGGTCTGACTCCAGTCCTGCCCCAGAGACTGACACATGCCACCCAGAGCTCTGCATTCCTCTGTCAACAGCGATTAGTGACCCAGGCTAGACCAAAGAGAATCATCCCCAGGACTTTTGCTAGAGATCCTGGGAAAGAGGTGCTTGCTGGCAGGAATGTCAGCTTGGAGATACTAGCAAGTGTACCACATGAAGTCAGCACACGACAAAGCAGAGTTGAACAAAGTCAAGAGCCAGATTCCTGAGAGTAGCATATAAACACCAAGATCCAGCCATGCCTGAAACTAGATATACACCTTAGCTAGTCATCTGAATCCATAAGCTCATATGAATTCATAAATTCCTTTTTTTTCTCCTGGCAATTTGAATCATATTTTACTTACAACTGAACTCTTTCTTATCTGACCTTCTGTTGGACCAAAGACCACAGTCACAATTTTTGGTTGAGACTTGCAGCTCCATGTCACATGTCTCATCAGAAGTGGAATTTACCTGTAAGTGTCTCTGGTGGTGGCTTCAGCCTGCTTGGGCTATCCTCTGGGTGACTCCTCTGGCCTCCTGACTATGAAGTTTGTGGCCACCCAGCCTACGGTTGGCCTTGATTTTGTGTTCTTTGGGCATCTGCTTTCTGGGTTGGTCTTGTCCATACCTATATGCTTAGGACTTGAAATAGAGGTTCTTGGCAAACATTAGTGGGAAGAGTTCATGAGACATTGGGGCTTCTGTGACTGGTTGGGATTTGTGAAGGGTTCAAAAAATTAGAATCCCCTAGTGCTGCTTCCCCACCCCGCCACCTGCCCTTGGTATGTGCTGGTCCTAGCATCCCATCCCCTCACCTCCCACTTCTGCTGATCACGTTACCCTCTTCCAACTATTCAGCCATCTCCCAGATGACAGTATGGCCAGCCTTGGGTAGTAGAGTGAGGAATGAGTTTTCAACACTAACATACTCCTCTGGATTGCCCTACCACACTCTAAAGGCTCAGGTACTCTGGACACTTCCAAGAACACACTCCAAAAGACCACAGCTGCTACCCACCAGGAAGCCAGAAGGGGGGAATGAAAGCGCACAGGAGGAGGGAGTTTGCTGCTGGGACCCAGACGGTGCGCCTCCCAAAATGTGCAGTCGGCACATCTGCCTAGAGAAAAAGGGAGGCCCAGAATCACAAGCTTTGTTATTTTTACTTTTTGGTGAGAGGGGCCATCTGTGCAGGTTTGAGCTTGTCTGGAGGAAACTAGGATTTGTAGATGAAATTCAAATGCAGGATTACTTTGCAGGCTGTCATGCTGAGACTTTCTCCAGGAGCTGGGGTGGCAGCGCTGATATTTTTATAGCAGCAGAGCATGCCAGAGTCCAGCAGCTGTTCAGGGTAAGTGTGCACACAGGACCTGTACCAGAGTGCTGTCAGCTGCCTCAGCAATGGTCTTCTCAGTGTTGGCTCCACCAAGGATGCCCTGACCACCAGCTGTGTAAACTTGGCCCCAACTGCCTGGAAGGAGGAGGTCTGGAGGGCAGAAAATCTGGTAGTGGGAGGAGGTTGGCATTTTTCAGAGATGGGGGTTGGGAAGGCTCTGACACCCTCCATTACTACCATGGGTCCTTCCCAAACTACCTCAATGTGCATGCAATTGCAGACCCGTGCTTAGGATGTGGCCATTGCCTCATTTTCAATTATGGGTCACCCTTCTGCTCCCTGAATGGGAATTCAAGAACTGCCCTATCTGAGCTGCAGGTGGAGATGTCCAAGTTGGGGGCCCCCTCTAGCATCTTCTGACAAACCAGGCTTCCTGGGGGAAGGGAGGACATTGAAACGCAGGGCCTGGAAAGCCCATCCAATCTCCTTTTGACATCATCAGTGAGAGTCTTGACATCATTAGTGAGAGTCCTGCTTAGGGCCTCCTTGTAACAGCTGCTGCCGCCTGGGTACCAACCCACACATCACAAGCTGATGAAGTTTGTATTCAAATAATAACATAGGTGTCAGCTGTGAACACTTGTCTCTCATTTGTAGCAGAAAACATTGGATGTAGGCTGGATGCTTTCCTCAGAGCTTCTCTCCTGGGCCAGCTGTGTCACATCTCCTTAAAGTGGATACCAGGAGGAAGGGGAGAGAAGGACATGAGATTCAGCAGATTTAAGTTTAGAGACTCTTTGATGCTGTTCCTGACAACATGTCCCAGGTCCTGGGTGGGAGGGTGGTGAGAGAAGAGGGCAAATGATCTGTGACTCACCCAGTCATTGCTGTGCCCCTGAACAGTGCTGCCTTTTTCTAACTTGTCCCATTAATTCAATCTAATAATAAGCAGGGGCTGTAGGAGACTTTTTCTTTCTTCCAAAGGAACCCTTAAGTGAAGAGTGGGATTTGAAGTACATCAAGAGGGGTCTCCAGGTCAGAAATACTGCCCCAATACACGTATATACGCAACATATGTACACACACAATGTCACTCCATCCCAATGTGACAGCACCTATGTGTGGGACCACAGCAGAGCAGAGTGGAGGAAGTTGAGAGCAGGCACTAGGGACATAGTGGCAGATACTACCAGGCAGGACCTCTTTGCCAGAGAAAGCAAGGAGCTCAGATAAGGGCTTCCAAAGCCTCACTGGACTCCAGGTTATGCTGGGGCTGACTAGCTTGGGCAGACAGACTGTTTTTTTTTTTTTTTTTTTTTTTTTCACCCAACAGAAACAAAGATGAAATCATTAGCATCAATTGGGCACATTCAGTGTAGATTACTGACATGCCATTGTTATGAGGATAAAAGAAATATAATTAATGGACCCCACCCCGCCTGCCTTTTGTGCTTTCATGAATTCCGTATTGACATCTGCATCTATCTCATCCCACAGATGAGCCATCCCTTTCAGCTGGTCTGGACATTGCTAAAATGAACAGTGCCGAAAATCACTCCCGGGATCTGTAAACCCATCTTTCTAAGATGCAGTTTGTCTTCTGGCACAATTTTCTCCCTCTCAGGGACAGAAGCAAGAGAGGGTTTCCCAGCAGCACAGTGCAGGTTCCATTCCAGGAAGAACAAAGCCTGCCATGGCAGAGGAATTCTGAGGGACACCCAAATTTCTTCCCACCTAGCATTTTTCTTCAGGGCCACCCTGCAGGGCAGCTGGTGACCTTTCATGCACTAGTCTTTGGTAGGTGTTGGAATCTCACCTGCCTTACCTCTGGCCTTGACATGCCTTAGATGGAACGAGGGTTAAAGGTCACCCTGGGGATCTCTGGGAGGCCAGGGGATTTGGGGACCCACTTGCTCACCAGTTTGACTTCTGCCCTGTGTACTGTCACCCTCACCCGACTGTGGCATCTAGAGAAATGAAACCTTTGCATGAAAGGAAGCAGGGGAAGTCTCTGAAGTGTGATTGCAAACCTGAAAACACAAAACTAGTCTTGCCTCACCATCTGGAAGACAAGAGTTTGAGGAGAAACAGAAAGCAACTTTTAACCCCTGAGAGGCTGGACTTACACACTGGGAGGACATTCTGTTTCCTTCTTGCCCCTGAACCGAACTGCTGGCTGGAGGCTTGCACTCTCCCCCCGGGCTGATGAGGAGACAGAGGCCCAGAGTAGGTAAGCAACAAGCAGAATGATGTTAGAGCCAAGACACTTCAGTAAATATAGCAATCGTGAGCTCAGATGTCTTTGGAAACCAGGCAGGTGAAAGAACATGTTTCTGGACACTGAGACATTTTGTACTAAAAGTTAACCATGGCCAAATAGTCTGCTTTTCCAGGGAAAAATAGGCTTTCTCTGCCATTTGTCTTGAAATACTCCACCTTCCTGATCTATACTGTTTTCTCCCTTTTAATGGTCACAGATATATTCTATTCCAAGAAGATGTGCAGTGTGTATGTGAAGATAAACAGCAATGGAGTCAGAGACTTCAGTGTGGGGTACCGTAGGGAGTGGTGGGGACTTGGGCACATTTCAGATGACTTTATTCTGTCTATAGGGCAGCCCAGAGCTGGGGAGCCCTATCTGAATGGGAATACTCCCAAGCTTTAAATGTTGGTTTAAAGGTGATTTTAAACCCCTTAACAGCCCAAACCCAACAAAAACTCTTGGCTGCTTCTGACTGCCAGCTCTCATGTGAAGCCTCTGCATTAGCCCGGATGGCACCACAGTCTGGGGCAGAAATAGAGGATCCAGGACTTCAGAGGAGTGCTTCAGACCAAGTCACCATCTTTGCAGAGATTGAATACTCATTTCTTGTCTATAACAAGAGAACTGCTGGTTAGGGGCTTAGCAAGAGGGATGCAGAGAAGGTTCTGAATGACTCAAGTTGTGACCACTAGAATAGATTAACTTTGGACCTTGTTTCTTTTAAAAGGATAGTACCACTAGGAGAGTTCAATCACTATTCTTCCCAAATGGAGCTGGGTTCCTGTATGTCATCTCATCCTTGCAGTTTTCTGGGATTGGGGCAGGGACTTGACTCATTCCTGTAAATGTCTTGCTTTTCAATCTTAATTTTGGTCCTTTGGAAGTAGAGGACAGTCTGTATTCTTCTGGCCATGAAAAAGTAAGAAGTATACCAAAAGTGGCTATCTGTGTAAGAATCCATTCATCTATTCATTCATTCCTGGAATAAATATTTAATGAGCACCCATTTTGTACCCCATGTGAGGCAATGAAATCAATTGGTAGGCAATCACTGAAAAATAAAAACAAAGGGAGTGACTTTGCGTGTGCATTTTCTTTTACTTATTTTTTATTCAAGTGGGATCTCTATTGCCCAAGGTAGCCTTGAATATCTGAGCTCAGGCAATCCTGCCTCAGCCTCCAAGTAGCTGAGGCTACAGGTGTCCTGCACCATATCCTAACCCTAATCCTAAACTACTTAGAGATGATACAATGAAAAGAAACAGTTGGGGAAAAAAGCAAATCGTTTTATTTATTTATATCTAAGTGTAAAAAAAAATTCTGGAGCAAGGTACACGTTTTTAATACCAATATTGTTAAAAATGGCATCTCTGGGGAATTTTTGCTTACTATGTGGTATGAGTTTGTAGTATTCTAACTTATTATAACAAGCTTTACTTTCATAACCAGAGTAAAACCAATAAAGTTAAATAATAGCAATTTTAATGGGAAGAAAAGTCAGCAACACTGAGTGTTGAACAGATGTGAGGAGCTGGGAACTCTCACCCTCCCTGGCTCAGAGTGTAAATTGGTGCAATTTGGGAGAGGAGATGATTACCTTTAGAAAGATGCAAAGGCACATGCCCTTTGACATGGCAATTCCATGTCTAGCAATGTGCCCTGGAGGAATTCACATGGGTGGTACACATGTGCACAAGATGTCAATTGTTACACCATTTGTGATGGTGAAAAAAAAATGGAAATCTATTTGTGGACCAGGATGGGAGGGAATATAAATATCTACCACAGTGACTCTACTGGTATCAACATGGACAAAGTTAAAAGTAATGTGGAAAAAAATAGCAAGTGACATGATATGAAGGGTTTGGTTTCATTGATGTAATTTTTTAAAAACCCAGAGTGGTGTTTGCTGTATTTATTGCTAATGAAACCACATGTAAATGATAAAAATCTAAACATAAATGGAGAAATCATACATGTCCACCCCTGGTAGTTGTTTCCTCTGAGAGGAAAAAACCATGAGACTGGGGAGGGACACCAGGGAAACTTCACTTGTGCCTGTCATATTGTATTTATTTTAAAAAAGGATGTGGCCCACACACTGGTGCGTGCTTGCAATCACAGCTACTCAAGAGGCTAAGGTAAAAGGATCACAAGTTTGAGGCAAGTCTGGGCAACTTAGCGAGACCCTGTCTCAAAATACAGAACAAAAAGGGCTGGGGATATAACTCAGTGGTAAAGTGCCCCTGGGTTCAATCTGCAGTACTTAAAAAAAAAAAAAGAAAGAAAGAAAGAAAGAAAGAAAGGAGAAGCAGCAGCTAACATCGCAAATCTGGGTGATGGGTCCACAAGATGTCATTTGTATTATTCTCTGCACTTTAAAATCTTTGCCAATCTGATGGTGTGAACTGATCTTGTTTTATTTTGCATTTCTCTGATCACTTGTGCTTTGAGCAGTTTTCTTGGGCTTATGTGTATTGCCAGGTCCCATTTTTCACAATAATATTCACAGTGAATGGTCAAGTGAGTGTTGCTGTGGTGAGAGGGAAGGTGGAAGTAACTTTTGGACAGGTGGCCATTCAGGTTTAAGTCAGGTGGAGCCTGGTTGGGGTGGAGATGCAAAGGGAGGTGTCATAAGTTTTGGAGTGGTGAACTTGCCCAGGGACAGAGTGTCAAGGGGTAGTGGTGACCCAGAAGGGCCCTATGGCTCCTTCAATTTTTGTTGGAACAGAGAGAGGGACCTGGGAGGAATGGTACCAGGCATGTGGTTGGAAGGTACACAGCCACAGAAGCTGAAGAAAGATGGAGAATTTCTAAGGGGAAGGTGAAGTCAGCAAAGCTAAGTGTGGCAGAGATGAGGCTGAAAAGCACTGTGAAATTTGTCACGTGGATATTATGTTAGCTTTCTATTACTATAATACCTGAAATGATTAGTATATAAAGAGGAGAGGTTTGGTTTGATTCACAGTTTTGGAGTTTCAAGTCCATGCTTAAATGGGCACATTGCTTTTAGGTCTGTGGTGGAGCGTAGCACATAATGGCAGTAGCATGGGCAGAGCAGAACTACTGCACTCATGGCCGTGTAGTAAAGAAAAGGAAGATGAAGGGGCTGGGGTCCTACTGTCCCCTTCACAGGCATGCCCCTAATGATTCAAAACCTCACACTGGAATCTGTCTTCTCAATAGTGTCAAGCTGAGGCCCAAACCTTTAACACATGAGCCTTTGGGGGACATTCCAGATCCAAACTATAGCAGGGGTCTTAGATGGCTGCATATGTCCAGCTGGAGGGTGCTGCAGGTGGAGTGACAGTGGGTATAGCTAACACTTTCAAGGGGGCTGCTTAGGAAGGGAGGAGGGAGGTAGGGATGATGTCTGAGGAAGAGGAGGCAGGCTGGAGGGAGGAGACTAATTGCTAAGAACACATCAGAGCAAACTGCCAGGTATTTCTGGGGCCCCCTCTTCTCTCAAGGGAGCTGTGTGGGGCACACAGAAAATCCAAACCATCCCACCCTCAGCACTGTCTCCCAGGGATGCAGGGCGAGGACATGTCCTCAGTTCTAAAGCATTCACAGCAGTTTTTATGAATCGGAGATCATATAACACCACCACATCCAGCAGTGGCAGAATCAGGGATGGCAACCACCATTTATTATTTCTCTTTAATGTGCTATGCACTAGGATAAACATTTCCTATGCATTCTCTCCTTTCATTTCCCCTCAGTTCTATGGGATAAAAACCATTGTTGTCATCCTTAATCCTTATTTCATAACTAAGGGACACTGAACTCAGAGAGGTTAAGCCCAGTTCACCATAGGAAGTGGCAGAGCTGAGTCCCAGTTCAAGGTGACTGCCTCCAGAGTCCAATAAAGAAATGACGCCAGTGGGGGTCAAAGACAGGGCCGACTCACTGAGGAAGTGAGGTTCAAGCTGGCCTTGGGCAGGTTGGCAGGCAGATGCCTGCACAGAGGTGCAGGGCAGAAATGACTGTGGCCTGAGGGAGTTGGGGGCAGTCATTTAGAAATTAGTGTTGATGCAGATGACTTTTACAGATGTTCCCATTGCCTCCCTGCTTGCAGCACAGTCACTTTCTTATGGTGCAAAGAGGCGTAACTCTGGGTTGTTTCCTTCACCTCTGCCTCCAGACTGGCTCTGAGCATGTCACTCTCACCCCTTTCCTCCTTATCAAACCCAACTTCCTGCTGCTGGGGAGACGACACCCACCTTCTATTTGATGTGCAAAAGTTCCTTGTGACATGGTCTCTGTCACCTCTTCTGCCTCATTTTCTTCTTCCTCCTGTTATACCTCTATCCTCTAATTCTCATTTGTGCCCACTTGTGAGTGCTTTTTGCAAACTGTACCTCTGAAACAGAGCAGAAGTGCTGTTCCTGCCTTCCACTCCCAGAGGCTACCTGCTCAAACCAGGACCCTTATGAGATTGTTTACATGTCTCACCTGCAAGCTCACCTGAGTTCCTTGACCATGCTCTCTGTATTTTTGTGTCCCATATTGGTAGTGCTCAGTACACAGTAGGGGATCAGTAGGTGGGCAACTCATACATCGAGCTGGGAAAAGTCAGTATTAGACTTAACTTTTCCGGTGAAGATGCTACAGTTTTTGGAATGGCTTTGATCAAGACAATGATTTAAAGCAGTGGGGATGGGGTGGGGGAGTGTTTACTTAATAAAGAATAGCATTGTACTTCCATCTGAGGCTCCTGGGAAATAGTACCTGGTAAAGCCAGTGAAACTGAGCACATTAGAGTCTTCTGGAGTTAAATTTGGAATTAGGACGAGGTAGGAAAAATCTATGCTCATTGAATACAAAATGCAATTGTCTGTCAGTGCAGGAACTGAAGTATCTGCAGCAAATTATATTTAAGACTCTATTGTCACAGGCAGATTAGCTAATGCTTGATTTTAAGTATAGGCTTCTAATGCTATTACTCCTGGTTAACTCTGCCTGGCAGGTAACCTTGTGGAACAAATGACTGCATTGCTTGAATAACATATTTGATCAAATAGGACAATTCTTTCAAAAATTGAGTTCTCTGTGGCAATTTGAGACCTGTAATCAGCAAATTAGATGATTACAGCAGGGATAAAAATAGTCTTCTAACAATGTCCAAGGTATAAATGTGATTTGAATTTCAAAATGTTGAACATGTGGTAGGAAAATGCACGGTTGGGTAAATATGACTAGACATTATCAGATTTGATTTCTCTTTCCATCCCTGCTCTGAGCTAGAGCCTATTTTGCCGGTATAAACTCCAATCTCGTTTGTGTGGAGTTAAGAGGATAGAGGTATATCGGGCACTAGGTCCCAAATCTTCAAGGGCTCCCCAGCTTTTCCTATCTGCTGCAGGTACTTGCCATCCATGTGAATATTAGCACCATTTATTTACCCACTTGATGTGGAATGGCCTCCATGAAACAATTAGCTGTCCAAGTTCCATTCAGGGAAGATGGCACTGGAAAACCTGCAACCCTTAACCCCCCTGCCCCTGGACCAGTGTTTTTTCCTTGGGCACAGAGGGCAGAGGAATGAAGCAATTCTGGTGAGGTCTAGCAAGTGAGTGTGGGAGAAATATGAGAGCGTGGTATTTTCTGCCACAATCCAGTCTTCAAGGTAGATCAATAGGTTACTTTCTCTAACACAGAAGTATGTTAGTTTTCTGTCACTGTGACAAAATGTCTGAGATAATCAACTTATAAGGAGTAAAGTTTTATTTTGGCTCCCAGTTTCAGAGGTTCCAATTCAGTTGCTTAGAACCATTGCCATGGTCCTGCAGTGAGGCAGAACATCAGAATGGGAGGCACTTGGAGGAGTGCTCACCTCATGGCAGCTGGGAAACAGAGAACCTGCTTTTATAAGAGCCTCTCCCTCAATACCCTTTAAAGCATGAATCCATAAGTGAGCTAATCCATCCATGTGGTCAGTTCTCATGATCCCATCGCCTCCCCAAGGGTCCATCTCTGAATAGTGTTGCAAGCCTTTGACCCACGAGCTTCCAAGAGACATTTAAGACCCAAACTATAAAATGTCAGACCAAGTGTCCTACATCATCTCTTCTTTGGTCCTTCCTGTGCCACATCTTTCGGGTTGGCCTGCCATTTCACCTCTGATGTGTCTTTGGCATCCCCTCACCTCAGATGGTTTTAGCTGAATAGCAGAACAGAAATGACCTGGCAAATAAGTATATATAGCCAACCAGCAAAAGCTCAGAGGTAGCCATCAACTGATTACCAGCAAATGGAAGCACTTCTCAGAAGGGAGACTTGATTTTTACTTACTGGTGGTTTTAGGGTTTCCGACAGAACTTCAGTAATTGGTCACTATGGATTTTATTTACCCATCTGGGACTTAACCTCTATGTAATGGCTTGCTATATGAACTATGAATTAAAATTTTCCTTGTGTGATTTCAGATCCATGTTATTTCACACTTGTCAAGCTCTTGTATTTATAATAAAACTTTGCAAATAGAAACATGTTTCAGTGCCAGGTTTACACAGAAAATGCCAAACTAAGTAACCACTTTTAGGATTTTGCCAGTCACAAGTGATCACAATTCAAAGCTCACTTCTTTTAAGACAAAAGTACCTGTCTGGGATGAAGACATAACTAGCAAGGGGTGGTATTGTTTGACTAGATACCATTAGATTTCTAATGTACTTGTTAAGAAAACTATTAAAACTTGCCAGAACCACATCAATGTCAAAAAGTAGGGTCTCTTTCCAACTTGGAATAAATTGGTAGATTTAAAATGGCCATTTTTCTTTCTACTTTAGATTTTTGCAAAATAAGATAAAACAAGTTGAAAGGAAGTAGTATTTATTTGCTCATTCACCTTTCCTTATGTGCATGCCTCTCCCCCCAACACATTGAAGCATGGTTAGAAAGTGAAACAAGACTGAGAATATTCAACAAGTGACACAAGTGGCACACATTAGGCCTTCAGGTGGACAGTGACCGTCAGCAAGGCACTTGGTGAGTCCATCAGTCAGGCAGCTATTTTATGCTAACATCCTGGCCTTGAGCCACATATTATTATACTTTGCATTTTCTTCTTAGAAGCAGTTTCAGGCTACTATGTTAAGTTCTCCAAATAAAATTCATCTATTCTTCAGGTTAAGATCTGGGTAAGGGTATCGTATTAATCACAGATTTCTTTAAAACCTTTGAACAGTCCCAGGGAGGAAATTATACTTATGAATTTTCTAGATGTGGAAATGACTTTACCTCCATTGCCACTGATGGCTAATGAACCTGACAGTGAGTGGCCACCTGTGCAGGAAACTGCAGAAGTGGCAAATCGAAGTCTCACTCCCAGCTCCAGGGGCCTCAGGAGGCAGACAAGGCTATGCTTGAAGCTTATTCCCTATTTAAAATGTTTTCTCTAGAAACACTCAAGCTTCAACAGCATGAAGTCAAAAAAGAGAACCTGACATAGTGACACTGAGTTGACTTCTAACTTAAATTACCAGACACTGCTCATAAAACCAGCTGTCTCAAAGACAGTATTATCTTTATTAAAAACGGATAGACATAGCAGCACTTACAAAACAAGAGTTCATAAGAGGCATGGTACACTGTCAACTGATAGTGTGTAAAGGGCAGGCCCCCAGCCCTGCTGGTTGTAGGCTGTGCATCACAATGCTTGCTCACAACCACCTGTTCCACCGAACACGAGGCAACCCAGAACACCTGAGGGGAGACCAACAGCAACAGCGGCACTCCTCAACTTCAAGCCTTTGTTATTTGTGTGAACAGTCAATCAAGTCAAGTATCACCCTCCTTAGCAGCATCTGGAGCACTCATTGGTGTTCTGGAGGTGGCTGGTGTACTTGACCCACTTATTTAAAAAAAATCTAGGTATTCAATAAAAAACACTTCTCCCTGTCCAATCCCATCCACAGAAACACTTCTGTTGCAGAAGAGAGACACTCTTCACTTAAATATCTGTAAAAGCTAACACACGCCTCCACTGCAGTAGACAGGAGAGAACTATGAGCAGGCACTTCCGCACAACTGTCTTTGGTGGAGAATGCTGGTGTGGTCACACTATTTCCTGCTCATTGCTCTGCTTCTTACTGCTCTGTGGTGGGGTAAGGACCCCTGAGGGGGGAGGAGAAATCCTGTTTTGTTCGGACAATATGGCTTTCTTTGCTTGGGCTTTGTCCTGTTGATAAGAAGAAAAGAGAAAAACTTTTAAGGTGGAAGGACATATCCTTTGTCTCACTTACCATATGTTATTGGTATGGAGGTGAGTGAAGGGGAAAAACAGCAAAAAACACCTAAAAGTCTATGGTCTACTTGATACTGACATATAGCATCTATCAACTAGAAATTTTCTTCAAGGAATTAAGAGAATTGGGAGTTTTTCTAGGATGTCTGAAGGCTGCATGAAGAGAAGTGAATAGGTTATCCAGGCAGTTTTAAAGTTCTCTCTGGTCAAGAAGGATTAAAGCAAGAACAGTACTGACCAGCAAATCCAAGCTGTTGATGTGGGTCTGTATGTTATGGGCGTCTTCAGCAGGAACCCCCCTGAAGTGCTTTAGTTTGGAACTTCCTGTCTCTCTTATAATCATGGCAAATGGAACCATCCACTTGACACACTTCTCTATATCACACCACTGGTACCCTGTGATGAAAAGAAACCATAGGCTCAACCAGAGGTTAACAATTGGTGTCTAAGTTTAATACACTTTCTTTGTGAATTCACTAGAAAACCAACATACCTGAAACCTTTTGCATCAATTCAGATGAAGAGAAATGATACAAGGCAGAAGCAGCAAGTACACCGTAGGGAAATTCTAAGCAGCCAACATCTAGGACGCAGAGATCTAAAAGCTATGGAGATGAAAGGAATGCTCAAACTGATGTTCACACACATCACTTCTAGAGTTCCTCACTCTAGCTGTGGGGTCAGGGGCCCCCAGAAGCAATGGAGCTGCTTACTTACCTCTGCAATCTGTATAAAGATTTGCTGGGGATACTGTGGCAGTAGCACTTCATATACGTCATTTAGATATGCAACCTGCATGTATACATTCAGCCAGGACACAATGGTCAGGGGACTTAAACGCCATTTAAGGGCCTAAGGAAAATAGGAAAGAAGCCAATGGTTGTGAAAAGAAGTTCAAGATGTAGCCATATGGGGTGGGATTGTAGATCAGTGGTGGAGCACTTGACTAGCATGTGTGAGGCACTGGGTTCAATCCTCAGAACCACATAAAAAAATAAATAAGTAAAATAAAGGTATTGTGTTCATCTAGAACAAATTTAAAATATTAAAAAAAAAAAAAGATGTAGCCATGTTCCACGTCACAATGTTGGCCCAGCTAAAGACCTAGCAGATGTGCACACACTTCATGTGAGAAATACTTATGTGTGTGTTTTAAAAATAACTGAAAATTAACTTGTTACCTACCTTCATAATCACTAATTCCATAGTAAGAATTTCATCACCCGAACAAGCGCCATCTGTAACATAAGCAAACTGGTGCAACTTTGGAGGATAGATTTCCTAAAAGTGAATAAGACTGAGTTAGCAACCAGTTACTCTCATAAGAGTTTTAACTTATAATGTGCATCTGAAATTATTTTTTAGTACCTGGCATAAAGAAATGATAGGTTGATGTGACTAGTACAGGAGCTACTTTAATAGTTAAACAGGTGTAGTTATAAAAGGAATGAAACTCTTACCCCCACTAAATAAATGAGTGAATATATATATTGATAAATAGAACTTTACTCATTGTATTTTTAAAATTTTCACCTTCTCAATATCTTTAACATGTTTGGAAGTTGGGCTCAAACATTCTTCTACTATCACACCAAAATTTTAATCTTCTTAGTTCAAGGTTCAATTTTTGCTTAAAGTAACTATATTAACCTAAATATTTTATACATTATAGATTTATTCCTTCCCTGTCTTCATTAGTCCTTAGTCTTTTCTACATGTCTTAACTTTAGAAGACTTCAAATTAGAAAAATTAAGGATATGTATTATAGACAAATAGCTGACCTGTTCCCCTAATCTTAATAGAACTCAAGAAATAACACACATTATATAACAAATATTTTAAATTATTCACCTCAAGTTTGGCAGCAATAAATAAAGATGAAATCCCAATAAGCTGTAAAAGTGTTTTTACAATATTTTCTTGTGTTGCCATATACCGATCAAAGAAATCTTGTGCCAAGTAAAATGTCTCCCTGTGAAGTTTATAGACTTCACACACCTGAAAAAATATTTAGTAAATTTTACAACAGTTACTCAAGGGGAAAAAAAAATCTTGTCCTGAGTTTTCGTGAAAGACAACATAATTAAATGAAGAGAGATAAGGATTACTTTGCTTTTCTGAAAGGATGGTCACCCTAAGCACATGTATAAAGACAAACATGGACTCAGATATAAGGATTTAGTTTCTTTGATTTAATAGAGAGTTTTACTCCAGAGAAGGAAGAAAGGTTTAAAGCCTGGTGAGAGCAGCGTATTTTTCTTCTTTTTTGCAGTACTAGGGATTAAACCCAAGGGTGCTCTACCACTGAGCCATATCCCCAGCCCTTTTTTTGAGACAGGGTCTTACTAAGTTGACCAGGCTGGCCTCGAACTTGCAATCCTTCTGTTTCACTGGGATTACAGGTGTGTACCACCATACCTGGCTGAAAACAGAATTCTCATGAAATAAGACAAAAAATCAAATCTGAATTCCCTCAAAAATGCTGTCCCCTTTTATAAGTTTCAATGATAAGTCAATTTAAGGAAAGAATTGATATGGTTCTGATACCAATAAAAAAGTTTAAAAGTCAGAACCCAAATTTATTTAAAGGCTACAACATACCCAAAACACTATAAATCATAAGAGGCAAAAACTTTGTTAAAAAGCATTAAAAAGATTCAGAGACCTAGGTTGTAGTTTAGGCTCTCTACCTTAGACAAACACAGTTATTTCACTATAAAATTAGGACAATACTGTCCTACCTACTTCTCAGAATTACTATAGGATCTGGTGAAACAGTATACAAGATGGGGTTGAAAAGAGACCAAGAAAATATTATTCCTCAACTCATTACCAACACCAAATGTAGTTATGCACATAAAACTCCAACACCACCACTACCACTCACCAACAGGCTGTCTCCTTAAGTGCAACTCTTGGGCTGAACACATAGAAAGATGCCAGAGAAAAACACAAAATTCTGCTAGAAAATTAATCAATCACCATAGCTTATTTCTAAAGTCCAGAATAAGCCATATATAGCTATTTATAAAAACATTCCTTCAAAACATAATGGCATTAATCACATTAAAAAAAGAGAACCTCTTGGTCAAATTTTTTGTTGTGGTGATGGGGACTGAACCCAGGGCTTCACACATGTCAGGCAAGTACTCTACCACTGAGCTATTTCCCCAGTCCTCTTTTATAATGGGTTTTATAACACTTTTATAATGAATTATAGCCTACAAGATTAAGACTTAATATATCCAACACTTTCAGAAAATATAAAATGTTATATAAAAGGCACAGGAGGGCTTTGTGACAAGGGTTATGTGACATGGTAAGTCCATGGTGGGCAAGTGCAAGACCTGTACTTTAAAAAAAGTAGGCCTTTAAAGAATCTAGTACAATGAACTGTTGACATTTTTAGGGGACAATGAAGAAACAAAAATTAAGAATGATAAAAAAAATTTATATACATCATTTCTAGTCTGCACAAACTCTGCAAGGAAAATATTGCTAAAAAATATTACAGATGAGAAAACCAAGACTCAGGTGACTTGATGGACTTCAGCACCTACATGGTAAGTGGTGGCAGGGAATTTCATTCTAGGACTAACACAACTATGGTATGCATACCCCAGAGAATGCTGACCTTCCACAGGATATACAGTATGATTGTTTATACATTTATAGTGAATATAGGTAGACACTCATGTACTCTTTCATAAAGATCTGCCTGAAAGGGTCCTACCACTTCTCAGAAGAAAAACACTTCTCACCCATCCAAGTATTTGGGTATCCATCAAGCCTCCCTCAAGCAAGGGAGTTATTCACAGTGCATCCCAATAAGAGGTACATTGCCAATAAAATTTCACTTTTTATATTAAACAATTATCCTGCTGATTTGTAATACTTAAGCTTTTGATCAGTTGTTGCAGAAGTATGACAGTGTGATCAATGAAATTAGAACAGTATGGTCTGTTAGGAAATTGTTCTAAAGGAAAAGAAAAATGGACTCCAGGAATTTAAAAGGGAACAATGTGAGATTTGACTATTAAAGATAAGCTTGTTCATATATTTTTATAAGTTATGATAGTGGCTATCAAATAGCTGATACCTGCATTCCAGTGGATACATTTAAAAGCAATTTAATGAAGAAAGCTGAAATATCAATATTTACAATTTATTGGAAAATATAATCTTTGCAACTATTTAACTTTGATGGAAAAAATGAGATGTCAGCTTTAAAATACCTAAGGGATAAAGAGATCTTAGAAATTCTTTTAAGAATGCAAGTAAAGTTGGTGCACACCTATAATCCCACCAACTTGGGAGGCTGAGAGAGGAGGATCACAAGTTCAAAGCCAGCCTCAGCAACTTAGTGAGACCCTAAGCAACTTAGCAAGACCCTGTCTCTATAATATATAAAAAATGGCTGGGGACGTGGCTCGGTGGTTAAGTGTCCCTGAGTTCAATCCTGGTACAAAAAAAAAAGAAAAAAAAAAGAAATAGAAGAAAAAGCAAGTAAAAAATTTAGCTTCTGAGATAGAGAATATGTTGATGGAATCAAGCACATACAGCAACTTAATAGCACAGAAGGATCCAGAAATGGCCAGTGAGTCCAGTGAATGGGAAGACATGAGCTCACCTCCATTAACCAATCCAGAAGAATTGCTCGCATTTTAGGCTGCAGAAGAGGGTGTCGCTGCAAAAAGTGCTTATCCCTTAAGTACATCTTCTCCTTGTTTAGCATGATTTTCCAAACCTCCTCTCTATTTGCCCAGCTAAGAAGAAAAGGAACAAAACAAAACCCCACACAAGTGTCAATTTGCATCCACACTAAGGAGGACTAAGAAGCGGAGTAAGAGGTTGGAAGTCACACAGCAAAGTCAGCACTTACTTCAGTAGAGGCAGTGGTGAGGCTCTGGTTGGTGTGGGTCTTTGAGGCCCAAATGTGGAATTTGGGTATACCAGCTCATCCTCCTCTTTGTCAGGTGTGGGGATCAAGGAGCAGGGGTTTGCACATACTGTATTATTGTCCCAAGGCTGTAAATGGAAGACACATTTTAAAATTTTTTTATGTAAACCAGTTGTTTTTATATTCACTGATTTGTAGATTAACCAGTACTTCACAAAACATCACCACACTGAAGAATGATATCCAAGACTAAATATTTTGATCTAAGTTAAGATGAAGATGGCATGGATAAGTAAAAGAGGGTAAACTTCCATTTCATTTCATTTCTGTCACTAGATTAGGAATCTATGCAGTGAATTACTAAGAAAACTAAGAAATCAGTAGCATTTTATATTCCACACTATCACCTTGGCTGAGATGCTTGAGCAGCAAAATGGACATGGAAGAGGTAAGATACCTAGACCTTTGAATCCAACCCCCAGATCCTTGCAGTCAGATTCAAGTATCTGATGAATGAAGTATCATTAAGAACCAAAATAGTATGCTTTCATTTGAAAGATTTTAGAAATTTCAGTATTTGGAAAAGACTAAGATCATATTGTCATTTAGAATATTTAAGTTACTATTTACCATCCTACTGTAAAAAGAAATCTTTTAATTTTTAAAGTTATAAAATAGTAACTAAAGATATTAGGCAGGTAACAATCCTGCTAGCATGGAAGCACTGTCTGAGCCACTTGTCATTTTTTTAAGCAGAGACCATTATATTGACTATAGAAGAAACAGACAATTGGAATAACTGTAAATAAACATGGAAATTCTAAGTGCTCCCTTGAAGACTCAGTATACAGTGGCTGCCACAGCAACATACCACCTTCACAGCAAACCCAAATGCTTTGTCTAGTAAGAAGGGCAAAGCTGGATAAAGCTCTTCTACACTCAATGTAGAAAGAATTGGGCATGCAAATTATCCATGACAGCTCATGCCAACAGCTGCGAAAGAAAGGCAACTTCCTTTCAGTTCTAGTATCATATGTTGGTAGCATTTCCTTGAATTAAGGTTCATATTACAACTGCTCAAGAAAAATGAATTCTAGTTTTGAAGGCACAAGCTGGGTGTCACCCTCATAGGCCAGATGGCTGGCACATCTGAGTGCAGGCCTATGCAGATAAAACTAACTGGTAGCAGTTCCCAACCTGCAGTTCATAAACAAATTAGGTGAACCACAAGCAGACAAATGGCTCCCAAAGTTGGCCTTTTTAGGAGCCAGTGGATGAGTCAGAATAATTAAGTCAATGTCCTTCACCTTGAGTGTATACCAAGTTTCAAAGGAAGCAAGATTAGTCTGACTTTAGTTAGGAAAGAATGGGACAATAGCAACTGTGACTATTGCTAACTACCTGACTCCTTAGGCCACTTTTTTTATTTCTGCAAAATTTTCTGAGAAATAACTGGTAGTCCAGGATTCCGTTTCAAATAAAAAGGTTGGGTCTCTTATGAAAATTAAACAAAATGGATATGTGAAGTAGATTTTAGGTAAAAGAGTACTCTATTCATTAAGAAAGGCCTAAGGTAAGAATCGCCAAAAATTCCATGTGGTCTTGAGGAAGTAGTAACGTTGAATTTGGCACAATGGCTCCCACTAGCTCAAATTTGTATAGCAGGCTGAATTGCCGAGAAAAATTCTGTTAATAGGCAAAAAAGCTGTTGAATCCCCAAATTTTAACTCCATGAATCTTTACAGAGAAAAAGCAAAAACTGCTCCATAAATAGGTAGATAACTTTCAAGATACCACCTATTCTATAAAATGTGCAGAAACCTGTTGATATTAATGAAAATTCCTCCCTGGGAGAAATGACATGGTTATTCATGCATCACAGTCATCACCTCTCAGCCATCCAGATACAATGCCACAGTCCTATCTGAGGCACTTAAGCAATGTTCAAGTTATTGTTGAGAAAAGCCAATGAGAACAGAAACTCCAAGCCAATATATGGATGGCTTTGCTTGGAAGTTTATACTCAGAAACACAGCTGGGAAAAAGAAACAATCTTGAATTTTACAAAGCAGGGATTCATTTTATAATATAATACAAAAAATCAACCTGCTTGATTTGAAGCCTCTTTTATTTTAAGGGGACAAAAAGAAGAAATGACTTTGGATGACTATCTTACTTCCTTTCTTGCAGAGAAGTATTTCTTCTAACAAAGAAGGTAATCAACTCCTTGTTCAATATTCAGTGGTCTTCCGCAGAGATGCTTATGACTAGGGTATTATATATAGTGACAAGTGTTATTACAACATAGCCCGTCACATTGAAACACTTCACTCTTTTAGACCAGCTACCATGGCTGTTGTTCACTGCTTTACCAAGTGATGTGTGTCCACTGCAAACCTTATTGGGACTACTGCCACACTCAGGTCAAGTACTGTTCCTGCTCAGCTTTTATCTGTGATAGAGGCAAAGCCCTGACTAGCTAGTTTGGAGATAGGCTGCTTCCCCCATTGGAGCCCTAACTGCAGACTCCAGCCATTTCTGGAGGTAAAGAGATAATACAAGCTCTTTCTGCAAGGAACTTCTGATGTTTATAATGATATCACACTGTATGCAGGAAATTTGGCAGGAACTCCATAAGGAGGGGCAAGAAAAATGGAGTAGTCAATAAAAAAAATGTGTTGACACACAGACCATTACACAGAACGTTCCACTAATACCCTTGCTGAGGCCAGGTTAAGCCCAGATAGAAGTGATCCATGTGGGGGACTGCTGAATAGACTGGAGGAACTTTCAGGGCCACAAAGGGGGTGAAACTTTGAAACTTGATCTAAAGGAGATGGGAACTTCTTATGCACACCATAACAACAACCAAAGGAAAAAAGAAAAACCCCACAGGTGTGGATGGGGAGGAAGCGGACAACATACAGGAGTCCAACCCCACCCAGTCCACTAGCCATTAGAGACAAGGGTATAGGCCCAACTCTGCTTCTCACTTGCTTATAGACTCTGGGTTGCTTTCTTTCTCTAACTGAATCCAAAGTCTCCTCATGGGCAAAAGGAATTATATGATGTGCACTCTGGTTCTTCTAGGTGTTAGCACATATCTGCAACCTCAGAGGGTAGCCTGAAATCTCAAGGCTAGGAAAGGCAAGTGTGCACTGACAGTACAGGACTCAGCCATGTGGCTCTAGCTAGAGAAACCAACTCTAAACGAGGGTCTTCAACAGGAGGCAAGAAAGTATAAAACCCAGTTGGACCCAGGAGAGCTGGAGGCCCTCCATGAGACCTAACAGGAGGCCACCTACCTGACTGCCACACTGGTCTCTCACAGTCTTGTCAATTTTGGCAATTTCTTCATCTGGATCCTGCAAAAACTAACGTAAAACAATCCCCAACCCCCAAAGAAACACCGAACAACCAAAGACAAAAAGAGAGAAGGGGGCGATTAGATTATGAGTACCATTTCTGCCAGTGACACCCCCCACTAATTCCCATCAATAGATACGTGCGCAGACCCAAGTCTGGTACCCAGGTAAGATGCGGGGGAGGGGGGGTCCTCTCCAATCTGTCCCCTTTGTACTCACAACGGCTACATTTGCCTTCCTTTTCCTGGAGCGAACAGAGAAGTCAGTGCCACCTTCTTCTTTCATGGTGCCCCGTTCCTTCCCATCTCTGCAAAGCCACGATGGCACAGAAGTTGAGGTGAGTTCTCCCCAAATCTCAACCAGCCCCTCCCCCACGGCTGCACACCCTTCCTCCCCGCAGCAGCCAGGCTACTCACCTCTCCTTCCTTTCCCTTGGCATGGCGCAGGGCTCCGGCTACGACCTCAGACCTGGGGGCCACGAAGCGGGCAGCGGGTGAGGACCGCGGGTGGAGGGGGCCAGGTCCCGCGGGCCTGCCCCGGGCACCCCTCCCCCCTCCCGCGCGGACGGCGGCGGGAGCCTCCCGGGCCGGTCGGGAAAATGGCCGATGGGCCCGGGGTGGCCTGTCACCCGCGGCGCCACGGGCAGTCCGAGATCTCGGGTCCGAACCTGGAGTGGAGGTGGGGGTCCAGACGCCCCCCCGAAACCTTTCAGTCCCATCGTCTCCGCTGGGGCCGGGGTTGCCTCAGTCTCTCCTTCAACACCTCTCCTACCGTTTCTGAGCCACCCTACCCGGGGCACCCCGCTCTGACGCCTCCGGGACCCGAAGACCCGGCGACCCGGCCTCGCCCCACCCCCACTCCCGGCCCGACCCGGCCGGACCCGGGTGCTCTGGGAGTCCTCGCCCGCCGCGCCTGTCCCGGCAGTCCGCAGCGGGGCCTTACCCGAAGCCGTCTCCGCGGTAGGCAGGCGCGCACGAGCCGAGGCAGGAGGCCGGAGGCGAGCGGGAAGCCGGGAGGCGGGAGGCAGCAGGCGGCGGCGGGCCGAGCGCGCGGCGGTGGCGGGATCCGCGCCTGCCCCCTACACCGCTTTGGCTGCCGAGCCGGCTGCTCCTGCGCCCGGCTTAGAGCGGGACATTTAAAAATCCCTGCGCGCGGAACCGGCCCCGGCCCGCCCTCGCGCCTCCCCGCCACCTCCGCCCCACCCCGCCCGGGCTCGGAGCCCCTCAGCGGCCGCCCCAGGGCCAGGGCCCGCCCAGCCACCGCCCTCAGGACCGCCCCCGCCTAGGCGCAGGCCAGCGAAGAGCTCCAGGCTGCTGGGGGCGGGGCCAGCTCCGGGGCGGAGTCTCTGGGGGCGGGGTCCTACGGCGGAACCCGCGCAGGGGCGGGGTTAAGTGACAGGGCCTGCGCGCCTAAGGGACAGGACGCGGGACGTGGTGGGCGGGATCACAGGGCTGTGGCGGGGCCTGCGCGGGGCGGGACGCGGGAGAGCGGGCAGGCGGGCAGCGGGCGCGCGCGGTGGAGGGGCGGAGCCGTGCCGGGGCCGGACGCGGGAGAAGTCTGGCGGGAGCGGCGCGGAGGGGTGGGCCGAGGGGCCCAGGGGCGGAGCCCACTGGTGCTGGGGCTGCAAAGAGCCGCGTGGCCCGCGCGGGTGGAATGTAAACACCGCCTGCTGAGAGGGTTCGGGGCTCGGCTGGGTGGGCTGACCGGACCGATGCATGAGAGGGGCCGGGCGCAGAGAACCGGTCGTTCCTCGCAGAGAACCGTCTTCCTCGCGTATGCGCGACTGCCCTCCTAGCACGTCCTCCCCGCCCCTGAGACGCAGAGTTCCGGGCCTAGGGTGCGGGGCATGGATGTCCCCAAGGTCACAGTGTCAGGTGCCTGGGCTTCAGGCCGCTGAGTCTGGGACCTTCTGTGGGCCATGTGTTATTCCTGTCTGCGGGTCCATTCATCTTATTAGTGCATTCATTCATCTTTCAAACTGTTCATATTCTTCCTTTACATGCCTCTTCTCCGCAACCACTCCCTTAAGCATCAAAAGACCTTTCTGACACTGGGATCCCCGTGCGGCCATCTCTAGCTTAAAACCTTCCAGTTGTTTTTCATCAACCTTAAGATCAAATCCACATTCACCATCCTGGGCTACAAGGCTTCATGGATACTGGTCCTCACTGGCCTTAGACCAGGTTTTGAACCCTGCCCCCACCTTCTGTTTTCCTCACCTCTGGGCCTTGGAGCTTGTCAGTTCCTCTGACCCACTTGAGTTGCTCATTCTTCCTGTGAACTTCAAAGTCTTTAGTGACCACTTCATCTGAAACACCACTCTCCCCAGGAGTTCCTTCCCATATCACTGCCCTATTGTGGTCTCTTCACAGCACTTGCCACCATGCTTCTCACTACTTGATTTCCTGTCTCTCTGCCTGCCTCGCCTGTCTAGTTCACTGCCGTATTCCTCAGATATTGGCATCATGTCAGGAGGAAGGGGAACACTACAATCGTATTTGTTTTTTGTTTTGGTACCAGCAAGTGAACACAGAGGTGCTTAACTACTGAGCCACATCCCCAGCCCTTTTTATTTTATTTTTTTTATTTTGAGACAGGTTCTTGCTAAATTGCTTAGGTCCTTGCTAAGTTGCTGAGTCTCGGAGAACTTGGGATCCTCTTGCCTCAGCCTCCTGAGCCTCTGGGATTACAGACAGGAATAGTCCACCACAACCAACTACAAAGGTATTTGTGAATGAGTGATTGAAAACACACTGACTATGGCTTGTTGAACTTTAGAGGCTAGTGACAAACAGGTATTGAACAATCATCATTTGCAAGTACCTTCTGTATTCAAATTCTAGAGAAAGTATGTAACAGGGTTTTGAAAACCTCCAAGGCCCCTCCTCATTAATAGTCTTGGTTTTGTCTCCTTCAATGACTGTCTTTTTGAATAAGACAGTCATTGCTTGGGTCTTATTAAAGCATAGCTTTTGTGATTCCCAGAGATCCTGAATAGCATGTCAGTTCAGTTGTAAGCTCTCTGAGGCCAAGGCTGCAAAGATGACCTGCTTAAGACATCTTATATAGGCATGGAACCCAAGATCCTGAACCCCCAACCCTGTGCTCCTCGGTAGTATCAATAACTGGTATTGATAGCATTTCCAAAATGGCAGCTTTGGATTAAGCCCTTCAAAGTGTCATCTCAGTTAAACTTCATAATAATCATATTATATCAATACTGTGATTACCCTATCTCACAGATGGCAACTATCTACTTCCTAATCACTATGAAGATTAAGTGAGATAAAGAAGATGAATTAGTGCAGCACCTGGCCCACAATAAATACTCAACAAAATGAGTTATTGTAACAATGATAGAAAAGAGAGTTTTCTTTAGTAGTTGTAGCAATGTATACTCTCATCAGCAGAGTGAGAGTTCCAGATACCCTAGATCCTAGCTGACATGTCTATCAATAATAAAATGGATAAATAAAATTTTGTTGTATTCATTTAGTGGAATATTCTACAACAATAAAACCACAAACCACTGAAACACAAATGAATCTCATGAATATAATGTTGAGCACAAGAAGCCAGGCACATGTAGATGAAGTTTCCATTTATTTGAAGTTTTTGAAAAGGAAAATTGGGCTGGGGATGTGTCTCAGTGGCAGAACAAATGCTTAGCATGCACAAGAACCTGAGTTCAACCCCCATCACCCTGGTAAAGAGAGAGGAAGAGAAACAACAACAACAACAAAGGAAAATTATGGTGACTGGTCATTGGAACAGTAGTCGCTTCTGGAGCAAAGTGGTAATAACAAGGAGGGGAACAAGGGAAACTTCTGGTCATGAAACATGTTTTATGTTTTTCATTTGAGTGGTGGTTTCTTCCTAGTAACTATGAGGATTAAGGGAGATAATGCAGATGAATTAGTGCAGTAAAAAGTAAATGTATTAATACCCACAGTGCACTTGCAACAGTATCTGGCACATACTTAAGTGCTCAATAAGTATTCATTATTATTCATATAGGAAATTGGGGCCCTTCACTTAGCTTCATATGTGATCCAAAGCCAGATGATGGTGGAGGAATAAGGATGCAAGTAAAAGGTCATGGAGAAGTAAGACCATGAGGATTTCATGGGGGAAGTTCTTCCCAAATAGGATTCCCTAACATGTGGCTTCAGGGACCCAGAAAACTGCCTGCAGACAGTGTATGCACTTTACTGGGCATACTTGTATAACTTTTTCCCAGCTCTTTAAGGGCATCTTAACAGAAAGTTAAAAGCTCTGTTGCAGAGAATGCTGAGCATAGGAGGGACCATGTCTGATAGTGGGCCTGAGAGGTTTCGCTCTTGGGCAGCCTGAATGAGCCAAAGGAGGGGCACCTTGCAAAGCTACACGTGAGAAAACTTAAAGAGGAGCCAATGAGAGCCACTATGATGGGAGCAGGATGAACAGGACCAGGTTGTCAAACAGAGTAGCTGCAGCCCAGTGCTGGGGAACCTGAGTGTGGGAAAGCCCCAGAGGCTTGGCTCCTGTCCTCTCTCAACCCGGGAAATCTGTCTGCACAAGCCTACCAGGCCAGCCAGAGTGAAGGGCCCAAATACATGCTCTCCAGGGCTTGGTTATTGCTCATATCGTGCTCACTGCTGTGTGTGGGCTCTGGGGCAGGGAGACTTAAGACCAATGTGTGGTTATAGCTCAGGTCTAAATCCCTCTTATAGTGGGGAGCAATCCCAGCCAACATTTCTTTATTGTGAATGCTGTGATCAATAAAAAATGCTAGTGAAAATTAAAATTGGCCTCTAAATTTGGTATTTGATAGAACAACAATGGCAGCTGACATTTATGAATTCTGTGCTAAATTCAGGGTTGCCTGGAACAGAGACTAATTTGAAGACATTTCTAGAAGTAGGGTGTGTGACCAGGTCAGGGGTATTGATGGGGCCAGATCTGCAGCAGCAAGCTGCTCCCTCAGTATGGGCAAAGGCACAAGAGTGCTTTGTTTTTTGTTCGACCACCATATCCCCAGCTCTAATTTAAATCTCCTCATTTTGGGTTTCTGAAGACAGGCACAGCTGCAAAACAGAGGAGGGGCTTGGAGGGAGAAGGCTCTGGCATCTCCCTTCTGGTCAGGGATCAACATTTTTCTCTAAGCAACACCCTCTGCACTTTGATGGGAGAGAGGGACTTGGCCAATCAGAGCTCCACATTCCTGGCTATATGATTGGTTTAGGCACAGGCATATGGTCCAAGCCAGGCCAATGACAATCCTCAGGAGTTGCTAGGCTGACTGGAAGTGGGCCTGGAGCCATGAGGCCATCTTGCCACATAAGTTGACCTGCTTTAGAGGGAAGTTCTTCCTGGAGAGCAGAGCCAGAGGTGCTGGGAGGCAGGCTTCTGATCTGTTGAGGCCCTGTATCCAATCAGGCCTAAGACTAGATTACTAGGAACTTTCTGAATACTGGAACCAATGAATTATTTTCATGTATTGATTTATCCAGATGAGGTTGGGTTTCTCATAACTTGCAACCAAGAATCCTAGATATCATGAGTGAGTCAAAAGTTGAGAAACTGTCAAACTTTGTCTAGCCTGGGGCAGGCCCATTTGTGCTTACCAGTGAACCTCTTAGTGACCCCCCCCAGGCTGACATATGCCCTTGGCTACAAGGTCTGTAAAGTCAACCACACATGGTTGTGTGGATGCCAGGCCTAGGTGTGGGAGTGAACATTAGGCTCCTTGTCTCAATGCCCCAGGAATTCTGATTTCCCTGGAAGCAGCCCTCAGTCACTCATGTATGTCAATCACATAGGAATCCACTTATGAATTGGCCTGGTAGCCTCAGGAGCACCATGTGACTGCCCAGGGTTAAGCACCAGTGGTCAGGGTGGACCTGCCTGGTCCTGCCCTACAGGGAATTTGAGGAACACCTCCCATGAATTGGGGGCAAATTGGACACTAAATGAGCAGGATTTACCCAAAATACCACTGGGCAGAAGTTGCAAATGGACACTGGCAGCCCTCAGAGAATTAGCAAAAATTTAAATTCCTGTACACAGGAGGGTTTCTGGCTCATTGAACAGTGGTATAATTTGGCAAAGTTGAGCCCACATCTGTGCACGGCACCAGCAGGAGGCTGCCTTGTGGGTGAAGCAGCTTCACCCCTTGTCTGTACTAGGTAACAACTTGACCACTGTGGTAATGTGGCCAATGGGAGTTCAGGGCTGACTCAGTGCCTGCAAAGAAGGGTCCTGGATGAGGGAGAGTCAGGATGAAAGGAACAAGAAGGAAAGAAGGAAGGTCTGAGGTCTGAAGAGGGGTCAGATTGGAAGTATCCAAGGCCTAGCAGCCAGAGCATTCCCAGAGCAAAGCCCAGGTTCTGGAAAGCCAGATTTGCTAAGTAAATAAATGGATGGATGAATGGATAGGGGCAAAGGTGAGAACTACAGAAAACCTTTTCCAGGCGGTGGTGATAGGAAGCCAAGGAATCCGGGTACATGGAGCTGAGCCCAGGGCACATTCTTTTGCTGGTATTAGGGACATAAAGGAGATTCCACACTCAGGGCCAGGGCTTCCCTGCCTCCCACCACCACCCTCCCTTCTCTTCTGCTCTAAAGGCCTCTCCACCTTCGACCTTTCACTACAAATTATATTTCCCATTTCTATACATTTGTTCTATCCATTTGTTTCCCTAAATGGAAAACCAGCATTAACTAGCCCCAAGGAGAAGGAAAGTATCAAGATGTTTACATCTAAAGACAGAACAATGTGAGGCAGAGACTGCTGCCTGCCCCAGCCATGAGCCTGAGGCCTGATATCTTTCTGTTTAAAACAGAAGTTGACTGTATGATCCCATTTATGCAAGGTACCTGGAGCAGTCAGAAAATTGAGACAGAAAATTGTGTGAAGGTTGCTTGGATCAGAGGAGGGGAGAGTGGGGAATCACTATTTGATGACTTCCAAGTTTCAGTTGTGCAAGATGAAACGAGTTCTTTGGATGAGTAGAGGTGGTGAACATCATGAACATCCTGAATGTACAATTAAATATGGTGAAGAGAGCCTGGCATGGTGGCACACACCTGTAATTCTAGCTTCTCAGGAGGCTGAGTCAGGAGAATCTCGATTCAAGGCCAGCCTGGGCAACTTAGACCCTTAAAATAAAATTTTTAAAAAGGGCGAGGGATGTAGCTCAGTGTAAAGTGTTTGCCTGGTATATGCAAGGTCCTGGGTTAGACCCCTGGGCTGTACCACAAACAAAACAAAACAAAATAGAATAACAAAAAACCCCAAATGGTGAAGATGGCAAATTTTATGTTCTGTATATTTTATGATGAATTATTTTTTTTAAAGATAAACAGAGAGGTGTTAAAGACTTCTGAGCTTCAAACCGAAACTTTCTCCTTGATCAAGCTGAATATTTGAGAATTGAAAAACAACGTAGCTACTCATTCACAGTGTGATGTGATATCACCTAAAACTGAGGTATTAAAGTGGGTTTGGTGTAAGGAAAAAAACCAGTAATCAGCAGGGGTGTGGGAAGGCGGGAGGAGGGATCACAGGTCTGAAAGGAGGACTTTCAGGAGGGAGTCCTGCAGGAGGAGTCCATGGGTGGAAGGTACCCACCAACAACCCCCCGATGCTGAAGAGAAGTGCCCTACAACACAAGAGTCTCCTGTGACCTTGGGGAGTCTCTTCGCCTCTGGGTATCTATCTATCCCTTCTGGCCAGAAGGAGAACAAAAAGGCTCCCTGTGAGGCTGAAGTGAGGTCCCCTGCGGAGTCTGGGAAGCACTGGTGAGTTCAGGGCTCCTGGCCTGGGTTAGAGCGCACCCCTGCTTCTCACAAGGAGTTCCTTCCTAAGTTGCTCTGATCAACTTTTGGTGGGGGAGATCAGTGAGTTCAGTTCCTGTGTTTGGGGACATTTGATCACATTTCCTGCCTTCATGACCTTTTTTCAGGGCCAGGCATCGGATGGCTTTTATTTCTGCAAATGTCTTCACAACCTTCTTGATGCTGGATAACAGAGGGGAGCTGGTAACTGCGCCATTAAAAGGGACTCACGCTCTGCCTCGCATACTGTTGGTGAGTTCTGTTTTGGGCGTGAAAGCTGGCAGGTGCCCTCATGATGCTCGCCAGTGGAGGGGCAAAGGAGCCTGCCTGTCAGAACAAAGCAGCAAGAGGAGTGCAGAGGAGGGCTTCTAGCAGTGGGTTCGTGGTCCTTCAGGGAGCAGAATGGGGCACAAAGTGGTCACTGAAACTGACTTCATCAAAGTCGCTGCTGTGTTCTCTGTGTGTTCCCCAAAATTTGTATTTGAGAACCCCCAAGGTGATGGTGGAAGGAGGGGAGACCTTTACCAGGTGATTAGTTCCCTTATGAAAGAGGCCTGAGAGAGTTTCCTTGTCGCTTCCACCACGTGGGGTCACAGCGAAAAGTTGGTCTATAAACCAGGAAGTGAGCCCTTACTAAGACGATGGACCTTCCAGCACCTTGAACCTGGACGATTCAACCTCAAAAACTGTGAGAATTAAGTTTTCGGATGTTTACAAACCACTCAGTTTGTGGCATTTTGTGATAGCAGCAAGAGGACAGACTAAGACAGGCACCAACACCCTCCATCTTGCCAACTCCAAAAGGCTTTTTCCAGGCTTGGACTTGGTGACCTACCTCCTTTTCTTAAGAACACTGCTGCCCTTGGCTCCAGCAGCAAGACACCTGCCTGGTTGCTTCTACACTGTGTCTTTGCTCCTCCTGTCTATTTAAATGATGAAGTTCCTCACTGGGAGCCTTCTTCTCCATAAACTTCCTCCCCAAGAGCTCCTGCCATCCCCAGTCCACACCTCTGCCTTGCCTACAGGACATCTCCACTTGTTTGCCTGCCAAGCAATTGCAATATAAGATGCTCCAAGATGAACTCTGGATTCCCTACCTGCTTCTCCCTTGCCTCAAAAAAATGGAACCACCATTCGTTCTCTCAGTTGCTCAAACCCCAAATCTGATATTTATCCAGGATTTCCCCTTTCCTTGCCTCTATATTACATATATTAGCAAGCCTCCGTGTTTTCAGTTGGCCCCCAAATGTTTCCAATCTGTTCCTTCCCTCTTTCTCTGCTGCCAGCCTAGACCAAGCCACTGTCCAGTGCCTGGATGCCGTACTGTCTCCTGAATGGGTCTCTTCCCTGCTAAAATGCCTTTGTCACTGAACAGAGCCATCCGTTTTAGAAGTAAATTCCATCAGATCTGCCCAGTCTTAAAACCAGATGACAGCTTCCCACTGATTATAGAATAACGTCACGTCTCTCAGTGGGGAGTACAAGGCCCTGCCTGGCTTGGCCCCTGCCCCAGCCAGCCTCATCCTGGGCCTCTCTCTCACGGCTCCTTCTGCTCCATCCTCTCTGGCTCACTCCCCCTCTCTCTGACACGCCAAGCCTTTTGCTGCTTTGACGTGTTTGCACCTGTTCTTCGCCCCCACCCCCTTGTTCTTCTCTAGCTTTCTCAGAGACTGACTCCTTCAGTGTCAATATCCTCTCCTCATGGGGGCCTTTCCCAGTCACACTCTCTAAATTTAGTCATCTCTGTCTCAGGACTGTTATTTTCTATCTCACCTCTCACCAGTCTTCTCCCAGCATCCTGTTTCATGTTTGATGCTTTTAATGCGAACAAATTCAAACATACACACGAATAGAAAGATGATATAGTACAGTGAGTCCTCGTGTGCTTATCCTGTATGTTTCATAATTAACATTTTGTCATACCCACTTCATTGAGCCAGGGTTCTTTTTTATTTTTCTTGGCTGAAATATTTTAAGGCAAATTCCAAACATGATGTCATATCACTTTTGCATACTAGAGCAGGCGTTGCTACAAATGTTTTCCCACATAACCCTAACACACCAGTAAGACACCTAAACAGAAGGAACGATAGTTCTTAGCATCATTTAATACTCAGACTAACATCAAATTTCCCCGTTGTCTCAAATATGTCTTTTAGAATCAGAGTCCAAACTGGATCCACATCCTACATCTGTTTATTGTCTCCTTTGGTCTTTTTCACCCTGAAGGAGCCCCTTCTTTCCCATCTTTGCTGTAGAAACCAGGTCAGACTCCTGTAGAATCATTTCACATTCTGGATTTGTCTGTTTGCTCATTCGTGGAGTCATTTAACTCCTTCCTCTCTTCCCCGTCTTTCCTGTAGATGGGAACAAGTTCTAGAAGCTAAGTTAGATTCACGTCCATGGGTGATGCTACGTGTTCTGGGATCATCACCTCTAGGGCCCGACCGTCCCCCTCAGGATGCTAGGATTGGCTGGAGGGGTCAGGTGGCAACAGCCCCATCCTTCGTGGTAAAGTTCTCCATCAGCTTCTCAAGTCACAAAAAATAATTGTTTTTCAAATCAGTTACTTGATCAGGGTTTTCTAAATAATATGCATCTTCTATTCCTTTCATTTTTTTTCTTTTTTTTCAAATTAGAGGCATATCCCAGGGGACAGGGTGTGGGGAATGGCCACCCTGATGCGGTCAAGGGATCATGTGCACAGTCTAGAGAACCTAGACACAATCATAAAATGGACTAAGAGTCCTCTGCTTTTTATCATTTCTGTGCCCTTGTGATTCTGAACTACGTTAGTCATGAAACACTCCTCCCCGCGGCAGCAGAGTGCCCCTGTTCCCACCCCCACCTGGACACACTACTGTTTATTCACTAAAGTCTTCTGGAAAGAAATTTTCCAGGCTAGTTGGTTGCCTTGAAGTACAGCTCATATGGTGGAATAAATGCTTCATTCTTTTAATTAAGCTCCATATTTTTATTCTTCATCGCACTTGAGACATTTTGTAATTAGACGTTTGTTTACTTGTTTGGGGCCCCTTTCCTGTCAGAAGGAAGCTGCCCACAGGCATATGGGAGGCACTCCATATTTCAAACATTCGAGTGAAAAATAAGCGAACGAAGTCCAGGAAGGGTGAGCGGGCAGGGTCCGAGGTGGGGGTGGGTGTAGGTGTAGACAGCATTCCTGGGAGAAGACCCAGAGCAGGTGATGGCTCTCAGGTGGGTCTGGTTCCAACCTGAGGTAGGAGGGGAGATGACTGAGGCTGAGGGAGCCCCCAGAGCCACCCTGCAACTGTGAGGAGCTGGACCCTTTCCTGGGGGGCAGAAGGCTCACCTCCCACCACTGCCTTCTAAGATATGACCTCCTGTCTGGAGCTGCTCCCCAGGAAGCACACTCTGTACCTGAGCAGAGAGTTGGCCAGCTCTCAGCCAGCATTCCCCTTGCTCCCCCGCCTCTCTCTCTAATTGCTCTGTTTTCCTTCCACTTCACAAGTGGGTTGGCTAGTCACACTGAAGTCTGTTTTATATACATATAGAGAGTTAGCAAACACAAAATATGTGGTAAGCTGTGTTCCATCTTTATGTTATTAACACACAAAAGCAAGAAGCTCCAAGTTAGAGTATCTTGCCACCAGCCATACGGTGCGAACGTGAAGCGGAAGACAGCAGAAGCTCACCAACCTGCCTCAGCAGAGAACTGGGGCCACAGGCTCCTCCCACCCTGCTGTCCTGGCCGAGCTGGCCAACCTCCATTAGCCCATTCATTCATTCATTCACTGAACTCCTGTCACATGCCTCAGACTGTTCCCCCACCAGGGAGAGAGGGGATCAAGATAGATAGAGGCCTGTCTCCAAGGTGGGAGAGGGGTCAAGTCATAAGTAAGTCAATCAACACATGAAACAGAGATGTTTCCTGTAGTCATATGAAACCTCAAGAAAATAGCTGGGCAGTGTGATAGAGAGTAAACAAAGCCAGGGCAGACAGCCTCAGATAAGGTGGCTCAGGAAGGACTTTCACAAGAGGATACATTTGACATGCAACCTGAGGCACGAGAAAAATCCAGCAAGAAGAGTTATGGGAAAAATATCCCAGGCATAGAGAATAGCATGTGCAAAGGCCCAGAGGTGGGAATTACTTGAGTGATTAGAGGATCAGCAGGCAGGCTGGAGTTGAAGTGAGTGAGGGACAGTAGGGAGGTGAGGCAGGGGTGGTGATGGGGGGATAGGGGCAGGTGGGGTCTCATGTCTGAGTGAGTTTGAATTTTAGTCTGTTGCTTCTAGATGCCCTTGGAGGCTTTTAAGTTGGAAAGTGACTCATCTGCTTTACATGTTTAAAGGTCACTCTGCTATGGAAGCTTGGACTGTGGGACACAAGGGAGATTAGAAGCAGGGAGGCCAGTGGTCCAAGACAGGCAAGATGGTGGCTAGGTCAAAGTTGCAGCATGTGGATGGACACAGGGACAGATAGATTTGTAATAGGAGGCAGGCTGCCCATTGCTAGCAGACTTGGGTCCTTCCAAGAAACTCTGGATTGGATCCTTCTCCAGGGCTGCAGAACTTGGGTGTTCACTGCTCCTGACCAGGTAAGGCTAGAACAAGCAAGTATTTATCCTGGCGGGGATGTGGTCACCCCCTGCCCAGGGACCCAAGTCCCCCAGCCCATTCCTGCACCCACCCTATACTTCTGAGGAGCCAGCTGACTCTGGAAACTCTAGTTTCCTTCTTCCTTCCTTCCTTCTGTTCCCACCTGCCCCCCCCCTGGTTGGTGCATCTGTCCATCTTTATCTGTCACCATTAGGTTCAAGGCCCAACTCCTCTAGGGAGGCTTCCTCCCTGTTCCCTCTTCTGAATGTAATGGTGTATCTCCCTTAGACACTGACCTAGTGCTCTCTGTCTAGGTGACCTGATTCCCAACTTCTTGTCCTAGATATGCAAGGGTTCTCCTAAAGGACAGGATCCAAGTCCTGCTTACCCTGCTTTCTTCATGGATTTTGTAAGAATTTTCATTGTCATTAACAGAATCTTAGTTCAAACTGTTATAAGGAACAAGAGAATTTACTGGTACATTTTATTGAATATCTGAGGGTTTCAGGTGCAGCTGGGGCCAGGGCCCCAGTCATCAGAACTGTGTCCACCTCTTGGTCCTGCTGTCTTACAGGTTCTTTTCAGGTGGTGTCATGAATGGTCAGTTCTGCTCTCCCTACAGAAGCCCTGGACTTGATGCCCATTAGTCCAGGTGGATCATGTGTCCACCTCTGTCTTAATGCTTACCCTAGGAGTAACCTGTTCTGATTGGTCAGGATTAAATCATGTGCTCACTTGAGCACTTAGGGTGTAGTCATGGTCCAAGAGTCAGGGAGGAGGTGCTTCCCAAGGGAAATCCTGGACACTGATCAGGTAAAACCACAAGAGTCTCCCTGGAGATGGTGCCTCTGGACTCCTTCCTCCCTTGCAGTCCCCTTTCAGGGGCCTACAGGTTTTATCTTTCTCTCTCTTTGTTCTCATACTTGTCCTTAATGTTCTAGGGGGACATCCTTTATCACCAGAGCACAATGACAGCTTCATGGTTCTTGACCCCAAACCTCCACTGTCCATCTTCCTTGCAGCAGCCCATCATGCCCTTCCTAAAACATAAGAGGATCATAGCCTGCTCAAAGCCGTTGATGGGTCTCCATTGCCCCCTTGAATGAAGTTCGTTTTTATGAAAGCATGTCTATCCCATGGTGATCTGGCCTTGTTCTTCCTCCAGGTCCTCCAGTCTCTGCTCCTTTCTCCTTCTGGAACTTATGCTCCCTCCTTAAGCCAACTCAAGCTGACCCATGCCTTGGCCTAGAGTGCCCTTTCCCGGCTTGTCTGACTGGCAAACTTCCTCTTCAACACCTGGTTCCAGCCTCATTCCTCCAGGAAGGCCTCAGACTTCTCACACAGTTAAGAACGATCTCTGTTAGGTGTGGGCCCGTTTGCCTGCTGAGCTGGACCTACTCTGGGGATCATACTCTCTGGCCCCAGTTTGCCCTTCAGGTACCCATGCTTTTCCCCGTCCACCTTACAATTGCTTAGAAGGTGTCAGGTTCAGCAGTGGCACCGGGGCAGTGTCTGTTGACAGATCTTGCCTTGGGTGGGCACTGCCTGCCCTGGGAAGTCTGTTGCAAATCTCCTGCCTGGGCCTCTTTGGCCCTTAGGTTAGTTGCCTCCTCCGTGCACCTCTCCCTGACTACCCTTGTTCTCAGTCGCCTTCTCATATCACTAGTTTCATTTTATTCATAGTTTTTAGCCCAGGTGTTATTGTCCCTGCTTGTTCACTTAGTGACTGTGTCTCAACAGCCTACACCCACCACACTGTTGGCTCTGTAAGAGCAGAGTTCAGTTCTTGCCATAGCCCAGTGCTTGGCATGGTGCCTCAAAACCGAAGAGGCCAATAAATAATGGTTCAGTGAATGAACTCCAGGACTGTCCCCATTTGACCCACCTTTGGGATGAATTGACAAAGTTCCCAGAGGGCAGGTACTGGGGTGGGGGAGGATCAGTGGTCCTCTCTGTATCAGGGCCCCGTCTATCCTAGGGCCCTGGATTTTAGGCAGCAGAGGCTGTTCTTGAGAGACAAGAAATAGTTCATTTCATACTGGACATCTCAAGACCTAGTTCTCAGTGAAATACCAATAACCCCAAAGCCAAAGAATCTGCAGGTGGTAGTGGAGAGAGCTGGGCCTTCCACCCTGTGCTCCCTTCTACTCTCGCTTGCTTTCTTCCTTCATTCCTTTCTTTCTCTCTGCCGCTAGGGATTGAACCCAGGGCCTCGCACCTGCTATGCAAGCTTTCTACCCCAGTCTCTTTTTTAAATGAATTTCTAGGCACATAATCCTGTCTGTTCAGCCTTGAACCTCATCTTTTATTTCTCTTCCCCTTTCCCTTCTCTTCTTTCTTTCTCTTTTCTTTCTCCCATGGTTGTCTTCATCTACTGCACAGCGTGTGGCACAGGGTAGATGCATAAATCTGTTGGCTGACTTGATCTATAACCCCTTCCTCTTATTGGTAAAGAGGAGAACTCCCTCACTCCAATTCTCCCTCATCCTCTTCTTCTATTTCCAAGTTTCCTCGTGCACAGTAACTTGATACCTGGTTATCATTCAACCCTTTCTATTTCATTTGGTTCATCCATCCACCCATCTACTCATTCGTCTATCCATCTACCCGTTTATCTCTCCATCAGTCTACTTGTCCATCTATCCATCTTTCTATCTACTCATCTATCTCTCCATCTATTCACCCACCCATCCCCTAGTCCTTCTATTCATCTATTTATCTACTTATTCAACTGTTCATCTTCCCATCTATCTGTCCATTCATCTATTCATCAATCATTCTGCTCTTCCATCTGTCCATCTACCTATTTGTCCATCCATCAAACTATTTATCTACTTATCCATCTTTCAATCTTCCCATCCATCTCTCCATTTATCCATCTACTTGTCTACCCATCCAGCCACCCAACTGTTCATCCACTGGGTATGGACTGGCCCTGAAGGAATGTCACAGAATAGACAATGGTGGAACAAAATGAATGCATAGCTAGCTGCACTGTGAAGTGGGGCCTACAAACCAAGGTGCTGGCTGAAAGCAAAACATACTGGGCATAGGACCGCAAAGCATGGTGCCTGCATCTGTATGGAACCTCTTAATCCACCAGGCTAACAGCAAAATACTTCCTCCACCTGCTTATGGCCTGCTGGTTCCACGTTGATTCCTACCTGGATCTACTAGTAGAACAACATTATGGTGTGTCTTTATTGTAAGAACAACCTATATGTTACATATAAGACAAAAACTTCCCTCCTACCATCAGCTCCAAACCCATTTCTCACCCTAGTGGTGAGCACAGTTGATGGTGTGGAGGGTTTCCATCCACAGCACTCTCTATACATTTCTCATATTTGCATATGGATGGGTGTGTATGTGTGTGCATTTGCATGGAGATGCGCCCAATTGTGATGATGGAATTGTTTTCTAAGATTTAAACAAAAACTAAGTGGAGGCTGGGTGCAGTGGCACACCCCTGTAATCCCAGGGACTCAGAAGGCAGGAGGATCGCAAGTTCAAGGTCAGCCTCAGCAACTTAGAGAGGCCCCAAGAAAGTCAGTGAAACCCTGTCTCAAAATAAAAAAAAGGAGTGAGGATGTTGCTTAGTGGTAAAGCACCCCTGGGTTCAATCCTCAGTACCAAAAAAAAAAGTGGGCTCACATTTTGTGTAGGGGTGGACACATGTAACTAATTTTATTTTATACTTTCTTTGTCAAGAGCCATGCTTCCTGTAGCTTCCTCTACTTGAGAACATGCCTCATTCTTCCTCATTGCTGCTGTTGTAGGCTGAGGTTGCATGGTTTACCTGGCCATCATGCTACTGCTGTCAGTTTAGGATATCCCTAAGTATTTGTTCCCAAAGAGAGCTCTGGTGAATGTCCTCTTGTCCACTCACCTCTTCATGTCCTGGGGCATTGCTGGATCATAGACTGACATGACTATCGCTTTCCTCCTGTTCCACCTGTTCTGAGCCTCAGTGGCTGTAAGGCCCAGAAAGTAAAGGCCCTGGGGAAGCAGGGGCCTCCTTTGGCTAAGGGCTAATGAGGAGGGCCCTGTCCCCAGAGCTGGGTCCTCTGATGGGTCAAGACTCAGTCTGGATGTGCTACCCCAGAACCTACTGTGAACCAGACCTGGGACAAGGCACTGAGGCCTGCTGGCAGCCTCAGTGCTGCCTCGTGGGGCTCCCGGTCCATGTGGACCACATAAAACAAGCTGCCCACCACCTGTTCATGTCAGTGCTGGGCTGGAAGCCTGAGGCGAGGACTGAGTGGGGTGGCTGCCAACTGGGGCGTAGAATGAATGATTCTGCTGGAACACGAGACCAGGCGTGTGAGGGGGACTGAGTGAGGTCTGCGTGCTCCAGATCCATCGCCCCTACAGCTCAAGGCTTGGCTCTCACAACCCTAGGATAGGCCCAAGAGGCCCCACCAGAGCCCTCTGCACCTCCTCTGTCCTCTGCCCCACCCGCTACATCATGCACCAGAAAGCATCTCTAATTCCAGTGGGCACCAGTCTGCAGCTCCTCGGGCATGCTCGGCACAGGTGCCAACTGTTATTTCACTCTCCCAGCTTCCATTTCCACAGCTCGGCACCTGCAAAGCCCCCCATTAGAGTCATGCCAACGAGAGGGGGTTGTGGCTGTGTGTGCGTGTGCGTGCCCGCGCGCAGGACCATGTGCCCGTCTGCCGGTGCCTGCAGGAAGCCGCGAGGGAAATTTCCAGCACAAAGACCGTATGCCTGAGAGAGAGGGGAATTGCTCAGCAAACTTCAGAAGCGATCAAAATGTCCTTTCCATAAAGTCCCAGCTTAAAAAATGTGAGCAGGTGCGTATACAATAGCGAGTCAGTTGGGATGGATTACTATAGAATACCATTTCCGCTCATTCCAGATTATGAATTCAAAGCATAATTTTCTGTAAATTGTCATTCTTGTCTGGTAAGGAAAGCTAATTTTTTTCTTGCATATGGGGGAGTGGGACACCACTCTACTGGGTGGAACAGCACCTGCTGGAGCTTCCACATCACTCGGGGACAGCCGAGATGGACTGGGGCTGGCTCTCCCAGAGCACTGTGACCAGAAACATCAACAAAAGGTCAGATGCATTCCCAGAGTGTGAGAGAGGACAGGAAGTTCTCTCATGGGTGCTGGGCCTTTAAGAAGGGTGACTGGGGTGGGCTTTGTGTGTTGGTGTGGTGCAGAGGGCCTGGAGAGGTAGGTTCATCGGCGAAGCATTCAAGGCAGTATCCACTGTTAATACATTCACTCCACCGGTGTTTACTGGGCATGCACTATGACAGGCCCTCTTCTGTGCACTGAGGTCACTGCAGTGCCGACATTTTCCTTTCCCTCGGAGAGAAGCAGGACCAAAGAGGGGAAAAAAAAAAAAAAAACCAGCAAAGGAAGCAAGTGCTACTCAAGAAAGGGCCTGATGTAGGTAGGTGACTTTGGGGCTGAGCCTGGAGGAGGAGGAGGAGCCAGCTTGGAACCAATGGCATTTTGCATTCATGCACTCCAAGTGTTAGGGCTACTGAAGATCAAGCCAGCCTTGTTCTGCGATGAGAGAAGAGACCAGCGAGGAGCAGAGAGGCCAGGCTGGGGCCACATACAATCAAAATGCATGAAAAGTCAGTGGAAGGTTTTGAGCGAGGGAGAGATACCACGGGTTTCTGATGGAAGCTCCCTCACACCGCGGAGTGGAAAATTGACAGCAGGAGGTGCAATGGTGGGTGAGGGGTTCCCAGGCTGGGAGAGCCAGAGTGGAACTGAGTCTTCCCACCACTGTGGATCTACCCAACCCCACCCTGTCCCTCCTTGATACCAGGGTACTCTCCCTGGTGTGTGGTGGCTCAGTGCCAGCTGCCACCCCTCCTCCCAATTGAACTAAGCGAGGGCAGCCCCTCCAGAGGTGTCAGAGCTGCTCTTGCCATTACAATGTCAGGAGACTCTTCTAGACGGGAAAGTTAGAATCTACTCCAGTTTGGAACCCATATTTATGATGACTCATTCAGACTCCAGTGAGAGAAACTGGAACCCATAGGCTCAAGTGAAGCCTGAAATAAAAACAAATGATTGGCTCTTACTATTCAAAAGTCTGGGGACTTCAGGCATGGGTGGATCTAGGGGTTCAAATAATATTTACAAGAATCTTCACTTGCCTCTGCTTTCCTGTATTGACTTCATTTTTAGGCAGGCAGTCCTCGAGTGGTGGTAAGGATGTCATTGGCAACTCCAGACTTAACCTCCTGTCAGCCACAAAGAGTCCTTTGCTCAAATGAGATACTTCCTGTAGGTCCAAAAGGTAAAACAAACCAGTAGGAGTTGTTTGACTGAAATAGAGAGATATACCTGCCCCTTGCACTTCCCCCTTGACCACAGTGGGTAGCCCCTGAGGGGGCTCTGTGGAAACCCTGTGCCATGTGTGCATCCCTACCTCTCCAGTATTGCACCTGTCTGTTCTGGCCCCCTCAGTGACAATGAGCAGACAGCCTCTGGGTGCTACACTTGCTCCCTGCACAGAGCCCCCCCTCCAGAGGTGATCCTGGAAACAGGACACACTCCCACCCCATTGGGGACAAGATCTCAGCAAGACTGTCACACTACACAGGATACACCCAGAGCCCCCATCCCGCTCCCACCCTTGAGATGCAAAGAAGTCACTGTGCTCTCCCAAGCCAGACCAATGCACTCCTCAGGAACACACGCTCTGGGGGAGACAGTCTGAGTTGCTAGCTGTGTTGTCTTAGCCAAGTCCCTTAATCTCTCTTTGCTCCATCTCCTTGTCTATAAATTGGGTGGTAATAGTACTAAGGCTCTTATGAGGACTAAGTGAAGTCAGGTATAAAGTGTCTGGCCCTTAGTAGCTGCTCATCATCATCAAGTATAACTGGTCATGGGGCCCTGGCAGTCAGGGATTTGTCTGCACCTGATGGGAACCAACTCCAGCCATCTTGAGCCAAAAGGGCACCACCGTGGCCATTGAGGTCTCGTTGAGTTACTGAGAGACTGAAGAAATCCCAGACGCACGCTCTCTTCCTCAACATATCTCATGCTCACGACTTGCAGTCCTGGGAGCAGGCATCTGATTGACTGAGCCTGGCCCTCATCCTGCCACGTGGGTATTTCAGGGGGTGGCTAGGGTCAGGTTTGCATCCCTGGTTCTGCAACATGAAGGGCAACGAGAGGCAAGCGAAGGAGGTTGCCCTCGCACCACACGGAGGCTATAGCCATGAGGGCGGCCCCCAGGAGCCCCAGCCCCACACATGCTCAGTCTGGGCATCTTTTCATCCAGTGCTCAGCTCCGACCGACGCTCATGTTTTGAGCTTTTGAGAACAAGGCAAGGAGACCTGAGGCTTGGGTCCTCCAGGTGCTGGCCAGGGGTTAGGGTTGACACTGGGCTCCCAGAATCTCATCTGTAAAACGTGCAAGTTGGGACAAACCTTCAAAGCAGCTGGATTGTCTGACGTCGGGTATCTAATCAAAGTCACACTGGTGTCCTGGTTCCATCCCACCCCCACTGCTGAGCTTCTTAAGTGACAGCAGTGGAGTGATGAGATTGAAAGGAAAGAGGAGCAGGAGGCTGCCTCTCAGGAGGGAGCAGCTGCCACCTTTTTCCTGGAGCCTGTGGACTCTGGGCGAGGTGGTGCTCAGGCCAGTCGAGTGAGCCACTGGTTCCTTCCCGTCTGTGAAATGGGAATAGGACACTGCTCTCTCCCTAGCCATTGCGATGTTGCTGGGGATCCTCTGTCATGTGCCCTGAGTACAGTTGGAAAAGGCACCAGGGACAGCTAAGGTGTTATTACTATTACTATTGACCATAAAATCCTTGACAAATGATTGCAGAGTCTGCAGGCAAGGAGGAGTCTTCATTTCTCGGGAGAGATTTTAGGGCTGTTTTGAGAGTCTTTTGGAGCCACAAACCCCAGCAGAGGAGCCGACTCTATGGAAGCCTTCAGGAACAAAGATGCTTGGGGCTGGGAAGTCTTTGATTACCTTACATCTGTTTTTATGGAAACTTCTGGGAGCAGCCGAGGGGAAACGGAACTGTAAACAGCGCAGCCGGTGTGGCCTCCTCACCAGATTGTTAATGGGGAATCGCCAGCGTGGCTCCCCTGCGCCTCGCGCAGATTTGGCCCTTGGTCTGCGGCAGGAGTTATTAAATGATATGAGCACACAGAGAGAAGGATCAAGCCACAAAAGAGAAATCAGGGTTTTATGCCCCTCGGTTCTGTGCAGTAAAAGAAAATATCCCTGTTAAGTGCGAATTAATTGGCTCCCGTAATTGGCGCGTGGCGCTGCCTCTGGCCTCTTGGTGGGCTGGAGAGGAGAACTGGAGGCCTGTCCACGGGGCTGCAGAAGCCCTGTGGCTCAGGAGCAGGGTGGGAGTCCACACAGGCTGGCTCTGCTGATGAATTGCTTCCTGCTGTCTTGCAGGGAGCCTGCTAGGAGGAGGGCTCGCTCCTGGTAGGTATGCAGGTCAAGAATGTGACAGGCATGCGGAGCTGCCTGCTGGCTCTCAGCCTCTTGCCCATCAGCTGGGGGCTGTCACCCTTGGTCCCATTTGTATCTTGTTGCAAGAGGCTGGGTCCCAGTCAGACACTGTGAGGCACGTGAAGACACACACACACACACACACACACACACACACACACATAATTTGGTTTCAAAAAGAGGCCTTATATCTGCCCAGAATCTTGGTCTGAGACCATGCACAGCTGTGAATGTTGTGCACTCCACAAGAGCCTTTGGCCAAACCCCAATCTGCACTGCACTTGCAATGTCATGTACCTTTGGAACCATGCTAACCCAGAGGATGTCTTTCCCTAAGCTACCTAGCAGACACCTGGTTCTGGTGTCCCAGTCCCCTATACACCTCCCTACACTCTATTATCTCCCTGTTCCAAACACCACAGGGCCCATGTCCTCACATTCCTTTGTGAATCCGAGTAATGCACGTCCTTCATGATCCATGCCCATGTCACCTCCTCCACAAAGCTCTTCCTAGTGAGTGAAGTCCTGCACTCGGCCTGTTGTCCCCTGCCTTCCTTCTGCAAGCAGTGCCCCCCACGATTGTTCAGGGAATTACTCCTCTTCCACCCCCGGCCACTTGGGGCTGGATGAGGCTGATGGGTTTAACTCCCCCCACCCACCCCTGTAACGGCTGACCTGTCCCAGGTAAGCTCAGGACTCCAGCCAGGACACTCAGCGTTATCCCTGTGCTATTCTGAAATTGCAGCTCCAATAAGAGGTTTTGCCCTGTTGTGAGAAATAAGGGGGTGAGAGCCACGAGGGGACCTTGCTTCCCTCCCATATGGAGGCCAGCTTTGGAGAGTTAAGGCCCTGTGTAGATAAGGCAGTCCTAGTCCCTCAGGCTGGTCTCTGGCCTAGAAGCGTCTCCTCCCCCGGAACCCTGTTATTAGAAGCATACCTGGGTTAAGCAACGCCCTGTCATGGCTTAGCAGGTTGTGCTTATCTGAGGCTGGTGGTCAGCCCTGGGGACCCTGAGAAGGGTCTAAGTGGAGTCTGGCCCTAGAAACACGGTCACCTCCTGTCCCACCAGGACAGTCCATAGGAACCAGTCCTTCCCTGCTGCCCCTTCACAGGAAAGGGCCCACAGGAATCTCACTGGAAGGGGCCTACAGGAATCTCAAGAATTCCCAAGAATTCTTGAGAATTCCCAGGGCCTGTTCTCAGCCTTTGCTTAGCCATGGATCCAAGCTGGCTGGGGGGAGGTAAGTGGACAGAGACTGGCTGGCCCCAAGCTGAGCACCCTTAAGGTTTGTCCTTGAGCCCCCGGGGAGGTGTAGGGGCTGCTCCTGATGTGTCTGACCAGTGAGTCCTCCGCCCCTGGTCCGTTTCTGGGGAGGGAGCAGCAGAAGCAGAGTTCAGGGTCATACTTGCATCAGCGATGCCACTGTTGAGGTTTCCAGGGGATGCTCAGGAAGCACGAGGCTCTGTGGCTTAATGCAGGATCAAGCAGTGCCACTGCCGTGCTGCCCAAGCCTCCTGTCCCCGTCATGCCCAGACACTGGCGTCAAGGTGAGACGGGCTAACCTGGGAGGTGCCAGCCCCTGGCACACGCCCGCCCTTCTGGAGTGTGAAGTTATTCCCAAAGCTTTCAGCCCAGTCCCCTCCAGACAAGCCCTCCAATCTGAAGTGCCCCAGGCCCAGAGAGGTGGAACCACCTGAGTTATTAGGCAGACGGCTGCTCCTCAGGAAAGTCAGGAAACTTCTTTGAAACTGGGCACCCCAACCCTGCCACAGACCCACAGGAAAATGAAGTGGTATCTTCCTTCTCTATTTGGCTCTCAGAGCCATAGAGCCATCCGCCAGCACTTCACAGGCTGAGTGGAATGGATTCTTGGAAATGACAGGCTGCGGGTAGCTTGAAAAGTGTCCATTTGTGTCTACAATGTAGCATAATGTCTCCATTACCCCTAGCAGAAGTGGTGTGGGAAGTTCTTCCTCTGCAGAGGCAGTAGCTTGTGAGGTGTTTTGAATGCTGCCCTCAGTCAGGTGTGGTGGCGCGTGTCTGTAATCCCAGTGACTCAGGAGATTGAGGCAGGAGGATCACAAAGCTGAGGCTACCCTCAGCTGTTTAGTGAGGGCCTGAGCAATTTAGTGAGACCCTGTCTTGAAATAAAATAAATAAATATATAAGACAAAGGGGGATAGAGCACCTCTGAGTTCGATTCCCAATACTAAAAAAAAAAAAAAAAAAAAAATGCTGTACTCTGATCTGACCACGGTATCATGGTGTTGCACAACTATAAATCCTAGCTGCTCTAGAGTTTGTCTCAAAATTAAAAGGCCTGGGGATGTAGGTCAGTGGTAGAGCACTTCTGAGTTCAATTCCCAGTAACATTACAGTTAGGCGAGGCCAGGGTCCAGGGTTTCTAACACACACCCACTTGCACAGCAGAATCCTGAAATCTCCCAGCCGAAGGATTTTCTCTTGCACCAGACAGGAGAAAACTGTGGGTTCTCACAGTTCTTGGAATGAAAAAAATCCAGTTTTTTTTTTTTTTTTTTTCCTTCATAACCCCAGCTTCTCCTGCTCTTCTCCTTCTTGTTCCCAGGGTCCCCATGTGAACCTCGGCCTTCCACACTCATTTCTTTCTTTCTTCTTTTTCATTTATTTATTTATTTATTTATTTATTTATTTATTTATTTATTTATTTGTTTGTTTGTTTGTTTGTTTATTGGTACCAGGGATTTAACCCAGGGGCACTTAACCACTAAGCCACATCCCTGGCCTTTTAAAAAATATTTAGAAACAGGGTCTCGTTGAGTTGCTTAGGGCCTTGCTAAGTGACTGAGGCTGGCTTTGAACTCACAATCCTCCTGCCTCAGCCTCCTGCGTTGCTGGAATTAGAGGAGTGCAACACTACCACGCCTGGCCTCCACCCTCATTTCCTTTAAAGGATCTTTGCATTTTCTGTTCTTTCTATGGGAAAAACTCATCCCCCAGACCCTGGCATGTCTGTTACCTACCCCGTCCTCACTGGGTCCCTTCTGCCCACCTGCTCTCCTGCTTTATCTGTCTGTCTGCATGCTAGTAGCCAGCCTTGGCCTTTGTGAAGTCAGGGATGGTGTACCCTTGTACCTCTAGCTCAATAGCTGTCCTCTGAATGGAGGGTGACTGAGCCTCATGCTCAGCCAGGAATGTCACTGGGACCGGTGACAGGCAGCCTGTCGGTTCTGCTCCTAGCTTCCTGAGACACTGTTCGCTGACTCCAGGTGGAGTTCTTTGGCTCATCAAGCAGCTCTGACCTGAGCAGGGACTGGGCTCCCCCTCTCTGTTGGCTGGCTCAGGGCGGGGCTCTCTCCTCTGGATGGTCCTGCAGAGGTGTGGAAGTGGAGGCAGGGCACTTGGCTCACCGTTGCCTCCTCCTCTGGTGATTTGCACTTGACACACACCATCCCTACATCCAATTCAAGTGGTTCAAGGGCGGTGTCCCCACGGCCTGCTCATGTGCTGCCAGCCAAGGCCAATGGGATTTTATTAGCTCTAAACTATAATTGCAGTTGTGATAAGTGTTGCCATGGAGAAGGGTGGGGTGTGATGACTGAAAGCCTGTAAGGGGAGACATGAGCTGCTCAGGAAAAAGGGGGCATGCTGAGGAAGGCTTCCCATGGAAATGAGCTTTAAGCCAAGGCCCTGGGGATGTGTAGAGTTACCTAGGAGAAGGGGGAAGGGGCGTGGAGGGGATTTCAGATAGAAGCAAGAACAGCATACGCAAAGGCCCTGTGGCATGTGTGAGCGCATTTTGAAAACTAAAGGCTAGCATGTCTATGGTATGAATCATGGGAGGTGGGCATGAGGAAAGCCCTGGGGGGTAGGTTGACTCTTCAGGGATTTGTAAACTGGGGTCTCTGGGAAATCACTGAGAGTTATAGTGTACTTGCTGCAGGGGATGGAGGCAGGATGACTGTCTATGTATTCTATGTGGAGTCTCTTCTAAACTTCAGACTTCAAGAGGTGGGTCAGGATTAAAAGGTTTTCCAGGAGATCCCTGACCACCCTCCAAGACCACCCACCGAAAGATTTCTCATGATCTCTGTTGGACTTCCTATCCTTTCAGCTTTCAGTCACCTCTCCTCTTACAGTCACCAGAATTAAAGGTGCTGGCCAGCTGGGTTCCCCATGAAGGCCAGGGAAGGCAGTCCTAGGCAGGGCTGGGATAGCACATCCTCTTTCCATCACACTCAGCTCCACCATTCCATGCACCCGGTGCTGGAACTGGCTTCCACATCCATCAAATGGAAAAGCAATCCAGTCTTACTTAGGCCTGGAAGATGCAGGGAGAATAATGGGATCAAAAATACGTGTCTAGCTGTTGATATAACTTAGTCGCACAAGGCCCTGGGTTCAATCCCCAGCACAAAAAAAAGTGTCTAAATGAATTAAAACTTTCCTTAAAATAGGAGAAGAGACTAGGGAGAGGGCATTGATGGGTAATGGGGGGGTTGTATTAACCAGGAGGAGAGCTGGGCTGCCCCAAAGAGGAAGGACCACCAGGAAGGAAAGGCCACAAAGGGCAGACAGGTCTAGGGAACCATAAAAGCAGAGGACTGGCCTGAGTGTTAGCCCCAGGTGCACCCTGAGCAGAGAGGCCATCCCCAGAACAACAGCACTAGATGCTTAACCAGGGTCTGGTGCTCTCATCCCTCTGATGCTGTGTGGCTTTGCAACACTCGCTGGAAGTCCTGGGCTGAGAACTGCTTAGACCCACTGGGTGCAAGGATTTCACTTGAAGGACAAGGAAAGCTGGGCCTGGGCCTGCAGTGGCAGAGGGAGACAAGGTCAACTCCAGACTCTTTCCCTACGTTAGTTTCCTATGGCCATCATAACAAATTTTCACAAATGGGCAAACTTCAAAAACAGACATTTAGTCTCTCACACTTTCAGAGGCTATGAATCCAAAATCAAGGTGTCAGGATAGCCATGCTCCCCTTGAAATCTCAAGGGCAGACTCTTTCCTTGCCTCTTCCCAGCTTCTGGTGGCTTTGGGAAGTCCTTGGCATCCTTGGCTCATAGCTGCATCATGCCAGCTCCTGTTTCTGTCTCCACATGTCCCTCTTTCTTCTTTGTGTCTCTATGTCTCGCTATTCAAATCTCCCTCTCCTTATATGGACACAGTTCATTGGATTTAGTGTCCGCCCTAATCTAGTATAATCTTATTTGAACTTGATTCCATTGACTATATCTGCAAAGACCCTATTTCCAAATACGGCCACGGTCACAGGTACTGAGATAGGACTTACATAATTTGGTGGGGGCAGGGGAGTGTTACAATGCAACACACAACATTTCTCATCCCAGAGGCCTTCCACGTGGTCTAGGGAAGTAGGATCTGCCCCAGTGTTTCCTGAGTGAAGCCATTGTTGCCATAGAAATCCAATTGAGCAGAATTCATTAAAAATAAAAATGCACCTGCCTGTGAGCATTTACATCTCCTGGTACCTGAGCAGAGAAACATTTGGCAAACCATCATGGGCCCTGGACCAGGCTTGTGCCCATGGGCAATGACAGACAGGATAGAGGGACTTGGTCTCCTACTCCAGGATAAGGAATCAGACCCATACCTCCTGGACTGGAAAGCTTTTTGTAGGCTGCAGAGAGCAAGGTGCAGGATTGGATAAAGTGTGGTTCTGTCTCTAGAAAACGGGCTACCGAGGGTAGGGATATTTGATTCTAGAGTGCCTCATCTACAGATTTCCTCTGCTTAGAACCTAGTTTAATCTAGCTGCATGAGATGTAAGGAAAAGTAGCGTCTCTGATCCTCCTGTAATTGGATCTCCCAACTAACCAGCAATTCCACTTTTTTTTGAAGTACTGGAGATTGAACCCAGGAGTGCTCTATAACTGAACTCATCCCCAACCCTTTTAATTTAATTTTTTTATTTACTTATTTTTGAGACAGAGTCTTACTAAATTGCTGAGGCTGGCTTCAAACTTGCAATTCTCCTGCCTAACCCTCCTCAGGAGTTGGGATTACAAGGGTGTGCCTCTGCACCCAGCCAGCAATTCTATTTATTCACAGTTCTATGAAAACCAGTTTCTGATCTCAGGAATCTGCAGGTTCCTTGAGGGCTTCTGAACGATCTGCAAAGCCTTTAAAGTGTTCTGTATGTATTCACTAAACTGTGACTTATATCACTAGTGGTTTTTAAAAATCAGTCAAGCAGTCTGATGCTCATGGTAATTGTGTTAATAAGCTGGCTCTTTTTATCTCAACAGTCATATAGACCAGCAGGAAGGATGCTTATGGAAATGCATCCTAGGGATTTCCAGCACTCCAAGATTGCACACTGTGGTTGGTTACTTGAAGAGACTTTAGCTTGGTTTCTATTTGACAAATGAAGGCATGCATTGATTAAATTGTGACAGTTAATTGATTCAACCATAAATAAGAATCAAGAATATTGATGGAAACCAGCTCAATCCTAATATCCAGTTAAGATAGGAAGGGGCTTAAGTGTGTATGTGTGTGTTTGTATGTGTGGAAGGTTCAGTGGAATGTTGTGGGGGTCAGCTTTGGAGGTTGATGTGTATACATAGAGGTTGTCTTAGCTCACGCTGCCATGACAAAATGCCATAGACTGGATGGCTTAAACAATAGAAATCTACTTTCTCACATTTCTGGAGACTACATCCAAAATCAGGGTTTTGGTGGGTTCACTTTCTCTTGAGACTGCTCTCCTGGGCTTGCAGATGGGCACCTTCCTGCTGTGTTCTCACATGGTCTTCCCTCTGTGGGCACACACACGTGACATCTCTTCACATGTCCAAATTTCCTCTTCTAATGAGGACACCACTGAGATTGGATTTTCTTTTTAAAGGCTCTATCTGCAAATACAGCCCCATTTTGAGGTATAGGACGTCAACATATGACTTGGGGACTGGGAACAAAATTCAGTCTGCTGCAGACATACTAGTTGTGCACATGTGTGGGGTTGCTGTGCACACTTGAAGTGGTCAGTGTGTAGCTTTTGTCCCTCTTCCCCTCTCACTCCATCCCCTGCTGCCTCTAGTGGCAGGGGCTATTCTAGAGAACGGGAAATGCTGTGTATCAGACATAGCTCATGCCCCTGCCAAATATACATTGCTTTATTTACTTTTACTTTAATATCAGGTCCATTTCACCTGCCTGAGAGAAATTTTCTGTTCTTTTGGAGGTCCCCACCCCCTTAGGACCATGCATCTTTTACACAGAGCCAAAAATTTGGGGATTCCCTCCAGGAATTGGTGTTAGGCAGTGAGTTGGTGTAGCTGGCACGAAACCACTCCAGTTACCCTGAGATGCTCCCTCCTGCCTCTGTGTGGCCTTCGGAGTCTCCCCTGCTCCCCTGGGTATGGGGCTTTTGCAGGATCCACCTGCCTTCTCCCTTAACTGAGGTCCTGCCAGGTCCTGAGGCAGAGCCCAATGGATCTGGAAACTGAGCACCCCCTAATTACCCTGGCTTGGGAAAACCCCTTTCTCCCCCAGTTCTTCCAAAGCTCCAAGACATCCAGCAGCTCAGACACCTGTGAGTCTGGCCTTCTGGGTGGGGGACAGCAGGTAGTGTTAGGGACTGTAGTAGACTGAAAAGGGCTTGTTCCCTTCAAGGCACCATGTGAATTTCAGCCTGGTCCAGAATTGCCACGTGTTCTGATTGTGTCAGAGAAGCAGAGCATCCTAATTTTAATGTAATTTCTCCTGGGGGAGGAATTTGAGCTCAGGGCCTAGGAATTCTAGGGGATTTGGGGCTGGAGGGAAGGCACACCTTGCTTCAGAGAGGGTGGAAGAGTACAGGAATTTGGGGATTGAGCCTCAGGACTCATTGGCCTTAATATCCCCTCCCCATACTCAGGAGAAAACAGGCTGGCAAGGGCAGGTGGTTGGCTGTGGGAGGACACACAGGGAGTTGGTGACAGAGCTGGGATCCAGACTGTCACCTGACTCTCCCACCAGCCTCCCCATTCATTAGGCATGAGCCACTTTGGGGGAAGCTGTTTGGAGCCCTGATCAGATGTCCTGTCTTGTTTTCAGAGCAGTGGCTCCTGTTCTGCCAAAGGGGTCTAGAGAGGGTTGGTGGCCTGCCCCCCCAGGTCAAGGGGGCAGGGACCCCTCTGGGGTAGGGGTGAAACGGGACGTGATTCCAGTGTCCAGAGTGGGGAGGCTGCAGAACGGTCCTGAGGAGGTAATGCTGGGTATCTTTGTCCCCCTGAGGCTGTTCCAGGCTGGGCTGCTGCTGAGCACAACAGGCCCTGGCCTCTACTGTGTCCTCTCCCCCAGGACACCTCAGACACCAAGCTTTCATGACATTCGCTCCTGAGCACACTCCAACTCCAGAGCTTTGCCCTTGCTGTTCCCCTGCCTGGAGCACCTTTCCTCCAGCTTGGCCACTGGTCCCTTCTCTGTCTGTAGGGCCTTCTCTCTGGAGAAAATCTTTCCCTTCCCATTAGTCACATCCTGGTTTTGTTCTCTTCACAGGGCCTACTGCCCTGCACAAGTATCTTACTTATTCTGGCCTCCCACGGATCTTGGACTGTTTTATGCCATGTTCTTTTCCTGGTGCCTAGAACTGTGCCTTGTACATTATAGGTGCATACTAGTTATTTTTCTCAGTGAATGGTGTTCAATGGTGGTGGACAGATGGATGGATGGACAGATGAATGGGATTTGGTCTTGGGCTCTCAAAGGGTCAACTGGGTCAGGGAAGTGGGCATGGGCAGAAGGATGCAGGGTCCCAAGCTAGGGACCCTGATAGATAACAGGGCCTGTTGCTTCTCAGAAGCTGTGTTCTGACCCTAGCCGCTTTTCTTAGAGAAGAGAAACCATCCCTGAACTGGATGCCTGGGGCTTGTTCACTCACCAGGAGAGTTCAGAGAAGTCCTGGTTCATCTAAGATCAGGGTCTTCCTTTATAGTCCATGAATTATAATCCCTAAGCCGCTTCCTCACAGGGTGGGGAGGCTCTAAAAAAGTTTCATTTGTCATCATTCTAGAAAATTCTGAGTCCCCACCTGGAGACCCTGGCGTCCAAGGAAACGAAAATGCCTTGGTAGAATTGCGCGTGGCCAACAACTGGAAACACCCTAAACGTTCAGCTACTCACAGTGGCGTTTCTGCTTGTCTGTGGCTACCAACCAGCACTCACAGGCTGTCCAACCCTGAAGGACCTGTGCAGATCCCAGAAAGAAGTCCCTTCTGGGAAGGTGAATTATGAAGAGGAATTCATGTCCCTGGATTGACAGAGCCACATATGGCCAGTATGCCAGACTAACTTCAACCCTCCACTCACCTCTCTGCCCTTCTCCTTGCTTCAGGACACACGCGATTATTAATACATAGCTGCCAAAGGAAGACTTCCAAGGTCCGCATTGAAGGAGAAATGCAAGTTCGGGATAGATATGCATGGTATGGTATGGTTCATTTATACGTAGGAAAGCCCCAGAAAGCAATATGATTTGTGTGGCTGCAAATCTATCTATCTCCTATCGATTATATCAATCAATTTACCTATCTCTTCTATCTCGATCAATCATCTACCTCCCTATTTATTTATGATCTAGGTATCATCTATCTTATCTATCATCTATCATCTGTGTATCTATGTATCTATGTATGTACCTATCTACTTACCTTACCTACCTACCTACCTACCTATCTACCTATCTTCTATGTAAATATGTAAGATAAAAGAAGTGTGAGAGTGACATCCCAAACTGTGTATCAGTGATTTTTCTCTTGGGAAAGAATTCAAAGGTGTCTTTAGCCTGACGGCAGTGACATCATTTATTAAGAGTGGCTGTGTTCAGGTGTCACCAGGAGCTTAAGTAGTACTGAGACATCCCCAGCCCTCCCCAGCCTCAGGCCTTGGCACCTTCTGGTATCAGAAGAGAGAGCCTGCATGGGCATCATGTCATATGGTACCACAGGTGTCAGCCAGTTGTTCGGAGGATTCTGTTGGTGACTGAGAAGATGAGAATGCTTTGCAAAGATGAGCTGAGGATGATTTGGGAACTGTAGTGAACTTGCTGATAATGATGATTTGGTGAAAGAAGTTGTTTTTTGAAAACATTCAGCACAGTTGCAGTCATTACGGGAAAGGTGAAAACCTAATCGACTGTGGGTGTCTGGAAGAGCAGCCACAGCGTTTCCTGGGAGTGTCACTGCAGAGGGGAGGGGCCGGGTGCTGCCAGCGTGCCCCAGGTTAAGGCGCCCCAAGATGGCAGTGACTAAAATGAGCCCCAGCATTCCCACGCGTCTTCACCTCTGCTGTCTTGGGGACACAGGGACAGGCTTAGCCCGTGTCCACTGAGATCCACTCTGACCCTGCTTCTTTCCTTCTATCTTTGGTATTTTTACCTATACAGTAGTGCACGCATGTTTTCTTTTAGGAAATAGTGATAGCATTATCCCAGGATTAAAATTATCTTTGACCGGCACCCCAAATCCCAGAAGGATTTGTGTCCTTCCATGCGTTGTCCTGCACTTATCTCAGTCTGGCACTATCAGCATTTGGAGCTGGTAGTTCTTTAAGAGCTGTCCTGTGCATTACAGGAGAGTTAGCTACTTCCCTGGTATCTATCCAGTAGGTGCCAGAAGCATCCTCTGCTTAATTGTGATAACCAAAAATGTCTCCAGACATTGCCACCTGTGCCCTGTGGGCAGAATTGCTCCCTCTTGTGACTCACTGCTCAGATGACTGGTAGTATCACCCGTGAGGTTTTTGTGCTAAAATACAAAAGCAACATGCTATTGGATGCACTTCGGCCGGCTGCTCAGTTAGCGCACGCAGGTGGGCACATCTCTTTGTCTGGATGGTGGTGTAACATTCCCTTGTGTGGATACCTTGTTGTTTATTTAGCAGCCTCCTATTGACATCCAGGTTAATCACTCTTGTAATGAAGTCGAAGTGAAGTTAATTGCACAGGTCTCTTTAAGATTTCTCCAGAGTCAATATGAAGAATGAAACTTCTGGGTCACAGAAGATGTGCATTTAAACAGTTTAAGTGGTCCACAAATTGCCTCCAAGATACCAATTTATACTCAAACCACTAACATGAGAGTGTTTTCCCACATTCTCTCCAACACTTATTATTGTCCTGCTTTTACATTTTTGTCAATTTAATGGGTAAAACATGGTATCACAAGCCACCATCTTCCCATCTAGAATCTGCAGATTTATGAATTGCTTTGTATATTAATCAGCTCTGTTAAATGTCATTTTTTAGACTTTCTGCTGGGTGTGAGGTGATGATTTCAGGTGCTTCCAGGCTGGAGGGGGAGACAAAGACTCATGTGTTGAAGGCTTGGTCCCCAATGATGCAATGTTCAGAGGTGGGGCCTTGGGAGAAATGATTGGGTCATGAGAGTCTGACCTCATCAGTGGATTAGTCCATCGATGCATTAATACTTTGACAGCATTTTTGGAAGGTGGTGGAAACTGAAGAAGGTAGTTTCAGTTGGAGGAAGTAGGCCCCTGGGGGCATGCCCTGGAAGGGTTTATCTCGTCCCTGACTACTTCCTTGCTCTTCCTCTTCCTGCTTCCAGCTTTCATGATCTGAGCAGCTGTCCTCTGTCATGCATTTTGCCATGGTATTCTGTCTTACCTCAGGTCCAAAGCAAGGAAGCCAGCAGACCATGGACTCTGAAACTATGAGCCAAAATAGATCTTTCCTTCTCAAGTAGATGTTGCCGGGTGTTTTGTTATTGCAATGAAAAACTGTGTAACACAATAGCCAAGGGCCTGCCCTCCAGGACAGGGTGACCTGTGTTTGAGGAAGGTCAGCAGAGTCTAGGGGTCAGGGCCCAACTTCCTAAGGAGGTGGGAAATGGAGAGAAGAGAGTTTCCAGGCAGAGGGAGCATGTGGGCCAGGACTGGGAGGAGGTGGAGCCTGGTGTTCTGGCATGTCGTGACCAGGTCAGCAGGGCCAGAGCTTAGGGAACACATGTGCCCCAAAGCTGAGGTCCTGGGGGCTTTTCGGCCCCCAAGGAGGCTGAGTCAAGGGAGTCAGGTGCTCAGGAAGCTGGAAGGGCACCTGTTGGGGCTATTCGCTATGAGTCTCCTGAGGCTGCCCTAGCAAATTACCACCAACTTGATGGTTTAAAACAATAGAAATTTATTTTCTTATGTTCGTGGAGGCGGTAAGTCCAAAATTAAGATGTCGGCAGGGCTGCACCACCCTGAAGGACCTGGGGGAGAATCCTTCCTGGCCCTTTCAGCTCTTGGTGGCTCCAAATGTCCCTTGGCTTGTGGCTGTATCACTCCAGTCTCTGCCTCCATGGCCTTCTTATAAGGACACGTGTCACTGGATTTTCAGCACACCTGCATAATCCAGGATGACCTGCAAAGACCCTTTTAACAAATAAGGTCGCATTTACAGGTTCTGGAGCACGGTTGTATTATTATAGGGACCATGATTCAATCCCACTGCCATGCCTGAGGTCAGGAAAGCCTGCCCCTGCCCCTGTTTGTTCTGCCCCTGCTATGTGCCAGGGTCAGAGTACAGGGAAGTGGGACTTAGAGCACAGAGAAAGAGAGGGTTCAACTTTTATCTCAGCCTCCTTCCCAGCTAGATTGGCCAACCATAGGAAATAGAGCAGGCGGTTCATGCTCTGTCCAAGGAAGAAGCCACCTCCTGCATGTTCAGGATGCTGGCTCTGGGTTGTCAGAGCTTCCAACTTCGATCATTTAAGACAAGGAGCCAATCTGGATTGTCATGTGAAATCTCTAGATTTTTAAATCAAAACTTCAGAAAAACACGAGGTAGGCCCAATAAAACATCTGTGACCAGCTGTGTCTCCCAAGTCACCGGTTTGCTTTCTCTGTTCTATACAGAGCATTCCATCAATTGTTGCTCACACTGGCCAGGCTCATCCATCTAAGATGCATCTCATCTGGTCCTCATGCCAACCCACAGGGAAGGTTTTTGTTGTTCTTACTTCAGAGGTGACATCATTTGCCTAAGGTCCCCTGTTCAAGGTCTGGTCAGGTGGAGCTAGAATTTGAACTCAAGCTACCTGATTTGCAAGCCTGTGGGTTTAAGAGTCAACTCCATGGGGTGGGGGGGCAGGGAGTTGAAAATTCCTTGGCAACTTTCTTGGTAGATCATGTGCTTGATTGATCTGCAGTCCCTAATGGACTTTCTTTAGGTCTTGCAATCCTTGGTCAACTACGTACCACCTCTCAGTTTGCCCATCTATCGTGTGGGGCTAATGCTTGATGGACCGCTTACCTTATGGGGCTCTTTGGGGGCTCCAGAGCTACTGTACCTAAGGAAGCACCTTAAAAATAGTCATGTTCAGTTAGGTGTGGTGGCACATGCCTGTAATACCAGCTACTACAGATGCAGACACAGGAGGACCACGAGTTCAAGGCCACCCTTAGGAACTTAGCAGGACCGGGTTTCAAAATAAAAAATAAAATGGGTTGGAGATGTAGCTCAGTGGTTGAGCACCCCTGGCTTGTTCTCCATATCCACCCCCCACCAAATAAAAACCATGTGCTGTGCACAGAGGGGAGGCACCATGAACATGATCATTCTGTTTCCAATACAAATCTAGAAGGGGACTTTTAAGGACCACAACACTGATATTTTCTCATCCCCCTTTCCTCATTTTCTCAAACATCAGGCAGATAGGGGAAAAGCTGCATTTTCAAATGTAAATTTTTCTCTGAACCACGGAAGCTTTAAAACCACCAGATGAAGTATAGAAAGAGCTTGACAATTTCTTTAAGAATCTTTCATTCTCTGGGTTAGAATATCACGCATGAGTATATGTGTGTGTTGTGTGTTTTTTTAATCCTGCTATCATGAGCAGCAGGTAGCAAATGTTGATCTTTAATGTGTTAGTAAAACAGCATACATTTGAATAGTGGCTTTTTCTGCCATCTGTACCAGTTGACACTGTTTTTCGTACCAGCTTATTACATTTCTTGTACAAACATACTTTTGGGTGTCTCTGTTGATTTATGCTATAGTTGCTCTGGTATTTGTGTTAAAATAGCATTTTAAAACTTATAAAATATTGCTATTTATTCCTCGCTTGGCTCTTTGTCACTTGACAAGCTCTGGAATAAGACTGTATTTCCCAAGAACTAAGTTTTCAGCTTTGGTTCTCTTGAGGGGGTGGTGGGCTGGGAACCGGCCAGCTCAGAGTGTCGCAGGCTGAGGGTCCTTCTGGGCACTTCTGGAGTGCTATACTGAGGCTCCCCGCTGGGGCAGGCCTGCAGATTCTTCAGGATTATTTTTAAGTCCCAGGTAGAGAAAAATAAAGACGATAAGGTAGGTCTTCATAAAGCTAAATTTGCTCAGTTTGAAGACTTTTATTCTTTGATTCCCTTTTTTCCCTTTTAGATGTTAAAATTTCTTTTTGTTGGTGAATTGGAAGGGATCTTGGATGACAGTCTGTTTTTTTGTTTCATCTCAAATAGCTTTCCTTGGCAAAATCATAGGCTAGTATCTCTATGCTGGCTCCCCAGTTGGCATGGGAGGTCATTTTACCCATCTGAAAAGTCCACAAATCTGGGGCCCACTCATGCAGAGCTCTGGCGAGGGTGGTCCCTCTGCTGGATCCCACACACTGCAGTGGTGATGGATGGGACTGGAGCTGGGGGGGGGGGCATCTGGGATGGAGCTCTTCATGGTCCTGGGGGAGGCTCTGTGACAGTGGATGTTGTCTGCGGCCGGCTGGTGCAAAGAGGAGGCATTCTGCACTCTAAAAAAAAAAAAAAATCTGTGCAAACTGCCACAGATGGAAGGAAGAGCCAATATTCAAATTGGAGGCTGTTTTGCTAACACGTTAAAGATTAACGTGTTTTCACTGGCTGCCGCATACTATAGCAAGATGAGTTTTCTTGTTCTTAAAAAAAAAAGGAAGCAAGCTGCAGAAGCAGCCCATTTTGGGCCAGTTCCAGGGCAGGAGTGAGGGTACAGGGTGCCCCCTCCTGTCTCCTCTGACCCCACTGCCTGAGAGAGTCCAGAGTTCAGAATTTCAGCCCATCTCCGGCTCTAAAGTCCTTGCCCTATTGCCCAGAGCCTCTCAGTCCTGTACCTCCTTCCTTCTGCTGGCAGGTTCTGGTCCCCTTTTACTAAGGCTCAGACCTGTTCTGATGATGATGATGATGATGATGATGATGATGATGGCGGCGGCAGCTAAGATGATCACATGCCAGCATCTGTGCTGAACACTTCCCTTTACTAAATCCTCTAGAGAAGAACTCCAAATGTTTCATTTTGCAGAAGAGGAAACTGAGGCACAGAGAGGTTAAGTAACCTGCTCAGGGCCACAAGGCTAGGAAGTAGGGCTTGAATCCAGACACTGGGGGTTCACAATCAGTCTCTAACTCCTGCAGCAAAGCTCAGCCTCTCTCCCCACCTATCACCCCCAGCTAATAAAACCCTCCCTTCCCTAGACTCCCACCCATTTGCCAGCTCTCATAGTCAGCTCACTTTCTTGCTTCTTCCTTGACTCCCAGCCCAAGTCTAGGGATAGTGCAAGGCTTTATTGATTGAAGCAGAGCTCTCTGTGACAGACCTAATGCTTTCTTTTCTTTCTCTCTTTCTCTCCTTCCCTTTCTTTCTTTCTTTCTTTCTTTCTTTCTTTCTTTCTTTCTTTCTTTCTTTCTTTCTTTCTTTCTCTTTCTTTCATCTTCAAAACGGGGCACAAGGTGGGGACCTGGGACCTGGGTAGGGGTGTTCAACACATAACAGGATTGATGGAGAAAGACTGACAGACCTACAGCTCCCATCAGGCGTGTGTGTGTGTGTGTGTGTGTGTGGCGGGGGAGACTGTCCAGAGGTCTATGGCCCAGGACTTACTGTTTTCTTTCTGAAATGCTCTGGGCAGCCTCCCTCCCTGGGCCATCTCCTGGCCCTGCCACCCTGCACAGGTGACTCGGGGCCGGGTACCCTCTGCTGGTCAGTGATGGAAATGCAGCAGGCCTCAGTCTTGGCAGAAGGCTCAAGGGCAGCTGGGTCCTGTGGCTGCCCTGGGCAAGGAGATCCTTCTATAAGGGAGAGGAAGGCCATCTCTCCCTCTTGGCCACTCTGGATGCTCACTGAGAAGCAAAGCCTCTAACAAGCTCATCCAACGTAAGGTTGGAAAGCTGAGAATAGGTTTCGTTAGTTTGTTATTTCCACAATCTCACAGTGCTGGGGCTTGAACCCGGGCCTCCAGAATGCGAGGCAGGCACTCTACAAGATGGGCTATATGGCATGTGCTTAACAAGCTCATCCATACTTCCTTCCCTTTGAAGGTTGGAACTATCCCCCTTAGGGCCTGTGGTGGCTCCTAGCAGAGGCTAGGCTCTATAGAGAAGGGGTGTCCCTTATGGTGGCTCCTTAGTCCAATAAAGTAGAACCAAGTGGAAGGGTTAGGGATATAGACCAGTGGTAAAGTGATTGCCTAGTGTGCAAGGCCCAGGGTTCCTTCCCCAGCACTGTATATAAAAAAAAAAGAAAGAAAGAAAAGAAAAAGCCACTACTACCAGGAGCCCTCTGAGATTCAAGAATGTTGATAGTGGTGAGAGCCCTGGGGGCAGCCTGTGAGGAGGTGTCTAGCAGGCAGTGGAGCGTGCCAGGGCTGCTAACCTGCCAGTCAGGCCCTGCCACTCAATTTCCTTATCTGTGAAATGGGCATACTAGTGATCTCAGAAGTTCTGCTTTGTGTACCTGGACACAGACTTGAGTGGACACCCTTCCCCCGGATGGGCCTGGCTGTGTCCACGTCTGCTCTGGAAAGGATAGTCCACCTGTGAGCACAAGAGGGAAGTGGGGGCCGTGTGGGGGACCCTGTGGCCTGAGGTAAGGACCCAGAAGGAAGGCAGCTTGGACTTTTACAGAACACGGAGCCTGGAGCCCCAGTCCCGGGGTGACCCACTGTCTCCTTCCAGTACCCCATGGTGGTCATCATGGGTGGTTTTCTGCCCAACACGGGACCCTTGTCTGTGACTTTAAGCATCCCTAAAAGTCCCCAGCAAGTTGCCTGCACACAGTAGAGATTCAACAACCTCCCGAATGAGCCACAAAGGTGTGGTGGGCTCTCAAAAGCCATTCCAGCCCAGCCCTATGCTGGCAGTACCCACGAGGCCACTTGCAGAGTCCACGTCTCACTCTTAGTCTCTGACTAGGCACAGATGTATTTCACAGGGCCTCAGCCAGAGCAAGACGGTGGGGAGAGGTCGCGTATTGCATATCTAAATAGTTAACAGTTAAAAACCAAACTGACAAGTGCTTAAATAAATGTTCTATCCTTCTGCCTTGAAGAATATATTTCATGCAGACCTGGAAGGTCCAGGACAATTTTAGAAATCTCAGATTCAGTGGTGTCCACCCTGAAGATGGCAGCGGGGGGTGGGGGGGGCAATGGATCCTGGCCTGGCCTCTCTACCCACCCTCTTCCCTTCTTACCCTCCACTCTGTCCTGCATTGTTCCCTTATATGTGAGGACAACCAAGGCTTCATGTCCAGGTTCTGTACCTCTAGTCATTCCTGGGGCCTCGGGAAGTATTTCTAAACCTCAGCTCGATTGACATTTTGGTGCTATAATTTGTTGGGGGCCACTGCAGGCTGTAGAGCAGAATCCCCAGTCTGTACTCACTAAATACCAGTAGCTCTTCTTCCTCACCTTTGAAAACCAAAAATGTTCCCAAGCATTGCCAAATGCCCCTCAGGGAGTAAAACTCTTCCCATCCCCCACTCACCTAGGGGCACACAATCCAGAGACTTGAGAAGGCCCTAGAACAGGCCTGGGTCTGTTACGACAGAGAATTCCAGGGTGCTGGATACCCAGAGTGTGGTCAGGAAGGGGGCCCAGGCTCTGGGCAGGCACATCCCCCTGGCCAGGTGGAATCCTCACCTCAGAGGGAGGGGCTGGCCAGATGAAGACTGCCAGGGCCTCCCTGTCTGCTTGCACGCCCACGGCAACAGGGAGCCCATGGAGGCCGCCCGTGTGCCCTCGTGGTGTGTTCCAGCTCTGACTAATTCACAGTGCTTTTGAAACAGAGCAGAAATGCAGGCCCACCAGCAGCCTGCCTGAGTCCTAGGAATAAGTGGCTTTCTCCTACCCGAATGCCTGTGGGACTTTGGGGTTGTGCAGCCCCCTTGGTCACCCTCCAAGTCAGCTCGAGCCCCTGTTCTTCAGTGTGCCAGCAGGGTTTGCGTGGCCTCTGCTGGTGCCCAGGGTATTTGGGGCAGTGAATGCATGAACACTGCTTATTTTAATGGTGCTAAGTGTTGTGCACATGTTCTTATTTAAAAATCCATGTGACTTCATTGGTGTCAGTTGAGAATGGGTGTTTAAAAGTGCTAGGATTTGAATGCATCCTCCAAAAGTTCATGAGTTGGAAACATAATCCCTGAATTCACATGTTAATGATATTTGGGGATGGGGCTTTGGGAGGTAATTAGGACTAGATGAGCTCATGAGGGTGGGATCTTAGAAGAAGAGGAAGAGAGACTGTGGTGCATGCCTGTAATCCAGTGACTCAGGAGCCTGAGGCAGGAGGATCTCCAGTTCAAAGCCAGCCTCAGCATCTTAGCAAGGCCTTAGGCAACTCAGAGAGACCCTGTCTCTAAATAAAATAAAAAAGGGTTGGGGATATGGTTGAGCGCCCTGGTACCCACCCATCAACCCATCAAAAAAAAAAAAAAAAAAGAAAGAAAGAAGAGGGACGCTTGCTCTGTCTTGCCATGGGATGCTCGTGCCATGTTATCAAGCATCAAGAAGGTCCTCTCCTTAATATTGAACTTCCAACCTACAAAAATGTAGTTAAATAAACCTCCGTTCTTTGTAAATTACCCAGGCTCAGGTTATTTCATTGTAGTAACAAAAAGGATCAAGACAAAAGTGTTAATTTTCTTACTGGCCAAAGACTGCACAGGGTATCAGTAAAAAATAATGACTGCAAGATATCAAAACAAATGAAATATACTTTAATCTGTGACTCTGTAATGGCTTCTAGAAAGAAACGAAACCTCACAGGTCAACTTTGGGTCCGATGGACATGCATTAAGTTTTACCTTGGAAAGTCCTGGCTTATGCCTGTTTCTTTTACTCTCCCAACGTCCTGGTTTGGATGATGAATGATACGGTCACCCTAGCCTTTGCAGGATGCAGGATAACTAAATCATTATTTTGAAAACTGGTAAATAGAGGGAATGAATGCAGCATTTATCCTACCTTTCCTCACCATACTGAACCTCATAGTAACCAATAGCTGTTGACTAAACAGGAGCAAATTCAGCTTCACTGAGACAAATATATTCATAGGGAGGGGGCCAGGCTCCTCATACTCACAGGGACCCACTGAAGGGCTATTCCTATATTTAAGGTCACATGTTTGGGGATCACTGAGGTGGCACAAGAGATGACTTTACAAGAAGGTATGAGCACAGAAGACTTTCTGTGTCCCCCAATATGTACACACACACCCCTTTCCCCCATGTTGAAGCTCACAGCTCAGTGTTCACTTCCTGATATATGGTTATACAACCAAATATAAAAGGGATAAGTGTAAAGCCCAGCATTTGGGCCCAAATCCAAGTGTATGACAATGAAACCCATACACAATAACAGAAGCATGTGCAAAATTGAATGCTTGGTGTTCAGACACAGCAGCCAGTGTGGGTCTACCAAGTAAGGGCTAACCAAAGAGTCATTGCTCAATTTGGTTATATTAACAGAAGCACAGCATCCAAGATAAGGAAGGTGAAATCTTCTCAGTGGACTCCCCCAAACACACTGAACCATGGGCACTGCCTATAGAGACTATCAAGGTTCTGATGGTGTTAAAATGACATTATAAACAATGTCCAAGGAATACTTAAACATGCCTTACCCACTGAACCATAGGAGACACAGAACTAATAGAAAATTAGGAACTCTTCAACTGCTAGCTGAAATGAACCCAGCATCCCCTCACAGAGCTGTAAATTTGTGGGCAAGAGGAGTGAAGGGGTATGGGGGGGGAGTACATTCCCCTAGGCCTCCTTGGCAGAGGATTTTCTAAACTGGGTAAAGGATCCATGGGAAGAAATTGTCTTTCCAGTTGTTCAGAGAGGGGAGACCCCCATGTTGGGAACTGTCTTGTGTTTGTCAGTGTCTCTTATACCACCTGAGCCCACTCTGTCCCTACCATGTCACCGTACAATACAGCAGGGCCCAGGTGTCAGGCCCCAGGAGCCAGGCCTGCCCAGGCTGCCACTGGCATGGGACCAAGTTCCCATGTCCTCACCAGCCATCAAGGGAGTCCCCAATGTGAGCACTGTGGGAGAGCACTTTGTTTTAATACAACATTTGTTGTGTGTGTGTGTGTGTGTGTGTGTGTGTGTGTGTGTGTGTGTGTGTTTTAATGTTCAAGCTGTCAAAAAAGTATGTTTGCTGAGTTCGGATATTTGTTTTGGGTTGTTGTGCTCTTGAACAATATTGAAGTGGGGTGGGGGGGTGGAAATGCCTGTTCTGTACAGTCTGGATGGCCAGCCGTGAGCTGTGGGGTGGCCAGTTTCAAGGAATGGCTGTCCTGGCGGTATTTATGGAGTCAAATGCTCCTAGAACCTGTCCTTCCTTCTGACCTAATGACCAGGTTGTGGTGAGCCGGGGCACAGAAGGACCTAGCACTATGTCTCATCTAAATCCATTACACCTCCTGCAGGCAAAGCCCTACCTTAGGGACATGGTCTGATGGCTCATGCTCCTTTTTGACTCTTAAACTTGCATTGACCCTTTGGCTCCACGTGGCAGCTGGGCTTAAGTGACACGTTGTGTCATCAATTGTAAAGCAGACCTTTGACAACACTGGCCTTAAGAGAATAAAAGAAGTAAAACTAGGCATACATTGATTTCAGACGCATTCCGATGTGGAAATGATTTCCTTGTTCAGGGTCTCAAGGCCAGGCAGCTGCTAGGCTGAGAAAGGACCCACTTTTCGTGTGCTGGCTCTGCTGCCCCACAAATACCCTGCACGTGGCCGGGGCACGCTGGCTGCTGGGAGTGTAGTGCACGGGCGAACCTGGAGGTGATCGCCAGGCAGGCAAGCGCCCTCCTCTGCTGTCAGAGAATGGGGGCAAATTGAGAAACCCGGACCCTGGGGGACCAGAATCGCAGCTTCCAAGCCTCTGTCCCTACACAAGAGGGAGGATGCTGGTCCCTGAGGTGGACACTTGAGGGTTGTGGGTACCCCAAGGGTCCATCACACCCTCAGACAAAGAGGACCTCACCGCCCTCATGCTCAGCCAATCAGTGAGCGGCATTCTACGACTTACGTGATAGGGTGGAGCACCCGTGACCCAATCCAACCAATGAAAAGCAGCCCCGTGGAGGGGGCCACCTTCTGCCTTCCTGCTTGTCGGGAGCTCCTGCACCTCTCTCTTCATCAGAGGGGGTGAGGGGACAGCTAGGGAGCAAAGCAAAGGGAAGTCGAGGTGTTAGGAAAGCTGGTGTTAGGAAAGTGGAAGAGCCCTTGCCCAGCGGCCCCACCCCCGCACTTTTTATTTAAATGAACTAATACTTTTAAAAATTATTTTTCTTAAATGTCTGTTTGATTTGGGCTTTCTCTTATAACAGAAGGCATTCCGACAGGTACTGTTGGATTCCTGTTGACCTTTAAGGAGCTTTCCTTCCGTATTGGGGGTGTAGCTCAATGGTAGAGCACTTACCTCGCATGCTCAGGCTCTGGATTCGATACTTAGCACCGTAAAGGAGAGAGAAAGGGAGAGAAGAAATTCTGCCTGAATTTTGCTGGAATCCTCTGTGCCTCTGTTTTCTCATCTATATAATGGGGATAATGATAGAACTTCTGCCTTTAAGGTTGTGCTGATTAAATGAGTTAATACTTGGGAAGGGCTTGGTGCCTGCGGCACAGTGATTGCTACCTAAATGCTTGTGTCATTGCTCTGAGTATTATCTTTTAAGTGCCTGAGCTGCTCATCCCCTCCCATGATTTCAGCCCCAGACAAGCCTAAGTCTGTCTTAGGCCACACCTCTGGAACCAAAAATATATGGAGAAACCCATGGTCTGGAGCTGGTTTGAATTTCCAATAATTTATCAAGAATTGAGAGCCAGATTTCCTCAGGGAAATATTAGTCCTTAGGTTTACAAAGTGCCTTGGTTGTAAATACCCATAAAAATGACAATTTGTTGGGCCATATTTATTCTTAAGCCAGTCAAAAGATATTAGCACGTTCTGACTGTGTAAATCTGCCAGCTGCTGAATTCTTGTGTGCTGCCCTCCTCTCTGGGCATGAGTAAGCAGGATGCCCAGCGAGGTATTTGCCTGGAGGCTGAGAGGCACAGGCAGAAAGTGGAGCAGGTTCTGGTCCCTCAAGGAAAACCTGCACACAGAGAGTGGGTCCCTGGGGCTGGGAGAACAGTGAGAGACCAGCAAGGTCCCATTACTTGTTGAGACTGGAACTGGGCAGACGAAGCTAGTCTCCTGATGGAACACCTTCTGAAGCTGTCCCCGTGGCTCCTAGTGTCCTGACCATGGCTCCCTGGCCCTCCCCTGAGTACTTCATCTCCAGAGACACTTCTCCCTTCCCTCTTCCAGATGCTAGTGCTAGAACTTGGATGTTGTATGTCCCCTAATGGTCTATTTGTTAAATGCTTGGTCCCCAGAGTGGTATATTGGGAGATGGTGGAAACTTTAGGAGGCGGTGCCTAGTTAGGAGGTCTTTGGATCATTGGGATTTGCCCTGAAAGGGGACTGTGGGACCCTGGACTCTTCTTATCCTTTTGTTTCCTGGTCATAAGGTAAGTGGTTTACTCCACCATTTGCTCCTCAATATTGCCATCCAGCATCTCTACCAAAGGCCTAAAATCAGTGGGTCCATCTGATCATGAAATGGAACCTCTGAAACCATGAGCCAAAGTAAACATTTTCTCTTTATAAGCTAATTATCTCAGGTATTTTATTATAGTGATAAAAAGCTGACTAATAGACTGACACAACTTGCCCATGGACATTGCTGCCTCCAGGCCTTTGCTTGGACCGTGTTCATTGTCTGAAGTACCCTCCCTGTCTCTATCTTGACTCTACACACTAGTCAAGTCTCAACTCCCATTCCTTCTCTCTGAGCACAAATGGATATAACTTAATATGACCTATATATAAGAACAAAATGTAATCCCAAGGCAGAGCCTGTGATTTAGTCCTCTCAGTTATCAGAGCACCTAGGCTGAGCATGCCTTCTGTCACATGGTCAGTGCTCTTAGTTTATTCCCTTAATAATGGAAATCAACAAAATAGTAATGTCACTATATACTGACTGCCCAATATGGGGAGTCGCTTTACTTCATTATTTTCTTTAATCATCACTGGCTATGAGATGATTATACTAATTTTGGAGATGTGGAAAATGAGGCTCAGAGAAAATTACTGATCCAGCGATTGACAAGCAGAGCTGGAATTGAAATCTGGGCCCAGATCCCATCCTGCATGACAGTTGATCTCTGAGGCTGTGTCCAAAAGGAAAGTTACCTAAATGATTCAGGTAATTCAAGAAAGCAGGCTGCTATTTAGGAAAACAGGATTTGAGTTGTATTTTCAGTGTTCTGTATGAATGTAGACATGGCTCCTGAGATCCTGGACCAATTTGTGTCTGGACATTGATTTCTGCTTTAGAAGATACTGAGTTTTATGAAGTGCAGAAGTCCTATAGGAGACTGAGCAGCAGCTAACAGGTCCATGAACCTAGGTGGCATTAGACAAAGACTTGGGCATGTTATCGATTGGTGGATGATTCCTCCGGCCTCATGGTCTCAGTGAGAATAATGTTATACTATTGTATAGAGCATCCATCATCCATCTTTTCTTTTGATACATGGTGGTATGGGTGGGATTTTTTTGTTTTGTTTTGTTTTGTATTGTTTTGTTTTGGGGGGCAGGTACCAGGAATTGAAGCCAAGGGCACTGAACCACTGAGCCACATCTCTAGCCCTTTTTTGTATTTGATCTAGAGACAGGGTCTCACTGAGTTGCTTAGGGCCTTGCCTTGAGGCTGGCCTTGAACATGCAATCCTCCTGCCTCAGCCTCCTGAGTCACTTGGATTACAGGTTTAAGCCACCACACCCAGCTGGGCAGGGTTTATAAGGGCAAAAAAGAGATCAGAACAAGAACAGCGGCTTGGGGGAAGGGCAGGACTAGATGGATACCAGATTTCTTACCTAAAGACATCAGGAACTGTGTATAGGACCTGGGATCCCTTATGTCTGAAATCCTCACCTTCCCAGGTAAGCACTGCCCACTTCCATTTGCCAGCTTGCAAATAAATCACAACTTCTTCCTTATGCATAGACACTGCATTTTTATTCCAAACATTTCACTTGCAGAGTTGACAGTAAGGCTATAGATTTCCCCCCAAATATCCATTTGCCTTGCCATTTATCTCCTTCGATCTGAAATACAGAACATGATGGGTGCCCTAGGTAAATCAAGCATTTCCTGTCTTCCAAAATGGGTTTGCAAACGCTTATTTCATGCCATTACCATTTTTCTGTTTCAAACAGTAAATCAAAAAGTATCGCCCATTCATCCACTTTAAAAGTAATGCCTTTCTTATGCATAATTACACATACCCAGTGGAGATCTGTGTGTGCACTGTAAATCTACTCCTTTAAAAGGTTTCCCCTTAAGTACATTGGTGACATAAATTGGTGTAGAGCAAATTTATTTATTTAATAGGTTTATTCTTTTAACTGGTCTGATAACCATTACTGTTCACTGTTTGGTTTGGGGGGAGGAGGGAGTACTTATTAATTTATCTGATTTATTTCTATAGCAGGTATTTATGTAAAAGGATTCCTCTGGAAATGAGGGCAAATGTAATTTATTGGTTTAGCAGGTTTGTTCTTAACTGGCCTTCAGGAGATTCACAAGGTATTCATGGAAATTGGGGGAGTGTCTTAAAATAATTAAAGGTAGAATAGGGGGTGTAACCAATCAGAGGGAGGAAATAGGGGAAGACTGAATTTGGGTTAAACTTTCCCTAAATACTAAAATAAAGTCACACAAGTCACAAAACGGAAGTGATTGGGCATAAAAAAAAAAAAAAAAAAAAAAAAAAAAGGAGGGTGGGGGGAGAGAAAAGAAAAAGAAGGGGAAGAAAGGAGGGAGGGAGGAAGGAAAGGGAGAGAGAAGGAAAGTCTCGATAATAACAACTCCAAAATGTTTTGGCAAATTGAAGATAAAAGAGAATCTGCTAATCAGGCCCGTGTAAACTTGTTCACTTTTGTAAATCTTGTTTGTAGCTCCTGATGGTGTTGGAGTGAAAGCAGACAGGCCCAGCTGGTGGAGGCGAGGGAGAGAAATGCTGAATTTTTAGCAGTTCAGATTTATTTTTAGGCCTTTAGGGGTATCTTTAGCTTCCCAGTAAATGAGTCCATCAGAAGGCCATGTATGAAATAATTACAATGTAAAAATACAGAACAGAAACTGAGGTCCCATGACCACATTGTGCAGTGCAAACCTCTACCACCTGAGCAGTTGGGCCAGGCAAGCTCACGTCACCCTCCAGCTCAGAATGCCCAAGCCCACCTGGAGAAGGGTGAAGGGGCAGACTGGGCACTGGGCATGTAGCTTACAACACTACCGAGCATGGGAATCAGTGGACTATCACTTGTCTAGGGGCTGTCAAGGCCAGGCCCGACCTACTGTTAGGGGCAATGACCTTGGACTGAAGACCATAGAGCAACAATCTTCTAGGAACTGGGATTTGGGTGTGTGGGGGACAGGGCTGAGAGCTTGTAGAAATGGGCAAGACTAGGCAGTTGGGGCCCAGCCTTTCTAGATGAGGAGGGTGGAGTAAGTCTTAGAAAATCTTTGAACTCTGAAAAGACCTTTGAGGTGTGCCTATCCCGTCTGTCTTCCATTTATTCTAGAGCCTTCAAGATCTTCCCTAGCAGTGCTACACTGTACCAGGCTGTGGCTAAATCAGAGCAGATCTGGTCCTCACACCCTCATATTCTTGTAATATTGATAACTCCTTTATAAAATAAACATTCAAGCATGTGTTTTTTTTTCAAGCCCTGTGCTGGTTTAGGGAGTGACATACTTTTTTAAAGTCATGATCAGTCTCTGCCCTCATAGTGGGCTTCATGTCCCAGGGAAGATGAACAGACTGATGGTGGCAAGGCCAGAAGCAGGTCATTGCTCCTGCATCTACACTCGTCTCTCATGGTCTTGAAGCCTAGCACAGAGCATGTACTCCAGACATCTCTGTGGAATGTTGAGTGACAGTCAGGCCCAGCGAGACAGGCAGAGTCAGTGGCATTCCAGATTCACAGGTGGGCAAACTGGGCCATTCTAAGCTCTGGGTGAGACCCCCTGCAAAGTGTCCCATGCCTCACTGCCTGCCCAACTGCCTAGACTCTGCCCCAAAGTCCACAGATGTTGCTGACCAAATCCAGGCTCCCAGGTGAGAAGCTGCCCCATCTCCAGCTGGGTGGGACTGAGGTTTGGTGCCTGCTGCTGTGCCTCTCCTACCTTTACTGTGGCCATCCCTGCTAAATGCCCCAGAGCCATCAGGCACTGTGCCTGGTGGCTTCTCAACTAACAGAAATGCTGCTTCCACTGGCCACAGTGGCTTATGCCTGTAATTCTGGTAGCATGGGAGACTGAGGCAGGAGGATGGTGTGTTCAAATCCAGCCTCAGCAACTTAGCAAGACACTAAGCAACTCAGTGGGACCCCATCTCTAAATAAAAATATTTTAAAAAGGTCTGGGTTTTGGCTCAAAGGTAAAGTGCCACTGGGTTCAATTCCAGTACCAAAAATAAAAATAAAAAGCTGCCTTCCTTTCCTTGCTCTGGGAACAGGGCACAATCCCCTCAAGCTGTAGGAGTTTGAGGCTTAAATGGGTGTGGCCTTCATTATGAAGAAAGGCAGTGGGAAGAAGGCTGGAGAAAGCACCTTGTCTCCCAGGCCCTTCACTGCCTGCTGATTTCTCAAAACTCATCCCCTACAGCTGCACTTTCATGAGCCAGAGTGGTAGAGGTGACTACATTTTCAGAAGATTACTTCAAATTTTTGTATCATTTATCTATCATTGATCTATCCCAGTCATCTATATTGATCATCTGTGTCTATCACTCTGCCATCTGTCTACATGTTTCTACTATCATCTGTCTACCTATTGTTTATCTACCATCCCTATCTAGCTCTATCTCTCTATCGTCTCTCTTCCCTCTCACTCTCTTAGAGTGAATCATGAGTGTGCCATGCGTTGGAGCTTCTCAGCAGGCCAGGCTCTGTGGAGGTGCGCCTGAGACTCCAGAAGGCCCAGGCTGGCCAGAGGCCACCTTCACACCTGTTGGTGAGCTTAACTTGGTCACTATTCCCTAAAGTCAAACAGAAAATTGACAAGACACCTAGGGTCCTGCCCCTTCCTGATGAGGATTTAAAGGGGCATGTTCTGAGTAAGAAATAAATAAATTTGATCAACTCAACAACTCTATGGTGGTTTATTGTTTGTTTGCTTTAAAAGTGGACTTCCTTGTTTGGGGAGCCACTGTGAAGATGAGTGACTTTATTCTCAGTATGGTCTGAGTTTTCTGTGCAACTCCAGAGAGCCAGCCCAGGCTCTGCGTCTCGTTCCCATATACAGTGTGCTCAGGGAGGGGCAGGCTCGCACTGGGGACCAGCATGCTACCTCTGGGCCCCAGCAACCCCACAATGCTCAGCTTCCCAGACAAGCCCCTCCATCCTCTGTGCCTTTGTTCTGGCTGTTCCCTTTGCCCTGACACTCTTTGCCCAGGTCCTTGCATGGTGGTTCCTTCTTGCCCTTTGGTGCTTAATACAAATGCCACCTCCTCAGGGAGGCCTTCTCTGACCAACTTCACCAAAGTGCCCTGCTTTCCTGACCTTTCACTCTTCTCTTACCTTGTTTTGTTTTCTCCTGTCTCTGCATCTTGATCCGAATCATTGTATGTGGGCTGCCTTCCCCAAGCTGAATGTGGCCTCTTCTAGAGCAGGGACCATGCTCTGTGTTTACTCTCCAGCAGCTGTGGTGGGAAGAGGGTCTTGCGATGACAGGCACCCAGAGCACATCTGTGGAATGAAGGAGAAGGAAAGCAAGACCTGCCCCAGAGACCAGCCTCACTGAGCCCAGGAGACTGCAGTGGAACCTTGCACTATTACACAGATAACTGCCCTTTACTGTCCACAAGCCCAAGAGAGGCTTTTCCTTAATTATTCTGGTAATTCCTGCTTGAAAAAAAAATCTGGTTAATTGAAGTGTAAACATCTTTGGTGGGGAGTTCCAGGGTTTGAACCCAGGGCCTCGTGCATGCTAAGTGCATGCTCTACCACTAAGCTATATCCTCAGCCCATTGGCATTTAAAAAAAATGTTTTTGCTGCAGTACCTCAATTTCCCAGTTTCCTGGTCTACTGTGAATAGGCCAGGGCTATTTGGACCTGCTTTCCCTGCTTAAAGCCTGTCTACAGTGGCCACCAGCACTTCCTTTTTGACCACAGCATTTCTAACAACCCCAGATGTCATGGTTGGCTTGTTGAACCGAAGTGATTGGCCTCTTTTTCTTCTTCTTTCCTTTTCTTCCCCTTAATGGAACATTTTCTTCTGCTCAGCATCTATTTCCTTTCTTATAAGAACACCGTTATGATTTTGATTTTGGGTGTCCTCCAAAGGACCATGTGTCGAAGACATGGTCCCTGGTTGATGGAGCTGTTGGGAGCTTATGGAACCTTTGAGAGGTAGGGCCTAGAGGAAGTTAAGCACTTAGGGATGTGCTCTTGAACCAGTTAAGAAATTTACCCTTACAATTTGGTTTCTCTAGAACCAGTCTTGGCACCAAAATTGGTTATCCAGAACATACATGTATTATAAATATATGTATATGATTGGCTTATATAATCAGGTGCTGGACAGGCCCACAATAGCCATCTGCAGGCCAGAGAGCCAGAGAAACTAGTAGCTAGTTAGTCCAAGAAGCTGGCCCTTCATTTCTCTTTCTTTGCTTTCCAGTGATCATGAAGTAAGCAGTTTCACTCCACCACACTTTCCCCACCATGATGATCTGCCTCACGTGATGGGTCCAAAGCAACAAGGCCAAGCGACCATGAACTGAAACCTCTGAAACTGTGAGCCAAAATAAACCTCATAAGGTGATTCTCTCAGATATTTTGTCATAGTCATGGAAAGCTGACTGATACAAGCACCGCAACTTTCTTTTGGGAAGCTATCTTTGCTCTTTCACTGTGGGTGAGGTCAGTTGTCATATTCCATGGTCACAATGAAAGTTTAGAAGAGGCATGAATTGGGTCAATGAAAGAGAATTGAGGGCCCCCAGATATAAACTGAAGCCACAGAAAGGATCTCTTGCCTCGGCATCCTGGGTATTGGGGTGTGAGCGGGAAGCTGAGCAACTGGAGGATGCACCAACTCAGAAGCAAAGAGCTTTGAATCAAGCTGTCCCTGAAGCAGTAATGACATCATGAATTTCCTTTCATGCCTAAGGTGCCTTGAGTTACATATTTTGCCACATGCTACTAGGAGGCCCTTTACAGCTACATGCCTCCTCTTGCCCTGTTTTGTGAAGATACCTCTTTTTGAGGATGCAGAGCCCATGGTGCATGTTTGGCCATTCCTTAGGGAAGAGACACCCCTCCTCCACAGATGTGTGGAACTTAACTTCTAGGAACTCTGGAGGTCATAGTCACCGTTTTAGCCCATGGCCTTTATCCCATAACCCCCAAGGGGTTCCAGATCTTCACCTGGTTATGAAGATGTTCCAAATAACACATAGGCACCCAAGGAAAAATAGTCCAGGAAGTGATGTGATGTGAATCCTGATTGTGGACTTGATCAGATTGAGAGGACCTAGGAAAAGAGTAAAGTATACTTCTGGTGTGTCTATGAGGGTGTTTCCAGGGACCATTGGCATGTGGGACAGTCAACTGACAGGGAAGACTTGCCCTGAACATGGACAACACCATCCAATAGGCTGGGGTCCTGGGTGGAATGAAAGTGGAAGAAGGAGGAAGCCACACATTTGATGCAAGTGTGATTTTTCTTGAACAGGTGCATCTATTGCCTCTGCCACCTGTGGACAGCAGACTCTAGAGTCTGTAGCCTTTCAAAGTGGACTCTCACCAGCAACCCTCCAGGGAACTTCCAGACCTTCAGCTTCAGCCTGGGGCTGTGTCATTGGTCCCTCTTGTTTCAAGCCTATAGCTTCTTGGACTGGTTTCTCTGGCTCTTCAGCCTGCAGATGGCTATTGTGAGATTATCAAGCCTCTGATCATATAAACCAATCTAATTAATCCCTTTTATAATTATATATATTCTACTGGTTCTTGTCTTCTAGAGAAATCTGACTAGGACAGGTTGTGGTACCAAGAGTGGTTCTAGAGAAACCAAATTGTGAGGTTGAATTTCCTTAATTGGTTTTGCCGTTTCTGAAGATGACTCTCTAAATTGCTTAGACCTAAAGTTGCTGAAGATTCTACTTCTAGTAGTATAAAGAGCATTGGTAATCCATGGCATGAACTACTTAAAGAGATACACAAAGTAGATGCATTTGATGCTCCTAATTTTTCTCTTGTGAGAGGTACGGCATTTAGTGACTCTATGTATGATACTTTTGAACATTTCTGGAAAACTAAGGAACATAAATGTAACAATGACATTAGACTCTGTGGTCTTCAAATACTCAATGGCTGTCTAAAAGCAGAATTAAGGACTTGGCATCTCTGCCTCCATTTTGCACCTGTCTCCTTTGCTCTGAGTCTCCTTGGATTCTAGGAACAACAGGTTTGATCTGTTAATATCTTCTGGTGAATTGAAGCTACCCGCCCCTCCAGGCAATAGCAACTTTCTTACCTCTGAAAAGGCCTTGCCTGACCAATCCTGAGATGATGGTGGAAAGATCACACTTGATCAAGATCACTTGCTTTGGCAGTTGTGAAAAACCTCGAGCTATGCAAACCCCCAGCCCTTGCCCTCATTCCCCTTTTCTATAAAACCTCAAAGTCATTGTCAGTCCTTCAAAGGGAGGGCTAAGGATGTGGGTCCCCTTGTCTTTCTGGAGAAGCTACAATGATTAAAGTTTCTTTCCTGCCTTTCACCATTATCTTTCTGTTTGTCTTTTTGGGTGAGTGGCCAGACCTGATTTTTCGGATTCCCAGAATCAGGCCTCTGACCTGGGACTCTGGTAACATCATGATGTTGGCTGATTGCTCCTGGTATTGCTGGATTAAGTAACAAAGGGAAAGAGTAAACTCATAAATTTTATTTCCCTGCTCCAGATGCCCATAAATAACCGAAAGTGTTCTTAGTGGGCCTTAAAGGAGGATCTTCTCTCCTGCAGTCATAGGGTGAAAACCAAACACAAGCCCTCATCATGCAACTAGCTGATCTACAATGCAAGCTAACTCTAATCCTCTAAGGGTATCTGAAGTTAAAGTGAGAACATCAATTTGAAAAGAATGGGACCCTGGAAATTGGGACAGAGAAATGTGGGAGGGCTCTGATGAGGCTGGGGACATTGACCTCCCAAATTCTGTTGAGTTTGAGGAAGGGGCATCACCAGCCTCAGTGGCAGCAGCATCTCCTCTCCCATCCCCTGTGTATTGGCCTCCACCTCCTCCAGAGGGAGCGGATCTGGCATGGAAACAGTAAATAACCTTCCATGATGTGGTTGCCAAGCAGTGCATACTGATACTCTTTAGGACTCACCCTTGCCACCCATTTTTGCTTTTGGACTTATAACAGGGCTCCAGTCTCAACATGTCCTATAGACAAGGCACATGATATGACCCTTGAGAAGGTGTTTATATTCCAAAGGAACTTTTTGATTTTTCTAATTCAAGCAAAGATCTGGGGAACATGTATGGGAATGGATTTTAAGAGTGTGGGATAATGGTGAAAGGAACATAAAATTGGGTAAGTCTGAATTTAATGATATGTGCCCATTAAGCAGAGACTTTGAATTTAATGTCTCAGCTCATGAAGTTTTAAAAGGTACTAATAGTTTATTTGGTTGGCTGGTTGAAATCTGGATCAAAAAATGGCCAACTATGAATGAGCTGGAAATATATCATGGCCCTTGGTTTACTATTGATGATGAGATTCAGAGGCTCTGAGAGATGGAAATGCTGGAGTGGATTTGCCAGGTAAGACCTTCTCCTCCACACTGAGAGAGTCCAGAAGATTTGCCCTTCATCAATACTTTAAGAAACAGCTTCGTGAGGGAGCACCAGTGTCTTTGAAGAACTCTGTCATTGCTCCTCCCTGTATGCCAGACCTTATTATGGGAGCTGCAGTCACTCAACTGGTGATGCAGTGGGTATAATTGGATCCTGGAGTGCAAAGGCAAGGTGGGCATCCTTACCATAATGGGCATCAGAGGAGAAGCAATGAACAGAGTGCTTACTTGATCTGCTACTCACCCAAAACCAAACAGAAAAGGTAGATGTATGGCATTGGCTAATTAATCATGGTATTCCCAGAAGTGAAATAGACCATGAATTCTTACTTGATCTGCATAAGCAGAAAATTTCCAGGGCAAATGAATGAAAGTGTATCGTGAATTATAACAACAGAGAATCATAACCCCTCAACCAATGCCCAGACTTGAGCCAATTTACAGAACCAGAATGAAGCAGGGGCCAGGTCCCCTTGAGAAAGAACCCTGGCAATTACCAAAAATTTTTACCATTAAATCTTTCTCCCACCCTTCCTCAAAGGGACTATGGCCTTTTGCAAGGATAGCTGTACATTGGGGAATAGGAAATAATCAGACCTTTTGGAAGCTATTGAATATGTCTTTGAACTGACATGGATTCCAGGAGATCCAAAGCACCATTGTGTTCCTTCAGTCACTACTTCCAGTAGTTCCTTGTCACTACTTCACAGTAGTTGCTTATGGAGGTAAGGTCATCAGTAGAGTTTTAGCCAAGCTCTTTACCCACTGGGCAGTGGGTTCAGTGTGTCCCTGAACTCATCCTGTGGTTATTTCTCCAGACCCAGAATGCATAATCAGAATAGATAAATTAAACACTTGCAGAACCCCCACATTGGTTTCCTAACCTGTGGAGTGAGATCTATTATGGTGGTAAAGGCAAAATGGAAGCCATTAGAGCTGCCTCTACCTGGGAAAATAGTAAGTCAAAAACAATAGCACATCCCTGGAGGGATAAGAGATTAGTACCACCATCAAGGACTTGAAATATGTGAACACAGTACCCACCCCAACCCCATTTAACTCTCCTATTTGGCCTGTGCAAAAGACAGATGGATCTTGGAGAATGACAGTTGATTATTGCAAGTTTGATCAGGTGGTGACTCCAATTGCAGCTGTTATCCAGATGTGGTTTCTTTGCTTGAGCAGATTATCACATCTTCTGGTATCTGGTACGCAGCTATTGATCTGGCAAATGACTTTTTCTCCATCATCTATCCATAAGGCCCATTCAAAGCAATTTGCTTTCAGCTGGCAAGGCCAGCAATATACCTTCACTGACTTACCCTAGGAGCATATCAGCTCTCCAGCCCTGTCTCATAACTTAGTTTACAGGGATCTCAATCACTTCCCCACAAGGTGTCAGATGGGTCTATTACATTCATGGCATTGTGCTTTTTGGACCAAGTGAGTGAAAGGTAAGACAATTCTGGACTTGGTGAACATTTATATGTTGGAAGATGGGAAATAAATCCAACTAAAATTCAAGGGGCTTTTACCTCAGGTAAATCTCTAGGAGTCCAGTGGTATGGGGCATTCCAAGACATTCCTTCTAAGATGAAGGATAAGTTGTTGCATCTTGCCTTCTTCTAACCAAGAAAGAGGTGCAACACCTAGTGGGCCTATTTGGATTTTGGAGGCAGCAAATAACCTCACTTAGATGTGTTACTCTGGCCCATCTACTAAATGGCTTGAGAAGCTGCTATTTTGGGGTGGGGCCTAAAGCAGGAAAATACAACAGGTCCATGCTGTTCTTAATGGTGCTTGCCATTTGATCCAATGATATTTAAGGTATCAGTTGCAGAAAGTGGTGCTGTTTGAAATCTGTGGCAAGCTCACAGGTGAATTACAGAGGAGGCCCTTGGGATTTTGCAGCAAGGCCCTGCCATCCTCTGTAGATAACTGTCTGCCTTTGAGAAACAGCTCTTGGCCTGCTATTGGGCCTTCGTGGAAACTGAACATAACACTTGACCCTGGGCTACCAAGTTGCCAGGCAACCTGAGCTGCCCATCATGAACTGGGCGTTATCTGACTCAACAAGTGATAAAGTTGGATGTCCACAGCTGCAATCCATCATCAAACAGAAGTGGTACATATGTGACCAGGCCCAGATGAGTCCTGAAGTTGAATGAAGTGACTCAAATGCCCATGGTTCCTTCTGCTACAATGCCTTCTGTCCCTGAGCATAAACCTATGGCCTCATGGGGTATACCATATGATCAGTTGATAGAAGAAGAGAAGACTAGGTTTACCGATGGTTTATAGATGCCTCTGCAGGATATGTGGGTACTACCCACAAGTGGACAGCTGCAGCATGTCAACCCCTTTCCAGGACATCCCTGAAGGACAGCCGTGAAGGGAAATTACAGTAGGCAGAACTTCAGGCAATGCAGCTGGCTGTACATTTTGCTTGGAAGAAAAATGACCAGATGTTCTACTATATACTGGTTCATAGACTGTAGAAAATGGTTTGCCTGGATGTTCAGGAACTTGGAACATGATTGGAAAATTGAGGACAAAGATATTTGGGGAAGAGGCAAATGGACAAAGGATGTAAAGATATTTGCGTCCCATGTAAATGCTCACCTGTTCCCTTCACAGAGGAGGTCTTTAATAAAGTGGATTGGATGACTTGATTTCTGAATTGCAGTCAACCTCTTTCCCCAGTCACCCCTGTCTTTGCCTAATGGTCTCATGAACAAAGTGACCATGGTAGCAGGGACGGAGGTTATACATGGGCTCAGTAACTTGGACTTCCACTCACCACGGCTGACCTGGCTACAGCCACTGCTGAGTACCCAATCTGCCAGTAGTAGAGACCAACACTGAGCCCCTGATATGACTCTGTTCTCCCAGGTTGATCAGCCAGAAACCTGGTGGCAAGTTGATTACATTGGACAATGTTCTTACTGGAATAGACACTTATTCTGGGCAAGAATTTGCCTTTCTTGCATGTTATCTTTCTGCCCAAACTACCGTGGTCTTACAGAATGCCTTATCCACCGTCTTGCTGTTCCACACAGCAGTGCTTCTAACCAAGGAACTCACTTCACAGGCAAAGAAGTGTGACAGTGGGCTGGTGCTTATGGGATTCACTGGACTTTCCATGTTCCCCACTATCCTGAAGCAGCTTGTTTGATAGAATAGTGGGAAGGCCTTTTGAAGATGCAATGACAGTGCCAGTTAGGTGGCACTACCTTAGAGGGTGGGGGCAAGGTTCTCCAGAGGGCTGTATATTCTCTGAATCAGTGTCCAATGTATGGTACTGTTTCCCCTGTAGCCAGGATTCAGCTTCACGAAACAAGAATGAACACAGGAACTGTACCACTCACCATTACCCCTAGTGACCCACCAGCAAAGTTTTTGCTTCCTGGACCTGCAACCTTATTCTCTGCTGGCCTGAAAGTCTTAGTTTCAGAGCAGGGATGCTTTTACTAGGAGGCACAACAATGATTCTCTTGAACTGGAAGTTAAGACATCCTCCTGGCCACTTCAGGCTCCTCATCTCTCTGAGTTGATAGGCTAAGGGAGTTAAGGTGTTGGTGGGGGTGACTGGTCCAGACCACTGCAGGGTAGGGGGGATTGGGGATTGGACTACTACTCCACAATGGAAGTAAGAAGAATATGTGAAGTGCAATCCCTTACAGTGTCTCAGAGTATTACCATGTTCTATTATTAAGGTTAATGGGAAACTACAACCACCCAATCCAGTCAGGATGATGAATGACTCAGAACCTTCAGGTACAAAGGTGTGGGTCACCCCTCATAGTAAAGAACGAAGACCTGCTAAGGTGCTTGCTGAAGGCAGAGGAACTACAGACGGGGTAGTAGAAGGTATTGATAAATACCAGCTACAACCACATGACCAGTTATAGAAATAAGTATTTTCTATTTTATTAAGAGTATGTTTTTTGCACAGACACATTTATTAAGCAGATCTTAGTTTTCTTTCTTATTCCTCTGTCATATAATGTAACATTTACTGACTTAATATAAATACTTAAGTGTTATTAAATCTACATTGCAGTAGTTAAGTTATGGGATATCAGAAGAGTAAGCATTGCTCAAAGAAAAACTTTGTCTCCTATTCTGGAGCTGGAATTAAAGTATTTTTGGTTGTAGGCAGGATAGTTACATTGTTAGTAGAGTTATGACCTTGTTATTATGTTTATTTGGAGATTAAGTATGGTTTAAGGAGCTGTGATTGGGCGTCAAGTCGACAAGGATAGACTTGTGATGGTGAATCTTGATTGCAACATGGTTGGATTGAGAGACGCCTAGGAAATGAGTAAAGTGCACTTCAGGGCATGTCTGTGAGGATGTTTCCAGAGAGCACTGACATGTGGGACAGCCTATGGAGGTGGGGACTAGGAACCTCCCTGAATTTGGGGACCAAAGTGTGCAAGCTTGATTGTTCCTGAGTGGGTGCATCCATTGCCAATGCCACCACCCACAGATGTCAGACTCCATCTTCTTCAACCTTCCAGTATGGACTCACACAAGTAACTCTCCAGGGAGCTACCAGGTCTCCAGCTTCAGATTGGGGCAGCATCACTAGGTCCCTCTTGTTCTTAGGTACCAGCTTCTTGGAGTGAGCAGTTCTCCATCTGGCCTGTAGACAGCCATTGTGCAATGATCCAGTCTTTGATCATGTAAGCCAATCTAATAAATCCCCTCTTTTTTCCCCATATTTTTATTGGCGCATTATAGTTTTACATAATTATGGGATTTATTGTTACACATTTATACATACATGCAATATAACAATACGATTTGGAAAAGTCCCCTCTTACATGTATGTATTCTATTGCTTCTCTTCCTCTAGACAACCCTGATTAATACAGGCCCTACAACAATGAACAGGGTCTGTGGAAGATGGGTAAATGGAATATCTTATTCCTTTTGGGCTGCTTTGACAAACTACCATAAACTGCATAGCTTATGAACAACAAAAATTTATTTCTCACAGATCTGGAGGCTGGAAGTCCAAGGTCAGGGGACCAGCAAGACTGGTTCTGGTGAGGGCCCTCTGCAGGTTACAGACTACCAATTCCTCATCATATTCTCATGAAGCAGAAAAGGCAAAGAGGCCTCTGGAGTCCCTTTTATAAGAGTACTAATTCCAATCACAAAGACTCCACCTCCAAACACCATCACATTGAGGGTTAGGATTCTATTATATGAATTTGGGAGGATTTAAACCTTCAGTCCATAACAGGGAGCTGGAGTGGGGGGGGGGCAGGGTAGAAAGCGGCCCTCATCCAGGTGCACTGATGGCTCTGCCCTGTGAACTCTTCTAAGACCTTCCTGTGTTTATTTAGCCAAGTTATCCAAGTGGCCCCGAGGGAGGCAAATGTGACTGAGATTCCCACAATTAGCCTTGTGAGCTTGCTGTGTCAATTTGCTCTAATAGTAGTGCGTACATCTTTGTCTGAGTGGAGCACAGCTTCTCACTCCTGAGCTGCAGAGGGTCGGCATTTTAAGCTGCAAATATTGTTATTCATAATAGGTTGGCAAATATTTTCAGATTAAGCTAAGTGCCAAACTCTGGAATTATGACTGTGAATCCATCATCATCTGATAATCATTGCTCTTGCCTTATCTTCTGGCTGGGAAGGCCCCAGAGCAGGAGCTGTCTTAGGAGCTGGTGGTCTGAGGCTTTTCTCCATGGCAGGAATCTCCTCATCCATTTCCCATCCTGGACAATGTCCAGTCCCCTTCCTCTTGGGCACCTCTAGGGATGGGCAGCCCATCACCTTCCAAGGCAGAATACCTTCTGCTCTGGGTAGTTCTCCTTGTCAGAAGATGTTTTGGGTTACTTCACCCAACTTGTCAGTCTCAGTGTGCTGGTTTTTAATTATGCTGACAGCATGTGATCAAGTAGTCATTCAGCAAACCTTCCAGTGTCTAGTGGGTCCTACGCCCTTTGCCAAGCATCCAGAGGAGAAGGCAGCATGGCTCCTGCTCGTGAAGAGCTCACCTCCGAGGGAACCAGACAAGAACATACTCAGCTCTTGCACAAGACAGAAAAAGGGGACCGCAGAGGCTGGGGGCAGTTTTAAGAAAGAACTGGGGAGAATTGAGGGAGGCCTTGAAGGATGGACACAACACAAGCTTGTAGCCAGCAGGGTGGGCGAGTGGGGGCCATGGCTTGCCACTGAATCACCCTCATCATGGGGGTGCACGGCCAGAGGGACACCTTGGCCAGAGCAGCGAGGCAGGTAGGGGAAGGATAGGTGGGACAGATGTGGAGATGGACAGGTGCAAAGGCTTCTGGGGAGACTGCCCCAGCCTCAGCATCTCCCCATCCTCCTATCTTCCTGCAGCTTCTCCGGCCTTTCCTTCACTAGACCTCTAATGTCAGGGCTGCTCTAGGGCTGGGCCTCCACAACAGCACCACAGTCCTGCTTTTCCCTCCACCGCTGCCGTCCTCCCAAGACCAGGCCCGGGTTGGGGGGACAGTCCCAGCGCCCCTTTCCCCCTACCCCCGCCACCAGCCATCACCAGGTGGGCCACCCCTGCAGGACGTGTCTCTGGCTGTCTGCCCCAGTGCCCCCGTCCTTCCTCATCTCTCCCACGTCATCGGCTCGGGTAGCTGTGAAAATGCACACCATCAACTGAGGGCGTAAACAACGGACTTTTGTTTCTCACCAATTCTGGAAACCAGGAAGTCCAAAGCCAGGGTGCTACCATGGTGGGGTTCTGGGGAGGGCCCTCTTCCTGGGTTGTGATACGGTCTTCTTGCTGTGTCCTCACATGGCAGGGAGGTGGGGGAGGGGACAGAGAGAGGAGGGGGAGGGAGGGGGAGAGGCAGCGAGAGAGGAAAGGGGAGAGAGGAGAGGGGAGAGGGGAGCCGGGAGGAGAGGGGAGACTCTATTTTCTTCTTCTAAGGGACTAATCCCATCATGAGGTCCCACCCTCATGACTTTGCCTAAGTCTAGTCTCCTCCTAAAGACCCCATCTCCTAATACCCTCCCATCAGGTCACTGGGGTTAGGGATTCAATGTATGAGGTTTGTGAGAAAACAAACATCCAGATCCAGCACCTCCTAACACCCCCGTGGCGCCCCCAGACCTTGCTCTATGCATAACTGGGACCCTGCTTTTAAAAGTCACTCTGATGAATTTTCTGTGGCCCTACCCTCCTCCCTTGCTTCCCTCATGGTTTCCCATAGCTACTAGGACAAGCAAGTCCTAGTGGGTTCAGAAGGCGCTTCAGGCTCAGACCCGCCAACCCCAAGTCCCTGACTCTCCAACAGGGCAGTCGACCCGGTGGTATGGGTTCCTGACTCAGGGGCTCCCTCTGCAGGCTCAGGACGCTCTTCCCCAGCCAGCTTCCAATTCTCTTGGACAATCCCCCTAGCTGTCCACACCATCTGAGCACTTTTCCCGTGTCCATCCCTTGGGTCCGTAGCCGACAGGCATCTGATCAGATAAACATTCTAGGTTTGCAAAGTGCCAAAGGCTGACTGTGCCATCCTGTCCAGGTTACAGCCTTGCCTCTGACTGGGACCATGGAGAACTTCCACACCTTGATGTGGAAGACTCACACAAATGATGGGATTTTAGGTATCACATCAGCCTCATTGGTGGGTATTTTGAGTCAAAGCTTATTTCTCTAGCAACTGCTTGCGGTACAGAATTGCTCTTGGTTATTTTAAAGTGAAATAATAAAAAAAGAGACCTTTGTTCCTTAATGAAAATATCTATTAAGAGAGATGACATGATGGCAAATTCTGGCCCTTGTCTCAATATACCTAAATCTCAGTGGGACTCTGAGAGGCAGGACTAGGACCTGGGGCCCCTGAGCCCCAAAGCACATCAGCTGATACGTGCTGAGCCCAGGTCCATTCCTTCCCTCCTACTCCCCTGCTGGATATCTTAAAATCTGAGCCTGAGGGATGTCGTGTGCACACAGACACCTGAAGGGAGGGAGTAGGGAGGGAAAGACTGGCAGGTGAGGGGTCAGACTATGCCTGGTTAAAATCTGAGGCCAGCAGTTTAGCTGTGTGCCCCTTTGGAGAGTTCTCACCCTCTCTGGGCTTGTTTTCCCTCTCTGGAATAGGGATTAGAAAGGGGTGGCGAGCAGAGGTCATCTCTGTACATTCTCAAGGGTTATTAAAGGGTAATCTATGAGTTCTTATAAATGAGCATTGGAAAATGCATCTGTAACAGGTGCCCAGTGGGGAACAAAAACCATGTGCCTTGTGGGCTTTGCCTGTGGGTTTTACCTGTGTTGGCTGCATAAGCAAAGAAGGAGGGGCTGATGGTCAGCAGGGGACAGTCAGTTGGATACAGAGAAGGCAGCTCCAGAGCCAGGCGTGGCCCTTACAGACTGGAATTTCTCCGACCCTTGTACCCTGGACTGCTTTCAGATCTACTGGGGGATGTGGAGAAGCTGTGAGCCAACCCGTTAATCTGGAGGAACTCCTTACTTATCAGGCAAAGACAAAAGTTTGGCCTCTCAGGCAGGTCTATATTCAGGAGGAAGGACACAGGCAAGAGGGCTCTGTTCTGACCCTGGGCAATTTGGTTCTGTGCAGTAAATATGGGACTCAGTGTGTGGGGGGGTGCTTAGCTCGGGAGTCCTGGGCCTGGTGGGATTTCTTTCCTTCCCCCAATCCAGCAGCATGAGTCATGAGTCATGGGTGGAGACCAGGTGAGCCTGTTGCAAGAGGCAGCTTCTCTTCATTCCAGCCAGGGTGCTTGCTGAACTCAGGACCTGTAGGCCCGCAGGGCAAGAATCTGCAGAACTCTCCAGAGAGTTCAACAAGTGTTCCTGGGAGCCAGGGACTTGCGTGGACATAGCAACGGGGTACACTCTTTGGTCTAAAGGGATGGGAATGTGGAAATTCAACATCAAATGACTGAAGGCAGTACTTGGTTAAAATGAAGTAATTTTACTTTTCACATCAATGAGATAAGAAGCAATTTCAGAGGTAAAGTTCATAACCCAGAGGCAACAAATGGTGGCTATGATGATTGTCTCCAGTTTCAAGCCCTGAACCCATTTTTCAAAAGACCCCAACTTGACTTAACACTTACTGTTTTGAACCCTAAAATTTAAGAACAGAAGATCTCCCGGAACCAAATAAGAGGATTCTGACTATAAAACTAGAACCATTGTATTGGAGAAACAGCTTGTCTTTTACAAATTTCTTCATCTCTCTCTCTCCTATCACCCTCCAATAGCAAAACAGGGCAGCAGGCCTCCGGGATGTACTTGGTTTCAATAAGAACTAATAAACCTAGTGACTTCTAAGCTTCCTACCAACTCCCAGGAAGAAAAGTCTTCTCTCCCAGCCTGGGTTCTACCTCTCCTCACCCCTGAGGCTCAGGCCTGCTGAGAGAGAGTGAAGGGGTCCCTTAATGAAGTGTGGCACAGTTACACATCACAGCAGAAGCAAAAGTCCTCCTAGAATGCTCCCCATGTGTGTGCACACACATAGACACACACACACACACACACACACACACACACACACACATCACTCAAGCTTCTCTTTCTGCTTGACACCAAAGTCCTGTCCCATCAGCATCTTGATAAGATATAAAGCGCGTTATAAGCCTCTACCAATAAAATGGTGGAATGCAGATCATTTACGAAATGGGGTCAACAATGCTGCCAAAGATGGGGGTTTCAAGAAGCAGATGTAAGCGATACGGGAAAGCCGCTTGGATACTATGCGAAGCCTTTGAGCACCTGGCTGAGTTAGACCAGATAACAATCAAAGGAAAGAAAATGGGCAAGGATATGTATGTGATAAGAGTTCAAAGGGGAATTATTTGCACATCGAATATTTGAAAACTGAAATATTTTTAGAAAAATGAACATTCTGTGGCCATTCTGGGGAGGACATGCTGCATCAGGTCACTGTGTACTTTCGTCAGGAGGGATCCTCCCCCTGAGAATAAAATCAACAGTTGATTTCATTTTTTGTTCTAAATATTAGAGCAGAATGGTGTTTGTAATTTAATTTTAATTAATAAAATATTGCAATGAATTGATTTTAAGTAGTTTATAGGTTCAGTTTTGAAAATAAGAACCAAGTCACATTTTCCCATATTTTATGTGGATTCCGACTGGGGTCTTTGTCCATTTCTCCAGGAACAAAGATGTCTCATAACCACCTTCAAGGAGTTGGGTTTGTTGTTCCTTTTTATTTTGCTTTTGATGAGTTTGGCTAATTTATGATTGATTAGATTATTAACAAAATTAATGTGTTTATTTTTAACTCTTTATTCTGAAATTACCTCAAATTTATAGAAAAGTTACAAAAAAGGACAAAGAATTCTTAAATATATCTTTTACTCAGGCTCCCCAAATATTTTCATGTTAACACATTTGTTTTATTATTTTCTCTCTCATTTGACAAGAAGATAGATAATTCCTTTCCCAAAACACTTTAGAATAAATTACAAATATAATTTTCCTTTCTTCCTAAATATGTCAATAGGACCTTCTCTTATACCACCACAGTTCAATTATCAAAATCGGGAAATGACTTGCCAGACCTGGTGGCACACACCTGGAATCCCAGTGACTGGGTAGGCCTCAGCAGGAGGATTGGAAGTTTGAGGCCAGGTTCAGCAATTTAGCAAGACAGTATCTCAAAATAAAATATTAAAAATAAATAAATAAAAAGGACTGAGGATATAGCTTTGTAAAGTGTCCCTGGGTTTAATTCCTAGGAACCTCCCCCATATCAGGAAATGACCACTGAGATTACATTGCCATCTAATGTACAGATGCTATTCAGATTTCTTCATAAGGTGCTGTTTTGGTCTGCGGGAAACTGCTTTATATGGGCAACTTGACTGGTGTCTTGGGAGAAGTTTAAAGAGGCATGAATTTATCTATCCACATGATGAACCAATACATAAAACTTTTTGCCATGTGCTAGGGAATGTGCTGGGGCTAGAAACCAGAAAGGAATCCTACACAGACTCTACCCTCAAAATAACTTTCTCAAACTAATGGTCAAAGTGTCACAAAGAAAATAACACCTTCATGACATAATGATTTCTGATTCTTTTCCCCCAAATACATCAGCTTGCTTCTTCGCTCCTGGACTTCAGTGATGCAGAGAAACTTTTACTTGACTTTTTGAATTTTTTCTGTAGCATGTGTCTGCAACCACTTCTGAACACACTTTGCATGCACAGGTGCTTTTTCTGTCACCACACTATGAATGACATGCTTCTGGACCTGGTGAGCAAGAGTAGAAAGAACTCTGGGTGACCTGGCAAGAAGATGCACACATGCCAACGGTAGGAACTACCCAAGAAACATTCAGAGATTGCCACACTGGCAAGGCGTCTAGGATTCCCAGTGGTTTGGGACATGCCGGGCCATCCCTGCCACGGAGAGTCACTGGCAAGCCTCAGTAGAAGAGTCACAGTATAGATCTATAGAATACTGGGCTAAGACTGTGCCTTCTGTTGCTGAAACCTACTCACAGTATGAAGCCAGCTCCTGTGTGTGATGGTTCCTGGCAGAGACTTAGTGCCAATCCCTAGGACAGCAAGTGACGGTTACTGGAACTGCCTGCAGTGACTTGGGCATTATCCGACTCATCAAGCCATAGATTAGGAAGGCACAAAGATAACTCCTCACCCAACAAAAATGATGTGTTTGGTGGATCACAGACTTAAATGCAAGACCAGAAACTATGAAATCACTAGGGGTGGGGGAAACAAGAGGAACACTTCAGGACATTGATCTGAGCAAAGACTTTTTTTTTTTTTTTTTTTTTTTTTTTAATCTGGTACCCAAAGTACACTCAACAAAAGAAAAATGTGACTAATGGGATTATTTGAAATTAAAAGGCTTCTGCACAGCAAATAAAGCCATCAACAGAGTGAAGAGACAATCTACAGGATGGGAGAAGTTATTTGCAAACTATTAATAGCTAGAATATATAAGGAACTCAAACAATAGCAAAAGAACATATAATCCTATTTAAAAATAGATGAATAACTTGGAGAGACATTTCTCAAGAGATAATATACAAATGGCCAACAAGTATATGAGAAAAATATTCGACATCACTAATCATCAATTAAATGCAAATCAAAACCACAATGAGGTATGATCTCACTACAGTTGAAATGATATTATCAAAAAGACCCAAAATAACAAATGCCAATGAGGATGCAAAGAAAGGCAAGCTTTTGAATACTGTTTTTGGGGATGTAAATTAGTTCAGTCATTATGGAAGAGTATGGAGTTTCCTCAAAAAAACTGAAAATAGAACTGCTATATGATCCAACGATCCTACTATGGGGTACATATTCAAAGGAAATAGAATCAGTATGTTAAAGAGATATCTGCATTCCCATGTTTATTGCAGCAGTATTCACTAAAGTTGAGATGTTGAATGAACCTTGGTCTCCATGGGCAAATGAATGGATAAAGAAAATATGGTACATATACATAATAATTATCCAGTCATAAAAAGAATGAAATTCCGAGCAATATAGATGAGCTTGGAAGATATTATTTTAAGGGAAATAAATCAGTACAGAAAGACAAACACTTTATGTTCTCGCTCATATGTGGAGTCTGTGAAAATCGATCATAGAATTAGAGAGCAGAATAATAGTTACTAGGGGCTAGAAAGGGTAGAGGGGAGAAAGGAGATGGAGAAAGGATGGTCAGTGGGTACAGGGAGCAGTTAGATAATAGGAATAATTTCTAATGTTCTATAGCATCAGAGGATAACTATGGCTGACTACATTTCAAAATAGCTAGTAGAGAGGATTTTGAACATTCCCAACAAGAAGCGATAAATGTCTGTAGTGATGAATATGCCAATTACCTGATATGATGATTACATATTAAGTACATATATTGAAATTTTATGTTCCCATACATATCATGTAACCCATAAATATGTGCAATTATCATGTGTTAATTAAAAAAGAAAAAAAAACAATTTTTTAATGATTTATTTGGGATCAGGCCCAAGAAAGTCCAGTGGAGACATCTAAGTTAGTGAACAGGTGGCTGAGTCCCCAAATCACCCACATGCGTTGCTGTGGGTTCTCTCTCAGATCACACTTGTGGCCTTGTGGGCATATGGCAGAGGAGGGGGACCCCTAGGACTAGTTGACAGAGAAGAAAACTTGGACCTGGTTCACAGATGGACTCTGTTCAATATGTTCAGTACATTGGCATGAACTAAAAATAAATTGCTGCCCTCAGGGCCAGGACAAGGGTGGTGCTCACTTTGGGTGAAAAATTTATCAGTAGTCAAGATAAATAATATGTTAATTCAATATTTTTAGAGTTAAAATTAATGCAAGGAATCCACAAGGAGCAAAATATCAAAGATTCAAATAAAGACATGATCAGCAAATGGTGAAGCACTGAGGCATATTGGAGTCCAAGAAAAAAGGAAAAATTGGTCTACTGACTTATGGAAATGGACTCAGGGTGCCAACATTTGGACTTTTGTAAAGGACCATTATATGCACAGAAAGCATTTAGCACCTGGGTAGACAGGATTCTTCCTATAGACATCAGCCCACTGCTTGGGCAATAATTAGTTCCAAGAATGTGATAACTATGGTGGCAAAGATCAGGCCATGCATTAACCCAACACCATGAATTTCCTCTTACTAAGGACTACCTGGTTACTGTCACTGCTGAGGGCCCTACCTGCCAACAACATAGACTAATACTGAGCCCTTGATATGGGACCATTTTTCATGGAGATCAGGCAACCACAGGCAGGAAGTTAGTTACATCAGACCCCCACTATCACAGGTGAGACAGTGGTCAGTCCTTACCAGAATCAACGCCTACTCTAGCTATGGAGTTTTCTTCCTTGCCAGCAGTACCTTCACTCTCATCACCAGCTGGGAGCTTATAGCTGTCTTATTTATTGAGAAGGGATTTGAACAATATTGCCTCAAGCCATGGGATATGCTTCACAGCAAGGGAGACTCCCGACTTCAAGATTCATCCAGAAGTGGACAGCCTAATAGAACGTCAGAATGGCCTGTTAAAGAGGCTGAGCTAAAGTAAGATGGCACCATGTGTAGTTGGGAGGCTGTCTTTTAAACTACAGTGTATGTGTTATATCAATAGCTGATATGTGGCCTTATGTTCCCAAGAACTGAGGGGCACAGGTGGGAGCCAGAGTGATTTCTTTCACCATTGATATCAGAGACACACTTGAGAAATGTGTGGATCCTCTCTCCATGACTGGGTTGGCTCTGGCAAATTAGACGCTCCTGCTCTTGATAAGAGTGAGGGGTGTGGAGTTGAACTCTTCCATTAGAGGACATCTCAAATTGTGCTGAACCTGAAAATAAAAACACTGCTTGGTCACATTGAGCTTCTCATGTGAATGGACTAGAAATAGGAGGAGGAGGAAGAGGAGGAGGAGGAGGAGGAGGAGGAAGGGATAACTGGATTCCATATGCAAAATAATGAAGGGATGTCTCCAACATTATACCCTTGACAAAAATTAACTCGAAATAGATCAGTGAGCTAAATATCAGTGAGCTAAAACCAAGGGGAGATACTGGTGAAAGAAACTGACCAAATTATATCATTACATTGTGTACATGTACAAATATGTAACAATGAATTCCACTATTTATCTGTCATGCACTAATAAAATATATGTATCAAAAAAGAACGAACACCATAAAACTAGTATAAGAAAACATGGGTAAGCCTTGGATTTGGCAATGGATTCTTACTAAAAGCATGAACAACAATAGAAAAAAGGATAAACTGGACTTCATCACAGTTAAAATCTTTTGCTCATCACAGGACATTATTAAGAACATGAAAATACAACCTATCGAATAGGAGAAAATATTTGAAATCATATATACGATAAGGGTTTAATATCTAGAATATGTAAGTGATTCCTACAACTCAACAAACACAACTCAATTAAAAAATAAGCAAAGAACCTAAATAGTTATGCCTCCAAAGAAAATAATGGCCACACGAAAATATTCTCAACATCACTAATTAGGAAAATGCAATTAAAGCCCAAATGAGATACCACCCTACACCCATTAAAATACCTATGATTAGACAAACAAACAGAACAGAAATAACAAGTGTTGGTGACAACACTTGTGCATGGTTGGTGGAAATGTAAAATGATACAGCCACAATTAAAACAGTATGGTAGTTTTTATTATTTTTTAAAAAAGCTTAAAATAGAATTATCATACAACCCAGCAATTCCCCTTGAAGGTATATACCACAAATAATTAAAAGCAGGAATTTGAACAGACACTTGTATGCCAACAATCATCACAGCTTGATTCACAATAGTCAAAAGGTGGAAACAACCCAAGTGTCCACCAAGAGATGAATGAATAAACAAAATGTGGTACATACATACAAGGAACATTATTCAGCCATGAAAAAGAATGAAGTTCAGATACATGCTACCACAGGGATGAACCTTTGAAAGCATTAGGTTATGTGAAATAATCCAATTGAAAGGGAAAAACATTATATAGTTTTACGTCTATGTGATATTTAGAAGAGGTGAATTTATAGAGGCAGAAAGTAGATTAGCAGTTACTAAGGCTGGAGTAGCAGGATGGGGAATTATTGCTTAATGGTTACAAAATTTCTGTTTGAAGTAATGAAAAAGTTTTTGAAATAGAAGTCATTGTTGCACAGTACTGTTAATGTAAGTAATGCCACTGAATCGAACATTGAAAGGTGGTTAAAATGGAAAATTTTATGTCATATTCATTTTACCACAGTAATAAAAGAAAGTAGTGATTATATTTGCAGTGGAAGTCAATTCTAATTATCATGAAGAAAAAGACCTGTTGCTACATAATGAGGGAGGGAGGAGTAAGTTTAGGACTCAGGGGATTGACTCACTGGGATGGATGTCTCTGGGTGAGACTCCGACTTTAAATAAAGATAAATGAACAATCTCAGCAGCTACAGGCCAACAAAGACAAGGCATCAAAGAGTCAGAGTGAAAGTGTGGTCACTTCACCTGACATACAACTTAGACAAGTCAAAGTCCTAGTCAAGAGTGAGGGACCTGGCATGATTGGTGTAGAAGGGTGTATTTATCAGTTTTGCATTACTACAATGAAATAAAGATGAAAGGTTTTATTTAGTTCACAATTTTGGAGGTTTAAAGTTCAAGGTCAGGCAGCCCATGGCCTGTGGTAAGGGCAGCAGAGGGTGTGGACCATGGCAGAAGATTTATAAGAGCAAGTGATCATATCTTGAGCAGGAGTTCTCTCATGAGAACTACCAAAGGGTTTACTACCTCATGTCCCTAGTGGCCTAACCTCCCAAAGTTTCCACCACGACTTTCCAACAGCACCGCTCTAGGGACGAAGGCTTTAATCACAATGAACCCTTGGGGGACATTCAAACCAATCCAAACCATAGCAGAGGGAGCTGAACTCCTGCAGGCTTGGTAACCGACTGGATTTAGTGCAGGGCACGAGTGAATCAGAGTAGTTCAGAGGATAGACTCCACGAGACACGTGTACCCCCTCACGTCCTCCTGGCTTCGACGGATTCCATCTGTGGTGTGATGAACAGTTTCATGCAACTTACCTTGTCCTGACCCCGTTGCCTGGAGCATGTTGTTTGCTTTGGCCCCAGGATTGCCCTAATGCTGTGGAATGGGATGGCAGAAAGAGCCCATTCAGCAGACGTCCACATGTGCAGACTCACAGTTCAGGCAGCTAACTTTCCCCGGGAGCCCCCAGCCAATGCAGGATAGGCAGGAAATTCTGAGAGGCCTTTTATGCACTCCTCAAGAGTCCCGGCAAGACTGAGCCCTGCTGGCCCACAGCAGTGACCAGCCTTGAAAATGAATCCTTGCATTGTCTTTTTCTCCTTCCCTCTGTCACTTTCTCTGGGTCCTCAATCCTGCTTCCTGGAATTGCCTCCAAATCCAACTTTCCTGAGAGGACTGTGGTAGGTGAGGGGGATTTAGTGTCAGACTAAACAGGATAAGAACTCAAAATCCATAAGATACAAACACAAAGTATGTGTCATACAGACCTGGGTTCTACAAACCCAGTCAGTCTTGACATTCTGTATAATCGTAGCTGCGTACATTTTTCAAATTGGGCTTATCTCGAATGATTTCATTATAGAAAAATGGTGAAGACATAAGCCCTTTTCAGTGTACAATTCTCACAAAGTGAAATGCTTATTTTGTTAGATTGAAATCCGAAGGGCAGCATCCTGCACCCTCTCCGGCACCAACAGTTCCTGGATTTCCTGATCTATAGCACCCCCTAGTGTTAGCTCCAATTCATGTCCTGAGCTCTGCTGTGAAACCTTAAATTCCTTCTTGGTGAAAACCAGGCTTAGTGGAAATTTGTTTCAAAAGCGGCTTCTTTCATTGCCTTTTCTCTGAGGAGAAGTCATCAGCTATTTGAATCTTAGGAGATAAATCTATGTCACCTCATGTTTAAAATAAAACATCATGTTTTATTCTTCCTTTGCTTCTCCAGCAAATAATTGTTGAGCATCTGTGTATGGTGTCGAAGGCACCAAGCTATGGCATGAGGTTTTAAATGAAAATGCACCACAATTTTCACAGGCAAACAGCAAAGGAGGGTGTCAGACCAGTGTCCAAATGGAGAAGGAGTTGCCTGGTGCGTGCGGGGGAGACAGATGCCACAGTTTGCCTTAGTCCCACATCAGAATCCATCATCCTACCTGGCGCAGAAGCAGATATGGGGAACATATGCTGTCTTTATAGTTTGCCCCACAATCGACTTCAGTGCATCTGTGCAGGGTGATGTGAACTGTCCTAAATGTCTTCTAAAATAAAAAGACACCTTTGCCTTAATCAGGGCTTAGAAGCTTTAAATTTACTTGGCTTAAAGGCTTTGCCACACTCCGGTGGGGGCTTATTCTCATCTACTTTGGGTAATTCGTATGCATGAGAAGACATCATCATTTTGGTGCTGTTCTGAAAAGAGGTATTAAGGGCGAGAATTTGATTTTAAGCGATGGGAAGGGAAAAAAAAAAGGTGTGAATTTAGCTTCAGACTCTGCAGAGGATGAAAGAAGAGGTTATATTTTTGTTTGAGACGCTGCAAATCACTCTACGATGTCCCCTAAACTTCTTCCTCAATCCACCCATCCACAAAATGGCTGGGATTCATTCCATTTAGCCACCTCTGAGAAAGTCTTTTAGGACAACTTCAGAAATCCCCAAAAGCCACTGCATGGACAACAATTTTTCATGCAAAGCAATGGCACGTAATACCCCAAAAATATTTCAAAGGAGACTTACTCAAGATTTTTTTTTTCTCGAGATGATTTTGTCTTGTTTTAACCAGCAATCTGGTTTGGGTACAAATGTATACCTGTGTATAACTGGAATGAAAAATAGCCATTAAAAACCCAAGAACATTTGGCAAGAGTGCTTGTATCTTCTAAGAGGGGAGGAGGTATTGCATAATTTGTTAGGGGAATAAGTAAACTTCATACCTACAGTTTCCCTCCATTTAGAAGAAAGATGGGCATCAGGCCTAAAAATTTGACCATGCTGAATGCAAGAAAGAGGTTCAGAGCTTTAGATCTCCAACCATTAAGACATGGGGTGGAAGAACATCTTCCTCTCACTGGCTATTGGAAGGGAAGTCCAGGAAGAGATGTGGGAAGAAAATGTAGGATTGTGAGTTGGAGGTTGGTCCATCAAGAAGAGATTAGCAAGAAACTCACAAAGCTGAGAGCCTACCTGGGCCCAAGTAACTTTTTTTTTTTTTTTTAACCAAGTAACTTTCTAAAACCAGGATGTCTCAATATTCCCTCTCAGTTACCTCTCACCTTCTCTGGTCACTACAGACCAAAATCTGTCAAAGTCTGTGGCACCAACCCTGTGTTAGCAATTGTTTCCCTGGGAAGATCTGGAGGCCCTGTCCATTCAGACCAGGCATACTGAGCAGAGAAGGGACTATAGGAACTGAGGAGGGAGATGAAGACAGAAACCAGGAAGAGCTGGCTCGCACTACATTTCTCAGTAATCTTTAGATTCTGGGCCAACATTCTACTCGAAGTGGTTAAGGGCTGAGACACTTCATGTTAAGGTTGATATCCATTAAACCGGAGACCTGGGGACAAAAAGGCTGACAACCGTCAAACAATTATGATTATTAACAATAATAATCAATGATAACCAATTACATACCAGTCGTCCTTCTAGGTCCCAGATATACAGCAGTAATTAGTCATCATAAGTTCCTTCCTTATGGATCTTGCCTTTTGGAAAGGGGAGTGTTGTACAAATGAGGGGGTGCTCATGAAGGTATCACAATATAAAAAAATCCCTCTTATCCAGTCAATTCTAGGTTTGGCATGCAAGACTTAGAATGGACCCATGTAGATGGAACCCCAGTCACAGCACTCAGGGCTCAGCCTCCTCCCCAACTCCCCAGTGACAGCACCGCCCATTGTCAACTTTACAGCATTATAGCACTAGTTGCGGTTTGTTTACTCACTTATACTTTCTTTCTCTGCAAAATCAGGGACCCTAAAGGCCTTATTTCTCTTGGCCATTGTTCTATTCCCTAGTTTGGAAGGGGAGCTAAACTGAGAGGGCCCTGAGTTCATGTTTTTTGGCCAGGGATAACATTAAAGGTAACTGTCCACTTTAGTGTGCATTAACTAGACAGACAGACAAATAAAAAAGTGATGACTTTAGGGAGCTGGGGATATATCGCAGTGGTAGACTGTGTGCTTAGCAAGTGCAAGGCCCTAGGTTCAATCCCTCAGACCAAACAAACAAACAAACAAACATCTTACCAAATAATATTAATACTAATCATTGATGATAACTTGTCTCCCAATGACCCCTAATGATCCTTGTCTGCTAGTATTTATGCCTTTATATAGTTTTATACCATAGTTACAAATGCTGGATTTTATAAATAAGGATATTGAAGAAGTGATGTTGTACAACTTGCCAATCTAGATCATAAAGATCCTGTGGTTTCTACTTTGCTTCTTGGATCATTTCCTCTGAGGGACAAGTTTCTTAGTCATGAGAGGTTCAAGGAGCCCTGTGGAGAGACCTACAAGTCCAGGAACTGAGGCCTCACTGCCAATTGCCAGGATCCACTTGCATCCATCGGAGTGAGCCATCTTAAAAGCACACAGTCTAGCCCCAATCAACTCTTCAATGACTGCAAGCTCAGAAGAGAGCTCAAGTAGAACCACCTGAAGGGTTATGGAAAATAATATCCCTGCAACACAGCCCCCAAATAAAAATAGAGAGGTGCGGCTGGGAACACTAAACTAGCCAGGGAACAATGGTCCCTGGGGGAAAGGGGCAGATACTGAATGCTGAGCCCTTAACCATGACCTTTCCCCATGGCTAATAAGTCCTAAATGGAAATAGCAAATACCAAAGGGCAAGATTTGAGTACTCATCCCTTGGGATCTGGACTCTTATCTCCCCAGACAACACTTGAGTTTCAACCTTTTTACAACTACCCTCCTAAATTAAAGTTTTAATTCAACTAGCCCCTGAGTGTCAAAACTGCACATCACACAGCTCCCGATGATTACATCATTGTACCCTATAAAACCATAATCCCATCCGGAAAATGGGCACCAACAGAGCCCCAGTTTGTAAAGGAATAAAGGCTTCTCTGAATCCATTGAGGTCGCCTTCCCGTCCTTTTTTACTTACACCACCCAGCTAAAGCACTCTCCAATTCCTGACCCATAGAACTGTGAGAGACAATGAATGTTTAGTTGTCTTAAGGTACTACATTTTGAAGTAAGTTGTCATGCAGCAATAAAATATAGCAAACACAAACACACACAAACACCAAAAACAAAACAAAACAAAAAACAAAACTATATTGAGGCTTAATGGTATTAGTTCCTTAGTTCCTTAGTATCAATGACTGTCATTTGCTGTTTTATATAAAGCTTACAAAAGAGAATTTTAGTCATTATTACCTTTTTAAAAAGTTTCAATATGAAACTCTAGTGACAGCGTGCTTGCCCTTAACCTTCCAATCCCTTCCAACTACATTGTTGCCTCTGAGTTCCTCCTACATGGAAATTCTAGCGCTTCTGCTGCAACAAAACAGACATAAGAAAGTAAGAGGGTTGAAGTCCAAGTTCAGTCTCAGAGCCCACGTGGGCAGCCAAAATAAAGAGCTTCCGGGGAGTCTGCTTTCCAGTTCAGCAGAAAGGAAGCTGGTGTCTGGCTGGGAGGTCAGCGCTTAGTCCGCTGTGCATCCTGCCTGGTGTGAATTATCTCAATAATAAAGGATAGGGAGACTTTATTTCTTGTAAATAAAACAAAAACTCGGCAATAATTCATTAATTTTATTGAAATGGAATGCAAATGACTTGATGAAATTTAGCAGAAGGCAGCTTGGTGCAAACAACGGGTATTGTTTGGGGGCGCGATTCACATTCGTTTCAAATCCACATACAGTATTTCCTCGTGCTTAATTATTTCCCCCTGCTCTCTTTGTCTTTCACGCTTCGCACGCGGCGAGGAGCAAGTGTGGCGCCCTCCCTTGCCCACAGCACAGATGAGGCCCAGGGCCTTTGTTTTAGGGGTGGAGAAACAAGATACATAAAACAGGGCGCTGCCAAGCTCCAGGCACGTGCGTGTGGGCGAGCTTGGATTCCCGGGCCCGCGGTCCCCAGCCTTCCCTGCGCCCTATTGTCTGCGGCATTATTGGAAGCCGCTTTGCTCCCATTGTGTGAGCGTTGTAATCTTTGAGGTTTCTGAAGATATTCTGAGGAGCTTACTTGAGAGAAATCACTTGGCTCGCTGAGATCACTGTCTGTGAACCGCTGGCACCGGCAGAGCCGCCACTAAAGCGTGGGCCTCTGATCCCAGGAGCCAATCTCCGCGGAGCCAGCGAGCCAGAGAGCCAGCGGGCGCCTCCTGCCTGGTTCCGCGCTGCTCCGGGAGCTGTGCAGGCCCTGCGTGGGGACCTGCGCTGCTCCCCCTCATAGTCTGTCTAACAAAATATGACAGCAACTGGAAAAGAAAATCCTGTGGTGGGGATTTATACCACGGAGGAGCGCGGGTTTAGGGCCCGGCACCTGCCAGAGTTTCACCTAGGAATTACTGCTGGGGATGCTGGATGGGTACTGGGTATCCCTGAATTATTCTTCCACAGAAATGACCAAAGATGATCTATCACCCCAAAGTCACCCTACTCAGGGCCAGTTCATGGAGGTGAACAGAGCATCATGTACCCGAGGTCCTCCAGCAGGATATCAAAAAGGAGTCCCAGAATGGGGACAGGAGAATAAATGAAGTTGAAATTCTGCTGTAGACAGCAGACCTTAGGGTGACAATGGGGTAAAGTACGGGTGAAGGTGCAGTCCCTGAGACCCCACCTCCCAATATAGCTGAGCCTCAAAAGAAGGACTTGAAAATTCTAAGTTGCCTCTCTCTTAGAAGCTCCAACCTTTTTTTTCTTTCCTTTCCTTCTTTCCTTCCTTTCCTTCTTTCCTTCCTTTCCTCCTTTCCTTCCTTCCTTCCCTCCCTCCCTTTCTTCCTTTCCTTCCTTCCTTCCTTCCTCTAGGGATTAAACCCAGGGGTGCTTTCTCCCTGAGCTACATCCCAAGCCTCTTTCACTTTTTATTTTGAGACAAGGTCTTGCTAAGTTGCTGAGGCTGGCCTCAAACTGTGATCCTCCTGTCCCAGCCTCCTGAGTAGCTGGGGATTACAGACCTGCACTACCAGGGCCAGGTGGAAGCTCCAAACTTTAAGGGAATGCTTTCCATGCTGGAGGATACTCTGAAAATGTCTCCATATTTACAGAGTGTGTGTGTGTGTGTGTGTGTGTGTGTGTGTGTGTGTGTGTGTGTGTTTACTCTTCTCAGCCTCCCTGCCTTCTGAAGGCACTCTGCACCCAGGGTAATTCCACTCACCCACCATGCCTGCAGGATTTCCTCCCAGTTCTTCTCAGAGCTTGTGTTCTGAGAAGAACAGAGACTGAGAGGTCAAGAGGCCTGGAGTTTTGTGCTGATTCTGGCACAACCCTTCCTCTATTTTCTGGGAAGCCTAAGACATCATCCCCAAACTGGGGAGCCCTGTATAATCATGGACTCTGTGATTGGGGATCCTGGTTTTCTCAGGAACTAAGACTTGTCTCGATGTCAGCAGTTCCTGAACCTAAGCCTGAGAATGTGTTTTACTGGGAGCATGTGGAAATGATAGCTCAACTCGGAGGCAGAGTCCAAGAATGCTGTACTACTGTGCGAAGATATTCCAGGACTTTTCAGTCTCACTCACATCCTTCCACTGTGGGAAGGTTGACAGAGCCTAAAGCTGGGCCTGATATCCATGATGTGAGGATCTCCCTTCCCCAGAGGTACTATCTTCTTAGATACTAAGATTATTGCCACCCAAATCAGAGAACATGCTTCCCAATCCCAGGTGGGCCTTCTCTAGCTGCTGGGTTGAGGGGCCTGTGATTTAACCAAGAAATTCCCCCAGCCTCCACTATTTTCCAAGTTGGGACTACCATCTGAAACAGGATATCACCTAGTCTGAATGGACCTTGCAACCTCTCTCTTGCCACTATCACTAGCAATATTTATTCCTTCTCAAAATATGGTTTTTCAGCTTAATTTAATACAAAGAATGTAGGGATCTCTTCTCTTCAGCAATACTTTTTAAAAATTATGCAGATATATTCAATCCAGGTGAATTTTTAAAAAACTGTGTGTACCACAGGCTAAAAATACCAGGGGTGACTTCATAGTTGTCTATTGAAGCAAACTAAAACATTCTGCCATTGTACAAAATCTCAGACCTAAGTTAAAAAAAAAAAAAAATTCCAGAGTAAAGCTACTTAGGAGAAAGAATTCTATCCTATGAGCAATTTGAAATAAAAACTTAAGAATCATAATAGTGACTCTACCATAATTTTCTGTAATAAAACATCTATTATAACAGATATGGCAATACAATAAAAGTCCTATTGTTCCAGAAACTGTATTATAACTGAAACAGGATAATTATAGAAATACTTGCGTGAGAATTGCATGTTCAACAGAACCATTGAAACTCATTCTTCTCAGGCTGAAAATAAGTCTTCTGAGTACAGAAGAACTCTTCAGCGAGGGTTGAAATGGAAAACACGGTGGATTTTTTTTTTTTTTAAATCATTTATAGCAGTGTAACCCTTCAGGACTAGCTGTAGCATGTTTCCCAGGGCCTAGCTAGCATTCAGTTCTGTACTTTATTTAGAATATTAAAATCTATAAGTAGATTTTGAAGTAAGGCATCTGTACATTCTTTCAATAGGCAGATTTCAGGGTGATTCTCAGCTCTATCAGGTTCATCTGTAAGTTCTAACTTAGAATTCCTAGATTTACAGTTGATGCTAGGAATGTTTTACAAGAGCCCAGTTGTATGTTGAAGCCATTGATAGTATTGACAGCCTCCTGCTTTGTAATGTGCAAAGCACATGCCTCTTTTCTTCATGTGGTCTTCACAATAACCCCAGGTTGTTGAGATCTGGGATTCTCATCCTCATTGAGCAGTTTAAGAAATTGAGGATTATTTGGTTGGGAGCAAGGCCTGGGGATTTGTCTGGAAGTTGTGTTTGCACTGTGAGTACGCTGTTTCCACTTAGCTTGTCTTTTTTTTTTTTTTTTTTTAATGTGACTTTTGGGGGAACTGATGAGAATGAAAGAGAAGTAAGGAGCCAGAAGACCTGTGAGTCATTACTTATCACTGCTACTGATATATAAATATATATTTTTTACTGCTACTGATTTTAATGTCCCATTCTGGGTAAGTTGGCACTTCAAAGGCTGGGGACCTGGAAGAAATTCACAGAGTGATAATGGTGGCTGAGGGACTAATAGAGTGCACCAGAGAAAAATAATAATAGTAGTAATAATAATGACACTGATGATAACACACACTCTGCTCTACAGCAAATATATCAAGTGGTGCTAAGTGGTGACTAAAGGGACACGATAACTGTCTACAAATATTTGAGGGATATAAACACCAAGGAAGAAACTGAATTACTTATTTAGAAGTATGGTGGTGATGCCTGAGACAAGATCATTACCAGTCCCCAAACCACTTTGTCCCCCCACGAGGACATAATTTCAGAATTAAGCTCTCCCAAGAGTAAAGGCAGGTGGTTAGATGGTTCCCCTGTACACAATGATCTTGACATAGGCCTAGCCTGATGATATTACTTTTATTGTGCCACAGAGTGAACATGTATGTACCAAACACATGCTCAGGTTATAAAAGTCATAACTGGTACTTGTTTACTATAGAGTGTTAAGGGTCAAATTGTATCATCTAAAAAATGTATTTAGTCCTAACCCTGTCACTATGAATGTGACCATATTTGAAAATAGAATCTTTGAAGGTCTAATCAAGTAAAAATGAGGTTATTAGGGTGGGCTCTTATTATGATATGATTCATGTCCTTATAAGAAGAGGGGAATTTGGACATAGACACAAACACCCAGGGAAAATGCCATGTGGCAACAGAAAGAGAGAACACCAAGGACTGACTGCCACTACCAAAAGCTAGGAAGAGGCAGGAACGGAATCTTCTCTATAGGTTCCATAGGAAGTGTCTTAGTCTATTCTGGCTGCTATAACAAAATACAAAACAGAAATTGATTTCTCATAGTTCTGGAGGCTGGGAAATCCAATATCAGGGAGCCAAGAGAGTTCCAAGTTTTGAGGCGACACCAACATTCCATCTGTGGCAGGGTACCTGGTTCTGTGGACACCTTCATTTTAGATTTCCAACCTCCAGTACTGTGAGACAATAAATTTCAGCTTTAAGCCACCAAGTTGTGGTATTTAGTTTCAGCAGCCTGAGCAAATTAATATGCTTGGTGTGTGCCTATCAGTACACTGAAAACTCCACATATGAAAGAAATGTGTGCATCCTGGGGCTACCTACAGGAGCAGGGGAGACTTCCCCAACGTTCAGGATTTAGGAACAGTGTCCTGGGCCCAGCATGTGAGGGTGTACCTTCTGATCCAGTTGTGGGTACCTTGGGGAAAATGACCAAGAGGCTGGGTCAAGATTCCTGACAATCCATAAACACTACATTAACTATGGTGCCTCCTCCAAAGAAATCGAAAATAAAAGGAACACTGACCACAAAATTTAGCTTTCATAATAACACTGAATCATGCTAATATTAAGAAGCTATGGGATTTGTGGGTGTGGCTGGGTCACTCAGCACTGGTTCTGGTGGCTTTATTCTGAAAGATCCATGTAAGTTAGGAGTGGGTGCACTCAGTCTCTGGAAAGAGTGCAGGGTGGAGCACTGGCTTGAGGGGTCCCCTCTGAGTTCCCTCTGCTAATTGTATGTGTACCATGTAGCATCTTGGGGGATTCTTGGTCCCACTGGGGAGTGTGGTTTGTCAGGGTGGAATTAAATTTCTGGCATATATTTGGGACATTGGAGAAAGCTGTTCATTTTCATACCCCATCATGCAAACAAGAATAACCTAGATTCCTACACATTACCTTCTTTAATCTTCAGAACACCACCATGAGTTGGGCATTATTGTTATTGTCATTTCCCAAAAAGGAAATGAAGGCACAGGGATACAGTCATTGTGAGCATCATGAAGGCGTTAGCTGTATGCTAAAACTCTGTAATGGAGACTCCACTGTATGCCTAATTCACAGGACCCATTTTTCAGAGGCCCCAGGGGCCATTAAGAGGAAGTGGCACTGCGTGACTTTGAGGCTTCCTTCCCTCCTGGCATCTTTCCTTGCTCCTGGTACTCCCCAGCTCAGGTTAGTCACAGGCTGGGCCAGTTCTTTAATCTGCCGCCAGAGGGAGCTGCCGGCAGAGAAACAGGAGCGCCTCACCCAGGCCCGAAGCAGGAGACACTGTGCAAATTGTTCTATTCTTAACCTCAGTTCACTTGTCAAAGTCACCCAAACCCACGCAAAGCTCCTATCGGGAACGGATGGAATTATTACACTCCAGCCAGGGGAAGCTTGATATTAAGTGCTTTGGATTCTTTCTTACAAGAACACGGAAAAGAACACAAGTAAAAATTGACCCTGGCAGTGGGAAAAGTTTCATTCTCTGGGTACGCACAGCACCCTGGACAGCAGGGCAGAGTGCTGGTCATATGTAGGGGTTTGGAGTTTCTTGAACCCAGGCTGGAATCTACACCTGACACTTCTTCACTGGGGCCTTGGGTAGCCCAAGAGCTCTTGCTCAGCTTCTCCCTACCCTAATATGGCATTGGTAACTGTCTTTTTGGCAGGGTTGCAATCAGGGTTAAGTGCAATGTCCTTGGAAATCCTCCAGGTTTGAGATGGTTCACCGCCAGCCCTCGGGTGTCTGGGGGAAAGGGTCGGGGGACTTCTCTCTTAAATATTATTCCGCCCCCTCTTGCCCTTTGCTTCCTCTCAAGAGGTTGCCCAATTAACTTTGCCCTAGAAGTGGGATCCGCCTCTGCCCCTGGACCTCTGGAAGCAAAGCCAGCACGTCTCCTTTTCAGACCTGGAGACCACCAGCTGCTATCTGACTGGCCTGTACATTCACCAAATAATAATTTAGCACTTTTAACCTCGAGATGTCCCGTGCCCTCTCCTAACCCGAGACGGAGTGGACTGAGACCCAGAGCGAATGGTCAGGCGGAGCAGAGATCTTCCAGGAGAACCTTCTAGGCTTGAGGAAGATCCAAGGGCACCCGGATCTAAAACGTGTGCGAGGTAGGGTGGAAGGACAGAGGGTGGATGTGAAGTAGCACCGCCTTGCGGGACCAGGGACTCATCTCCAGATGCCCTCTCCCGATTGGGTCCACTGGTCGGTGGATGGGGTGGACCGCCGAGAGAGGGGTAGGAGTGGATACCCGGCGGCGCCCGCAGGGGCCTTCCCCAGACTGGGCCCAGCTCTGGGGCTCAGACCCGCAGCGACCCGGCCCGTGTCGACCCGGAAGGCCCCGCGGAGCCGGAAGGCGGGAGGGCGGGGCCTGCGCGCTGGGGCCGCCGCCGCCGCCGCTGCCGCCGAGGCCTGCGGAAGCCTCTGGCGAGCGCGCTGGAGCCGGAGCCGGAGCCGGGGCGGGGGCCGGGAGGGGGCCGGGCGGGGGCCGGGCGTGGCCGGGAGGACGACGCGGGCCCTGCGGCCCTGCGCTCCAGCAGGCGTCAGTCCCTCACGGGCACGTAGCGGCCTTTGACCTCAGAGGCGTGCGTGGCAGGCCCGCCTCACCGCCAGGTAAAGGTGCGCCGAGGGCGGGCCGGCCCGGGGATAGGGGTGCGGAGAGGCGAGGCAAGGGGGCGCCGCCAGCGCGCTGTGCTGGGTGCCTGGGAGCGCCCTCGGACCCAGACCTGCGCGAGACCAACCCTCACTGTGTCGGTGAACACTGTTAGCGCATTCACTCTCCATAAAAAGAAACGGAGACACAGAGAGGCTATATAATACAAGTAAGCAGCACAGCTGGGACTAGAACCATGACAACTTAGGCCCAGGGCGTTGGCTCCGGGTCCCGTGCCCTCCCCCGCAGGAACTCCGACATGCGTGGATGTGGATGGGTGCAACATAGGAAGAGCGTACGCATGGGTGTGGGTAGATATAATCCAGGCAGGGTGTGCGCATGGGTATGGGTGGGTGTGGGTGAATGTGACAGGCTGAGCGTGCAGGTGGGCATGGGTAGCCATGGTTGTCAGAGCGTTCGCGTGGGTATGAATGGGTGTGATGTAGGCCTAGTGTGCACATGGGTATAGGTCTGTGTAATGCAGCGTGTGCGTGGATATCGGTAGGTGTGATGGTGTCGCGTGCGCATGGGTATGGATGGGTATGACGCAGGCAGAGTGCGCGTGGGCATGGTGGGTGTTACATAGGCAGAATGGAATCTCAGCTGCATAGCGTTGCAGACCAGCACCCCAGGTCTTGCTCTATGGAAAGAGGATCTGGATGCGTATTTAGAGGTGATCAGAAAGGGGTGTCAGTGGTCTAGGAAGAGTGATTAGTTTTGTTGGCAACAGTTAACTTTTTTGAAAAGAAATAGGGATACTTTTGAAAGGTTATAAAGTGAACGATTTATCCACCAAGTAGGAAGATAAGGTGAGTGCCTCTGGCAGGGGCTGACAGGAGGCCAGTGCCCTGCCCAGTGTGTGTGTGTGTGTGGTGTGGGGATGTCAGTCCCTGCTCAACCTTGGACTCCATTGCTACACAGAAAGGCAGGTTCAATGTGGCCTGGTCTTTTGATTTTTCAAGAGAATAAGGTAATCCAGGGTATATCTGAAATCTTATTTTTAGGTATTGGCAATTAATTAATTAAAATAAAAAACTCAGTGGGCTAATCCAACAATGTTTGTTGGTGACCTTTACACTGGGGTATAGAAAGGTGGTAAGACAAAGTTTACAAGAGCCAGTGTGCATGGTGGAGTTCTGTAAAATTCCCTAAGAAGTAAAATGTGCTGAAGATTCCGAGTGAGCAAGATCATTAGTCTGACTCTTAAGAGGCTGCCCTTTTTAAATTTGTGTACGTGTGTGTGTGTGTGTGTTGTTGTTCTTGGGGATCAAACCCAGGCAAGGCAAGGCAAAGCGTTGCACATCTTATCTAACATTTTTTAAAGAACAGGGTACGTGGAGGTCTATGTTTCCTCTGAAGCTTTTCTTTCCTTGTCTGTCACAATCTGGTGGAACTCAGAAAAAGAGACTGTTGTCCAAGGAGTGGGCTTATCTCTATCTCTTTGTTCCTTCCAGAACCCTGCTGAAATCAGCAGACCAGACTGGGTACTTGCAAGAAGCTGGGCTTCAGTGGGCATTTGTCTTTCCTGTGGCTGGCAGATGGGCTTCCCATGAACAGGGCCTGTTTTAAGGACAAATCAGATTCTGAAATAGGTGTAATATGGGGGAAGGCTTGCTCCTGTGAGGTGTTCCTCCTGACACCTCCCTCCTCTCTCTCTCTGTCATTTGCAGACAAAGACAGTGTTGGGATGACAGAGGGAATAACAAGATAGGCCTCCCTCTTAATTTGGCAAGCCTGAAGATTTCAGGAAACTGCTTTTTAGTACAGGCTCAGGAGATGAGGTCACAGAACTTTCTTCCACAACAAGAGTCTGTTGATTGTCTAACTTCTGAAATGATTCTTGCAAGAAGTTTAAACCAGCTTTCCTTGGATTTGGGCACCCTCAAAGCTACCTTTGCCTGTGGTGCAGAACTACTGAAACCCCGGCTAGAGTGGGGCCCCTTCCTCCACCAACTGTCTAATGCCATGACACCTGCTGGCCCTCCCTTTTTGCAGAGCCCTAGGCTTGTACCTTGATGCTGGCCTGGTGGAGGTTGGAAGTAGCATTTGCAAAATGATGTCTCATTAGCCCTGTGGGTTTTGACTTAGAGTCATTCATAGGAGGTCTAAATTGTACCCACAATTGAGTGGGTATAATAGGCTTGCTTCATTTGCAGTTTCACTTTCTACAGTTTCAGTTACCTGCAGTCAAATATTAAAGGAAAAATTCCAGAAATAAACAATCCATGAGCTTAAAAACGTTCATAAGTTTTAAATCATGTACCATTCTGAGTAGTTTGATAAAATCTTATTCCCTCTTTCCTGGGATGTAAATCATCCCTTTGTCCAGCGTATCCACACTGCATATGCTACCCACCCATTAGGCACTTAGTAACTATTGTGTCATATATTCAGGTGACCCTTATTTTCCTTAATAATTGTCCAAGAGCTCAAGAATAGTGATGCAAAGGAGACATCAGGGCATAAATCATAAAAAAGATAGATAAACTTTGGTATTATATTAACAATATTGCTGAGCATATAGGAAAAAAAAAAAAAAGTGTGGTTTTATCCACACTTGCAGATATTCACTGGGGGTGTTAGAATGTATCTCTCATGGATAAAGGGGAACAATTATATGTATCTGTTTTCTGTGGTTTTTTTTACATGTATTTTCTTATTGTACAGAAACTGTTTTGAAAGAGTTGGTCCATAATTCTGCAGAAAACCTGTATTAGGAGCGGTGCCTGGACACTGGTGTGGATGGCAGCCTTGTAGACCAAGAAAGGCAGGGCCCAGGGGCCTCAGGCCCCTGGTTCCCCACAGTCTTTAGGGGACTTTCCTGAAACCTGGGCTATGCCTCCCTTTTCCCAGTATAATTGACAGATTAAAAAGCTGAGTATAAACCAGAGCTAAGCTAGAAGGTGATTAGATATTTTACAGTAGGCTTTTTAGCTTTTTGAAAGGTTTTACCATAAAATTGATTTCTTTGGTTATCTTAATATACATTTGAGGTAAAACTCATTTTGTTGAACTGCATTGCTTTTTCAGGACCATGACCATTGGGTAAGTCAGTGGCTTCTGACTCCCAATTTCCTCCATCTCCCAATTTCTGGGTGACTTCTGCCATGTTCAGTTCCTTCCCTGTGATAATGTGGTTTTATTGTTATGACATTTGTGTGAGGACAAGTCCTGACCACTAGAAGAGCAATAGGGGTTCTCTTCCAAGGAGCAGGAAGAGGAAGCATTGAAGACTTTCAGTCTGTCTGGAAACACAGGGGCTGGGGCAGGGCCTGGAAGCCAGGAGGACACAGAGAAGTTAGAGCAGGGACAGGAATACCTGAGTTCTTCTCTGCCTCTCAGAGCCCACGTGGTCAAAAAGACACATCTGGGGGACATCTGTTAGCAACTTCTAAATTCAAGGACTGAGTAACATCCTGGGTCATTCTCTCCTAGAGTGCTGTTGCCCCAGGTAAGGTCCAAAGTCCACCTGGGCTGGCATTTAACAAGACCTTAAGTGCTTCCTTTGCACTTGTGTGGGAGTCATCACCTGAAGTATATCAAAAGGAAAAAGAAAAATTTACAGTGGCCAGAGCACAACATACTTCCTGTCCCTCCTGGAAGGGCAGAGAAGTTCTAAAAACCTGCCTTTGTAGTAAGATGGTAGATCCATGGATTCATTCCAAGGGCTGAAAATTCTCTTCCAGAAGCAGGAGGACAATTCATTAGAGACTTCTCGTTCTGGATTACCCCTGGGTCAGAAAGAGCTCCTGTAGGTAAAAGCTTTGCCTTTGCCCCAAGAGTTCTTGGTCAACTTCCTGTAGCAACTGTTTCAGTATTTCAGCTTGTAATGAGCGGGGAAGCGTGACAAGAAGGAAAGTGCTGATGGAGTCTTGAGATCAGCCAAAGCTCGAGGGAGAAGCACCAATCTGCTGCTCTGATTTTTTTTGCTGGCCCTGCCAGAAGACCTGGTAGTGTTGGACTCTTCATTCCTGCCCTTCCCTGGGTGTGACAGAGCCCACCCTGTCCTTGGCTACACCTCTGCCTGTCATTTCCCTGCCAGCATATAAGTTTCCAGACCCCAGAGAATTACTCTAAAGTTCCATCAGCCCTTTTATCTGTTTACATTGCAACCCCCTAGAATTCTTTGATTTATTTTGTTCTCTGGTTGCTTCATCTTACGACTTCATTTTGTCCTTGCTTTTTATGTCCCATGAGTGGAACTCTGTGGCCTTTGAAGACTAGTTGATTAAGGAAGCCAGGGTTGTGTATTGGTAAGACGTTTCGTGCCATCACATTGAGAGCCTGTAGTGTTCCATGCTCATTCTGGTCACTTTGTATCCATCCTACTTGTACCTTACAAGTGTCCAGCATGTAAGTGGCTTATCTCCATCTTAAAGTGGGGTATCTGACACTCTGCTGCAGGTCACACAGCAGGCAAATGCCAGTGTGGTCCCAGAGTTCCATCCTTGCCCCTTCTCTGCTTTGGTGCTAACTTGGATGCCCTGTCACATAAAGAGAACATGAGGCTTGGACTTTCTGCTCTCTGCCAGGCTTTGTGTGTTGAGGATTGCCTGAGCCAGTTGAAAGGCCGCTGATGCAACAGAGGTCAGACGTGCCTCCCTTGTGATAAACTGGTGGAACATGTGGCTGGGGTTGCTTCTTAATCCCTCATAAATCAGAAGTTAATCAGAGGGCAAAGAAGACCTTTCATCCATTCTTCTGTTTCTGTTTGCTTATTAACTAACTGCTGCCCTGCTTCTCTGTGACAAAGTCCTTTTCACATGATGGGATTCAGTCTGTCGTACATACAACCAACCTGCAGTCTCTCCAGAAAATGGGGACACACTTCTTTAAGAGTCTGGGAAGAGTAACGTTTGGGTGGAAATTCTCTTATATCCACTGAAACTCTCCCTTTTGATTTCCCCTCTAGAATCTCCCAAGATGCCCGTCGTGGTGGCAGACATCATGAAGCTATTGTGCTCTATCTCTGAGGAAAGGAAGATGAAGGCAGCTGTCAAGCACTCTGGGAGGGGCGCCCTCGTCACAGGGGCTGTGGCCTTTGTTGGTGGTTTGGTGGGTGGCCCACCAGGACTAGCTGTTGGTAAGTGTAGGTGTCTCGCAGGGATAGCCAGACTCAGGAGTGTCATAAGAGTCTTTGGAACCACGGGGAGGAATGAATCTCTTAAGAGTGATGCTTCTTGGCCTGTGCAAGGAATTTGTGGAGTTAAGGTTGAGTCAAGTGAAATGACCTTGTGTATCTAATTTGTCCTGTTATAAACAGAATCTTCCATATGAGTTTCTCAGGAATGCAGGTGCTCTTGGTCGTGAGGTCTGTGTCCTTAAGACCTGGAGGAACCATTCCCCCAGTGCCAGCTGCTGACCCTATGAATGTGTCCTAGTCCAAAGATATCAGATATTATCTTTGGGTGCCCCCTCCTCACATCATTATCATGTCACTTCAGAAGGGAGCCAGGGAGGTAGCTGGGATTTGCTGAGCAGAAGCTGTGTGACCATGCCTACTTGTTCAAAGAGACCTTCACTTTTCCGGAAGCAAAAAGCCCATGGAGCAAAAACAATAAGGCAGGACCTGCTTTAATTTGGGAATCAGTTTCTGGCAATGAGTGAAAATTTGGCAAATTTTCCCATTGTTCCTTAGAACTGAGATGAAGTTAGTTCTTTTGGATTAAGGGAATGTATTAGTTAGCTTTGACCGAAATACCTAACAAGAACAACTTAGAGAAGAAAAAGTTTATTTTGGCTCATAGTTTCAGAGGTTCGGTTCATGGTGGCCCATTGCTCTGGGCCCTAGGTGAGGCAGAACATCATGGTGTAAGGAGTGGTGGAGAAATGCTACTCCACTCATGGCAGCCAAGCATCTGGAGGTCAGGGGATGCCTGGCAGGGGTGGCGCAGGGAAAATGCACCCTTCCAAGATATGCCCCCAGGGACCCACCACCTCCTGTCATGCCCCATCTGCCTATAGTTACTTTCCAATTAGTCCATTCAAACTAGGAATGACTAAATTTTAGTTCTCATAATCTAATTTCACTTTTTAATATTCCTACATTATATATACAGGAGCTTTTGGAGGATACCTCATATCCAAATCATAACTGGGCAAGAAGAATTCCTGTGTTCAGGCCACAGAAGTTCTGTCTGACCCAAACCATAGGCTAGGATGGAGGCAGAACTTGGCCACCATCCAGATGAATTGAGAAGAGCCAGATAAGGCCTCCCTCAAGGTGGCCTCTAATGGGCCCTGAAGCATACTTTAAATGGTGTTCTCATGACAGCTTGGCACCTGCTGTATCGGGCTTCAGAGATATTTATGGAATACCTGCTCTGTGTTGGGCAGCCTTGCTGGGGAGACAGGGGCTTCAGAGAGCTCACAGCCCAGTGGAAAGCCCTTGTGCATGACTTGCAGTCTTCCAGTGCACGTAGGCTGGACAGAGACCACTTTTTCTGCTGAGGTTGGCTTCTGTTTCTCAGCTCACTCGCAAGGCTTCCTGTTCCCTTTTTTCCTTCAATAGTAGGATTGACATTCAAGGACATTTCATTAAGCTAAAGCTACACTGGGGAGAAAAATAAGCATGTGGGTGACCCCAGACCTTCCCAGTACATATTTTTCTTTCCAAATTCTGTGGATTTGCAAGTCCTGACTTCAACTTCTTGCTATCCAGGAAGGAAGAACCAAGGGAAGAGATAAGGCCACTTCCTTCTTCCTCAGTAATATTCTAAATCTTTGTCCCCACCCCCATCTAAGTGCTCAAGGCAGGCCTTACTGAGATAATTTTATCATATAGCTGTGCCCAGTTGCCATTTTGGGAACACATATTTTATTCAGATTGAGTAAAAGCTAGTGAAGAACAGGATGTCTGTAGGGAGAACACAGGGGATTTGCTACTTCCAGCCCCTGGTCATGGGTGGAAGCATCATTTTACCCAGAAAACAAAGGAATTTTCTCTTCTCCAAAGAGCTAGTAATTTGCTGGTCGATATTCCTGGCGACTTTTTGCATTAAGTGCTGCTCTAAATCAAATATTGATGTTCTCATAAAGGTTTAGTGCAGATGAGTGCAACTCTTGTCGGCTCTAAGCATTTCACTGGTGTCATGGGGAAAAGTTCAGTAAAACTTGTAAATTAGCTGGTTCTCCCTCCCCAGAATGCTCCTTTTCTTTGAAGAGGAGGTGAACCTGACCAGGGCCAGTATTCAGCTTCCAGGATATGAGGCTGGCTTTGGTCTTCGTACTAAAGGGGCCGATTGCTCTGGGTACCTCCCTGCTCGGCTTCAGGAGACACAGGTTTTGCTACCTGTCTTCTCCACTCATCCTGCGAACAGGTTCTTCTGGCCCAGGTTTTTGGTTTTGTTTTTGTTTTTGTTTTTGGTTTTTGTTTTTGTTTCCTCCCCAAACATTTCACTTTGCAAAAATATTAGAATTATAGAGAAGTTGCAAAGGTTATGCAGAGAATTCCCGCACATTCTTCACCCTGTTTCAGTTTCTCTCCAGTGTTAACGTGTGTGGCACACTGATCCATTATTTTTATTTATTTATTTATTTATTTTTGCAGTACTGGGGATCGAACTCAGGGCCTTGTGCTTGCGAGGCAAGCACTCTATCAGCTGAGCTATCTCCCCAACCCCTGATCCATTATTGTTAGGTATTTTCAAAACTTGATTTATATTTCTTACAGTAATGGCTTTGTTTTGCTCCAGGATCCACTCCAGGATGCCACATTGCATTTAATGGTCCTGTTTTCCTTTATCTCTTCTGGTCTGTGATAATTTCTTAGACTTTCCTTGTTTTTCATGATCTTATTAGTTTTGAAGAATATTGAACAGGTATTTAAGTTTGTTAGTTTAGTTTTGTCTAATGTGTTTCTCAGGAGACTGGAATGATGGGTCTTTGGAAAGAATACTCAGAGGTATAGTTTCCTTCTCTTGCATCATTTCAGGGAGTATATGACATCTCTGGTGAGGGTGACCTTGATTATTTGGTTAAGGTCACACATGCTGGGGTTTTCCACTATAAAGTTTTATTTCTCTTTCTATATTCTTTAGGAGTGAGTCACTAAGTCCAGCCAGGCTGCATCTTTAAATATCTGATTGCTGATATTTAAAAATTGTGAGATGTTTTAAAGGCATAAATCTGGTATTCCATATGACAGCAGTTGGCTGGCCTGGGGTAGCAGCTGTTCCTTGAGACTGGGACCCAGGTCCCAGGTTTCCACAGGCCTACTCCTTTTGATCATCCATCTAACCCCTGAAGGTACTTGAATTTGAGGCCCCTGACATAGTGTACTTTCCCCCACCCTGTACCATCCTTCACATGACCTGGTTAGGTGGAACTTTCCATTATACAAAGCCATCAAATCTCAAAATAGCATGCCTTAGCTTTGACAATAAATTTCCATTTTTAAAAAAGTTTTGTAGTTATAGATGAACAGCATGCTTTTATTCTAAATGTTTATTCTTATGCGGTGCTAAGGATTGAACCCAGTGCCTCATACATGCTAGGCAAGAGCTCTGCCACTGAGCTACAGCTCCAGCCTCATAAATTTCCATTTAAGAATAATGTTTGGGTTGGGGATGTGGCTTAGTGGTAGAATGCTTGCCTCACATGCCCAAGGTCCTGAGTTTGATCCCCAGCACCACAAAATAACAATAATAACAACAACAATAAGAATAATGTTCATGCCCTTGTTGGGTAGCAGAAAGAGAAACAATAAACTAAATTCAATTTGTTATTTGTCATCATACAACTGTAGAGGTGTGTGAAAAACATTGCTTTAAGAGAAGAGAAACTTCTCATCTGTCTCCAGTTTCCTTTAGCCACACAAGTTCTCTGGAAATTTCCTGAATTCAAGGGCAAGGAGTGTAACAGCTACCCTACTGGAAGAAACTTGGCCTTGCCACAGAGATGGTTTTCCTCTAAAAATGCATTTGCTTCTCAGCCATCTCCTTTGTGATGGGGGAGAGATTTTTATGGAAGCGTGGGTGGGGTGAGGGGGGCGCTTCTTCAGCTCATGAGGAGGGTTTTAGTTAGCACAGTTCTGGGGGAAACAGTTATGCTTCATTCTGTACCCATGAGTACGGAGCTTAGGGAAGGGCATATTTGGGTGTCAATTATCTGGGCAAAATGGACCAAAGACCACATAAACCTTTGCCCTCCACACTGCCTGGTGGAGCTGGCATGAAACTGAGCTCATTCTGACCACTCAGGAATGTGCCACCCATCATGACCGTAGACATGCTCTCAGCAAGGACCTCAGGCCATTGTTGATGAATAGGGCCCAACTAATGAAACCCTTCCTTGTTTTCTAGGGGGGGCTGTTGGAGGTCTATTAGGTGCCTGGATGACGAGTGGACAGTTTAAGCCAATTCCACAGATCTTAATAGAGCTGCCTCCCGCTGAGCAGCAGAAGCTCTTTAATGAAGCCACTGCCATTGTCAGGCACTTGGATTGGACAGACGCTGTGCAACTGACTACTCTGGTTATGGGCAGTGAGGCCCTGAAGCAGCAGCTAATGGCACTGCTGGTGAACTATGTCACCAAAGAGCTGCGGGCTGAAATTCAGTATGATGACTAGGCTGCTCCTCCTAGGAAGTGGGGGTTATGCTTCAATGACTTTGTGACTCTCCAAAGGTAATTGAGGAGTCTGGGGGAAGCCCAGTGAATCCCCCTGAGATGTCTGCACATCAGTGAATTACTTCACACTGGAGTGGAAGGTCCTGCTGCATAGGCCACCACCGTGCCAGTCATGGCCAGCAGTTATTTATGAAGAAGTCGTGTTTCATGCTCACGTGTGTTGATGTGCACTGGCAGCACTTCTTAACTGTGAAACTGGAAAGAGCAAAGGCTTAGCGCTGCAGGCCTTGGCTTTCGGGAGTCTGGAAGAGGTTATTGTGTTCAGCTAATCTGCTAAGTATACTTCCTTCTCCTCATCTTGTGAAAATGGCTTCTCTTCCAGATGCCTGTTGCAGGACTGGACCCCCAGGATTCAGGGTTTCACTCAGAGCTGGTCTATGCCACAGTCATGTTTACCTCATGAGTACACCCCTTTCTGCCCAGTGACTTCTCAGTGGCCTCACAGGGGCGGCTGGTGTTGAGTGAAGCCTCAAATGCCAAGCAGGCATTCTCCCACTCGCCGCACACCTCGCTCTCCTCTCCCTAGGATCTTGTTTCCCATCTGAAAACTTATGGTAGTTCTCGAGTTAGGCATTTTAAGTAAAATATATTCAGTACAAAGTATTGCTCTGAGATAGTGGGCTCCTAACTCATCTGTAACCGATGTTCCCACCCTAAAGATTCCCCTAATATGTATTCACTTTTCCTTCAGAAATACTTGACAAATTACAGTGAATTTTTTTTTTCTGAAAAGTCATTTTCCTTCGCATTTTGTATAAAGCATCACTAGCATTTGAAAGCTGGAACAAAAGTGAAAGTTTCAGATTTTGAAGAATGAAAGAAAGCTCCCCCAGTTTGGATGCCTAAGGCTAGCCTTCCCAGCCAACTTTGGCCCTAGCATGTGCTGCCAGTGTACGTGCATATCCCCAGCCTCCTCTAGTAACCTCAGAATGTTCCTTCTGTGCTCAGGCCATGGGGGGTAGGGCAGGGGTGGCATGGGGCTTTCTCCATGCACTACGCACAGGCTCCCTGGGCTGCAGCGGAAGCCACTTCTGCTGAAGGCAAGCTTAGAGGAGAGCTTGGTATCTCAGAACCTCGGTGTGTGTAAAGTAAACTTCAGGGTGAATTATAACCCATGATACTTAAGGAAGGATGGCGCCTTTATCTCAGAGAACTTGCTCTTCAACTGGCCTTCTAGTCCAAACCAAGTGCCCAGGCACTTGGAGCGAATGAAGCCACTTTGATCCTTTGTATCTTTCTTGAGGTGATGAGGGAACTGGACAGGAGTTTTCTGACTGTAAAAACTCAGTGTGACCCTTCTTACTGATCTAACCATTTCTGTCCTGATAAATAAGTCCCTCATGTGGTATCTTGGACTGAAAATATAAAACAGGGAATCCCCAAGCTCTCATTTTTGGGTAGCTTTAGTGGGCTCTAAAGTTGCCCTCTTTTTGGTGTAAAGGTGTAGATATTGATTTAGAGATGAATGAGAATGAAACCAGAATAAAGATTTTTTTGGTCCATTGCTTCAGAGTTCAAGCATGCTTTTTCTATTTAAACAAAATGCCAAATTCTGCAATTGCTTATCAATGATCCTCCTGGAAAAATCAGAACTGTAATAGACTTTCCTTTGTTGGGCATTTAGGTCCTGCCAATTTATACTGCTGTATGGGGTCCCACTCTATGCCAGGCCCAGGGGACACAGGTGGTCCCAGCTCAGATACCCAAGGTCCACTGGAGCTCCTCCCCTCACCTGCCCACCTCTACCTTTGGGAAAAAAACCAGGGAGGTGACGTTTCCAACTCCTGACCAGGTCGGGGTCTGATGGAGCAGGACTGATGAGGGAAGGCACCCTTGACTAGTCAGTCCTGCTGTCACTTTGTAGTTTTGGGTCCAAGGGAACATTCAAACCTCAAATTCTCTATCTGCCAGGAACTGAAAGCATTTTCCTAGATTTCCACTGGGAATTCTTGTCAGGCTCTCAGCTCCTGTGATTTTAGTTTTTATATTTCTGTATCTTCTTTGTAAAAATTTACTTTTGCATAGGTAATAACTGCTTGCTACAAAATTTAACAGGTACTAGAGGATACAAAATCTTCCCCCCATGATGACTCCAGAGGCAGCCATGGTGACCAGTTAGTGTTAGGGTGCAAGTGTAGATTTGTGACCCTTGTCCCCTCCCCAGGGGCAGCCACTGTTCCCCATTGCTCGTGCATTCCTCTAACTCTGCTTTTTAAAAAAGCCTTTGGAAGTGGTTTATTTCCTTTTACTTGTCAATGTGTATTTGTTTAAGTCAGCTTTTTCACTGCTGTGACTAAATGATCTGACCAGAACAATAGTAGAGGAGGAAAGGTTTATTTGAGGGCTCACAGTTTCAGAGGTCTTAGTTCATAGAAGGCCGGCTCCATTCCTCAGGGCTCCAGGTGAGGCAGAACATCATGGCAGAAGTGTGTAAGCAGCTAGCATCATCAGGAAGGGGAGAGTCTCCACTCTCCAGATACAAATATATAGCAAGAGCCACACCCTAATTCCCACCTCCAGCCACACCCTACTGCTTTGGTTACCACTCAGTTAATCCCTATCAAGGGATTAAATCACAGATTGGATCAAGACTCTCACAACCCAATCATTTCTCCTTTGAACCTTCCTGCATTGTCTTGCACGTGAGCTTTTGGGGGATACCACATCCAAACCATAACAGTATTGCTGAAAACTTATAAAAATTCAGAGAAGTATAATGAAATAAAAACCACTACAATTCTAACATCCCAAAAGCTGCTATTAACAAATTTACTTCCTGCAATGCTTTTAAAGCTGTGTGTATATATTTCTAACATATTTGCATTTATACTATATATACTTTTTTAAACCCTTTATCAATTAACTTTAATTAATTTATTTTTTGCTTTTGTTGTGCTGGTGATCAAAGCCAGGGCCTTAAGCATGCTTGGCAGATACTCTACTGCTGAGCTACACACCCAACCCTATCAATTAACTTTAAGCAACATTTTTTATGTATTTCAAACTGCTTGTAAATATTTGTTTATTTATTTATTTTTAATTTATGGTGCTAGGGATAGTTGCCAGGGTCTTGCACATGCTAGCCAAGCACTCTACCACTGAGCTACATCCCCAGCCCTATTTTTATTTTTTATTTTGAGACAGGTCTCACTAAGTAGTCCAAGTTAGTCTCAAACTGGGATCTTTCTGCCTCAGTCTCCCAAGTAGTCTGGATTACAGGTGAGCATCACTGTACCAGCCTCCTTGTAGGCCTTTATAATGGCTGCATAGTACTCCACTGTACCAAACAATTTCCCTGGTAGTGTTTCCTTTATGCAGGTTTTTACTATTAGATTGCTGCAGTGAACATTTTTGGGTAATTGATCTCTTTATATTTTAGATTTTGATAGTCTGGATTATGAGTGAAAGACTCAGTGATATTGCTAGGTTATAAAATATATAATATATTTAAAGATGGTTGTTACAGTCAGTCAAAATTCTTTCAAAGAGACAGCATCACTAATATATTCCCCCAATGAGATTCGGGGTATGCACATTTCATTGAATCCTCACCAAGAAATCTAATGGTAGTGCCTTAAGCCTTTGTTAACTTGAGGGGTAACTGCTGATGGCTTAGTTTGATTCATTGTTCTTTTAATTCAAATGGGGCCAATTGTTTGGCTGTTTCTCTCCTGATACCTGTGATAGATGGCTGGGGATGACCCCCTGTCAGGCTACCAAAAGCCCCCAGTGACCCTGTGACTGAGGTTTGGCTGAGGATGAGATAGAGTCCTTGCAGGGCTACAGCTGGCCCCACCTGTGGTCACATCACCCAGGTAGAGGCTGTTGGCTGCCAGGAGGCCACTGAGGCTAAAGGTGTAGAGACCCGGTACTTACAAAAAGAAACCATCTGCTTGAGTCTGGTTATTAACCTGCATTGGATATTGACATGACAGCACTGAGTGAGTTTTTTTCACAGGCAGATGGTGTATTTTTAGCTAGAATTAACTTTTTTATATTTCTGTGTTTTGAGCTGAGCTGTCTGGCTTGGAATAAGCCTTGCTGGGGGTATTGTAGTGAGGGAGGCTGGGGAGGACAGGCCCCAGGCTTGGAAAGCGGTGGTCTTGTCCATTTGTTATTGAGAAGTGCCACCTAGTGGCAAAGCCAGGCATGTCCTCTCCCTGCAGCCTGGGGCCCACAACACCTTCACCTATTTACTGGTCCTCCCGGGTCCCAGGATGCAGCCCCAGAAGGATGCTATTTTAGGAGTTCCTGTGGGGAGGGGTTGAGGTCTTCCTGAGGTTTTAATAAGCCCTGAACAGAATATCAGCCCTGTCTCCTGCAACATTTTTGCACATAAAACAGAATGTCTCTCAATTCTGAACAATCAACATATGGCAATTAAGAAATGCCAAAATCCATCTAAACCACGCAGGGAAAAGGACTGTCTGATGTGTTTTCAGTTGGCTGGGAGGAGATACATGGCATTATTAGCTAGAGACCTTTTGGACCATTATAATAATGGTAGCTCAGGAAGCTGAACCTGGGCCTGTTCAGCTGAATCAATGCCTTGGGGTCAGCTATGAAAACCCTCAAGCCCTGGCAGAGAGAGGGAATCCACACCATGGATGTGGTTGCAATTTATCTTATTTTTTTCTGGGTTTTAAGAGAAAGACTACTCATCCTTATTAGCAATTAAGTAAATGCAAGTATAATATCTAGGAGCTATCAGTATACCAATTAATTAGTAAAAATAAATACAAATAATCCAACCTAGAGTTGGTAGGACTGTGTGGAAATGGTGTACATATACTGCACACACAGGTGGTGATGCATGGTGATAGGCATTTGGGAGACTGATTTGAAGAAAAAGTCACATAAAATTGTATATAATTTCTAACTAACTAATTTCACTGTAGGGAAAACATTCCAATAAAACAATTCAAGTGGAAAAAAAGATATTCATAGCATTGCTCTTTATAATAGCAGGAAAAAGGGAAATAATTCCAATGTTGAAAAACAGGGAAATTAACTAATAATAATAACTAATTTTAATAAGTAATAAAGGGGATGGGTGAATGAAATTCAGTGGCATTGCCCCATATACATTATCTTCCTTATATAAAATCTATATGTAAATGCTTGGAGTTAATAAAGAAAAAGAGGATTGAAAATGGTGTTGGAGATCCTTGTGGGCTTTCTATGTGATGTATGACGTGGAGGGTACAGAATGGATAGATATGAGTTCCAAGGTGTGGGTGCCTGAGGGGGTTCTAGTGTTTAAAATGATTGTATCTATGTGTCTCTATACCAAACAAGAACCAGTCAAATTTGTGAAGGGTCAGTCATGGGTCCCCAGCTCTCTGGGGCTGCCTCCTAGGAATGGTTCAATGCTATCCTGTGTTGAGGAAGTGTCCTCAAAAACCCACTGTGGACACCAACATCCTCAGATGTTGTGGTCCACTGCAATGTTAAGTTCCAAAGCACAACCCCGGACTGTTTGCCCCATAAGAGTTTTATCTGATGTGCTTGTGCCCATTGACCAAGGCAGGGGGGCAGCCAGGCTGAGAGCTATTTGGATATAGGGTCTTTGCTATGTCAGTTCTGTCCAACAGAAATATAATATGAGTCAAAAACATGAGCCATATATGTAACTTTAAATTTTCTAGTAACCACGTTTTAAAAGTAAGAACAGATTAAATTCATAAAATACTCTACTTAACCCAATATAGCCAACATACTATATTTCAATATATAATCAATATAAAAGATGATTAAGATAATGTATTTTCAATTTTTTTCCTATTAAGTCTTCAAAATGGTGTATATTTTACACATAACAGCACATCTCAAGTCTGACTAGCTACATGTCAAGTTACATATGGCCAGTGGCTACATATTGGTATCTATATGATACACAATAGAAAATATAAAAATGGAAATTCTGTCCTTTTCTACTGGGGTTTCCATGATATAAACACACCCTGAAAGGTTCAGGATATCTTTTTGATATCTGTTCTGAAGTTCAGTGTCTGGGCTTGTCTGAAGTCTTTGTTAGAGGTTGAGAGCAGATGAGGAGATGCTGTGGACTCTTCCCATTCATATGTAGAAGCCCTCATCCCCAGTGTGATGGTATTTGAAGATGGGGCCTTACCCTCTCCCCATAGGCCAACCAGAAAGAAAACCCTCACCATAACCCAGCCAGGTTCTCACCTTGATCTTGGAATTCCAACCTTCTAAACGGAGAAAATGAATTTCTGTTGTTTAAGTCACTCAGTATATGGTATTTTGTTTTATCAGCCTGAGCTGACAAGATAGGTTGAGAAGTGGGAGAATTGAGGGTTTATTGTGGCTTCCCTGATCCACACACCCTCTGGCCAGATTAAGGTAAGGAGACATTTTCCTTCTGTTTTGAGATGTCAAGTAAACCTGGCATGTGGGAACCTGAACATCCCCAGGGAGCAAGTTGCCACTGAGAACCAGCCTTATCCTTCTGCTCCAGCCTGAGATAGCCCTGCCACAGAGGCCTTGGAGGACAGCAGCCCCATATCTCTGCCACCTGCCCATCTGTACCTGCCCAACTGGACATGGATAAAGAAAAACATTCAGTCAATCATCTGGCTACACTTTGGGTTCATCCTCACTAAGATCAGATGTGACTGCTGTGTTGCTGGCAGTTACCCCATCTTTTCCCAGGAAATTTCCTTTCCCACTAACCTCTTTTCTTTTTAAAACTCCCAGACTTTCCTCCTGTGTCATTTCCCTCTGGTGGTAATCTTGCTTCCTGTTTCACCAAGAAAAGGGAAGTAATCAGACGAGAATGCCCACTGCTTACATCTGTACCCATAGAATACCAGTCTTTTCTCCTGTTACTATAATCTGACCTTGCTCTTGACTAATGTTGTCCCTCCCACTGGCCACAGGATCCCATTTCCCCACCTACCTGAGGACACTTTGGCCATTCTCCTTTTCCTCCCTTGTCACCATTTCCTTCTCTCTACGGTTCTATCCCATCAGCATGTGCTTTGGTTCTCCCATATTAAAAAGAAAAAAATTCAATAATGATGTTAGGACAATTCAGTGGAGAAATAATAGTCTTTTCAACAAATAGTGCTGGGACAACTGTATAACTACTTGCAAAAACAATGAAATTAGACCCCTTGACTTATATCCTAAAAAAATAGTTCATAGACCTAAATGAAAGAATTAAAATGATAACTCTTAGATGAGACTATAGTAATAATGCTTTATAACTTTGGAAGATGATGAAACAGTTTCTTATTTATGACACAAAAAACCACAAGTGACAAAAGAAAAAAATAGGTAAGTGAAACTTCATTGAAATTTAACTTTTGGGCCTCCATACTATTAATAACATTAGAAGATTGGAAGGGAAGAAAATAGTTAGAAGTTATATATCTGACAGGGGACTATTATCTAGAATGTATATAAAGAACTCCCACAACAAGGGTAAAAGACAAATAACCTAATTTAAAAATGGCCAATAAGCACAACACCATCAGTTACCAAAACCATAATGAAATATCACTTCTCCCCTCTTAGGATGGACAAAATAAAGATAATAGTAAATGTTGGTGTGTTTGGGAAGAAATTGGAAACTTTCTACATTTCTGGTAAGAATGTAAAGGGGTGTGGCCACTTCAGAAAACAGTTTGACCACTCTTCAAAGTTTAAACACAGAGTTATTGTGTAATTTAGAAATTCCACTCCTAGGTATATACCCAAGAGAATTGAAAGTATGCATCCACAAAAAACTTGCGCACAAATGTTCATTGGCACCATTATTCACCATAGACCAAAAGTGAAAAATCTAAATGTCTATCAGCTGATGAATGGAGACAAAATATGATCTATACCATATAATGAAATATTTTTCAATCCTAAGAGGGAACTAAGTACTCATAAATGCTACAACATGAATGAGCTTTGAGGAAAGTGTTATAGTAAGTGAAAGAAACTACCATGTGTTGTATGCTTTCCATTGATATGAAATATCCAAGGAGACACACCCATAGAGACAGAAGGCAGATCAGTGGTTGCCCAGGGCTGGGCTGAGGGAGTTGTGGGGTTTCTTCTTGGGGTGATGAAAATGTTTTCAATTAGATAGTGATGAAGCTTGCACAGTCTTGCGACTATACTAAAAATCACTGAATTGTGTGTTTTAAAGTTGGGGTGGATTTCATGGCAAAAGAATTGTATTTCAACAAGGCTGTTTAAAAAACAAACACTTGCCTTGGCCCTACTTTCCCCTTCATCCATTTTTCTCTTTCCCTTTGTGATGGAATTCGTCAAGAGAGAGTGAAATGGACGCATTCTTCCCAGTCTGTCTCCTCCTGTCCTCTCAATCCTTTCTGGCAGGCATCTGCTTCTACCACCCCAAGAGATCTTATTAAGGTCACCACTGACCTCCATGTTACTAAACCTGGGGTTCGGTTGCTGGTCCTCGTTTTCCTTGAGCCACTGGTGCATTTGGCACAGTTGATGGTTCCTCCTCACTGGTCGTCTCCAGCCTTGTGCTTTCATGGTCTCCCTCTCCTTTCTGCTGCTTCTACCCCTCTCCCTGACTTGTAAACTCTGGAGTGTTCCCAGGCTCCTTTCTTGGACCCCTCTCCCTTCTCTCTCTGTCCACTCCCTCGGGCTGTCATTTAGCTCCTGGCTTGCTTACTCACCGTCGCTTCCAAAAGTGATTGCCAGCCCAGAAGTTTCTCTGGTCCACTCAATCTCTCTGCATCTGATAGGCATCTCTAACTTGAAATTAAAAAAATGAATTCCTGACACCCATTCCCCGTTCCTCTGCAAACCCACCACAACACAAACAGCAGCAGCAGGAGTGGCAGTGGCAGAAATAGCTTCTCCTTTAACTTCTCTATCTCAGAAACCAGGAACTTCATGTTTCCATTGTCGTGACTTCTGTCTTTCCCCTATATCCCGTATACCATCTACTAGCAAATTCTGTTGGCTCTACCTTCGGGTATGTCCATGATTGAATCTCCTCTCAAAACCTCTGATGGTCCAGTCCTCTGTCCTCTCTTGCCTCCTCAGTGGTCTCCCAGTTGCTCTCAACCCTCTTTAGGGAGCCTCAAAACCAACCATCCTGCTCAAAGGTGAGTCAGACCATGACACTCCTCTGCTGAAAGCCTTCCCTTGTCTCCTGTCTCTTTCCAAGGAAAAGCCAAAGCTCTTCCAGTGCTCCAGGGCCCTAAATTGTCCCTTCTGACTTCACCTGTGCCATGCTTCCCTCACCCCCTGCTGCAGCCACACTGGCCTCCTCCCTGCTTCCAGCCATGCCAGAAGATTCCCACCCCACATCTTTGCACTTGTTGCTTCCTCTGCCTTGCATGCTCTTTCCCCAAATATTTGCTTAGCTCTCTGCCTCATTTCCTTCAGGCCTTGACTGGGTTCACCTTTGCAGTGACATCTTGCCCAGTCACTCTCTGAAACTGGAGCCACTCAGCCCTCACTGTCCCCCTCCCCTGCTTTGTTATTTATCCACAGCACTTATCACCCGTGATATACTCCATTATATACTTTCTTCCCAAATGAGAAAATCTGTGTTAAGGGGAAGAGTGTTTAGACAATCTTTTTGGAAAACACATGAAAAAGCACACCAGCAGAACTGAACCAATAATAAGGGGAAGGCCTGAATATTTCCAAATGTGTGATCCTTCTTTGTTGGGGCTCTTCCTAAAGACTGGAAATGATGCCAGAGATAGGGGAGAGTATAATGGAAGGAAAGCCTTCCCTGCCCTCTTCAAATATTCCCTGGAATGGACTGACAATTGACAGATTAAGGAGAGAAAAAGGTACGCAAATTTATCTGATGTGCACAGGGGACAATCACAGGACAGCAACTACCCAGCAGCTCAGTATGGTCAGGTGCTGTGCACCCTTCTTCACAGGGAGGAGGGAAATGACAATTCTGAGGGGTAGCAAATGATTTTAGGTGAACGAATGGGCCCAATGCTCAGACAATAGTGAACAATTCTCTTTGGGAATGAGCCTAGGAGATGGACAATAGCTTGTGACAAAATTTGTCCAGTAGTGGTGACATTCTTTAATCTTCCTTCCTGCAGATATGAGTTTAGTTAATGAAAATTCAGGGAAGGGACCAAAAATCTTTAGCTGGATAAGGGGATATCATAGTGAAGTATCACCCAGCACCTGTTGCTCTCCATGGATCTTGAATTTATAAAATAACCAGCATACCAGGGTGCCACATTTGTGGGTGACACACTGCAAGGATTCCTTTGGCAACATACTTTTAAATTACATCGATTGTCCATTTCCATTCACTAGAATGAGCTTCAGGAGGAGAGGGATTTGTTTATTTGTTTTGTTCACGGTTATATCCCTAGTGCTTGAAGGTATTCAATAGATATTTATTAAATGAATAAATAAAAGATTAAAAAGCTGGCAAGCGGTATCCTACCCTTTCATTGTGTCATCAGTACTGACCCATGAATCCTATGAACCATTCCAGCAGCCTCTTTGGAACCAGGCCTGACACCAGCTGGATCTTAGTCTCAGACACCCACTCTGCCCAAGTGCCCAAGAAACAGCTGCCTCTTGGTGAACCCAGGAGGCCAGCTCCAATCACAGGACAGTGTCTGAGACCTGAATTCCAAATACCCCACCAGTGCAATGGACTGATAATACCAAGGGTTGGTGAGCATCAGGCCCTCTCAGGCACTGTTGGTGGGGTGTAAATTGATATTACTACAGAAGACTGACAACTTCTACTTCTAGCCACGGTCCAGTAGTCCCACTCCTTTTCCTGTTCCTACCTTAAAAGGGTATTTAGGTCCACCAAAAGACAGCTACAGGGATGTTTATAGCAGCTTTATTCATAAAAACTCAAAACTGGAAACAACCCAGATGTCCACCAACAGGAAAATAAATAAGAAACTGTGGAGGGGTCATAAAATGGGATACTCTACCACAGTGAAAAAGAACAAAAAGATACACGTGAGTGATTTAATTTATATGAAGTTTTAAAAGCAGAAAAAAAATTTTAAAAGCAGGAAAAAAAAAAAAAAATCAATCAGGATGCCATCTAGTTAACCCTTGGAGGCACTGTTGGGAAGAGCTGGAGGGAGCCGAGAGAGGTGCTGGGGTGTGTGTGTGTGTGTGTGTGTGAGAAAAATCTCATTGAACTGTATACTGAAATTAGTGCACTTTGGAGGTAGGTTATACCTCAATTAAAAAGAAATAAGAGAAAGAAATAAAGAGAAAAGAAAGAAAGAAAGAAAGAAAGAAAGAAAGAAAGAAAGAAAGAAAGAAAGAAAGAAAAGAAAGAAAGAAAGAAAAGAAAGTCCAGTTAGAGTCCCAAGTAGGAGATAACCAGATAGTTGGCTGACTGCCCCCTCTTCTGAACTGTGTCCAATCCCATGCTAATTTCTTTGAAAACATTGATTTTTCTAATCACTTTCTCCTTGACCTTTGGAGAGGAGATCAATATGCAGAAACTTCCCAGGCCTGATGGGGGAGGACTCTGGTGCTTTAACAAAGTAAATCCTTGAAGGCGCTCAGCTTTTTTGCATCTTTGTTCCCTAAGTTGAGGACTGGGCGGGCTTTGTTTCCCCAAATCAGGTTTGTGTCTGAATTACGTTCCTTTCTAGGCGTTTTGACTCGTGATAATCAACTTGGGAGGCAGCGGGAGACCGCTGACTGAGATGTGGCATTGTTTTTGACTTGAATAGAGGGAGCGATCACTGTGTCCATTGTGCTTCTAAACGTTCTGTTTTCATATCTTGGAGCTGCTCATTGTTGGGTGGATTTCTCCCTAATTGAATTGAAATCCACACAGTTCTCCCCTGACTGAGCCTGCTCCTCAAAGCCTCATTCTAGGGGTGCAAAGACCCCAAGACCTTTCCCGATTTCCTTCCCCGGAATTTCCTGAGAGCTGGACTGTGACTCACCTGATGTAATCTCAGGGTCCACTCCTCCATCTGCGTGGGTAGCAGATGCTATTGACCCCTTCAGACCAAGGTCAGGGGGTGGCACACACTGGTTGTCCAGATCTGTGTGCCGCATCCATTTCTGCAGGGATCAGTTGTACCAAATGAGGCTGACGGGGAAGAGGAAGGTCCCTAGGACGTGACCGCCCGAAGGAGGAGCGAGAGGGGGACATAAACACCCACCATCCCATGAACTCACTTCCAGCAGCAGGTGGGCAGCAATGATGAGCGTGCTGGTTTCAAGAAGAGAACACAGCAAACACGCGGAGGAGAGGGAGCTCAGGGGGCCTGGGGCCCATCCTGCGGCCTGCACAATTCAATCCCCCAGAAGGGGTCTGGTCAGAAGCCTAGGTCCCCACCCTGGCCTGGGCTGCCTGACATTCTGCCTTCCCTGTAGTGCCCGCAGGGCCCTCCCTACCGACTCTGGCTGAATGGATGGGCTTCAACCCCAGCTCTCTCTGGACCAACTCCAGCTCAGGCCTTGGGGGAGGAAATGCTCAGGAATTGGCTTATGCCAGCAAGTGGCTAACTTGGCTCTAGGCTGGACTGGAAAGGTTCAAAGTCTTTACTTCTTGGGTAGGTGAAAGGGGTGCAGACCCCTCAGGAGGTTTGGTGACTGGAATAGGAAAAAGAACACTGGGGAATTTTAAGGGTATTGGTAATTCACAAAGTGCATGAAGTTTCCACGTGTGTACACGTGGGTTTCCACGGTCCAGCATGTTGCTGTGGGCAGCTAGAGGGGTCATGCTAATAGTGGCTGTGCTGAGTGGAGTGGAGCCCCTGGCAGTTTTCTGGGCAGCAGGGAGCACTTTTCCTGGCACAAGGCTCCAGTTACTCCCAGGCATAGTGGGCAGGAGCTGCTCGCTGGAAAGCCGGCTCTGTGGGGTCAGAATGTCTGGCAAGACCCTCAAGCTGAAGCTCCAAGGATTGAAATTTCCCCTTGTTTTTGCCCAGAAATGCCTGGCTCCATCTGTGCACTCCTCCAACACCCCCCACTCTTTCCTGACCTCCCTGCCTTTCTGTTTTGAACATTGGAACATTCTAGTCAGAGCTAGACTCTGGTGGTGGGGGGAGCCACCAGGACATAGGATGCTGGGGAGGAGCTTCAGGAAGACAAAGGAGAATGCCCTGGTCCCAGCTTCTCATCCTGCCTGACCCCATATGTCAGGGGTGGACCCACTCTCTGGAGCCTCCATTTCCCAGCCCAAAAAATGAAGGGGAGTGGGGAGCAGGCCTAGCATCCCCTACAAGTTTTCATTCTCCTTTTCTGGGTGGGAGCTCCCTATTTAGTTCGACCAAAAGGTGTGGAGATTTTTTGATGGGGAATCTGGGAGGGGGAAGGAAGAGGCAGACAAGCGAGCTTGGGAGGCAAGGCTGGAGGAGCATTTGTGTGTGGTGTGCACCCTGGCTCGCCCTCCAGGGGGGTAGGGCCTCCACCTAGCAGGGTACAGCATAGCCTGCATTATGCTCACCTCTGTGGTGTTTCTTCAGCCACTTCCCTATGGCCTTAAGAAAGCTCCTCAGGTGCCTGGATACACCAGACTTGCTCTGTTCTCAGCCCAGGTCACCTAGAAGAGTGTGGGAGGGGTCAGAAATAACAGAAGGGTCAGGGAGACGTCCTAGGGTCTGGATGGAATTCCTGGGTGCCGTGCTGATAGAGACAGTGATCAGGTTGGCAAAACTGATAAAATAAGTTTTGGACATGTGGACTTTGCAGTGGTCCCTGTGACATCTTCTCAGCATCCCCCAGAAGCTAAGGGAGATCATAATGCCACCTTCATAGGTAGCATCTGTAAAATGCTCAGTGGTACAGGGTTCTGGGTTTGGGGGGGCATGGAGGCTGCAGATAAATGAAAAGCACCCCTGCCTGAAGGAGTTCAAACTTCAAGGCCAGATAACAGGGGCATAGCCCAGCTGAGGCACTTCATGGAAGGCAGAAGAAGAGAGAGCTGGAGAAGGGTCTTCAAATTCTCTAGGAGCATGGATGGACAAGCCCACCCCCCTGTGGCAATCCAGGAAGTACGCAGAAGCAAAGTAACATCTGTACTGGATTCTATAGTGAAGGTCAGAGTTCCTGGGCAGAGCCAGGGGAATGTGGACATGGAGCAATCTAGCAGGTTGGATCTACTAGGGTTGGCAAGGCAGACCCTTTTCCTTGCCCCTGCTCTCTGGTTCCACTCCTGGGCACGGTTCCCACTGAGTCTGCTTAAGGCTGAGACAGAGCACACATGGAGGGCATAGACCCCTTCCAGATGGGGAGCTGGATGCAGAGAGAGGCAAGGGCTAAGATGGCAGGCTTGGGGGCAACACAGATGATAGGTGTGACGAGTTCCACATTCGGAGGAGGCCACTTCCCTGCCCACAGCCCACAGGGGAGGTTACTTCCTGTAGGCCCAGGTCAAAGCCAAGCCTAGCGGAAGTGGCTGCCTCGGTTTGCACTTGTGGCCTGGGGACTTCAGATCCTGGCTGAGAACTGGGTCAGTTTCAATCACTCCACCCTGACTGACCCCTTAAGTTCCCTGTTATCGTGTTTGAGCCCTAAGTGGCTCGGATTTCCTCCTACAGACTCTTTTGTGGTTGTGTTCAAGAATAGACTGAAGCAGGAGAGGGGCCTGGCCAGCAGAGTTCCTCTGATGACAACCTGGTTAACATCCCCAAGGAAGCCCTTGGACTCCAGCCCATGAACAGGCCAGACACCATCTCTCCAGAGACCTCTCCCTGGTGGGGTTGGGGTGGGCATTTCCTGCCCCTAACTAAAATGACAATTCACAGTCAGTGTCTGGGGGAAGGGCTGTCCCCTGCCCCTGGGCAAAGCCCTCCCACTGGCCCTGTTCCTGATGTTCTTGAAGAGAACACCCAGTGTATCTCAACAGCAGAGGTTCCAGGGGTGAAACTCTGCTGCTGATTCATTGCCATCCCCTCTGCCTCAGTATTCCCAGCCCCATTTCTTACTTGATTCATTCAACAAATGTTTAGTGCCAAGGACAGGACAGGATGGTTAACAAAAATCCTAGTGTCCCATTCATCCACTGATACACATCTAGGTTGATTTCATATCTTACCTATCACGGATAAACATGGGTGTGCAGCTGTCTTTTTGGGATGCTATCTTCATCCCCTTTAGATATATACCTGGATGTGGAATTGCTGGGTCATGTGGTAGATTTGTTTTTAATTTTGTGAAGAATCTCCCACTGTTTTCCATAATGGTTGTACTAATCTATGTTCCCACTAACAGTGTGTGAGAGTTTCTTTTTCTCCATATCTTCACCAGAATTTTTTTTTATAGTAGCTATTCTAAATGGGGTAAGATACCATCTCATTGTAACTTTGATTTGCCATCCCTGATGACTACTAATATGGAACATTTTTTCATGTATTTTTTTATACATTTGTAGTTCTTCTTTGGGGAAGTATCTATTCAGATCATTTGCCCATTTTTAATTGGATTACTTGGGAATTTTTCATTGGTTTTCAAGTTCCTTATATATTCGAGACATTAACCCTCTGTGAGATGAATAGTTGGCAAATCTTTTCTCCCATTCCAAAGGTTGTTGCTTCACACTTGGTTATTTCCTATGCTGTGCAGAAGCTTTTTAGGTTGATGGAATTCCATTTGTCTGTTTCGGTTTTTGTTGGATGTGCTTTTGGAGTAATATACAAAAAATTATTGCCTGTACCAATATCCTGAAGTGTATGTTTTCTTCTTGAAATTTTATTAATTGGGGTCTTACATTAACAAACAAACAAAAAATATCCTCAGGCCAGTGCTCTTGGAGACCACGCTCCTCTGATAAATCCCTACATCCTTGGGGTACAATCAAACCCCACCTCTGCCAGGAAGCCCTTCTGGCTGTTGTGGGAAATCCTTCCTCTGGCTCTGTCTCTCCCCCTCCTTTGGCCTTTGGAGGGCCTTGTGTGATCTGGCTCTGCCTTCCTGGAGCCAGTGCACAACAGGCCTCAAAGTAGCATTTACTGCCACCAGGAGCACTAGCAGTCCACACCATTATCACGGAGGGACAAGATTCTTGAGGTCCTGGAAATCCCCTGCCTGCCTCCCTGGCCTCTGGGAAATTAATAAAACTTGACTTCTGAAAATCCCAACAGTCATCACTCACAGGTTGGAACCACTTGATAAAACTCTCGTAAAGTCCTTCCTTTGAGTCTTACAGGAACATTGCACCCCCGCTGAACTCTAAAGGGAGGCCTGTCACCTGTCCCAAATGTCCTGGGGCCACAGCTGCCACTTCACTTCCCACTTGGAGCTGGTTCTTCCTGAAAGGGCAGTTCAGGTAATGGTTAGTCAAGCAGGTGGTGCCAGAGGGGCTCCAATGCCCCTCAGACACATGGGCTTGGCCCTCAGACCCTCTCCCCTTGTCCCTCTGCCTCTTCCGGGAGAAGGGGCAGGCAGGCCTCTCTGATGCTGCCTACAAGAAGGATGGACTTCTGGCAGGGACACAGATCCGTGCACAGTTTTAGAGTGGTGGGTGGGAGCACTTAGCTGGCAGGACAGTTAGTTCCTGTGTCCTCACCAGGCCTTGCAAGCAAAGCCTCCAGGCAGTAGAGTGAAACCTGGATCCAGACCAGCAGGCCCAGTGCTCCTGACAGTCACCAAGCTCCGTTCTGGGGAAAGGGAACATCTGTAATGAGCAGAGGCCCTGAAGTCCATCTCGAGAACTCCTGACTTCCCTTGGCCTGGGGGCTGGGTGGGCCAAGGAGAAAGGTCGGCTGTGGGGCCTTGACTAAGGACAACTCTCGGCACCTTGTATGACCTTCCATGCCTGAGAATGCCACTGACAATGACACCCACCAGCAAGACAGGCACAGTGCAAAGGAAGCAGTCTGCATCTGCTACCAGAGGTGTACCCCTCTCTGGAAATGGGGAGAGGCTGGCCTTACCCTTGACACAGCCTTGCCGAGGAGGTTGTCTCTAGGAAAACAAAACTGTTAGGAGCTGGAGACAGTCTCAGGCAGTGCCTTCCTTCCCAGGCTCCTATGGTGGGTCCACAGCTTATATTTCAAGAGGACCTGTTTTCCTGCCAGCAAGGTCCCCTCTCTACTTCATAGGCTGGGGCCACTGATTGTCACTCAACTTCACACACTGGCCCAGAGCAAATGTCCAGCCCATGATCGTCGTTTTGCGTCCTAGCCCTTCCTCTTTTGTTACCAAGAGGCTAGATGTTTTTTAACATCTCAGCATAACAGAACAGGGTCAGCCCTTTAGGAGGAATTGAGGACAGAAGGGAGAACAGCTAAAGCTGCCTGTCTACCATAGGCAGAAACAGCTGCAGTTGTGGCCTTGACGGAGTGTGGTGTCCCCCTCTGGGAATCCCAGGGAAAGCTCAAGGCCACATGGTCCCCATGTGTGCCCAACTCCACTTTCTCCTCCCCATCTATCTTCACAGTGTCAGAGCGAACTCTTGAAGGCAGAGCAGACTCGCTGCTCCTGTAGGCCTCCCCAAGCTGGCCCTACCACTTTCTGGCCTCAACTCCAGCCATCCTGCTCCCAAACACGGGGCTCCTTCCGCAGAACCTTCGCACTTGCTATTCCCTCTGCCCAGAACACCATCTCTCCACATGGCATCGCCCCTTTCTTCCACTCAGTGTGAGCTCCCCTCTTCAGAGCACTGCCCCTGCTCCCTGCCCCCAGTGCCAGGCCTCAGTGCACCCTATCACAGCACACACTTGCTGTGTCTGACTCCTCTCTGTGCCCAAAGAGTCTTGAGAGTCAGGACCTCATCCGTCTTCCTCAGCTGTGGCCTCACCACCTGGTAGGGCCTACAGCAAGCATCAGTAAGCAAGTCTCCATGAGAGCTCTCCAAAGGTTGTTGGCCACCCTGAGTCCTTGTGCCCTTAAAGACTCCAATGCCTTGGAGCTCAGGGAAGCAGCAGCTCTGTCCAAGTTCACTGGGAGAGGGAAGCAGGCCTGAGTCCTGGGCTGAGGGCCCGTGAGCACCTTCCAGCTCCAGCTCCCATAGTGCTACATGACACTCAGATAGCCTGCCTTGCCTGCCTAGGATCCTGCCACACTGACCACTTTGGCAGGCAGCTAGATGCCAGTGGTGCCTGGGATCAGCTGTGGGCAGTCCCTTTTCTTGCCCCTTAGACCCTGAGGGTTTCCAGGCAAGGGAGGTTCCAGGGGAGTGGGGCTGTGACCAAGAGGCCAGAGCTAGAGCCAATACTCCCTACCCTGCCACCAGTCTGGGGGGAAGGGATGGAACTGCCTGACCTAGATTTCTAAGGGCACCAGATGCATCTTCCAGAAACTGCCTCTTACCCTGTGACCTGTCTGGCCCTGTGCCATCTGCTCAGGCAGAACAGCCTGAACCAGTCTGTGTGGTTGAGAGAGGCCACAGAGGTAAAGGGCCTGCAAACCAACAAGACCTTCTTGGAAGCGCTTTCTGAGCCTTCCCCAAACCCGGTCACTCTGCCAATGCAGAGAGGGTCACAGGCAAGTGCTGGGTGCTTCATATTTTACCCCTTTCTCTCTCCCTCAAAGAGTGACTACATGTCAACAGCACGCCTTGCTGTACCAGGTATAGTTCATGGGGGCTGGGCCTGAGCTGCTGAATCAGAATCTGTACCAACTTGACCTCTAAGGCTCCATTTGCACGTGACATGTAAGAACCAGCCCAGAGAGGACACACTGCATTGGAATGGACAGTGCGTTTTCAACACCGTGCTGGGAAGGCTGGGGGAAGCTTTCCCCAACCCCAAAGTCACCACTTCTAGCTGACAGGGACCCCTCTCTAACGGAGGTCAAAGAGGCACTGGGGAAAGGCTGACACACAGGCACCTGCAGAAGGCTGTCTTCAAGGCCTGCAGCTCCTGCCAGTGTCTGGATCAGGTATCAGGTGAATGGCATTCAAGTTTCAGGCCCACTTCACTCTGAGCAAGGCTAGCAGTTGCATCTGGGGCTCAGCTTCCTCATTTAAACGTCACCATCTCCAGTGGCCAGGCAGGACACTGCATGGGAGAGAGGTAGAGCCAGATGAATGGTTCCTTGTGTCCTTTATTCTACCCCTTGAGATAATCTGCACCAAAGTGAACAGAGCTGTGGGCACCTGGATGTTTCTGTGTCCTTGGGGAACCCACTCAGCCAAGGTGCGGTGTGAATGTCTGTCTTTTCTGGGCTGCCAGCATTCCCAGGGATGCCCAGTGTGGTAGACAGTTGTTGATTTTTGCCCCCAGCATGTTTTAATCCCCAAGTGAGCTGTGTCTGAAACAAGCCTTTGGAATCATGTGAGTCAGTAAACCTTTTTATTGGTCAGTCAGTCAGGATCGGGTTTCTGTCATTGCAATTTAAGAGTCCTAACCGAAAACACTGCTTTCATTGGCTGCAGGGAAACTGGGGACAGGACAAAGAGAACCATCAGACAGCTGGAAGGAGGGAAGACAGGGCAGAATCCTTATTAGGCTGCCCCGGGCTCAGGCGGCAGTCCCTGGGCCTGGCAGGCTCTCACAACATGACAGTCTCTTATCTGGCTTAGGTGAGCCCCTGGACTGGCAGGGCCCAGATGCCAGGTGGGCACCAGCATGCTGGTGGGCAGGCCTTGGTTTCCTGTAGGCATCCCTAGATTGATGCCCTTCCATGGGGTAGGCTTGTCCAGGGGTGGTGGGGTGAGGTTCAGCAACCAGACCTTGGTGCAGTGGACCCTCACTATCAACCTTTCCTTTGTGTTTCTAATCCCTCTCTGGTCCCTAAAATGCCCGGGCACCTGGCATTCAAGGGGTTGTCTGGAGTTGCAGCTGAAGCATGTAGAGCTGAAAAATGGCATTTATTCCTAAGAGATCTAGTGATATGGGGCTTGTTAAATGAAAAGTGGAACTGAGGGGGCCTCAAGAGATGCCAATGTCAAGAAAAAAGGCAATGGGAATCCAGAGGTAAAGAGCCACCCCTACCTTCGGGCAAGGTCCCAGGGGGTATCACTGCCCTCCTAGGGGCCTGAGCAATGGAGCTGGCCAGGGTCAGCTGTGGAAGGCTGACCAGGAGACGCCTGAAGTGTAGAACTCCACGCGGCTGGGCCAGTCACCATCCTTGCTGCCCTCCCTGTCCTCATCGGAGTCGTCGTCATCCCCACTGGATGCTCCACAGATAGCCCCACCCAGGTGGGCCAGCTGTCCTGGGGAGCCCCTGTCCCGTTCTGCCTCTTCCTCCTTCTGCTTCTGGGCAGCCAGCTCGCGGTAGCAGAGGCTGCAGACCCGCAGTGGCTTAGGTGAGAGGCGTGGCAGCAGGAAGCGCTCACGGGAGCACTCAGCGCAGACCACAAAGCCACACTTGCGGCAGTGGTGGCGCCGGGTGAGGGCTGAGAAGCGTGTCTGTGTGCAGCGCATGCAGATGTCCGTGGCCTTGTCAGGGATCCAGGGCGCTGCGTGCTCCGTGGTGGGCTGGCGGCCGGTGGCCAGCAGCTGCCGCCGCACACACTCCTCAATGTGACTGATCCACTCCTGGCGCTCTGTGGTAGAGGCAGCTGACACCACAAAGGACTTCTTAGCTGTCTTAATCATCCAGCGGTTCTTGGCCTGCAGGGTCTCTGGCAGTAGCTCCAATGTCACCTCCTCTAGTGGAATAATATGCTGGCTGCGGTACTTGCGCTTGTTGAGCACGATGCTACCATACACCAGGATGTCATTGAAGAGGAAGAAGATGCGTGGTTTGGCCTTCTTGCGGCACTCCTTGGTCAGCACACCCTCACCTAGCAGCACCCGGCCTGGCAGGGCCAGTGGCTGCCCTGATGCCCCAAAGCAGCTTTCCACTGCCGCGATCCGCTGGCTGTTGATCTCCGTGTTGGCCAAGTGGTCCACCATCTTCTCCAGTGGCTCAGCTGTAGGAGGCAAACAAGGAGGCATCAGCATGCCCAGGCATGGCTGTACTGAGTACTGAGGATCAGAACCACGCTGCTCACCTTTAACTCACAGATCTACCACCAGACAGCTTAGTATCCCAGCAAGCCCACCCACCCACCTAGCCACCTAACCACAGAAACTCACCAACCCCAGAAGCCAGCCCTGACATGAGGAGTGTAAGAAATTATCTAGAGGTAGCTGCATATGGTGGCTCACACCTGTAATCCCAGCAACTTCAGAGGCTGAGGCAGGAGGATTACAAGTTCAAAGCTAGCCTCAGCAACTTAGCAAGACCCTATCTCAAAATAAAAAGTAAAAGAAGGGCTGGGGATGTAGCTCAGTGGTTAAGCACTCCTGGATGCAATTCCTGGTACCAAAAAGGGTCGGGGGGAGAAATTATACAAAGGTGAAGGGGAATTCCACAATAAGAGGGATATAGAGGCCAAACAGGGATGGAAGGCAGCAATGAATGGGCTACTAGGCAGGCTACCACTGTGGGCAATGGAGGATCAGTCCTTACCAAGGAGCGTTGGAAGACAGGGTAGAACATGCCTCAACAGTGTCTACCCAGAGACAAAGGACTAAGAAGCTGGGAGAGTGAACCCAACTCCTGTCAGCTGTTCCCAGGACATTTGGAGCCTGCCTCTCAGCTGAAAGGATGCAGATACACCTACTGGAACAATGTGTGTCGGGTATATGGTGTTTGTGACCTTAACCAGTCACAGACCTGCAACTGCCTCATTGACTCAGTGTGTCCAATGGTTACCACCATTATCACAGGTGCTGAGTGCTCTCTCTGTGCCAAGCATGACTTTATCTCAGTTCTTATACAAACCCTAGGAGGTAGGTTACCCATTTTGCAGGAGGGAAACAGATTGATACTAAGTGGGGGGCCACACCACGGGCACTACACCCTGCCTTCCCCCGTGGGGTATGAGGCCCACTTGAGTCCCTGTGCTCATGCACCAAGCAGTAAGTGTCGGTAGCCTTGGAACTCATCACAACTCCATTCACGGATACTCCTTTTGAACCCACCAGACTTACAACTTTGAAGATCATCTGAATGCTGTCACTCCCCAGGTCAAACCTTTAGTCCTGGCCTCTCCACTGAGCTATAGACATGGATGTCCGCCTGTTCATCTAATAGGTTCCTTAAATTTAACCAAACTCAGTTTTCCCCCCAAACCTGTTGCTCTCGGCTCTTCTCCATGGTTGGAACCACCATTCACCAGTGTTCAAACTCCCAATCCAGAACTTAGGCTTTAATCTCCTCTTTCCTGTACCACCAACATTCAACCCATGAGTGTCTCATCATCTTTGTCTTACAAATCCAGCCAAGTCAGAACACAATGCTACCACTGTGTTGATAGCAAAGTGCCATCATCTGGCACAGACTGTACAATATCAGCTCCTTCCCATGACCAGTTCTTAGTTCCCATCTCCCTTTCAGTAAGGTTCTCCCTGACCCCAGTTCAGGCAGCTTCTCCTCCAGCCAAGGACAGGGAATTGCAGACTATGGTCTGAGGGTCAAATCTGGTTCACAGCCTGTTTTTATAAATAAAGTTTTATTAGAACACAGCCATGCTCATTAATCTACCGTTGTCTATGGCTGCTCTCATGCTGCAATGACAGAGTTGAGTTGTGGTGGCAGAGACCATATGATCACAAAGCCTAAAATATTTACCATCTGGCCTTTTACAGAAAAGTTTGCTGATGCCATTATCATTATTATTACTATTATTGTTTGTTTCCACAGGACTTACCAGAACCTGGTCTTTTCTTGTCTATTCATTGTCTGCTTATGTGTTTTCTATGTCCCCCACTCAATTTTTAGCTCCATGAGAACAGAAGCCTTTTCTTATTTACTACTGTGGTTCATCAATTCTTGAAAGTGTGTCCTGCACACAGTAAGTGCTCCATAAGTGAGTGGCAAATGAATGAACCTTCCCAAAGCTCCTGAAGACTCACCACATATGACTCAGCTCTTACCTCTGCAGAGGAGGTAGGTAAGAACTGACCTCATACACATGTCCTTGGCCTTGCTGATCACATATTATTTCTGAATCACCAAGCTGCAGTTCTATAAGTCAGACCACCTGTGGGAATCCAGAGCAGGGCCCCAATATGGGGGCTGGAGGCACTGTGCAAAAAAGAATGCTGGGTACCTTGAGTCACATTCTACTTGCCCCTTCAGGTCACAAGACGTCCCGAGAAGTGCTGCCCATATCACCTTATATAAGAATTGCTATTTTTAGTTTGAAAACAGAGGATTACCGGTGACACGCTGAGCCATCCTGCCATGACTGAGCACCAGGTCTCTGGCTGATAGACAGTCTTGCAAAACCAGAATCATATCCCTTAATATTCCAGAGTGCTACCTGGCTGCGTGCTGGGGGTCCTGAGATGGTTTGGATAAATTCTCCACGTGAAAGAGTCAGAATAGAACAGAGGAGGAAGACCCCAAAAGGGCAGTGACTGCTTCGTGGCAGAGACAACCAAAGTGTTTCATGAGCAAAGTCTAGTCAAACAATGGATACACATTGATGGCAGCACATTAAGAGTGGAAAAAAGCAACCTTCAGAACAGAATATACATACAATGGACACCAGGTATGCAGAAGCTGCATAACATCTAAAAAGTTTTCAGGAACTGTATCTGAATAAAAACAGATGGCAGGGAGTCTCATTAGGTGGTTACTATTTAAAAGAAAATAATAGCAGTAATGAGGATGTGCAGAAACTGGAGCCTCTGTGCCTGTGGGTGAGCACGTAGACTGGTGTAACCTCTATGGAAAACAATATGGAGGTTACTCAAGAAATTAAAGATAGAATTACCATCCTGATCCAGCAATTGCACTTCTGGGTTTCTATCCAGAAGGACTAGAGCAGAGAGTTGAAGAAATATCTCACTCCCACACTCAGCAGCAGCATCCACAATAACAGAAGTAGAAGCAACCCCAGTGCCCTCAGCGGATGAATGGTTAAACAAAACGTGGTCCATACATACAATGGAATATTATTTGGCTTTAAAAAGGAAGGGAATTCTAATGCATGCTACCCCATGGATGAATCTTGAATATGTCATGCCAAATAAGACAGTGACAAGACAGCAGATATTGTCATGATTCCAATTAGATGAAGTATCTAAAGTGCTCAGATTCATAGACAGGAAGTGGTTGCCAGGGGTTGGGGGCATTGTGGGAGTTTCTGATGGACCCAGAGTTTCAGTTTCAAAAGATGAAAAAGTATATCTTTTTCACAACAGTGGAAATATATTTAATAGTACTGAATCATACATTTAAAATGATTAAGATAGTAAAATAAAAAGGTGGACACAAACCAAGGCCAGGAGAAAGTGACCTTGGGGAAGGGGACCTGGATGTGACTAGTAATGGGGTGGGCATATGCTCACATAGGATTTCACCTTTATGTTTTACTTATTTTTGTTAGAAAAAGGTAGCAACAAATGTGATAAATTCAATACCCATCAATTCCAGAAAGTGGGAACGTTGCTTCTTTTTCTTTCATTTTACTTTTTAAGTCCTTCAAAAGAATAAAATGACAGGACAGCATCTGGGATGAATTCTGGGCTCTACAGGCTAGGGGACAGTGAGCAGAGCCAAGTAGGTCTCTCAATGGGACACCAGACTGGGTCTGGCAAGGACATGGCACAGCATGGGGACCTGGGCACCTGTGGGAGATGCCAGGAGCCCTAAGGAAGGAAGGCCACGTTTCCCTCCAGTGCACTGGTATGTCAAGAAGTCTGGTGCCAACAGAATCCTGCAGTCATTCTAGACCAAAGCCTAGCACATTCAGCATGGAGGCAGAGTGGCTGTGAGCCTAGAGTACAGGAAGCTCTACCCAGCCCTGTGGGAATCAGTGTGCTCCAGAGGTTGGCTTGCCCAGGTCCACCTCCCACAGACACTGCCCACAGAGGAAGTGAGGAGCAGCATCCAGGGAGGGCAGAGCTGTGGGCAGAGGTATCCAGCTGCGAGCAGCAAAATGTGGGCCACGAAGGGCAGGGGTATCTATCTGGTGCTGGTGAAAGGGGCCTAGGCCTGAGCTGACCCCACACACTGATCGTAGCAGACAGGGGCGTCTCATGCCTCTCTCCTCTGTGAGCCTACAGAGGGTCCTAGGCTGGGCAGGCAACCAGGCAGACAACATCCTCCCTGGTGGCTCCCCCCACATTTGACCACACTGCTGATGCAGCCATAGCTTCATGCACTGGTTAGATGTGGCCTGAAGGCTTTTCTTGGTAAAAAGGCAGCCTTGAGTCAGATAGGAAGTCCTCTTTTACATTGTTCTTGCCAGAGAAGTAAACCACCCCAGGACAGAGGAGAGAGCTGAGTTTTGTCCTCACTCACTTAGGAAGGCTGCCTCCGGAAGACAATGAAGATGGACCCTGCTGGCAGCATCTGGGCCTTGGAAAATACTTGTGCCAATCCCAGCTTGGCATCCAGGCCACTGATAGAGGGGCAGTCACTGCTGTAGGGTCAGGGAATCTGGTAGACAGGGCAACAAGCAGACCCATATCTTCCCTGGAGGGTTCAGAAGGGTGGGGGCTCTGGGCTGTGATCCCACCACCTTAACTGGAGCTGAAGGTGCTCACAGTGAGTACTGAGGCTTGGGAGCCACGTCCTGAGAGTCACTGGATGGCTGTGGATACTGTGTGGCCAGGGCTTTGTACGTGATGGTTGAGGAGTGTCAGCGATCTAAAATGGGGAACTGAAAATCCATATCAAATCTGGCCCACTGGCAGCTTTTCCAAATACAGTTGTTTTAGAATACAGCCATATGCAACACACTATACAGCATGCAAAACCTAAAATATTTACCATCTGGCCGTTTACACAAAAGGCCACCACACACTATAAAATGCATAACATACCTACTCCAAGGATACACCTAACAAACCACACAGGGTTCTGTCCTAATGGAGCCCATCCTCTCCTATGACCCACTAGGGATATAGCTTTGAGATTACTGAGAGATGTCTGAAGGCCTGGAACCTTGGACAGTAGTAGCTGGGAGGGGCTCATCCTTCCTCTTGGGTTGCATGCAGAAATACTGCTTATCAGAGCCAAGGTCACAGAGGGGTTAGAATCCTCAGGGCAGCAGCCCTTTGAACTTTCCCTGGGCTTCCTGACTGGGGCCCCACTTTCACTCCAGGGACCTTAGCCCCAACCAGGTTCACCCCACCTGACATTACTTTCTGATGTTTCCTGAAATCCTTACAAGTGCCAGGCACTGCACTAAGCATTGTCCTACAACAGGGAACTAGAGACCAGGCCCTTCAATAATACACTTCCTGGTGGGGGAGCCAGACTAGAAGTGACTCCACAAGGTGTTTTCTGAGAACCAGTGCTAAGTGCTGTGTAGAAAAGGTTCTGCAGAAGAGCTGGGGCAGGTGGGGGTCAGGAAAGATCTTGTGAGGAAGTTACCTCACTTCAACCTGAATACCAGGAAGAAGCCAGTCATACAAAGACTTGAGAAGTTTTCTAGTTATCAGAAACAGCTCAAAGTGGAAGGGAGCCACAGAGGAAGAAGCAAGGGGGCCAGGGTGAAATGTAAGGTCACAGGGGCTGGCTGGGGCCAGCAGGGGTCATTCTGCAAGCCCTTAGGTCAAACTGAGGATTTGGGTTTTTCTCCAAGTGCATGAGGGGAGTCCTAGGATCCAACTGTCCTGTCCTTCCAGAGGGGCTGCTCCTCAGTTTTGTCCAACCTGTGCTTTCTAGAAAGTTTCCCAAGAAAAAACTAGAAATAAGAAAAATGAACTGAAGGTGTCATTTACTGAGGGCCTACAGCTTGCCAAGCACAATGTTAAGCACATTTCATGTATTATCTCATTTAATCCCCACAAGGCCAATTGGAGATGTTACCAGTCACTGCTATCAAAGTCATGGCCCCAAGTCCTTGTGAGTGCCCAGGAAGCCCAGCTCCAAAATAGCCCTGAGCTGCTGAAGGCTGCTCTCAATCAAGACAGTATCAGAAATTCTCAAGACCAGAGAGTGGGAGCTTGTCTCCAGATGTCTGACCTTTCCATTCTCAAAACACACACACACACAGTGGCCTGAGCAGGTCCATTAGCGTGGTTGAGTTGTCCCATCCTCCAAGACACACTGGCCAAACCCCCTTCCTTCCTTGGGGTGGGATGGTTTGAACAGGTCCCGTTGCTCTGCTGTGCTGCCTTGTCCCTGTCTTGGCAGCTCTGGTAGGATAGGCAGGATAAAAGATGAAGTCTGTCATCTCAGCTTACAAAAACGTCAGTGGGAATTACCTGCCAAGCAGAGGATGACCCCAGTACTAATCCTCCCCAACACCTTGACTTCCACTCTCAGCTGTTAAGATTTGTTCAAATTTCAAAAGCCTTTCCCTCCCGCAGTGAAGAATAAGTTTACAGGTGACTCCAAATTTCAGTTTTCCCACCTGTAAAGAGGGCTGATGATACATCTCCCTTATCTTTCAGGTGTTCCAGAGAAAGAAAAGCAGAGTCCAGGCCATTTCTGCCTCTAAGGGTCTGTCTCAATAACTTCCTTGACAGTTCCCACCAAGAGTCACAAACTCATACTCGTCAGGCGTCTCCTAAATATGAGGCCGGCGAGAATCCGGACGATCCGGAAATCACTGTCACTCTGCTCTCCTCCCACCCCACCCCACCCTCACCCCGACCCCTGTAGGGGTCCCAGCCACGTCTCCAGAACCCTCAGACTGGAATCAAGGAGTGCGGCCACAACGGTGGCATGAGAGCATAACTTCCCAAAACATTACCAGACAACGGGTGCTCTGAGATTTCCTGCAGCCCCAGGGTGCGTTGGGACGCCCCATACCTCACGCCTCGCGCAACGCCGTCCACCGTGTGCCCTACTTGCCCTCACCCTCATCTGTGGAGCGGCTACAACCGCTGCCCGGCAAGCAAGCAGTGAGCCTCTGCTCGGGTCAGAGTCCGAGGAGTCCTGGCTGCGCGCCGTGCCCCGCTCGCCCAAGCCCGGGAGCCACCTGGACAGAGTGGCCCCGGGAATCAGACAGCGTGGAGGCGGCTGGAGGAAAGCCCACCTGCTCCGCGATCCATTACCGGGCCGGAGTTTGGGTAAAGGCTTACCTCCTCAGTCAGGGGCTCTGCGCGCCCCACGCCCGCGTCCTGCAACACGACCGCCCAGCAGCCCGGCCCGCGACTCCCCTCTCTGCAGCTGTGTTGGGCAGGCCACCTCGGGCCAATCCCCGCGCTGCCCACGCCTCTGCGTTCCCCGTTCCCCCGACACGCCCCCTCGCGGGCAGCTCGACCAATCGGCGCCATGGAGCGCAGGCGAGGGCGGAGCCAGCCCGAGTCCTCGAGAAATGTGCGCGGGAGGAGCAGCAGTGTGTAACTTTGCGGTCAGTACCCGCAGCGGGCGGGTCTTGGGAGCCGCTTGCTTGGGTCCTCGCGGGAACTGGCTTCCCAGTTTGTACCCCACATCCCCCGCTTCCCTTTACTCTTGTCGCACCCTGCTGGAGACTCAGCCCGGATGTAGGGGGACCGTCATTGTTGTGTAATGAGGGATGGGACACAAGGGCCAAGTAAGAAGCTCAGTTGGGGGAATGTGCCCTCTGATGCCACTGGTCGTCCTCCGCGCTGTGAAACTGGCATATAGTCACCTTTCCTCAGTAACCCCAAGAGATAATCATAATATTAAAGACCAGCAGCATTTTTAAAAAATAACTTTTTATAGTGGAAAATTTCAAACACGCGCTGAAGGAAGGAATAGTGCAGTGGATTGCATGCACTCGTCACACGCAGCTCAACATTAGCAAGTTATCCACTCCTTGCGTATCCCCTCCCTGGCCTCTGCAGACACTCAAAATGAAATTACAAGGCCTCAAGCTGCACACATCTCAGCCTCCCCTTGGCCTCCTCCCAGCTCATTCCCTCCTACTGGCTTCTTCCTGTTCCTCAGAACCCCAGGGTTGTTCCCACTCCCAAGGTCCTTTGCACTTCCTCTGCCTCCATCAGTTCTTACTTCAAACTGGCACCTCCTCAGAGAGGCTTCTCTGGTCCCCAGAGCAGTTCCTGCTTCACCCATCACCCTCAACTACCTCAGGTAGTTGTGTTTTGTTTACTTATTTATTTATTTCCCCCAACCTGAAGTCATATTTTGGGGTCACTTGTTTACATGTTTGGATTATCTCCCCTATGGGACTGTGAGCCCCAGGGGCACCTTGCTCACTTCTTTCTCTCCAGGGCTGAGTTCAGCACTTAATTGGAAGGCAGTCACTGTCTGTTCTTCCCATGTAGTTTGTGTTACCAAATAGGACACCTGGAAGAAGAGCAAGAGGTGACCATTGAAGGAAGAGCTGATCTGGCTCCTGGACCTGGTGCTGTGAGCAGACTCTCTTCTCAGCTGGGCCTCCATCCTTGAGGGCAGCTAGCAGGCATGAACAAGGTGCCCTGCTCTCCCTGGTGATGTGGGTGAGACTGAGGTAGGACTCAGTGCTGGCCAGGTGACTTTCCCAGATGAGAAGGGAAAGGACAGTGGGAAGGGGAGGAAGGAGGAAGAAGGTCAAGAGAAAGAGGAAGAGAGGAGTTGAGAGGCAAGTGAGAAAGACACCAGCTGTGGCCTTGGAGAGCCCCCTCATTTATTCCCACCACAACCCTGCCCTCCATTATTGCTCTTACCCTCATCAGCAAGCACAACCTGTACTGAGCTTCCAGTGAAGTCATAGCTTGGTGGGTAGACCATGGGATGATCTTGACCCAATAACCTTTCTGTCCCCAAAATAGTTAAACATTTAAAAAAATTCATTGCTGTTTCATACTGGTAGAGTTCACAGAAAAATTAGGATTTTCATCTTCTCTTAAATGAGAGGGTTTGAAAATGCTGGTTGTCATCCCCACTCAAGCTGTCCCCAGATGAGGCTTGTGTTCTCTCATCCACAACAGTCCCTCCAACCTCTGTGGTTTCCCCCTTGACCTGCTCTACCCACTCCTGTACCCCCTGTTGAATAAGTATTTGAATTTTTGAGTCCTAGTGATGTAGCTGGACCTCTCCACATGCAGAGGAGAAAGAGACAATGTCCAAAATCCCACAGCCTTCGTTATAACGAATTTAGCTGGGACATTGAAACATGAGGATGTGCCCTCCCAGTGTGCACACTGCTTGTGTGGAGGGGACTTGAAACTAAGCCTTCAAGGCCATGCTGTATGACAGCCTCAGGGAGATTCCGCACCACCCTAGCAAGGGAGAGGGCTCCTCAGGTAGAGGTGAAGCTGCCTGGGGTGGAGGGGCCATGACAATAGAGGTCCCTTATGAAGATAGGACTACCTTGTTTATAATGGTATATGGCATCTAACGGTGTGCCTGGCACAGAGTGGGTGTCTAGAAAAGGCAAGCTGTTCATGATTCTGGAAAACTAGAGGGAAGATGCATACCTGTTGGTCCTGGAGTCAGGAGTCCCCTCACTAGTGGTTCAGGGCCCACTTGGGCCTCGGTCTCCTCATCTATCATCCTTTCCAACTCTGACATTCTGTGGATTCGAGTGGAGTTCTGGGAAATCCCCCGGAGGCAGCATAAACCAATCATGCAGCTGTCCACCCTCTTCCCAACAGGGACTGGCTGTGGGTGGGGAGACCTGGGTGGAGGGCCCTGCTCCTCCAAATAAGAGGAAAAACTTGTGACTCAGGGAAAGGCAGAAGTTGAGTCAGCCAAGCCACAAGTTATGGAAAAAATGAGGTTTCCTGGAGGCTTTTTGCTCCTCTAGTAAGAACTCCTTTCAGAGGAAAAGCTGGCTTCCAGGCTGCGGCAACTGAAGCTTCAGGAAAGCAGCAAGGCTCAGGATTCTCAGCTTGGGGGTTTTGGCAACCCCGTCTGTGAAAAATGCCAGGAATTTTTATTGCATTGTTTATTAGGTTCTGTCTACGTGCCAAGCACTGTGTGCTGAACACTTTATAGTATTGTATCTCTCCTCACATTAAACCTGTTAACCCAGCTTTCAGTTTAAGAAACAAACACAGAAGTACTTTAGGGGTGAAATGTCAAAACTAAGACAAATGTTTCAGCAAGAGAGAAAAACAAATGGGACAAAATAATAACAATTGGTAAGTCTAGATCAGGGCTTGGCAAATGTATTTTACCAAGGGCCAGCCGGGGTCTGTGACAGCCGTTCAACTCTTACTACAGAGTAAAAGCAGTGCATAAACAAGTGGGTAGCCTTTATTGAGGAACACTGGTACTTGAATTTCCTATAAAGTTCGTGTGTTATGAAACATTTTTTTCTTTTTAATTTTTTTTCCAACCACTTAAAAATGCTAAAACCACTCACGAGGCAGACAAAAACAGGCCTCAGATGCTTGCCAATCCCTCATCTCTGGCTCTTCGTTGTGCTTTTTTGCAACTCTTCAGTTGGCGTGAAACTTTTCAAAACAAAAAGTTGGGGGAAAAAAGGTAACAAAGTTCCCACTGTTTATGACAGGCAGCTCTTGAAGATGACTCTGAATCAATGTCTGATTCCCTAACTACTCCCTGCTGCCTTCTTGATCGATAATATATTGAGACAGAGTCTCAAAGCCATTAAAATGTGGGATTTGGAAAAGATTTCAATTGAAATCTTTACAGGAGGAAATCCTGAGAAAACTGTGCAAATCAGATGGGAAAACTGGTATTTCAAAAGAAAATCTTGAGCATGGGATTGCTAAAGAGGTACACGGTATTGAATTTGAAGGTGAGATGGCAACTGCACTCTACCAAGGCCTTGAAACAGTGTGACTTCCCCTCCCCCACTGACTCCTGCCTTCTTGCAATGTCACCATTTATTCCTTTCTGTGTGTGCTTGCCCTGTGTTTATCATTGTAACTGTCTGCACATCCTTTTCATGTTTGTGGCCATTTCCCATCATTAATTTCCCCCTTGAGGCTCTAACCAGGTCAAAGGGGGAAAAAGAAAACAGAATGCTTTTTGAAAAATGCTCCAGATGGATGAAATAAACATTGCCAGAAAATATGAACCTCAGAGTGTATTAAACACATCTAACTTCTCAAATACAGAGATCTTTGACAACACTGGTTTGTCCAAATTCCACCTGGGTCATTCCCTCATTCAACAAATGGTTATTGTGTCTCTTGGTGCCACTGCCTAGGTAGTAGATGCAGAGATGAATGAGGGCATCTTTGTCCTTGGGGAGTTCACAGTTGAATACGGGCAAATCCATGAACACATATTTACCCATAAAGAGCAATGGCAGTACTATAGTTTGAATGTGAGGTGTCCCCAAATGCTCCTGTGCTAATACAGGAAGTTAAATGATCAGTCTATGGGGAAAACTTTAATCCAATCAGTGATTAGTTCATTTGATGGGATTAATAATTGGAATGGATTATTGGGTGGTAACTGTAGGCAGGTGGGCATGGTTGGAGGAAGTGGATTACTGGGTGTGTGTGCGCCTTGGGGATATTTTGTCCCTGGTTCTTTGTGCCGTCTGTGTGCTTCCTGGCTACCATAAGGTGGCTATGATGTCCACCTTGCTGTTCTGTATCACCTTGGGTCCAGAAGTGATGGAGTTGGCCAACCATGAAATGAACCTCTGAAATCATGAGCTCAAAATAAACTTTTTTTCTTCTAAGTTGTTTTTGTCAGGTATTTTGATTATGTCAATGAAAAGTCAACTAACACAAACAGCTTGCCCTGAATAGAAGGCAGGGGTCCTCTCAGAAGAGAACTGTCCTGGTTGGATAATACTGGCATTGGAGAGACAGACAGGGGTTCCTGGCTGGCAAAGAACTCCTAACCTGCTGCATTTAAAGAAAGAACAGGAATTTTTAGGGGTCAGGCACAAGCAAGTCCAGGACAGAAAAAGGCCCAGCACACAGTGTGTGTGAAGGCCAGGGGAAGCTCTTTAGTGGAGGAACTGTGCTGGGGTGGCTGGCAAAAGACTTCTAAGAACAGGTATGGGTGATATTCTACCTTAAGTTGCTTGCTGAATTTCTTGGGGAATGCCTAAATTTCATGAATCTGTTTCCTTGCTGATGAGAGCATAAATCATTACTTGTTTGAAGGACAGCATAGCAATATATTACATTTTTTAAAATGCTCAGACATTTCTGTCCAGCTAGTCTACTTCCAGGAATGCACCCTTAACATTTTTGTACTTTTCCTGCTTACAGGTAAATGACCCAAATAACCATTAATGGGGGATGGTTAAATAAATTGTGGTACATCCATATAGGGGGATGGTTTATCATAATTAACTGAAGAAAGGGGGTCTTTATGTCCTGATGTGAAAGAACTTCTAAGATATTGAATGAAAAAGTAAGCTACATTAGTGAGTATATGTGATTGTGTATTGTGTGTATTTCTGCCTGTAAACTGTTGCTGGCAGTATTCTCAAGAAATGGGTCATAGTTCTTTCTCTGGAAGGGAAAAGGTGTGGCCTGGACTCATAAGTGGGAGACTCACATTTTACTGTATACTTCGGTAGTATTCATGACCTAGCTGAGAGTCTTTATAACATAGAATAAGATTAATCTGGGTAATCAATAGGCTGTTATGGAAATGATGGGGTGTAATTTTTAAGGCTAGGTCATGAAAGACATTGTGACTTCTGCCTTGCTTTCCTGGCTCTGAGGGAAGCCTGCGGCTTGGTCATGAGGATGGTCCAACAGCCCTAAAGAGAGGCCCAGATGGGAGAAACCCAGGCCTCCTGCCAATGGCCAGTACCAAGTTGTCAGTTATGTGAGTGGACCACCTTAGAAGATCATCCAGTTCCAGAAAGCCTTGGATGACTGCTACCCAGGCCAATCATAACTGCACCATCATGAGAGACCCTGTGGTAGAACCATCCAGTCATGCCACTTCCAAGTTCCTGATCTGCAGAAACCATGTTCTATTAAAAATGCATATTTCTCCAAGTCGCTGAATCTTAAGGTAATTTGTTATGCAGCAACAGATAACTAATGTACATTTTTCTATCTTTTGAATTTTGTACCTTTTGCATTTGTACATGTTTAAATTATGCTGCTGTTGTTGGTAATAATTATAATATTAATCTAATACATCTTATCACCTTGTGTGATTGATATTTGAGAATATTACAACTGGGTAGATGTGGGGTGAAGACATGGGACCCACTGCAGAATCAATGATCCTTGGCTTAGCTAAGGAGGGATTCCACCTAAGTAGTCAGAGAAATGGGAGAGTGACTTCTAGATATGTGAATTGGTGGGGGGCACCTATGCCGGTATCCTAAAGGCCTTAGGCACAATTTTCAACTAGCTGCTTGAAGGCCCCACAAACCTCTTTTTGTTTGGCCAGCTCAATGGATTTTCAAAGCTGAACTCAACACTCACCAGTATCACTGAAATTGTAAGTATTGATGATATCAAGTGTTGACACAAAGTAACTCTCATACATTGCTGGAGGACATATAAATTGACAATTGTACTGAAAACCCATTTGGTAGTGTCCACTAAAGCTCAACACACACTATCATATGACCCAGAAATTCTGCTCCTAAGTGTAGGAATCCAAGAGAAAAAGGGCACATGTTCACTAGAATACATGTGCAAGAATGTTCACAGAAACCTTATTTACAATGTCTAAATTAAACACAACTTAAATATTCAGCAGTAATACACTGGGTAAATAAACAGCAGTGTATTCATACAGCATATGCCCCTTATAAGTCAAAAGAGGACTGCTGCATAAAAGAATATGAATGAATCTCATGACCTGATGTTGAGCAAAAGAAGCCAGATGTAGAAGAGGACATGCTGGATTCATTGAAAAACAAAAACTGCAAAGCTAACGTATGGTGATAGATATCAGAATAGCAGTTTCCTCAGAAGGGGGCTATTGATTGGGAAAGAAAGAGCACAGTAGGGGGCTAAAAATGCTTTGATTTATTTATTTCTTAATCTTGGTGATGATTTCATATGTGTAGTAAAAATGTTTGAAACCAAACACTTAAGATTTGTGTATTGTATGTCATACCTCAATAAAATACAAGTACCTCCCAAATCTGAGCTTGAATGCTATTAAAGGGCGCACTCATCCCATCTCCCCATGGTCCCCACTGCCGCCCATTGTCACACCCCTTGGCTATCTGGCCTGGGGTCTCTGAAGGTAATTTCCATTTCCTGCAGGAGGTACCGTCTAATGATATTTCCTCTTTTCCCCTGAAATGGGGCCTGTGTGTTTTCCCCTGAGAATCCTGGGAGTCTCGTTTGGGTGGGCAACTAGGGTCAGACAAGGGCATCTACATTTCTGGGATTTTCTCCCCGACGCTATGCCCAGCCCCTTGACTGGTGACAGCTGTGAAAATGCTCAGCCGCCTCCAGCTGTGAGAGCATGGCTGACTGTCTTTCTGGATCCACGCCTAAGCTCATGCCAAGGCCCTACTTTTCGCAAGCTGCTCCCAGTCAGAGTCTGAGCATGGCAGGGAGTTAATTCTGGTCTACTGGCATCAGCGAACAACCTTGGCTCTATGAGTTCCCATTGGCTCGGATGAGAACTTCTTGGAATTGAACTGCACTTTGAGACTTTTCCTACCTGATTCTTCCTTCTCCCTCTTTCCAGGTTTCAGATTGGCATGGCATGAGTACACTTTGTGCACTTTTAAGATTCAGATAGATAGTCTCTGAAGCCTCTCCTCATCTTTTCTGGCTACTTTGTCCCTCAACAGGGTCCCCCCCATAAATCTTCTGTATGCCTGATTCTGTCTGCTTCTTGGGTGACCCACCTAGGACACAGAAGTACCAGTGGTATCTTCTTCCATTTCTCAAGGCCTCAATCTTTAGACACCCTCAAACTCTCAAGGTACCCCTCTCTGCTCTTTGCTCCCTTGGTCTCTCAAACCCTCATCTCCTCCTCCTCTCCAACTGAGGTGATGAGGAGCTTTAATTCATCTTTCCTTCACATCTTATGGGAATTTTCCAGAGAGAAAAACAATCATCTTCTTGATGTATTTTATTGCTGGTTCCCTCTAACCCCTCCCCTTTCCCTTCCTTCCTTTTTGAAATACTGGGGATCAAACCCAGGGCCTTGCACTGCTAGCTAGGTAAGAGCTCTAACACTGAGCTGCATCCCTAGCACTTTCTGCTTCTTAAGATACAAACATCTGAAGCATCTTCATAAATGCCTTATGACACCTTCTTGTGCTGATTTCCTTGAAGATCAGAACAGGAAGATTTTTTTTTTTTATTCTGAGAAAAGGAATGAAGAGAAAAAAATCATTAACCCTGGAATCAAGGACCCCAATTTATAAATGAGGAAGTTGAGGTGTCCAAAATTAAATAATCTGTTCAAAGTCACACAAATAAAAAGAAGTCTGGAATTAAGGCTTAATCTCAATTCTGCCCTATTCCAAAGACTGAATTCTTTATCACTATATTATATACCACTCTTCATTTCATTATTTAAAAAGGAATATTAGAATCTGAGGTTGGACTGTCACTTAAAAAGAAAAAGAGCGCTGGGGATATAGGGTTGGTAGATCCCTTGCACCAAAACAAACAAACAAACACAACAAAACAAAAAAAAACCCCAACTATCAGAATCTTTAGCCAAAGAAGTTGGGTCTGAAGTTTGACAGCTCACGGTATTTTGGAAAATTGTAATAGGAGTGGTACAAAGGAGATTTTGGGTGCTGGCCAAAGTGGAGTAAACCCCCTGAAACATACCTATATATTCCATGATTACAACTAAAAACTCTTGGCCAAAAAAATTAAAGAACAACCATCCTAGGGCTCTGAAAAATATAAGACTCAGAATTGGATATTCAACACAATATTCAAAATATCCAGGACACAATCCAAAGTTACTCGACAAGTAAGGAACCAGGAAAATGTGACTAATTCTTAAGGGAAAAGACAATCAACAGGTACCAATCCCAAGAAGACCCAAATGTTGGAATTATCAAGCACTTTTCAGCCACCATATTTTTTGCCATTTTTCCATAGGGTAAAGGAAAAACACCAGAAATGAATGGAAAGGCCTCAAATCTGATCTTCTACATTAAGCAATGAAAAAATAAGAGCAAATTAAGCCCAAAGAAATCAAAAGATAGGAAATAATAAAAACAAGAACAAAATCCAATAAAATTGAAAAATAAAAAAACTGAACAAATCCAAAATGAGTTTTGTTGAAAAGGTCAAAAACTTTGACATGCTTCTAGTCAGACAAATGGAGAAAATGGAGAGGAGACACACATTACCAATATCAGAATGAAAGAGGAAATATCACTATAGACCCTACAGACATTAATAAGATAATAAGGGAATCTTATTCATGCCCCAAAAGTTGACAGCTTAGATGATAAAGACCAATTTCTTGAAAAACACAAAATAAAATTTACTCAAGAAATAGACCAGGTACTGTGGCACATGCCTGTAATCCTAGCTACTTGGGAGGCTGAGACAGGAGGATCAGAAGTTCAAGGCCAGCCTCAGTAACTTAGACTGTCTTAAAATTTAAAAAAGAATTAAAAGTGGCTAAGAGTGTTGCTCAATGGTAGAGCACTTATCTGGCATGCACAAGGCCCCCATGTTCAACCTTCAGTAACACACACACACAATGATAACCTGAAAAATACTATAACTGTTAAAATAAATTATTTTGTAGTCAACAACTTTCCAATAGAGAAAACTCCATAAAGCCAGATGGTATCAGTTATGATTGTCGCCAAATACAAAATTGCAAAAAGGAAAAATAATACCAATTCCACCAAATTTCTTTCTGAAAATTTGGTAAAACTAGAATATTCTAACATCATAACCAGAAAAGTATAGTAAGAAAACTACAGAACAATATCTCTCATAAGTATAGATATAAAACACTCAATAAAATATAAGCATCCAACATCCTACAATATATTTTTTAAAAATAACAACATATTAAGACCAAGTAGGACTTATCCCAGGAATTCAAAGCAGAATCAACATTAAAATAATCAATCAATGTAATTCACTGTATTGATAGACTAAACATTGTTCTAGAAATTCTAGTTAGTATAAAGAAGAAAAATAAATAAAAGGCACACAAATTGAAAAGAAAAATAAATCTTTCTCTGTTCTCTTATGATGTGATAGCCTGCATAGAAAAATTTCAAAATATCTACATCTCCCAGAACTAATAAGTAAGCTTAGTTCACAGGATTAAGATCCACATGGAAACATCAGTTATACTTTAATATACTAGCAATGAAAAACTGGGAATCAAAAATTTTAAAACAGTACAATTTATAATAGTATCAAAAGATGAAATGCTTTGATATGTCTAACAAAATATATTCTGTGTTTGTATGCTGAAAACTACAAAACATTGATAAAAGACATCAAAGAACTAAATAAATGAAGACCTATAATACATTTATGGATTGGAAGAGTCAATATTGCTAAAGTTTCTATTCTCTTCAACTTCATCTGTACATTCAATAAAATTTAACAATCAATCAAAGTTCCATCAAGATTTTTTCCTAGATTTTATTGACCAGTCGATTCTAAAATTAACATAAAAGACAAAGGAAATAGAATCACTAAAACATGTCAGAAAAGAACAAAGGTAGAGCACTCAAACTACTTTTGCTCTAAAGCTATAGTTACTGAGATAGTGTGGTAGTGCCAAAACCATACACAAATGTCTATAGAACAGGGTAGAGTCCAAGGATAGACCCACATGAATAAGATCAATTAACTTTAACAAGGTGCACATACTATTAATGGAGGGGGGATGGTGTTTTCAACAAATAGTGTTGTAATAATTGCATGTCCAGATGTAAAGAAGTGAACCTTGACCTGTTATGTCATACCTTGTACAAAAATTAACCCTAAATGCATCATCAGGTCCAAGGTTGTAGTTCAGTGGTAGAATATTTCCCTCAAGTGCATGAGGCACTGGGTTCAATCCGCAATATGGTAAGAAAAAGAAAAAGGATCATTGACTTAAATATAAAACATTGAACTATAAAACTTTTGGGAGGAAATCTTTGTGAAACTGTTAGCATGGAAGACTGAAAAATCACAGATCTGATAAAGTGGGCTCATATCCAGAATACTTTCAACACTCAACAAAAAGAAAACAAGCAGACTGGTTTTTTTGGGTTTTTTTTTTTTTTTTTTTTTTAGGTTGTAAAAGACAGTGGTATTTTGTTGATATTTTCAGATAATTATGGGTATTCTTCTTCAGTGTCACATCAAAATTTGATTAAGTGTTGTCTTTTATTTTTTAATTATTTATACATGACAGTAGAATTCACTTTGATACATGATATATTATGGAGCATAATTTCTCATTCTTCTGGTTATACATGATGTAGAATTCTACCAGTTGTATAGTTAAATATGTACACAGGGTAATAATGTCAGATTAATCCTACTATCCTTTCTATCCCCACATCCTTTCCCCTCCCTTCAAGTAGACCAGTTTTAAAAGCATGTTAAGTATCCCAATAGACACTTCACCAAAGAAGTTATATGAATGGCAAGTAAGCACATAGAAAGGTGTTCAGCATCATTAGACATTACAGAAATGCCAATCAAAACTACAATGAGGCACTACTACATGCCTTACATGAATGGGTTTTATAAAACCAAACCAAACCAAAACAAAGCAAAGCAAAAAGGAAATATCATGTATGAGTGACTATGCAGAGCAATTGAAACTATCTCTGCAGGGAAAGCAAAATGGTACAACTGCTTGTGAAATAGGCAGTTTCTTATAAAAAGTAAACATACACTCACCATATGACCAAGAACTGTCAATCCTAGTTATTTACTCAAGAGAAATAAAAAAAAATTTGTTCACACAAAATTCTGTTAACAGATGCTTATATAACAGTTTTTTTCATAAAAAACCCAAATTGGAAATGACTCAAATGTCCTTTAAGTGGTGAATGGATGAACAAAATATACAATACCCATACAATGAAATAAAAAAGACCTCATCCAGAGCAAGGAATAAATGACTGGTGACCCAGGAATAAGGATCGATCTCATACATCATGCCAAAAGACAGATGCCAGACTTCAAGGACTGCATACCATACTCATTCTACGTTTATGTTTAAATGACATTCTGCATGTAAGGATGGAGGATAGACCCCAGGTTGCCTCTGGTAAGGAATGGCAAAACTACCAAGGGCAACATAGGGAGAGTTTAGGGGATGATGGAAACTGTAGCCATTTAAAACTTACTCTTTTCTTTCAAAGTTTGATACTTTCAGTATATGATATAAAGTGACAAGAGACAGACAATAGGAAAAAGAACACACAAAGTTTACTACATGCCTAAGGCAAAGAGGGGCAAGATAGCTGACCCTTATAGAGGGCTTGAAGGATTGCAGTCTTGGGCTTCTGGGCCAAGGGAGGTGGCCCAGTCTATAGGAGATTAGGGGGTGGGGGAGGGGATGTGCACCACAAGTAAAGGTTGTCCTTTTATGCAGATGAAGTCTCTGAGATCACAGCCACTTTGAGCGATCTATGCTGGCTGTCAGACATTCAGACAGTCAATCTCTTCTGCAGAAGAATTCTTCCTAATCAGAAGCGGGTGGGGTAGATATTATAGTGAAAAGCCTCCACCTGCATTTGCTATTTACTAATATAGATGGATGTATATTTCTTTTTACAAAACGACAGCTTCTCAGAGTCATTTTCATATCTGCAGAGGTCTGTGGTTTCTCTGAATAACCAATTTGAAATATGCCAAAGAAATATATTTGGAGTAGGGTATTTTACTCTTTCACAGAACTCTTTTGTATTTTGATTGTGGTAGTGGTTACACTACTCTATGTATTTGCCAAAACCCATAGAACTACACTTTAAAAAAGTAAAATCTACTGCAAATTAAAACAATTAATAAAATGTCAACTTTTTTTCAGTACTGGGGATTGAACCTGTGGATATTCTACCATTGAGCTATATCTCCAACTCTTTATTTTTCACTTTCAGACAGAGTCTCACTAAGTTGTGAAGGCTGACCTCAAACTTGTGATTCTCCTGCCTCAGCCTTCCATGTCACTGAGATTGCAGGTGTGGGCCACTACTCCTGGCTAAAATGTATTTTTTGTAATTAAAAATTTCAAAGTTCATACAGTACTTCTTACATTTCTTCTTTACATTGTTGCCAACAAATTGGGATTTGCATATCTGTTAGAAAAGTGTGATGTGTTGGAATTTTAAAGAAATGCTGAAATCCAAGAGTCAGGGTTTGATGGTTCAGGGTGTAGGCCTCAAAGAAGGTCTGGAAAACTTTCAACTTAACTAATTGTTACTAGAGGAGGGGGGGAAAAAAAGCATAATTTTCCATTGTCTGAAACTCTGCCCCAATATATTCTAGGTAAAGTTCCTCCTTACATCTTCCTAGGAATTCTTCTGCTGTTTTCTGAGATACCAGGGGTTATAACTTCCCCTTCTTTTCCAAAGCCACACAAGGGAATTTCCAGGCTAAAAGGGCCTAGGGAGGAAGCTGAATCTCACAGCTTCCCTCCCCTAAACCTTAACAAACAGAACCCCGAATAAATAAAGCAAAGTCAGAAGGAAATAAAAACAAAACACAAACTATAAATCTCTCAAAATCTCACATACCCAAAGTAATAAAACTAAGGAAAAAAATTACACAATACAGACATAGAAATTATCCTACAAATGTGAGCACATAATTGCTGCCAAAAAATCTTTCAAAAAGGGCAACTGGAGTTAAAGAAACAAGATTCCAGAAATAAGCCAGAATTCTTAATGCTGCCTGACCCTTCATCTCCAATCTCCTAAACTGCAAAGGAGAAGAAAGAACCAGGAGAGAGCCCTGGGGGAAATCACCGAGGAATACCTTCTAATTACAGAAAAAATAGGAAAATAGACTGTTACCAGTGGTTTCGAAAACAGATACAGAAATATGTCTTCCACACCCCTACCATACCCAGGCTCCCGAAGGCAGGAAAACCCAGCTGGCATCGTTTTGATGTTTTCTGACTAGAAAGCTCAGCTAGAGGGCACATAGCACAATCATGTGGCCGGTTGCTCTAATTTTCTCCAACCATATACAGGGATTTAGAAAATAGATGACTGCTGTCTGGTCTGAAAACATGTCAGAATGTCTCACTACCTTAGGCTGCACAAGACTGATTTCCATCTACTGCAGTGAAAAAGAACTAGGCGCCAGAGGCAAAAACTGCTCTCATTTCAAAGAGAGTACCAAGGACCTTCCTGTCATACTGCTGCCTACCTGTTGATGATGGACCTCCTGATTCACCCAGAAACACTGTGATATGCAGCAGGCATTGCCTCTCTGGTATTCTGGGCAGCTGCCCAGAGGTGTCACCAAACTGTTGCCCAACCCCTGGAGAGGCAAGAAACCTAGTGAATGACTCATATCAACTCTCCCTTCATCTCCTGCCACCAAGGACTGTGGTTAGTAAGTTTTCTGTTCCTGTGACAAAATACCTGAGATAATTAACTTAAAGGGAATAAAGGTTTATTGTGGTTCACTGTTTCCGAGTTTTCAGTCTTTTGTTGCTTGACCCTATTGCTTTGGGCCTGTGGAGGCATAACATATCATGGTAGGAATATGTGGCAGAGGATGCCCGTTCACCTTGTGGTGGCTAGGAAGCAAAAGAGCAAGACAGGAAGGGCAGGGGTTCCAGTATCCCTTTTAAGGGCACAACTAACTCCTGCTTTCAGCAGCCAAGTCAGCAAAGCTACCTAGATCCTCGTTGCTGGATTCAGTCCCCTATTCACATAAGAGATAAAATACATAAAAAAGAAAAATGAGTTTACTTGTAGTTTTAGCCAAAACTGAGGAGAAGCAGCTAGCCTATCTCCATTGGTCCTGTAGAAGTTGTTAAATTTATAGAAACAAAAACCAGGAAGTATATAAATATCATATATATGTATATATATTAGATTTAGCTAGTTTCTGCTAGCCAGAGAAAATGTCACAATGCTTACTTTTCCACCTTGGCGGGCACTGCCTGGGTTTTGGAAGCAGTTTTTCAGTTTCCATTCTCAGCAGAAAGAAACTCCAGATGAGAAAAGCAGTTATCAGGAAGTTGCTTTTCATTTTAAAGGGGGCTCAGTTTCACTTCGACTAGGCCTCACCTCCCAGAGGTTCTGACACTTTCCAATATTGCCATGGAGGGGGACCCAACCCTTAACACTTGATCAAACTGCAGCAAGTCCAGATGGCTTGCAGGGCTTACCCCAAAAGTCTCGTGTCAGTAGAAGAAATTACATAGGAAGCTTAAACTGCCAGTGTCAAGACTGGTCTTTGAATTGCCCTAACACTCTTTGAAGTGCGTGTGTCTCTGAAAGGTGCAGTCTGCCCTCAGAGCCAGATTCAGAATCCAATTCCAGGAAAAAGAAAAAAAAAAAAAAAAATCTAACTGTATGTCGCTGGCTCTTTGCGGTTCCAAAATCCATGGATATTTGTCACCGCCTACAGCAACAACTTGCATGGGTCTTATGGGTGGTGGAGTGGAAACTGAGGCACTTCTATCTTTCTCTTTGGTGCGCTGCTTTCTTGCTTGTTTATAGAGGGTAGAGGAAATGAGGTTTACTTGCTTTGAGAGGAGAGAGAGAGAGACTTTGCTTATCAGAGAGAAAGCGACTTTGCGTAAAAGAGACTTTGAGAGAAGGACAGACTTTGCTTAGAGGAAGAGAGGACTTGCTACACCTTGCTTAAGGTCTACTGCTCACTGGTGCATCCTGCATCCTGTGAACTAAGGGTGTGTCTACCTAAGGTGCCCTAGTGATGCGTCTCAGTTCTCTGTTCCGCGATCTGCCTTCCGCCACTTCCCCTACTCGCTGCTGCCGTGCGTGTGTCTAGCTGCTTCAGTGTGTCTTCTTCTCTGGCTACTGCCCAGCCGCGTGTCTTCTGCTACTGCTTTTCTGGTAATGGCTGGTGTGTCTCTGTCTCGCTCTGCCTACGCTTATATCACCTCCAGGAGGCGGCCACGCCTCTTACGCAAAGATTAGGTGAGAGGCTCGGAGCAGGCAATTAGTGTTGGAGAACACATGCGCATACATTGTGTGCGTGGACAAGAAAATCACCTGAGTGTGCTTATGTCCATTAACCTCCTCGCTGCCGATGTGATCAGGCGCCAACCCCCGCCGCCAATATGGCACAGCCCCCAACAATTGTAGTGTAGTGGTAGTTTTTCCTTCTGCTTCTATGCACTTTAAAATACTTGCTCTAAACAAATAACAGACAAAACAGCATGAAAGAAAGTCAAAAGTTTCATCAAATTGCATTGTGCAGTTTAAAAACAAAAATCAGAAAAGCCAAAAAGCAAAACAGTACTCAAAGTCTTCTCTTGACATCCTGCCCTCACTTCTCTTCTGTTCCCGTGAATCGGTCACTTGAATCTCAGCTCTTTTGTTTCAGTCACGTAGGGTTTTAAAGACCTGTGGTCAGTCTCAGGCAGGACTGAGGTTTTCTGAGCTCACTAAGGCCCAGGGGACTGAGAACTGAACCCCCAGCTTCTTCTATGGAGAGGCTGGCCCAACCGTGTGGGTGAACTGATGCATGGGTAGGGTCGGAGGCAAAGCAAGCACAGGACTGGCTATGCACAGGCGCTAGCTACTCTGTGAGGATTTGGATGTGAAGTGTCCCCAAAAAACTCATGTGTGAGACAATGCAAGAAGATTCTGAGGAGAAATGATTGGGTTGTGAGAACCTTAACCCAATCAGTGAATTAATCCCCTGATAGAGATTAACTGAGTGATAACTGAAGTGGTAGGGTGACTGGAGAGGTGGGAATCAGGGATGTGGCTTTGGGGTATATTTGTGTATCTGGCAAGTGGAGACCTCTCTCTCTGCTTTCTGATCACCATGTGAGCTGCTTCCCCGTGCCACACTCTTCTGCCATGATGTTCTGCCTCACCTCAAACCCGAGGAATGGAGCCTGCTGCCTATGGATTGAGATCTCTGAAACCGAGAGCCCCTAAGTAAACCTTTCCTCCTCTACAGTTGTTCTGGTTGGGTCCTCTCCTCACAGCGGTGGGAAAGCTGACTAAAACGTACTCTCATTGCTGCTTCTGCACTGTGAGCAGGCAGCAATTTTGGAATATTGATTTCCTGTTTAAGAAGCACGACCCTTCTGAGTTTCATTCTCTGGTATTAAAATTGTCCTGAATTTCTTCTCCTCCCACCCACCCTTGACCATCGTGAGAACTCTGGCTACGGTCAGTGTCCATCAGAGACGGGGGGTTCACCTTGCCAAAACTTGTTTGAACACCTGGAGTTCAAGTCTCCTGACTCAATTCACATTTTTCTTGAATTGGTCATGTAATGAACAGAACAGAATATCTCCATGGGCAGCATTGCATCTAATTAAAACCCAGAATGGACTTATTTTCTTTGGGCTGGGGACATGACCCAGTTTTAAACCCAGAGGGAGGCCTTCTTTTCAAGGTCAATACATAGTTATTCACTGCACAGAAACACTCCGCAGAGGTGAGAAGGGGGCTGAAAGCCAGCCTCATCTCCACTTTCAACTTATGTCTTGTCACTCTGGAGTTGTATGTATTTCTAACTCCCTCCCCAAACATCCAAGGCTGTTGTGACTCCTCCACTGCTCGGCATGATGAGTTCCTCTCTCATTCTGCCTCCTGGGAGAACATGAGGTCCAAGAACATGAACTTGGGCTCAGTCCCCATTATGCACACCCACAGTAGTTACTCAGTTTTGTGTTTTGTTGACTCCAGTTGAGTCTCTTTAGGAGAAAAGGCAAGAGTTGGGAAATGAAAGGATGTTCTGATACTAGGAGGGTTGGATTCTGCCCGACATTTCAGCCACACTTGTTAATCGCATAAGCTGTTTTCTATTTAAGAGAAATCGCTCTTGACCGCTGGCGTCACAAATGCCTTAGAAAGGGCTCGCATCTGTCTACTATTATATCTTTCCCTTTGAAGTTTTCTGTTGGAGAATGAAATTTAACCTTAAAATACATGGGTGCCTCCCTTCACTGCACATGCAGAGGGTCTTCATTAACAGGATAACCACTATCAGAGAAAACAAAATGAAGGTCCAGAGGGAGACATTTCAAGAAAGAAAATAAAAAGTGGCTTGATCTCAAAATAAAATAGAATTATGAAAAGATTTATTTTACCTTTAAAATCTAGCATATAGTTGCAATTACTCTGAAAATCAATAAAGATTGAATTATATTAATACAGAGATGGCATAAAATTTTTTTCAGAAAAAAATGTGTGATTGTTTGATATGACTTCCTTCTCTTTACATTTGATTCATTTTTCTTCTTTCCCTTACATTTGATTCTTGCTCCATGGTCAGAAGAGTCAGTTTTGCAAAAACATGCAATCATTTGATCAATTTCATTAACTCATAGAGATCCAAATCATTCTTTTTTGAAGCACCTATCATGTCATTAATCTAATGAATCTCTTCAACTGTTAACTGGTGTTTTGTATTTTTTATTGTGTTGTTTATTCTATCAAAATGAAACATTTTAAAATGCATTTACCTTCAACTCTATTTTTTAAATGTTAAGATCATTACATTTGCCACCCCCAATTATTACTGCTTGATAAATAATAATTTTTTTTTTTTTTGTACCAGGGATTGAACCCAGGGGCGTTAAACCACTGAGCCACATCCTCAGCCCTTTTAAATATTTTATTTAGAGACAGGATCTGGCTAAGCTGCTTAAGGCCTCACTAGGTTGCTGAGACTGACTTTGAACTCATGATCCTCCTGCCTCAGCATCCCAAGCCACTGGGATTACAGCTGTGCACCACCAAGTCCTGCATTTTTTTTTTTTTTTTTAGTATGGTCCTGGAATTGCATCCAGAGTCTTGGCCATGCTAGGCAGGTATTCTACTATTGAGCTATATCCCCAACCCTTTTTAAATAATTTTTTTGAGAAAGGACCTCGCTATGTTGCTAAGTTCCTCAAATGGACTCCAACTTGGGATCCTCTTGCCTCAGCCTCCCAAGTAGCTGGGATTCCAGGCCTGCATACTGCACTCAGCTTGCTGAATAATCTTTAATCACACACCTATGACCTGTGCAATATTTTCCCAGTACTTTATTTTGAAATCTTTTTTTCTTCTACTACAAAAAGATACAGTGAATTTCTCACCCCCCATTCCCAGAATCTGGTGTTATAGAGCACAGTGCCAAGGAGAGAAAACTCTTCCTGGAATGGATCTGTGGCCCCTGAGTTCACATAAACTTGACTCTGTACTTGCAGGTCAGAGTTTTGGGTCCTTTAAAAATGGCATTTGAGTATGATCATCTCAAAGCATCTATGGCTTTAAATTAAGAGTAGCAACCCCAGCGATTGCTTATTAGCCTTTTACTGTACACTAGCCAGTGCACTGAGTGCTTTTATAGATAGGTCACTCAAGCCTCACAACATTCCAATTAATTCAGTTCTATGATTAATCCTATGATTAATCTCATTTCAAATATGAGAAGAGTGAGGCTTAGAGAGTTGAAGGACTTTAAGTTATCCAGCTGTTGGCTATTGGCTATTCAAATGCACTGAGTCCTTGTCTCACCTGGTCTGCATCTGCTTCATTCTGTCAAGTTCCTGTATTGTCATTCATGTTCTGTCTTCATATGGATGCCAAGTCCCTTTCATAAGGACCCCCCCCCCCCTTTTTTTTTGGTACTGGGGATTGAGCTCAGGGCACTCGACTACTGAGCCACATCCCCAGCCCTGTGTTTGTATTTTATTTAGAGACAGGGTCTTGCTGAGTTGCTTAGCGCCTCACTTTTGCTGAGGCTGACTTTGAACTTGAGATCCTCCTGCCTCAGCCTCCCAAGCCACTGGAATTACAGGCATGCGCCCCCACCCTTGACTTTACAGGGACTCTAATGCCCAATCCTCTTGCATTCCCTAAATCTTCCCTAATTCTGCTTCCTCCCTGTTAGTTTAACCCAAATCCAACTGGGGTCCCAAGCAGCTCAGTCTATGAGTATTGTGGTCAAAGAGAGGAACTCCACCAGGAAACAATTTAATCAACTCTGCTTGTAAATCTCTACTCAGTCTTTTATGGAAATGACATAAGGCTTAGCAAATGTTCTGACGCGCTCCTCTCCACCACTGCTACTCTCCTCCTCGTACCAGTTCTCCAGGACTTCTCTTCTCTCTTGCCCCAATTCTCCCTGATTCTCAGGCAGGGCAACTTTCCTATTTCTTTTCTTCCTCATCTTTTTTCATCCCAGCTGTTTGATTATGTAGATCAATTTTACCTCTCTGGTGTCTTGATTTTTATTTTGTCCTTCCTCTATTATCCAGACCCAGCACAATCAAGGCCAGCCTATGACCCAGAAAGTGAAAATCCTTTTTCCTGAAAACCAGGGGGTGGGGAGGGGTTGAAAATTCCTAGACATGAAGGAGCCCTTGTCTCACCTGGTCTGCATCTGCTTCATTCTGGCAAGTTCCTGTATTGTCATTCATGTCCTGTCTTCGCATGGATGCCAACCCAAGTCACTTTCATAAGGACTCTCTTTTTTTGAGTCTCTGTAGCGTTAGTGAGATGAATGGAGCCTCCCTTGGAGTCAGGGTGGCTTTGTGCTCCTGGCAGGAAAGGAGGAAATATCTCAAAGCAAGATTTCCTGGTATGTGTCCCTCTCGCATCTTTGCTAAAATATCCGGCTCCCTGTGCACAGGGTCCCATTCATTTTTAAAGATGTTAGCCTCCATTCAGCTTGGTGGGCCACCCACGGGCTCCACCACTGAGCAGGTGTGGTGGAGGGAGGTGGGGCGGCTCAGGCCCTGACAGCCAGAACCAGCATTTTCATCTTCTCCAAGCAGCAAAGCAGCAACTCTCCCCTCCTGCCTGCAGACTTTTTATACCAGCAATAAGACAACTCTGGGAAGCTCATCTTGCATTAACTCCAGGGAGTAATCATCTAATCACATTCCAGGCTGATTTGAGGCACTCATCTGGACCAAATGCCTCCCTGCACCCCGGGAGTGGCTTTATGAGGCAGCAGCCAGGCCCCATCGAGCCTTATTGCTTAATTAAAAACAAATTCCCCAGTAATTTATTTTTTATTTTATTTTATTTTATTTTTTTAATTTTTTGCTTTTCCTTAAAACCTTCATCCACACAAAGAGTGAGGGAGAAGCCAAGAGTCAGGGTAGGAAGTCATAGCTATGGTTGCTGTGCCACTTGGGTTGGGTTGACAGTAAATGAAAGACATCCTGCAGGGCCAGACCCTCAGAGCCCTTAGAGTAAGGGATGCAGCAGGAAGGACATAGGACAGGATGCCTGGCTTTTATTAAGCCATGTCATCCCTCATCCCTGACTCCCAGTTTTAGCATGACTGCCCTGGGCCCTTCAAAATGCCATTGTCATTGGGGTCTTCATTTCTTGACCTGCCCAGGGTTATTAGAGAAACCTTAGTGCCACCCCTGAAAGGTCCTTTGTGCCTCTTCTGGCTGTGCCAGTGCCTGTTGTGCCCTTCAAGGGTACATTCTGATCCCTAGGAAAACCGAGTTGGGGTCCAGGAGCCTGGGCATCCATAGCCCTGCCCTGCCTAATAAGCCCTGGTTGATTCGGGGCCCCTATTTTCTCTGGGCCTGTTTCCCCAGCTGAACAAAGAGGTCAGATTCCATTTGTCTCACAAGGCAACGAAGGGATCAAAGAGGACATCGGAGTCACATAGTAGCCAGGACTGCCCTTACACTTGCAGGGAAGGAGGAGACAGCACTGGTGCCAGATGGTAATAAGCAAGGAGACAGAGTGAGTTTGTTTGTGAATGGACAGTAGCACTGAAGAGCACATACTCTAAACACCCACCAACACACACACACACACACACACACACACACACACACACACACACACAGTGAGCATGGATTTTGAGACTGGGATCTAAAGTGGGGAATCTAATCTTGGGGACTGAGCCTCCAACCTGTGGGATCTGACCCTATCATCTCCAGGTTTAAATTAAATTAAATTGAGGATACCCAGCAGGTGTCCTCTGCAAAACTGATGAACTGATTACCTACTTGCTGGTGGGAAGAAATCGCCTCACATCTGGTGCCAGAAGCCCTCTATGCTGATTGCAGTGTAAGGAGAAGAGTGAAAACAGGCACTTTGTTTTTTGAACACAGAAGCCAAGATGCCAGAGTTCAAGTTCCAACACTCTCTTGGGCAAGTGATATAACCTCTCTTGACCTCAATTTTCTTATCTAATGATAGCCCCATAACTCAACCTCCTTAGGTTGTTGTAAGGAGTAAATTAGTTAATGCATGCAAAGTACTCAGAAGATGCCCGGCAAGTGCCCTCTGTGTGTACATCTATGAGTGGGTGCATATGTGCATGCACATTGCATAGGCTTTGTGAGCTTGTGCATGTACTTGTGAAGGGTGTTTGTGTACATGCACTTGTGTGCATGTGCATAGAGCAGGCCTAAACCAGTGCATGTGATGTGTACGGGTGTACAGTTTGTGTGCCCAGGGGTGTGACTGGGAGCTGCTCACCTCTCAGTTAAGGGTCCCCCAGAATCTGAACAATAACTGACACAGAACACAAGATGCTCATGCACACACATCAGCACTGTCCTCTAGAGGCCTAGTTTGAAAGATTTCTCTGCTCTGGGGTTTGGGGCATGATTGTAGCAAACAAGGAGGTGTAAGCTTTCCTTGTCAGCTGTTGGGCTTTTCTTTCCCTCAGGACTCTGCGGGGAGCAGGGGGAATGTTCTGGAAGGATCCAGGTCCCTTCAGTTTTCTAACTGGTTGAAGATCATGCAGCTCGCTACATGAAGAGTAAGACAGTGAGGCCAGAACTTGACGGGGGCCTGGGTGAGAAGAAGAGCTCTGACGTGTGGGACAAACCAAGTGCCTGTGGCAGGGGTGGTGGGAGAATCCAAGCATCACAGGACTAAAGGACACAGGCCAGGTGCCTTCCCTGAGCTTTATCAGGGGAGGACCACAGTGTGGTTCCTGGTTCTGAATCTAAAGCAGGGCTCTTTCCTCTGTACCTCCCAGTGGGAACTCACCTGGACTCACCAGGTTAGCTAGCATTCTCTCACTGAGCTACATCCTCAGCCCTTTTTATTATTTTCTGTTGATACAGGGTCTTGCTAAGTTGCCCAGGCTGGCCCTGAACTCAAGATCCTCCTGCCTCAGCCTCCTGAGTAGCTGGGATTACAGGTATGCAACACCATGCCCAGTTTATTTATTTTAAAAAGTAAATAGATTGGGGCTGGGGTTGTGGCTCAGTGGTAGAGCACATACCTAGCATGTGTGAGGCACTGGGTTCAACTTTCAGCACCACATAGAAATAAATGAATAAAAATTAAAAAAAAAAGTGAATAGATTTACATACTTGATAAAGAAGCAGGAACCTCTTAATGAGCCCAGAGGGCCTGACTCAAGCACTCTCACCAGAACCATCTCAACAATGAGCCATGCCTGACTCTGCCTCCCATCACCACAGAAAGACTAGCTCTGCCTGCTTTTTGATTTTCTATCAAAGGAACCAGATACTAAATCGTTTCCTGTCTTCTTTGTCTCAGTGTTGTTTGTGAGTGTTACCCATGTTGTATGAGCAATAGTTTATTCATTCACATTACTATATAGATTTCTATTATATGAATATACTACCCTTTATTTGTCCATTTGTTCTGGCTGAACATCTGGCTTACAGTTTGGAATATTGGTAGTAGTTCTTATGAATGTTCTAGAACTTGTATTTGGGTGAACATATGGGTTCCTTTCTTATGGCTAAATATCTGAGAGTGGAATTGCTGGGCCAGAGGGAATGCATTTTTCTGCTTTTTTTTAAAGATAGCCATTCAGAGTTCCAAAGTATTTGTATCAATTTCACTAACCAAATAGAGCACAGGAGAGTTCCAGTTGCTCAAATTCCCACTAGACCTTGACATTATTTTCTATTTTCATTGTAGCCATTTTTGTGGGCTTATACTAATTATGTATGAGGGTTTTAATTAGAGTTTCTTCAGAGACAAATGAGGTTGAGTTATTTTTTATATGCTTATTAGCCATCTGGATCTTCTGCACATTTTTTCTATTGTCTTAACTACTTTTCCTTATTGATTTGTGAAAATTAAAAAAAAAACTATTATGGGTATGAATTTATTATTGCATATATGTATATGTAATATCTACTCTGTGGCTTGCCTTTTCTCTCATTTAAGGCAGTATGGGATATTTGTTCTTTTGTTTGTTCGACTGTCATTTTTTTTAATGAGTCAGGGTCTTGCTAAGTTGACCAGGTTGGCCTCAGAGACACCATCCTCCTGCCTCAGCCTTCTGAGTATCTGAGATTACAGGCATGTGCCACTCTGTCCTATAAGATGGTGTTTTTTTGTTTTGTTTTTTTTTTCTTTTCTTTTCTTTTTTGGTACTGGGGATTAAACCCAGGGGCTCGTTATCACTGAGCCACATCCCCGGTTCTTTTGATTTTTTATTTTGAGACAAGATCTCACTAAGCTGCTGAGGCTGGCCTGGTACTTGCAATCCTCCTGCCTCAGCCTCCTGAGCTGCTGGGATTACAAATATGTGCCACCATGCCTGGCAAGGCAGTGTTTTAATGAAAAAAAAAATTATTTTATTTTAATATTAGATAGTACACTTTTTAAAGTCAAACTAGAAGTACACAGTGAGATTTTCAGTTGCTGCATGGATCTTTCATCTCCACTTTGCAATTATGCCTTTGTCCAGTTAGCTAGGTGTGTCTCACTTTAGCAGCGAGGACTCCTTAAAAATCACAAGTAATATACACTTCTTCAACTCAAAATCACATTTTCCATGGGACTTTAATTTAAAAAATCAGGGCTGAGACTTCTAGAAATAATTTTGTTCCTATGATAAAATAAAATCACGGAGAAAAAGTGGCAAACCTTTGCATGACAAGTCCTGATTTTGCAGAAATGAGCGTGGTTTATATTGGGGTACAAACTGGGAATAGCTGGTTCATAGAACTAAAAAGAAAACAGAGTTCTCTTTTCTACCCTTGCAATTCTGATTGCCTAAAAACTCGCCTCCTGGGGTTGCAATTTTGGCAGGAGAGCTGAGCCCAACACTTCTCCTTTCTCTCCCCTGCCTTTGCTCTCCTCTCGTGCCCATCATCACTTCAGAAATAAGAGCCAAGTGGCCAAAATCAACTCTTGAAAGATTGTAATCAGGAGCAGAGATCTTGAGCCACTTCAAAAAGAGGCAGCCTTTTCTGGGAAATTTAAGGGTCATTCATTAGCATCTGCAGAAAAACATTCCGGAGAAGAGACCCTGCAAAAGGCTGTGGTCACAAAAGTTAAAGCCTGGTAGCCACATTGGGCTCAAGGGATACCTGGAAAGGGGCCCTAGGGAGTGACCATCAGCAAAGGCAGGCTGGAGGGACTATAATGTAGCTGCTCCACTTTCCTTGGAGTTGTTGGCAGGGCCTGGTAAGAGTCTAGAATTACCCTGCTGAATTAGTGGAGGTTTGTGGGGAAAGTAGTGATTTCAGAATCAGAGATTCAGGTTCAAATCCCTACAGTCCCATCTTGCCAGCTGAAGCCAAATTCCTGAGGCTCATGGGTGAATTTCGATGTTTAGAATTGCTAAGATTTGAAGGAATTATCTATACAGTACCTGTATTGGCTCAATTAACGCTAGTGCTATAGGAAGCAGTTTGGTTCCTGGCCCAGACCCTGTAAGTTACAGTTCAACAGCCACTCTCTGTGTCTGTTTACCTGTGGCATCCTCCAAAGCTCCAGGGCATACCTGTGTTCACCTGCATGGTGATCCAGAAGTGACAGAGAATCAATACCTCTGGGACCAACTGGCATTGGTGGAGAAATCCCCCAGCTCCCTCGCCCTACCTGAGGGATAACTCAGGTGGGTATTTTGTGCAGTCTCCCAGAGTCCCAGTGGGATTCAGCTCCAGTTGTGCACAGGAACTTGGTGGGTGACACTCCCTTTATTGGCTACCTTTCCTTCGCTGTATCACTTCCCCCCTCCATTGCAAGTGTTTCTGTTTACTTCCAAAATAAATGACCTGTATTAACATCCTTGACTCAGGGACTTTTCCCAGGTAAGCTCAAATTAAGACAGTTTCTTTACCCCTGTCTTCTCTTTCCTCTCCTACTATTGGATCAGCAAAAATTTGATGCCACCCTATGCCTCGTCTTCTCACTTAAACCAAGTATCACAGAGCTATGTAGACATCTTTGCCTGTTGCTTTTGCCTGCCAGCATTATTTCATCCTTCTGGAAGAAATGCCTGTATTTTTTTGGGAACTATATCTTTCTCTCTCTTCCTTCCTTTGCTTCAGAGAAAACTGATCCTTGTCTTGGCTTAGAGATGGACATATGGTGTGAATCTGGCTGGTTAGAGAACGGTGTTTTCTAGCTGCAGTTGGTGCAGGGACCTGCACATGTTCTAAGGTAGACCAGTGAAGATCTACCTCGGGCCCTTTGCTGGTAGTATTGGGAAAGAGATACCTGTTACCCTGGGGAGATGAGCTGTTCCAATGGGAACTAAGTGCCTCCCAGGATCACTTGGCAAGAAATCCCAACTAAGAGTAAAGTTGTCATGGAAGAAAATATAATTGAGGTGGAGACAGACAGATTCCTAACAATATCTTTGAACCCTCGAATCCAGCCATGTCAGAAGTTACAATGGCTTCTGATTACATAACCAACATATCACCCCCCACACACATGCACCTTTTCTTTTTTCTTATAGCATAGTTCAGATTTTGAGTTTGATTTCTACACTTTCAATTGACCAACTAGTTCAATCCTGCTCAGCTTTCTGATCAGGAGGAGGGGATGTGTGGTCTTGATTGAGACCTTGCATCTTTGCACCTTTCTGGGGTGAAAGATTTTCCATCGGTGACATTGGTGGAAAGCTACTACCTCCAAGGGTTGCTTGAGTAAGGAATGCGTCTGTGTTCTTCCAGTGGTGAGGATATTTTCAGCTTCAAGTAGCAGAAACTCCAAATTGAATTGGCTTAAATGAGAAGGAATCTCGCATAACAGGAAGTTAAGAAGAGAGATTTTCAGGGTTGCTTGACTGAATGGTTTGGCCATGTTCTCAAGGGTGCTGTTTCTAATCTGTTTCTCTGCCTGGGGCTGTATCTGCATGGTGACTTTCCTTCAAGACTGGCTTCTGGTCTCCAGGTGGGGCAGAATTCCATGTTCTCGGTTAGACAGGGCACACCCTAGAGGAAAAAAAGGGAGTTATAGGTTCTAGTTCCCTGCCTCCTTTTTGGAAATAAAGAAACCTTCCTTTAGCCCCAGTAGAATTTTGTAAGTCAGGATACACTAAGTTATGCAGCAGTAACAAAAAATTTCAAGGCATTAGTGACTTAAAGCAACAGACATTCATTTTCCACTCAAATTACCTGCTGCAGCAGGTCAGTAAAGGAGCTGTGTTACTGAAGTCTCTCAGGGACTCAGACTAATGGAGGAGAACCATCTGCAATGTTGTTGGTGACTGTGCTGTGGGGAAGAGAGCTCTAGAGGGTATCATGCCAGCAGGTAAATGCTCTGGTTTAGAAGTCACATGCATGGCTTCTCCTCAGAACTCATTGGCCAGGGTTGATTATTCAACCATTCAACCACGAGAGGACCAGGAAACATCTTCCCCCACCAGAACTGGAGAGATATTGGGCAAATAGCACTAACAACTGCTCACATTGTCGGGATAGGGCCCACAATAATTTCTAAACCAGTCCTTGACAAGGAGTGTTGGACCGCCTTGGCAGGCTTAGAATCATTGTTTGGAGGGCACATGAGTGCTGGCTGATCAACCACGAGGACCTTCATAGTCTATAAATATGTCTTTAAAGAGCAAGAAAAGCACTGTGAGGATATTCTCTGTGGAATGAACCAGGGGAGAGAGGTGTGATTGGTCATAAGGAAGATGTCCTTGGCCCCAGGCTGTGACTCTGCACTCAGTTTTCTACCAGAGTGAAATCTCCCTCCAAAATGAATTTGGGTGCCTGGTGGATGTGAACCCTCTGCAAGAGTCTGATTGACACTCGGAGTCCTTGTAGTCAGCGGGTGGAGGCTGCTCCTGGTACTGGTTGTGACACTGTCCTACGTGTTGTTCCTGAGCTCACGGGGATGATTGCAGAGCAGGCAGCTCAGGGATCAATGATAGAGTTCTATCAGAAAAGCAGAGCCACTGGGAGACTAGATATAAAAGATTTTTCCAGGACTTGACCTCATCCTATGGTGGGAGCCAGTTCAATAGCCCACAGAAAGCGGTTGCTTCTGGGTCTGGTGCTAGAGCCTACAGCACACTGTGGGCAGGCAGTGGGAAGCGAAGATGTAGCATCTGAGGACAGACTGCACCTCTAGGTTGGAGCTGCATCAGCCTCTCACTGTCTCCCTGACTCCAGCCTCACCCAGGAGGGTGTCCTTTGGAAGAGGCGTCTTCACAGCCCAGGGACTGGAGAAGCTGCGGAAAGGCCTGGTAGGAAGGAGATGCAGGAGCCATGGCCTGGCTACCTCCTGTGCCGCCCCATGAGCCAGAAGACCCACCCAGCATCACCCACTGACCTCCAGAGCACTAAGAATCACTAAGAAGGCTGTAGCCTCACTTTTGCTTCCATATCTCAGCAAGATGTCTCTTGGGGCTCAACCAGGGGAAACTGGGACCCACATGGAAAAGGATACTGGGAAATGTAGTTTCAGTCCAGGAGGGTTGATAGATAACCAGCCCACCAAAGAAACTCCTTCTCAGGTCTGTTCCTTCCTTCAAAGGCTCAAGGGAGCTCTTATTATTATTACTGCCACCCAACATCCATCCTTCCTTCATTTTGTTTTATTTTTCCTCCCTTCCTTTAAATATAGCGCCTTGATTTCCTTCAAAGGACTATCCCCTTTCCGGACAACCAATTCAGGTATTGCCAGGGCAGAAGCACACGATCCAGGCCTAGTTAATCAGTATCCTAGATGATTAACCAAGGCACACTGTGATGTCATCATGGGGATGGGGACCTGACATAAAGGGTCAAATCAGGACAAAGGCATTCTGGGACTGGAGCAAGTGTTCCCAGAAATATCTTTCTTCTTTTCAGCTAGGCTTGAGCTAGACTAAGGGAATGCAAAGCTTGAGCAAACATCTTTAAACTATGAAGGAAGAACCTGTCTGAACAAGGAGGTAAAACAGATCAAAGATATAGTGAGACAGAAGGGAAACTGAAGATGTTGTTTCATTCCCTGGATCAAACCATTCCTGAAGGCAGTTCTACTCTGACCCTTCAATTTTGGGGTCTCTTAAATTCTCCCAGCTTGGGTTTGGTTGTGTTTCTTGTAACCCAAATAACCTCAACTGATGCACCCAATGGCTACTGGTCAAAGTAAGTGAGTGTCTCTTGGAATAGCAATTGAGAGATATGTCCACTTGGGGCCACAGTGTAAAAGAGGCCACCATGGTGCTCCTGAGACAGAGCAGATAGATCGTGGGCTTCTGCAGAGGGTAATGGTATAAGAAAATCTGGACTGGAGTCCAGCTCCAACCCTGTCAACCTGCAACTCATCAGCTTGTCCCCCTCCCTCTTCTGAACACCATATCCCTATTTGTCTAGTTGTTATTGTCCCTAGTGCCTGGTGTTGCTAGAGAACTTTCTAGAATAAACCCGATTCATTGCTCCCTTGTGTCTAGTGACTTCCATTGTTATATATAACCGAAATGAAATTTTGGGAAACAAGTGACCTGACACACACACAATGTGTTTTGGTATTTTATTTGGTACTCTATTCTATTTCATAAGAAAGTGATTGTCACCACCAGCTATATTAATGACAAGAGCTGTTAAAAAAGTTGTGACGCACAGCTTGGAAACATTAGCCCAAAGCACTGTAACTGCAAGGCATGCTTTGACATGGACCCAGCTTGTGTGTGGATCCCGGGTCGGGTGGTCAAGGGAGACCTCTAAGAAGCACAGTCTGCCACAGAGATGGCCCTGAAATGACTCACAAGTGCCTGGTGAGACAGTTGTGGGGATATTCACTGATTCACTTATTCTCTGAGCACCTGCTTTGAGTCAGCCTTTGTGCTGAGCCCTGGGACTCAGAGTGAATTTCTCGTGGAGTTCAAAGTCAAGGAGGCAGACACAGGTTTACAACACAGCCACAGAAGGGTCGTGACAAATCCAGGTTCCCAGGATCTGGGCTCTCGATGAAGGGACATCTGGCCAAGGCTGTGTCCCCATGAGTGACCAGAGACCCATGGTCACTTGGAGACCCACGGGATGTATCTGGGAGACCAAGGCACTAGAGTTTCCAAAGTTCAAGGTTTTCAGACTGGTTCTTAGAGGTCATGGATTATTCTATCCATTCAACAACAGAAAGAGTCAAGAAAGAGCACATTTAATGAGCACCTACTTTGTGCCTGGTCCTTTTCTTATAACACAGATTCTCTGAGTGAATGATGTGCCTGATGTCATGCTAATTTAAGGCATAGAGAGACCAGAGCCCCACCCAGGGTTTCTGGTCTAAGTTTGGGGATGACAGTGAAGTCTGGGCTCTGGTATTTTCCTGAAAACCCCCCAGCTAATTCTAATGTGAAGCCAGGAGGGAGCTTCACTGAACTTGATATAGGTTTTTCCTCAGAAGGGCCAGTCTCAGTCTTCCTACAGAGCCACCAAGGAGTGGAGAAGGGCAGGACTGGACAGTCACTGCAAGGCCTGGGAAGTCCACTTTGTTCCTCAGCACTGGGGAGAGGAGACTGACCAAGTTAGGAAGGCTGGAAGGTCTGTCTCCAGAAGGCAGCAGTTAGTCTGCCCTCAGGGGAGGGTCAGAAGTCAGCCTTCTATGGAGAGTACTTGACTTCCTTCAAACTCATGTGTTGAAATCTAATCTCTAATGGGATGACATTAAGAAGCGGGCGTTTGGATGAGATCATGAGGGTGGGTGGAGGGTTTGGTGGAGATCATGAATGGACTTAGTGCCCTTCTAAGACAGGCCCCAGAGAGATGGCTCACCCCTTTTCCATGTCACAGGGACGAGACAGTTGTCTATGAAGAGGGCCCTTACCAGACACCAAATTTGCAAGCACTTTGATCATAGATGTCCCAGCATCAGAACTGTGGGAAGTAAATTTCTCTTGTTAGTAAGGCACCCAAGTCTGTGGTATTTTTGTTATGGCAGCTTGAATGGATAGAATGGGGGAGACCATCCTGGGCAACTGTCCGGGGACCACTGTAGGCTGGTGGGGCTGGAGCAAGATGACTAGCTGCCTTGTTGGCCCAGGCTTGAGATAAAACCAGGACATTTCCTGGAAAATGTGGCCAAATTGGTCCCCTCACCTGGAGACAAAGGACAAGAGGGAGGCTGATGTGAAGTGGGCTGAGGGGGGCAGAGGCCAGTCCCTGCAGACCTCGTAAGATTTTAGTGCATGCTCTGGGCATGGCAGAAACTCCCCCTTTCTCTTCGCTCCAGGGAGGCCTGGAAATGTCGCCACAAGGATTGCAGGGAGCGCTGGAGCCTCCAGGTCAGAACGGAAGGAGTCTGTGTGGTAGCGACTCTGTCATCTGAAGCGGGTACTGCAGCCGGGGCTGCCCTACTTTGTGGAACCCACGAGCCCTTCTGTCTTCATTATTTAGGGCCATGACTTACCTTTTACTCAACAAAGCCACAATGGGGCTGCCACCATAAAGCCCCTGGAATGGGGCCCGGGCGGCTGGCAGGGCCTCCTCAGAGAAACATAAGCCTTTCGGCGCGCGGACCGTAACCATCATTTACATTAATTAGGCAGCCGGATAATAGGGTGTTCAATAGTTATTGCAGTCTTTAAATTCTGCAGCAAACACCGCCAGGAGCCAGAAGCTGGCAGGGGCTCATGCCTTGCAAAAAATAGTCTTATTCTCATCCTGGCAACGGGGCTTTAAATTCTGGGGGGAAAGGGAGCCTTCCTCGAGTCCTGGAGGGATGGCTGATTTGGGGAGAGGGACAAAGCCACGTGATCCACTTGCTGACTGCGTGATCCTGGACAGATTAATTCATGTCCTTGGCTAGCCAATGGGCCACCACTAGTGTCCAAATCTCAGGACTACTCTCAAGTTCCACCAGGAGTTGGGCCATAGAGGGAACTGCCTAGAAAAGCACCTGGTCCTGTACGTTTGGGAGATGATACTGTAGTGTTGGCACTCGGAGTTTTTGGGTGATCCCACACTCATGAACCTTCTTCCTTGTGCTTTATTCATGATGCTTATTCTAGAGAGGACATGGCATCAGGAGGTGGTGCCTTGCCTAAGGTCACAACGTCAAGCAGCCCTCCAGTGTCCCCGCGGTGTGCCTGCATGTCTCCCTATCCCTGGCCCAGCTCTGCCCTCTTCTCATTTCTGGCTGCCCAAGGCGCCTTCCTCTCTGACTTTCCCACACACCCACTCCTCTCTCACTCCTCAGCAGCAGTCTCAGTCCCGCCTCCTCTGCCCTGCCAGCCTCAGCTTTCTGCCCCTCCATCTGACAGCCCGAAAGGCTGATGCCAACCCCTTCTCATCTAATGGCCCTCCTCAGACCACTTGGTTGTGATAGATGGAGGCTCAAGGGGACAGGGGCTGAGTCCCTGAGGCCTTGATCATGGCGTACTGTTTCTGTGTATCCCTAATGTCAACCCTGTCCCAAGCCACAGGCGTCTCCCACAGGCCTTGTCTCCTGGAGGTTTCCTGACCCTTGCTCTGGCCCCTCTGGTTCACTCCTCCACCCCTGCCCTGGATTCCTGCTGCCCTGCCCAGTGTCGGACTTTAGCTGCATCTCAGCTGCTCTCCCCTCTGGGTCCCGCCCCCAACCCCACTTCCTGGCTGAAGGTTCCTTTGCCCACCGGACTCCAGTTCAGCTCTCCAGCTTTGTCTTAAGGTCAGGTCCTGAGGGAAGCTTGCTCATCTCCAGATCTGCCAGGGACCACTGACTTAAGTCCTGTTCCCTTCCCTGTCCCACCCCACAGCCTCCTGGCCCCATACCACTACTCACTGTCCTACCAAATAAATCGTGAGCTTCACATGGGTGGGAACACAGAGGATCTGTGGAAACCACACCCTAGTGACTGAAGTGTTGCTGAATTCTTGGTCCCCAGAGGTTCAGGGCACAGAAAAACTCAATATTTTGAGAGACTAGAAGAGATAATAAAATTGTGAATTTGGTGACATACTGCATTTCTTAGGACTTTGAGTGGTCTTACTTTAAATCTGTGATTCTTAGGCAGGGACCATTATGGTAGTTGGGCCCTGCCATTAAAGAGTAGGCTTGACAGAGAAATGCTGAGCTCATTTCAGATACCTATGAAGCATCCACATAATAGATTTAATTGTTCTTTATAAATAATATTTTAATTGAAGTATAACATACACAGAAATCACACAGATATGAAGTTTACAGTGCTGTGTTTTCAGGCAGCAAGTGCACTAATGTTTCCAGCTCCCAGGTCACGGAGGTACATGTGACAATGGCGGCCCTTCAGGCTGCAGTTCCTGCAGGAGGGACACTGGAGACAGACCCTGGGCTTCCTGAGAGGTCTGTCCTTACCACTGCTTCTGCTGTGAACAGGGTAGCTGGTGTGCGTTTCGGGCAGTGGTGTGCTGCTAAATATTGAACAGACCCTGACTTTTGGCCCCTGTATATTGCTGTGGCGTAAATACGGCAGTGGCAGTTTCAAGCTGCCAATGTGGAGTCAGGAAGAGATGCACACGTTGGCTGGCTGGTGCGAGCCCCTCTAGTACAGCACCAGCTCAGGACCCATGTGATTATAAAAAAGCACTGTACTCACACACAAGGGGAGAACAAGGGCACCTAAGGGTGCTCCCATCTCACCTTCACTGCAAAGCAAGCTTCCACTGAGCTGAAGGACAGGGTCATTAGTAGCACTATCTGCAACAACCTATCTCCCTCCCTCTTTTTTGGCAGAGGGTGCAGTTGAGTTTGTGTAGATTAACTGTTTCTACTGTAAACACCACAGCTCCTTTCTTTGCATTTTTACTGTTGGAACTGAGGGTCAAGAGTAAGTTGGGCCTTGAACTCGGGTTTCCTGACTCAGTGTTGCCAGCACATCTGCACCCTGGGCTTCAGTGGGTGAAGCCTAACGTGCTGGTCACATGCCACAGCTGTTTGCATCACCATGAACAGCAGGAGGGGACGGGCCCAATGATGCAGGCTTTCTTGGCACTGGGGACTCTTGCTGGCTGGGGTGCAGGCCAGCATGGAAAGGTGGGGTAGCAGGTTGATCTCAGGATATGGTGTTACTCTGTGGTAGACAAGCCACAGGGAGCTCTGTCTGGGTCAAACGGAGGTCACTAGGTGGTGTCATGGCATCTGTGTGCACCAACCCTTATCCATTATCAGAACCAACACTTATCTCATTTTTTTTTCCTTTTTGGTCAGACAACCAATATTTACTGAACGTTTACTGTATGCAAAGCCATGCTCTGAATTACACGGGGTTGATGATAGTCACAGGGGCACACGAGGGAGCCGACGTCCCAGCGTCCATGGGGCTGACTAGAGTCTAGTGGGAGAGAACGGCATTACACAAGCAGCTGAGATTGGGAGCCACCGAGAGGGGCTTCGGAAGTTGTAGGATGGTGGGATACGATACAGTGGGATTGCTGCGGGACAGGGCTGTGGAACTAGGAGGCAAGGGGCCTCCCTGGGGAGGGGGCTTCCAGGGGGAGGACCTTCCTAGAAGGTCCAGGACAAGGGAGTCTCAAGAAGGAGTGGCAAGTGCAGATGCTGAGCGGAGGCAGGTGTGGGACATAGAGAAGCCATAGGGCAGGACACTGGGGAGCGGGACCAAGATGGTCAGGTGGGGCTGGGAGGGCCTCAGCGACCCTGGTCAGGAACCTGACTTAATTGTAGTGAGAGGCTGCTGGTGGATTTTAAGCAGGCTGATCTAAGTCATGTTCCCAAAGGTCATGTGGTGTGACCAGTGAGGGCCTGAGGCTGGGACTGGGATGGTGGGCAGAGGAGGCTGGAGCAGGGGTGAGGGGAGAAGGGCTGGGAGGAGAGCCACCAAGACTTCATGAAAGATCGAACGGGGGGCATGAGCATGAGAGAGGAGTGGAGGATGGCTCCTGGCTTTGCCAGCTGAATAACTGAGAGACGACGAGGGCCTTTGCTGAGGTGGGAATGGAGGGGTGTGGATTTGCAGGGGGAAGTCAACGACTCTGGGCGAGGCCCTCAGGTGAGGATGCCTGTTAGATACCCAAGTGCAGATGTCAAGGGAGTGGCCTTTTCATTTTCTCAACAACCTATTACAGGTCAGATATGTTTCTAGATAACTGGGATACACTGATCAAAATGTCATTATTTTTAAAAAGCTTGTATTCTATTTGGGGGAAACAAAGACAATAAACAGAGTTACACATTCAACTCTGGTTGATAATATAATTTTGAGAGTTTTAAGTGTAGCTGAAGTTGTGGATGTGACCACCCATGGAGGTAATGTGGAAAAGAACTCCAAAGCTAGGCATACCTGTGAGCCTGGTGATTCTGGAGGCTGAGGCAGGAGGATTGAAAGTTGGAGGCCAGCCTCCACAACTTAGAGAACTTGTCTCAGAATAAAAAATAAAAATGACTGGGATGTAGCCCAATGATGAAGTACCCCTGAGTTCAATCCCTAGTACCAAAGCAAAAACAACAATAACAAAAATTCCAAATATGGAGCTCCAGGGGCATACCAATATTTGGAAGTTTGGAAGAGGATTCACCCAAGGACACTGAGAAGGAGCAGTCAGGGAAGTGAGGGAATTCCCCACGGGAGCATGGGGATTCAGAGGAGTTTTAGAAGGCAGGAACAATTAACGATGTTAGGTGCTGATGAGAAGCCAAGTAAGACCAAGATGGAGAACTGACCACTGACTTTGGAAAGATGAACTGAGTGAGAACTATTCAATGGAGTGGCAGAAGCAAACGTACTGTGACATTTTCCACTTGGTCCCCTCATCTTACTCTACCCGCCCACCCCAACCAGTCCTATGATATCCCAGTCTGTTCCATCTCAGCTGCTCCATGGTACCATCTCACGATCCATGATACTGCAGACATCTGGTATTTAGTGAGAATCTCTAGGAAGTTCCCATATTTTCCTCATCTTCCTCCCTCACCAAACACCTCTTCATCCAGGAACTAGGCCTGATGGACCAGGAGAGAAAACTTTTTCTGTGAAAGGTATATGGAGGGGCAGGGCAAGTCTTTGCTCTGGAGAGCTTCCTCTTATGGTGGGAGAGTATCATCTTCTTGAGGCAAAGCTGACCAGGACTCAGGATGGTGAACCCCATTTGGGGCCCATTCCTGGGAATTCCCCTGGGGCTGGCAGCTCTGACGCTACTCTGTGTGCAGCCCATCTCTGTGCCTGTCTAGTTAGCAATGATCGTCCTTCACAGCTCAGGAAAAATTACCAAGAATGTTATTGACTCTAATTTTAATTTGTCTAACACTCTTGTTAATGATGTCTGTTTAAGACATCCATTAAAGGCCCACGAGGTTAATTAAATGGACAATTCCAATACAGTTCTATTAGAACCCCCTCTATTAAATTAATATTATAGACATTTAACAGATGTCTTAATGAGGCATTATAGCTAAGAAATGCAAACTAAATTAACACTAAAGTCATTGTCCAGAAAGAAAGCTTTTTATCATAATTTATGGCTTTTTGGAGGAATGTTCATGTTTACTTTTCAGAACCTAGGAGATCAGTCATTTGATGATCTTTTCTGTCATCCAGAAAATGCTGGCCCAAGAGTCCCAAGTCTTAAATCCCAGTCCAGACACCAGAGCTGGAAGAGACTTTAGACACCATCTGGAGGTCACCATCCTCAAACATCAATGCTTGGAGGAAACAGCTGGGGTCTTAGATGAACACACAACTCTCTGGGTCCTGTCCCTGGAGTCTGATGCAGTAGGTTTGCAGTATAGCACAGGATCTGGCTGCTTTTGTTGCACTCTGCTGATTCCGATGCAGGAAGTTCCAAGATCTCATTCTAGGAAACCTTGATCTAGTCGAATGGCCCCACTTGGCAGTCTGTTACACCAAGGACCCCAAAGACTTCAGGACTTGTACGAATCAGAATTCCACAACCTGCCCCATGGATTAGGACTTTTCCAGCAGTTCTTGTCATTTATCTCCTTCTATTAAGGAGTTGGGCAGAACCTTAGGCATCTCCCATGGGTTTGAGACCGGCAGCCACACACCTCCTTCCCATCAGTAGACATACTCTCACAAAACTTTCTCTGATTTCCTGGGTACTTTGTGGTGACTCTGCAGCCTCCTGTCCTGAACCTGGGTTTGACTACATTCTTCAGATCCCACAGCTGCCTACGCTTGGAGCCACATCCTCCGAGGGGCCTCCTTGGTTCACCCTGCCCACCTTGGTATGCATTTCCTCCCACAGTGAGGAGGCGGAGTTGGGCATTTGCAAACCAAGGGTTTTGGGTTCTGTAGAGAGCAGCCCTGAAACAAGTTTCTAAGTTCCTGAAACAAGTCATGTAATCTAGTGGAAATGGGAACTCAGGGTCTAGGAATTGGGCTGGCTGAACTGGCTAGTGATTCCAGCACCCCATATATTGAAGCCCAAAAACTCAAAATATGATTGTATTTGGAGGGTTTTTGTTTGTTTTTATTTTTGGTCCTGAGTATTGGATCCAGGGCCACTGTACCACTGAGCTACATCTACAGTCCTTTGATTTTTAAATTTTGACACAGGGTCTCACTAAGTTGCTGAGATGGACTCAAACTTGTGGTCTTTCTGCCTCAGCCTCCTGAGTTATGGGGATTAAAGGCATTAGGCAACCATGCCCAGCAAGAGATAGGGTCTTCAAGGAGGTAACTGAGATTAAATGGGGTCGCAGGGTTGTGCCCTAATCCAACAGGACTAGCGTCCTTATTAGAGGAAGACACACTAGAGAGATCTCTGTCTCCTTGTGTACAGATGACAGGCCATATGAAGACACAAGAGAGAAGGTGCTGGCTGTCTGCAAGCCAGGAAGACTTCTGGTCTCACCAGAAACCAATCCTGACAGCACCTTCAACATGGACTGCTTGCTTCCAGAACTATGAGAAAACAAACCTGTTGTTTAAGGACCCAGTCTGTGGTATTTTCTTATGGAGGTCTGAGTAGACCGATAGCAGCCTCCAGTTGCTTTTCTCTCCCCAAAGAGGCTCTAGCATGTCCCCTGTGGGCTCTGTGCTGCAGCCAAGACCTCCATTCAGAGATGGTTTTGGGAACTGGAAAGGTGCCTTCGGGCCTTCTCACTGTGGAGAACAGTGGGTCTCTGGGCTGATATCTCCTGGCTCAGAAGCCTCCTAAGTCCTATTGTGAGGTGTTAGCCACCTTTTCTCCTCATGGGCCCTTCTGGCACTTTCTCTGATGCATGGTTAACATGAGGCAGACTTAGCTATATGGTACATGGGCTTGCCTGTTCAAGGCCTCAGGCTCTAGAGAGTCCTGCTCCTTGGTTAGAGATAGATCAGACTACCAAGTACCACCGTGACAAGCCTGGAGAAACACCCTGTGGGGACTTGGCCATCTCTGATCCTTGCTCCGGCTCTGTGCAGCTTCATCAGGACCTGTGCCCTTCCTGGCTTGCCCTTCTTTTGCCTGGGAGGATGCAGACCTTGGTGCATGGGACCTGATGGCCCCAAGGTGGGCCATGCAGACAACAGTGCATCCCAGAAAAAAGCAAGCACAGCCAGTTTGTGGCAGGTGAGCGTTCTCACCAAGTCTCCTTTGGCAGAGTGGGAGAGAAGTCTACAAATTACACAGCCACTCACACAGAAACTTGAGTCTGCGCCAAATGAAAAACAGATTTCACATGGCAAGTGGTACCAACAACTTTTCTGGAAAGCAACTGTGTATTTACACAACATTGGATGCCTTTTACATGGCAGAGGGGTGGGAATGGGCAGGATGGCTCAGGAAGTTATAGCACCTATGCGGTTACAAATGTGGCACTTTCAGCTGGTTGGAAGAACAGAAGCTACTTTGCATTGAAGACAGACATTTCCTTAGTGGAAAGGCAGGTAATAAAGGCAGTATATTACAAACTTTAGCACAATCTCTTTCTCATCTTTGCAGCTATCCTATTGTGAAAAACACAGCTTTGGAGCCAGACTATTGGGTTCAAATTCCAGCTTTTTTTGTTTGCAGTCAGTGAGGCCTTGGGCAAGTGATCACTTTCATTCTGAGTCTCCTTGTGGTAACTTGAAATGAACACATCACAGGGTGCAGCCACTGTTGCAGGTTCTGTTCAAGGCAATACTGGGATTTGAGCTGTCCTGTAGCCCATGTACCACAGCAGCAAGCTGTATGCTAACCGGGGAGAGTACCTGAGCTGCTTCAGGAGCATCCTGGAGAGCAGTGGAGCCCACACACTAGATGGAAGCACAGCCCACCTGCCAGGCTGGTCTGTGGAACTACCTTCCACGAGGTGCAGTGACACAGGGTCTCACTAAATTGCTGAGATGGCCTCAAACTTGCAGTCCTTCTGCCTCAGCCTCCTGAGTTACGGGGATGAGTTATGGTGCACTGACCTTCCAGGAGGTGCAGTGACCTGGTGCTAGGACTTTCTGCTCTTCTGTCGCAGTGTTTACATTTTCCCTGCTGTTTCTCTTTGAGTGTGGTCTGGGTGGAAGACATTGAGAAAGCAAAGATTCTGGCATCATTCCTTCTCCTTGGCCAAGAAAAAGCACATGAATTTGCTATTTGTCACTAGGGATGCTTCTGCCCTTGGTGGTCAACAGACACTTGCTTCTTAAAGGGAAGGAACAATTCATCATTCTTAGCCCTGTTTCTGACTCATGTGGTTTTCCCAGCTCTAGCCATTGCAAGATTGGTCCCCTAGCCTGTTTTTCCTTTGGCCCTGCTAGGCCTTATCTACTGGACTTATAGACACTGCCAGGGAGACTTGAGTCAGGTTTAAAAGCGGAGTCTTTCAATAGAAAAATGGAACTAAGATATCAAAAGGGGCCATTGTTGGGGACTTTTGACTTGCCTAGAGACCTTGGGAAAGAGGTGCAGTTAACCTAGCCTCTCCAGAGGGAGAATCCAATTACAGGTTCAACTTACTTGTACTCAACAGCTGCTAGTAAGCACAAATAGACCTGGCGTTTTGTCTCAGTAACTCACCCTACTTCCAATCCTGGAAGAAATGAGCTTTAAGTCACTTGGCAACTTCATCACTCACTCCTCTTCAACTTGCCCTCTCTCCTTTCTTTTCTGCTAAATTCCCAGCCTTCTCTTAACTTTCTTTAAACCACAAAGTAAACCTTAGTTAGCTCAATGAGTCTGATGGTAGGTACTTTCAAAGTAACATGTCAAAGATGTGCTGCACCACTGTGAAAAGCAGGGCATGACGGCAAGTGTCTCCTGAACCAGTAGATGGCGTGATCCTGGCACACTTTGTGGCTCCCCTTCCCGTTCAACCTGGCTGAATTGCAGGAAGTTTTTTTTTTATTTGCAGTTTGTTTATGCATACATGTATATTTTATTACTACATGAACATCATACAACATTCAGAAAACACAAAAATGTGAAAAAGAAATGACCTAATAATTCCACCCTTCAAGTCAATCAGGGCTAATCCTGGTGTATTCTCGGCCATTCTCTTCTCTCCATGGGAGTAGTAAAAATTAAGGCCACTTAGAGTTAGACCTCTGTCCCCTGACTTCTTCACTCAGTACACTGGGCATATTCCCATATTACTCAAAGTCCTTAACTCTGATTTCCATTGGCTAGGATTCAGATTCCATAACTAGAATCTCTTCACAGACAGGTGGATCTGTAGGGTTCCAATTTCCTGTTCCAATTTCCAGGTGTCATAAACAATTGTCTATGGTGGCAAAGAATTCACAGGTCAATTGTTCCCTTTGCTTTGAACTTCTTGGCAGACCGCTCACTTGACCGAAGCTGGAATTTGCTCCCGTAAATGTAGGAAATAAAGTCATCAATTTCTATCGTGAATACACAGTTTACCTTGGGGATAACTGGGTGGGGGTAGGGAAAAGAAAAAGGATGAGAAAAAAAGTGGTAAGTTCACTTTTATGTAGAATGTTATTTACAAAACACATGCATTACAAAAATAAGCTAGTAGGAAACAGGGAAACTCACCCAGGTAGCAGCACATGACTACCTGTGGTTATTCTGTCAGAAAGCCAATTGACTCACATTCTAAGTATAACTCAACACCTAATTCTCAGGGCCAAAGCCTATGAACCAAATTCCCAGAACCAGAAGCTCCCAGAACAACTGCAGAAAACAGGTTTTTCCACATAACCTTCAGAGAGGCTCTTGGCCTTATGCTCAGTGGACAAACTATCACACCACTTTCTGGAGGTTTACAATGTTAGAAGAACATAAGAAAGAACAGGGACTGGGGGGGGGGGTGTAGCTTAGTGGTAGTGTGTGCTGGAATAATGAGAGAGAGAAAGCAGGGAGGTGGGGGCATTCTCCGATTGCTGGAAGTCTCTGGAAATAGAAGAACCAATGTGTCTGCTTGAGCAATGTTGACCATGATGTATCCCAAGTGTCAACACAAAAAGCATGGTCCTCAGAACCCCAAGGACAGGCACTACTTTAGTTTCCTCCCTCTTACCTGCTTACTCCTTTGGGAGGTAGCAACTTTTGGAAGAAAGAGGGTCCCAAACAGAACTGAGGCAGAACCAAGCAGTCAGGGCTGCTGGCCAGGTTCACAAATGCCTCCTGGGAGAGCCAACAGGGCAGGGGTGGGCTCTGCAGGCTGGGAATATAGAGTTGCTAAGTATCTGCAATCTGTTCTGACTCAATAGGCCAAATGGAACTCTTGGAGCCTCAAAGAGATAGGACAGCAGGTGGGAAGACCATAGCCATAATATACTCAGAGACATGGTTACGTACCTTTCAGACAATCTTCTTTGGTAATAATCTTGAAAACATGCTTTGTTTCCTGTAGAAGGATTCCTGTGACACCCACGTACGAGGGGCATTTGGATTTTGTGACTGCAAAGGAGAAAGGTAGCTGAAGCCTCAGGCCTCTCGGGTGTTGGGAAGGCCAATCAGTCAGGCCTCAAGGGTTTGGGGGTGCTGGTTCCATTTTCTGATCCAACAGCAGAATAAAGGAAGGCCCAGAGGGGCCCTGATCAACCCAAGTGAGAAACCAGTTTCCCAAATCCTTGCCCTGGAGCTTTGTATTGTCTGGGTTCTTCTTATGAGATGCCCTTTGGAGGACATGTGGTCACCAGGGTCTGAGGAAGGGTTTTGGAGACAAGAGGTCATAGTTGCTCAGCACCACCAATGCCCAATGTCTGGTTTCTCTGATGGAGCCAACTGTCATTAGCATGATCTGAATGGACATCTTTCGTGCATTCCCCAGGATCTCCTGAACTCTGACTGCAATGGGAGTTCTGCTGTAGAGCCACCTGGCAGTCAGCAATGTGAGGCAAGCTACCATCACAGGGAGCAGGCTCCTCACCTGTCCTGAACACTGACCTGACCCTGTGCAGACATTCGCTAAGCATCTACGGTGTGCCCAGTGCAATTCTAGGTAGTTCTGGGGGCACAGCACTGAGTGAGATAATTATGGATCCTGTCTCATTCAACATTCCAACAGTGTGTGTGGAGGGGCAATGTGTGGCAAAACACAGGAAAATATGTTTTCTCAGTAATAAGTGCTATGAAGAAAATAAGGACAGAGAAAGAAGTTAGAGGGGATCACTTTTAGTAATGGCAGACCCTCAAGAGAAGTGACATCTGAAAAGGGGCCTAAATAATAATAAGCATTTAGTGTATGAATATATGGGGTAACTCTGGGCAGAGGGAAGGAGCAAAGGCAAGGGAGCTGAGGCAAGACAAAGCAGAAAGAAATGAGTGCAGAAAGGAGGCCAGTGTGGTTAGACTACTGCCAAGGGAGTAAGTTGAGCCTTTTAGACCGTAGTATGGAGGCAGACTGTTACTCAAAAAGGATGGAAAGCCTCTCAAAGGTTTAAAGAAGGGAAGAGACATGAGTTTTTTTTTTTTTTCCTTTTCTTTGTGTGTGTGCTGGGGATGGAACCCAGGGCCTTGAGCATGCTAGGGGCACTCTACCACTGAGCAATATCTGTAGCCCTTCATGATTCGATTTCTGTTATAAAACCTTCACTCTGGCTGTATGATCTGGGTGAAGGGGAAGTGTGTCTGAAGTAATGCAAGGGAGGTGGTGGTGGTTTAGATTTGGCTACTAGAATGTGCTGATGGACTAGAAAATTAGAAAAGAAGAAACATGCATATTTCCTAGGTGTTTGGTCTGAATAGCCAAAGTAAATACTAGTTTTATTAACTGAGACAGGGAAGACCAAGGGTGGGGCTGACTTGAAGGGAGAGGAGACTAAGAGTTTTGTTTTGGATACATAGAGTTTGAGGTGCCTACTGGATACCAGGTGGCTCTGTCCAATGAACAGCTGGATGAATAAGCCTCACATTCAAGGAAAAGGTATAGACTTTTGGAGCCATCTGTCAGTCACAGCAGACTTTGGAAACCATGGGCCAGGCCGAAAGGGACTCTGTGTTCAAGATTCCTGGCCATGAGTGAGTGGGCTCAGAGTGTATGCAGAATGTGTCCAACAAGACCAGAATAGGCCAAGATAGCTGTAACTGTCTCTGACCCTCAGTGCTGACGCTCTGGAGAAATCTTGAGGAACCCATGTGGCAACACAAGTGCTATGTTGCTATTAAGTGATAGTGTGAACATCTGGATGACCAGGTGCTCTTAAGCAAATTACCTGAAATAATAGCACCATGAAGATCTGCCTTTAACAGCTTGGCTTGAATCATCTGTGGCTGCCTACAAAGTAAACAGAAGCCCTTAATTTATACCATGATGAAGAGTTCTGAACAAAGCAAACAGGTCTACAAACTTCTGCAGCCAGGCAACACAGACAGCTGCTTCCTAAGGCTGCATTTACAATTATCCTAACACTTGGGATCTGTTCCAGTGGGTATCTTCAAAAACCAACTCACGTGTCTGGCTTGAGACCATTGCACAGGTCCCGGATGTACTGTTTCCAGAGTTCATGTAGAGGGAGAAAAAGACTGTATCTGTGATAAAGCCAGAAACAGGTGAAAAGTTAGGCAACATCAGCTTGGGGTTCAAATGTTCAAACAGAACAGAGCTTGGCTTCATGCCAATAACGATGACCTGGAAACATTAGGAAGTGAGTATAAATCGTAATTTCACTGCTGACAATTAGACTAAAATCAAATACCTTTATCTTTTGAACATCAGTTTCCTCAATGGTAGAACCTTTTTTGAGGTTGTTTCTGCTAATGAGAAAAGGAAGGAGTGACCCTTCTTTGCCCTATCATCCTTCCTGCTGGCTAGATAACAGCAATGACAGCTGGAGCTTGCCCCGTCATCCCAGCCCCTAAGGAACGTCTATAGACAACAATGATGGCCATGGGACTGGCTGCCTTACCAACCCAGGGTGCCATTCATCTGCACTTCTTCTCATGAGAAATGACTGCAGTATTATTTAAGGAACTGATTTTAAGAGCTTATGTGACACATGATTTTGAACTTAGTGAGCCCTCAGTGTATAGGAGTTGCCAGTTGTCATGCTGATGTTCTGAAGGTAACAGGTCTGTCTGGAAGGTGAGGGAACAAGTGGTGGGAAGGGGGAGAGAACAGGTGAGAGGTTCTCAAAGGCCTCCCTCCAGGGCTATTATCACTTGTCTTGGTGCTTCTTGGGGAATATATTTACAGGAATGAGGCCATGGGTTAGAAAAACAAGAACCACAAACTCCAAACAAGCTCTACCTGTGAGGATAGCAGTGAGGTAACGCTGGGCAGGTGGCAGCTGCCTCCTTCACCCACAGCCTGCTGCTGGTTTTCTGAGAGACCATGGTCAAAATGACATATTTCAATTGTCTTCTGGAATGTAGGAGGCTATTTGGCTATAGATCTCCAAGCAAAAGTGTATATATAGTCCCAAGATATGCGAACTCAGAATTTTTGCCAAGAGGAGACAGTGTGTCAGCCAGAGGAAAATGTCCTCCCACAAGATAGTGATGCATTCCTTTCAGAAACTTCCGAAATGCGTAGGCAGAATCTTTCTTTGGCAATAAAACCCCAGTGGGTGATTCTGTAGAGTGATATTAAAAGCTACAAAGAGCTATATATTAAGAAATATCTGTTCCTCTTTTCTAAGAAAGCTGAAAGACAAACAGCCTGTTGCCACAGGCAACAGACTCACTTATGGCACTGATCTTATTAGTTAAGGGTAGGACAGAGGCCAAACACTGAAGAGTCCTCAACGCTTTGCTGTTGAAAGCAAACCCAAACACAGTATGAATTGGTAAAGGAAGGCTGCCCCCTTGTGGAGAAGATGAAGAAGCTCCCTGAACTTGTGTGGGGCAGAAGCTGCCTAGCCAGCACTGTGCTCCCGAGATACTCCAAGACTAAGTAGGGTGGGAGGTAAAGGAAAGGCAGGGTTCACCTCTGTTGCTCGGGTTTAATGTCAAAGAGCCGAAGATCCCTCCTCTGTCTGGCAGAGAGGCCTTTTGATTTCTTTTTCTTCTCCTTTCGCTTCCTGCGGGTGAAGTACTCGAGAACGACCGCCTTGCGCTGCAGTTGATCCTCACAGGCTTGCTGGCTCATGTGGGGCATGCTCCGCTTCAGGAAGGCCCTCACAAAGGCCTCTGCCCGACTGGCTTCCTGATGCTGCAGAGAGACAGTGCTGTGGTGCTCAGTGCTCTGTTCCAGGCTGCCATGACGCCAGACACTCTCACCCATCACTCCTGAAAGTCACTATTTTCACTGACCCATCTGTCTACCCACTCAGGCTCACACAATTTTATCTGCCAAGTGTTTGCTACCCACAGTCATCAAGATGTCACATCCATGTGCCAACTTGTGAGTTTGTCACATGTAATAGTCATGTCAAACACTGACTTCCTGCCCTGCTTGTCTGAGGTTATTCTGTTAAGAATAAAAAGTCTTTATGGTTAGAAGACTTCTTTCAAGCTCAGTAGGGAGCAAAGCTTGAGAAATGTATGACAATGATATTTATTCACTCATGATCATATGAAGGCGAACTCAGTAGAATCAAGCTGTTTTCAGGGAGAGAAGCCTAAAACTAGGGAATACAGCAAAACTAAGAACTTCAGAGTGCCCAGGAAGTAGGAATTTTGATACTAAGCCCCTATCACAGTCCTCTTTACTCGGGCTTCCAGTCCTGTGTATAGTGTGGCTAGTGTCTAAGTGGTCTGCTTCTGCACTGTTTGAAGAAAGGTGAACAGTGCTTCTCAGGTTCCTTGCTCACTTTCTCCAATGTGGCACGCAGTGTCAAGTTACTGTGAACGAGCACCTGCTCTCAGAGAGGACTTGTGGGCAAAAGAACTGTCATAATTGTGTATAATTCCTTAAAAAACTCCAATTATCACTGCCTCTCAATTTGGAGTTCCAACAATCCATTCCTTATTGGGCAGTGGGTTTCTCTGCCCTCTCATCTACCACAGTCCTGGACAATGCTTTTCACTGAAGACCTGCCTTTTGGTTTGCCTATTTGCTTGGTTCTTCTTGCACTAACCAGATTGTAAATACCAGACTGAGGTTAATTGAAAGACTGAAATTTATGGGTTGATAGTAATCAAGATCTCTCCATGGGAGAGGAGGGAATGAAAAGAGAGGATACATATAATCTTTGAAGTAGCTCAAAGTAGGGATGGAAGGAATTATATTTATTTCAAATTTGTACTTTTAGATGATAACCAGAAACTAATTCGTTATAAGCATTACTAAAGATGAGAAGATACTTTTTTGATTTTTAAAAATATCTAAGTGATCTTTCTTTCATAGAGAAGCAAAATAAAAGTATACTATTCTTGAAGTCAAGATTTTGAAATCAAGTGAGCTACAAGTGGAATTTTTGCTTAAATAATCAAATGCATTGGACATCCAAATATAATCTATAAGTCCCACTTATGAAATGTGATTTGCATGCCTTCTTCAAGAGTGAAAGGAGCACAGTGACAAGGTCAAATGATAGTGCTCACTGGGGTAGGTTTCAGGTGGGCATGGCCTAGTATTCCCTATATAGTGGGAGATGACAAAAGACCAAGGAGTCCAAGTTCATCAAACCTGACTGGCACAACAGGAAAGGAGGTTGGCATATGGAAACAATGGTACAATAGACCTTGATGGAGTCAAAGATGTCTACCAGAAAGATGAGGAGTAAGACGTGGGAAAGTACAGTTAAACCTGTACTAGAGGCTTAGAAACAATGGAGACATTTTTGCCATCACCTCTGTTGCTCCTGGACCTCCTCCCAGAAACTGTACCTGAACATCGTATTCTTTTGCCTCTTTCTGAGAGAAGGCATGGTAGATCACACCTGGGGGATGAGAGAAAAAAAAAAAGGAAGAAATTATTAATGACTATTAGATATGGCTCTAAGACCCAAGGTTTTTCTAACTATGAAAAATAACTGCTCATTCAGAGGTAGAAGATGGGGTTGATATGTAAAGCAAAGCTTCATTGTTTTTTGGGGGGTGGGGTGGAGGACTGAACCGAGGGCCTCACTCATGCCAGACAAGTGCTTCACCACAGAGCAGAACCTCCCAACCTTCTTGAATACCTCCCTTTGGTAATGCCTGTCCTAGAAGTTCCAAGGGAATGGTTTGAAAAGAGTGCTTTTCAAACTTTAATGTGTTTAAGAAGTCTGGGATCTTATTAAAACATAGATTTTGGGTCCCTACTCCCACATCCCAAATTTTTAAAAAGTTCCGAGATGCTATTGCAGGTTACTGACCCACACTTAAGAGTTTCCTGATTAACCAACCTAGATACCCTTCAGTTGATGAGTGGATAAAAAAACTGTGGTGTGTGTGTGTGTATATATATATATATATATATATATATATATAAAATGGAATATTACTCAGCCATACAGAATAATAAAATTATGGCATTTGCAGGCAAATGGATGAAATTGGAGAATATCATGCTAAGTGAGATAAACCAATCTCAGAAAAACAAAGGACGAATGACCTGCTGATAAGTGGATGATGATACATAATGGGGGGTGGGAGGGAGGCAAGAATGGAGGAAGGAGGGACTGTATAGAGGGAAAAGGGGTGGGAGGGGTGAGGGGGAAGGAAAAAATAACAAATGGTATGCTTCTACTTCATGTATGGAGAAATAAGATGTACCCCATTTGTTTACAATAAAAATTAATTGAAAAAAGAGTTGCCTGATTAAAAACATAAGTTAGAATTCTGAGCAGTCGTTCACTATGTCTAATGAAGTAACTCATTAACTTGTGATACAGCTGTCCAGGATGCAGATGGTTAGAAATACTATATTTTGCTGACTGCATGATGTTTAAGAAAGATCTTTCACATTTTAGCATCATGAAATTGGAATATATTTAAGCAATGGTGTCCTGAACTGATAAAATATCACTTTCTTCAAATTGTATATATTGATCAATAAGGTGTCAACTTCTAAAAGCTTCTGTACTCCTGTTTCTTCCTTAATTTGTCTAGAAAGAAAACTGGTATTGGGAATAGAGAACAGGTGTGAATGGAATAACAATGGGACAAAGGTTTAGCATAAGGGCCAAATGACTAAAAAACTAAATTCACACTACGTTTTGTAATTTGAACCAGGTACGCTTGTGCTTCACTGAATACATATTTGAGCAAGCAAACCAAGGAGGTTTTGTTTTATATAGGATCCAGTTCACCCTCAAATGGAAGATGGAAATTTTAACTTGCTTGTAGACAGAAATTTGCAGGGCCTGGAAATTTCACCTGTCATAGATGTCTAGCATCAGACTTGGAGGTCTCTCTGCTACAATACATACATAACTGTTATCAAGCACTCATTATTTACCAGGGAGTTGATGAAAAGGTACATGTATTTTATATCTCATTATGGGGGGGGTGCAAAAGGACAGTCAGGGTAGGTAATAAATGATTGAGTCAAATAGGGAAGATGGGGCTGGTTTGAAAGGAAATAAAATACTAATACACTCAGGACACAGCCCCCTACCCCTCAACCTGTTGCCAAGGTTACCTGCCACCAGGGAATTGTTTTTCCCTGTAAGCAGTAGTTAATGAATGCCTCCTGGGCTGCTCCCTTCCTGCCTGTATCCCTGGAAGGCTTCATTCTCATCCTTGGATCACTCTACCTTTTGGTCCCTAGTCACACAGGCATGATAAGGGGAAAAAGGGAGCATGAGAATGAAGGAAATCTAAAAGCTATAAAAGGGGCAGGACACCCAGCTCTGGCGCCCCTTCTCTTCCAAGAAGTCTGTTTCTGTTCTACCTTTAAATAAAACTAGCTTTCTACACTTAGGAGTTTCTGGGGGTGTTCAATCTTCATACTGGGGAAATGGGACTGGGCCCTGATTCTCACCACAAGTATCAATTACACTTTCTACTTTTTCTTCTTCTTCTTTTTTTTTTTTTTTTTTTTTTGGTGCTGGGGATTAAACCCAGGGGTGCCCTTGCCCACTAAGCTACATCCCTAGTCCTTTTCATTTTTTATTTTGAGACAGGGTCTTGCTAAGTTGTTTAGGGTCTAACTTACTGAGGCTGTCCTCACACCTATGTTCCACATGCCTCAGCCTTCTGAGCTGCTAAAATTACAGGTATGTGCCACCACACCCGGCCTAAATATTCCTTTAAAATCGTTATTTCTATTTATGTGCACGTTATTTCTATTTAAGCTCAGATACGCTGAGACACTTTAACTTAATTATACTGGTAGGAATTGGCAGAGGTGGAAATCAAAATCCTGATCCTGATCCTGATCCAAGGCCCAGTCTTTATGCTGACTATGCTCTCCTACTTATAACGCTGAGACACTTTAACTTGATTATACTGGTAAGAATTGGCAGAGGTGGAAATCAAAATCCCGATCCAAGGCCCAGTCTTTATGCTGACTATGCTCTCCTGCTTATAACTGCCCCGGTGCTTGCTTCCCTTCCTTGGCACATCTCTTCTCGGTTCAAATCCCAAAGCCCTGGGTTCACGATGCTTCCCCGGCGGCTCCCAGCCCTCTACATGAGTCAAAGGTGGAAAAACGGGGCAGACATTAGGGCCTAGACCGCAGATACCCAGAGAGGTAGTGGCTACATTTGGCCAATCTCGTGGGCCCTCCGGCTCCAGCACCGCACAGCGCAGATGAGTCTCCAGGAGCGTGTCTTCTACTCTTGATATCAAATCCTAGCTCAGAGGCTGAATTACCTTTTATGTAAGGTGGGACAATTCCCATTGTAGTCAGGTAGTGCTGACTCATTTCACCCACCAGCACCAAGTTCTTGAACCTTCACATGCCCACCCCACACCAATATCGTGGCCCTCAACCCCTTACTCTTCATTGTCGGGCCGCTTCCGGTGCGCTCTGATGACGTCTCCCTCAGCTTCGTTCACGCTTTCCCTCTCGTCACTCCGTTCAGCTGCTCTCAGCCATCAGCAGCCTCTCTCTGCAAATTTTCGGCTGAAAAGGTTCTTAGTGCCCCAAGCCGCGCGGTAAGTGCAGTCCACTGACACTGTCGGGTGGGCAGCTGAAGTCGGACTCCTTGGTAGTACAGAGATGGCGCCGCGCGTGACGTCACAGACGTGCGCCGACCTGGGGTAGCGCATGCGCCTTGGAGCTAACTCGCTGTTACCTGATTTGCTGGGCCTTTTCCATTTGGGTCTCCTGTAGGTCGAGTAGTATTGTTGGTCTTAGGGCATACGGAATACTGGTAGTATGGCTAGGCGAACCGATTTGGAGAGGACACGAGGTTGGTTAGGGACCATTTGGGGCGGGGATGCTGGTGCGGCAATGATGTCTGTGGTGTTGCTAACCACAGTTATTGAAAAGCAGCCGAGGCAGCTTGTGCTGCCGGTGCAGGCAGAGAGGTTGGGATAGGGGGCTCAGGATCTAGTTCTCTTTCTGTTACTAACTAGTCTTGTGAACTTGCTTAAGGCATTTCCTACGTCTGAGCCTCTTTCCAACCTGTAGAGTGGAGTCGGCCTTGCTGGGCTCAGCATTCTTGAGACCCAGAATATTAAGTTTCTAGCAAAAGGCTGAAAGGCACAGAGGTGATTCTCATTTCCCAGTGTGAAACGAAGGCCTGGCTCCGACCTCTCCGAAGTGTCAGAGTGCTGTAGAATTTTGTGGCCTTAATTTGAGTTAACCTTAATTAGGGTTCAGAGTGCTGGGCCTGGGCTGGGTGCTGGGCAGGAGAGAATAGCAGTAGGACCCCTGTACTCTCACCTTGAGTGCTATGTAAATTCCTTTCAAAGAGGGAAGAAAAATTCCCAGAGAGCCCTGGAAATAAGTCCACGGATTCTGGTTTGAGAAACATCAGTTTAAAGGATTGTTTGGGTGATGACCTTGTGCCATTTTGATCTTAAAAATAAGAATGCAGGCCCTGAAATTCAGTGGCAAGAAGGTGACTCATCTAAATGAGCTCAAATGCATTTACTTGATATGTAGATTACCTGGCTCAGTATGGAAACATTTAGGCCAAAGTGTGTTGCACTCGCAGATGCCTTTGAATAGTTAGGATCTGCAGTCCTGAGTTTGAGAACGTGCTCTTGGGGACTGATTCCTTGTAAACTATCAAATATAAGTGTTGTTTTTATTTTTTATTGACAAAAATTTTACATATTTGTGGTATATGACATTGTTATGCCACCTGCAGTTCCCCTTAGTGCTTGACAAGGATTCCTCTGAGTAATAAAGGTGTTTGCAGAGTCTCATTGTATTGGGAATTTGGTTGCAGACTTTCCTTCCTTGCTTGCTTAATATGTGTAGGTTTCTATTAATATTTTATGTGTTTTCCTTGAAAATGGGTCTTAACAGAACCAGAGTTAAAACATAAAAACCAGACTTCTAATGGAACAGTGATTTCAGATTTAGACATTCGTAATGAAACTTTGAGTAACCAAGAATGTTATGAGAAAATACAAAAATAGATTCTAGCTGCCGATCCCCTGTTGACTACTCTCAGATGACCTGAAGTATGTAGGCAAATAACTCCAACCCCATCAGGAATGATTAACAGGAACAAAAGAAATAAAGAAAATAGAGTTCCTACAGTTAAAACACCTTATGACAATGCTTATTTAATTAATGGAAAGCCATGACATCCTTACAGAGGGATGCCTCTTAAGCCCCTGGATTTAGACCGTCCTTTATCTCCCACAGGATATTTAGATGTAAAATCAGGACATGTTATAATTTGGTTTGAAAGTATATATACAAGAGTGAAAGATATTCCATTTCTTAAAGATTAGGATTTACTAAATGCTGTAAATATTATTGGCCACCTATCCCCCGGAGAAAAAGTTCCTCAATGTTAAGTTCACACAGTAGAAGATGATGTCATATTATTGTTAGCTTAAACTGTCTAGCATGTATTAACCACAGCAGTAGCCACACAACTGACATTTACTCAACCCTGCTGAACTTGCTTTACCCTTTATGATTAGTTAAGCAATATTAATATGTCTTATTGTTTAGTTATAGGTTATCACGAGTAAGCAATTACTAAAAATAATTAGAATACTTCATTGCCTGGTCTACAAGGCAAAAAATACAAGATATTTTTGTTATTTTTCCTTGTGATCTTTTTCTGTTTTGGAAAAACGTGTAACTGTCAACCTTTTTATGTATAAAAAGCTGGCTGGGAAAAATAAAATTTAGAACTTAGCATCCATTCCTTGAGTTTGTGTTGCTTTGTTCTCCACCTTGCTGACGCCTACTCCATCACCTGTGACCACTACGACCCCTGCTAGGGCTGGACCCCGTCATGACATGTTTTGAAATATGTATACAGTGAAATGGCTAACTTGAGCTAATTTGAATTTCTCAGTGATTTTCAAGTATACAATGTATACTTAACCTTAGTTACCATGTTGTACCATAGCTTGCTTGACAAATGGGAGTTTTGTGTGTGTGTGTGTGTAGGTCCTGGCATCTGTGCTTTGTATTGAAACCTGACCCCTTCCCCAAAATATGAACTTTAAAATAGCAAGAAAATATAGTAGGCTGGAGGTGTACCTCAGTGGTAGAGCATGTGCCTGTTATGTGTGAGGCCCCAAGTTTGGTCCCCAGTACTGTACAAACAAAACACAAATCTCAAGGGGACCCTTAGAACATGACTTCTATGATTATGGAGATAGGGAAGGCTGACCTCTTTGTTTCTTTTTCAGGGTTTAGGAGTTTAACTTTCAATCCTCAAATAGCTTAGGTAGCTTGGATATCTGCCAGTCTTCCCCATAATTCTCAGATTGTGGCTGGGTTGGGGTGCAGGGCATTCTTCCTGCTCACTAGTCTTCTTAAAAAAGCAAACAAATCACTTTATTGTCCTTGGAAAATAATTGTGTTTTGTATGCAGAGATATACCTAAGGATGTTTTTGTGATGTTTAAAATAGCACAAACTTGGAAACAACCGAATATTTGACAGTAGTGGACTAAGCAAATAAAGTATGTGCTACTTTATTATGTAGATTAAATGTATTACAATCACAGGGTAAGTTTCAAAAAATCTGACTCCTCATTATCATCTTTGGAGATTTTTATTTAGTAGCTAGGTCCCCAGAATCTGTATTTTAAAAAAGTATTCTGAAGTATGATATGTGTATATATAGCATATATAGTAAATTGTAAGGCAGCGTTAAATCTCAATTTTTAAAAAGACTATAAAATATTAATAAACCAAATACATGCAGAAAAATAGTGTAAAATGAAAAATAGTGTAAAAATACTCCAAAACTTATAATTGGCCAAGTAAGGATACAGGAGTGTTTTTGGTTTATTTTCTAAGTTTTCATTTGGTGAAAACAAGACTTTAATTTTTTACATATAAATGATAAACTTGCAGACATGGGTATGTATACGGTTTTCCCACTAGTGACTTTGTGAAGTTCTGTGGGAAATCACAGTTTGATGGCATCATTGTAATCACTTCTCCTGTCCCCAATAATTTATTATGAGAAACTTCAAATGTACAGGTAAATGGAAACAATTCGCCAGTGAACACCTATATGTTCTTAAATTTTATGATTATTCTACTCACTTGCTCATTTTTGTATCCGTACAGGTTTTTTGTATTTATGGAGGGATGGAACCCAGGGCCATGTTCACATGCTAGACAAGCACTCTTCCACTTCAGCTACACCAGCAACCCTGTACAGGTTTCTTTTGATTGCTGCTATAAGACATTCAGGTTGCACCACCGTACCTGTAATTTCCAGCTTCTTGGAGGCTAAGGCAGGAGGATGGAAAGTGTCAGGCCCACCCTGGGCAATTTAGTGAGACCCTATCTCAAAACAAACAAACAAACAAACAAATCACTAGGGAAGTAGCTGAGTGGCAAAGCATTTGGGGTTTAACTCCTGGTACTGGGGAGGGAAGAAAAAGAAAAAGACATTTAGGTTGTTACGCTGAGTACTGAAGAAAAATTTCATGTGTAAGCTCAGAAAGATTAAGCTTCAACTATTTAATAAGAGCTTATTTATGAAAACTAGGACATTCTTCATAAATAAACACAACATCCATGTATTTAGTAGCCTCTAACTGTACAGTGGGATAATTTTTTCTGCAGCCTCTCCTCTTTCCTCTACTTTTGGATTAAAGATGAGCAATTCTAGTATCATTTCCTACTATCACTTTAAGAAAAGGTAGTGGACCAAAAGAAGTCTTCAACGAGGATGTGGAAGGTTTTGTTTTTAGTGAAAGTTGTAATCTACCAAGTTAAAAAATATCACTATTATTTTACATATTATATATGTATATATGTACATATGTAAATATATATACATAACATACATATGCATATATACACACACAATTTTTCTTTTCTGAGTTTCTTTTTTTCTTTTTAAATTTTTTACAGACTGCATTTTGATTCATTGTACGAAATGAAATGGGGTACATCATTTTGTTTCTATGGTTGTATACGATATAGATTATACCATTTGTGTAATCATATATGCACAATCAGCATACTAGAGTAACACAGCCACATCAATGTTTATAGAAGCTTAGTTCACAACAGCTAGATTGTGGAACCAACCTAGATGCCCTTCAACAGATGAATGGATCTGTGTTTCTTTTAAATGATTATACCTCGTGTGTTTGAGAGAGATGAGGCATTATCTGTATTGTAGGTTGAAAACAGTGCAGGTTGTCTATTTTTTATCTGAAATGCTTGGGACAAGAAATGTTTCATATTTTGGAGGCTTTTGGTTTTGGGATATTTGCACAGATTGTTCTGGTTGAACATTCCTAACTCAAAAATTCACTCTGAAATACTCCTGAATCCAAAACTTTCTGAGCACATACCCTCAGATTTCAGAACATTTCAGATTTTGGATAAGGGATGGTCCTATACCTCGTTCCTAGAATGATTTGGAGCACTCAGTGAGATGCATCCATTAAAGTGGCCTGGCAGAGACTATAAGATTTGAGGGATGGTAGCCACCATTATCTGTATCCTCACAAAGATAGAAGAGTTTCTGAGGTGCAAGATTATGAACCTCCCTGGCCTGGCTTTGCACTGTATCTGAACACTGGCCAAGTATAGAGCATTGACAAGGGGAGGGGGCGTGTGGGAGCAGGGAACCTGGCCAATGTGTTGATCAAGTGATCATTCTTCAGGTTTAATAGTGCCATAGGAGACCACCCACTCTGACAAAATGAAAAGACTTGGCAGTAAGGTGCCTGTGCTAGCATTGGACTGTGTGTGTGTAGTGCTAGGGATCAATTCAAGAGCCTTGCATGTATTAGGCAAGCGCTGTACCACTGAGCCATACCCCCAGCTCAACATTGGATGTTTCTGCCAGGCAACCCTTTCCTGCTGAGTCAACAGAGTACGGAGGCTACTGATGCTTACAGGATGACCACATGTACATCCTGTGTTAGTCTGCTTTTCAATGCTGTGACCAAAGTACCTGACAAGAACAACTGAGAGGAGAAAAGTTTATTTGGTTCATGGTTCCAGAGGTGTCATTCATGGTGGGCTGACTCCATTGTTTTGGGTCCAAGTTGATGCAGAACATCCTGGCAGAAGGGTGTGGTGGGGAATGCTGCTCGTTCCTGGTAGCCAGGAAAGGGATAGAGGGGAGGGGGAGGAAAGGGCTGCAGGAAAGATGAACCCTTCCAGGGCATGCCTCCAGTGACCCATCTTCTCCAGCCACATCCCACCTGCCTACAGTTACTACCCAGTTAGTCTGTTCAAAGTAGGTTGCATTGATTAGGTAACAGCTCTCACAATCCATTCATTTTACCTCTGAATATTTCTAACACAGGAGATTTGGGTGGTACCTCATAGCCAAACCATAGCCCATCCCTCTACCCCAGAGGCAGGCAGCAACTGCTTTAAGTCAGTTTAAGACTGACCATTTGGGGCAGATGTGAGAGGAAGGGAAGATGGCAGAGTGAGGAGCACCTTGGCCATCTGGCCATTTGGCCTCTGGGTAGGGAGCTGATTGCATCTCCTGGACCATGTGAGAATCCTTATCACACAGGATGAACCATTTCCTGACATTTAGGTGCTTTTATATTCATCTCAAAACAAAATTCTGAACTTGGAACATGGCAGGTATTTCTCGGTTGTCTTCTAGAGTGGTTAGTCTTGCTTCTTTTATGCAGCCCCTTTCTCTACTGAAACATGGAATCCTTTCTACGCATTACCTCCATGGTTTGGAATGAAAAAGACTGCTTTTCTTTTATTCCACCTTTCAGATTCAACACAGAAAGAAGCCGGTAAGTGCAGTAATCCTACTGACTTCTCCAGGAAGGAAAAAGCAACTGGTATGGGTCTTCTGCAATTCGTTTAATTATCAAAAAATTCTTTTGCAAGATGAAGACTGATGTTTAATTTTCTTTGCCTTTTGCTTCAAACAAGAAGACTAATAAATGGCAAGTATGGATGACTTCAGCGTTATTTAAAAAGATCTTCCAGTTTTGGTCACTATTATGATAAGTACATACAGTTGAGACTGTAGCAGTAAATTCCAAGTATTTGTTGTAATTTGAAAAGAAAGGGATGTTAAAAAGTTACCTATAGCTCTAAATACTGGTTCATCTTGTGACATAAATTTATTGGACAGAATCAAAGATCCAGTTTTGCAGTTAACCGTTTGATATGATAAAAAAACATAAAAACAGGATATCAAGACTGATTTCATATCTTATATACCTAAAAAGATTCTGTATGAGTGTATATTTTTACATGTGTAAATCCACATTTTTGGGTGAAAGGAGGGATTTTTCTCCTGGAGAAAGAAGCTGTTGCTGATTTTTTCAAAAGTCTTGGAACATTTCCAATTTTCAAATTTTTTCATTCTTCTACACAAGGACCAGATTATGTAGCAGATAACCCTGTGAATGCATGCTTACGTTTAGTTGAAAGAATGGTAAAAGCAAACAACCCAGTTTGAGTCCGTGATGGAACCCTATTCACCTTCCTAAGATGAGAAGCTGCTGTATTAAGGTTTTATTCATCCTGTTTTGTGGAGTCACCTAGCACAGTAGAGTTAGTTTTCCATGTGACCAAAGCTGGAAGAAAAGTAGCACAAGTAGTTTTTCAGTTAAGAAGTTGTGATGGACCCTATAGTTTGACCTGCCTTTGATTTTAGACATAGAAGAATAGAAGAAAAAAATGAGAAGTTTTCATATAACTCCTTTTTCCTAAGAAAAAGAAACAAAAATATCTTATCTTAGCACCATTTGACTTTTTGGAATTTTACATTACATAGTTCCATTTTTTTATACAGTTAAAAGTAATTCTTTTCCTTCAACCCAGATGCGTAGTTGGATTTATTTTTCTGGGTGGTAGGTGTAATGTTAAACTGAAAAGGCTGAGACTCAGGAAAATTTCCCCAGCTGGAATTGGACTTTCTCATCAGCAAATGGATTTATCCCAGAACCAACGTCCCCAATCCTGTGGTTTTTTCATTGTAGATTTAGAAAAAATTCAGGATCTGAAAAAACCTCAAATAAGCATGGATCTTGTGTTTTGTTCATTATGTATTGAAAAGAAATTCAGGGTTTGAAAAAAATTCAAGAAATATGGATCTTCTCCCCCCCCACCTTTAACAGTTATATTATATGATGAAGACTACAGTTTAAAACTGTCCTTGCTTCCAAACAGACAGGACCATTGTATTATGTCAATCCTTTCATAAGAAGCATGAAAACTTTATTAATGATTCTTAAAAGAGAAAGAATTTTAAACTTATTAGATGAGATTAAGAACAGGTAGTGTTATTAGATCATCTCTGTTTTCTGGAGTGATTGCTGAGGGTCATAGGTGCTATGATGATGGGAATATAGGGCAGATTTACCAAAAATTGAGAGTGATAGAGATTGCCCAAAATGGGAAATATTGAGTATGGTTATGATTAGGTTGGCGAACCAATTTGATTTAGAATAAAAAAGCTTTTTCACACACACATACAAAAAGACTGACCATTTGGAATTCTGAATAGTAGGGCCTATCATACGTGGCACATAAGGCCCAATATCAGTTTTGAAACCCAAGTTCTCCAGTCTTTCTGTCTCCAACAGTTGCTCTTGAAGGTCATAAATTCAGATGTATAGACTACAACTATCATAGATTCTTTCAGTTCCCTGAAGTTTCACTCTGTGAACTGAATCCACAGGAAAGCTCCCCATTCCACACACTTTACTACTAGAAATTGAACTCAGGGGTGCTCTACCACTGATATCCATCCCTAGTCATTTTTTTTTTTTTTTTTTTAATTTTGAGGCAGGTTCTTGTGAAGTTTCTGAGGCTGGCCTTGAACTTGCCATCCTCCTGCCTCGGCCTACTAATCACTGGGATTGCAGGCATTCACCACTATGCTGGTAGAATGCTTGGTTTTGGTGAGGGAAGGTCCAATGAACGTGAGGCTCTTTGGGGTCCTAAGAGATCTTCACTGGGTTGATGGGGTAATTCCTGAGGCATCAGAAGGATTTGCAGGGAAGTCCCTGCAGACGCATGGGCGTGTGCACCCACGGCCTACACATTTCCCTTGCCTGTTCTGACTTGAGCTTTGGGGAAGCAGACATGGGCTCCAGGCCCAAGATCTGTGTATTTACATATGTATGAATTCATTCTGGAATTCAAAATTTGGAAGAGTGGGAGGCAGAAATAAACTTGAATAGTCACTTCAAACTGGGATTGGGACGGAGCTAGAAATCAAAAACATTTGGTTTTGTGGTGCTTGAATCCTAAAGCCCAGCTGGAGGTGGGGGACATATCTCCCTTTTAAAATACTTGAAAGGGAGGGACCTGAGACTATGGAAACCTGATTCAGTGAAGAGGTCGGACCCTCAGCATAGCTGCCTGACAGAGGAAAAGGTGAGTCCTTTCTGGGAAATGGAACACCTTTTAGTTTTCTCCAGTCTTTCCTGCTCTTTAATGTACAACATCTAGCTTAAGATGTAGAAAACAGTAGACATGACAACCCCAGCAGCAGGAAGCCACAACCTATATTACAAAAAAAGAACCGTCAGAACAGAACCATAGATGCCCCAGATGAAAATACTATGATGAATACCTCAATCACATAGAGGGAAAGATGAACCCAATTGGTGAACGAAGGAGGAATTTCAGCAGAGACACGGGAATTCTAGAGGTAAAGAATATTTTCATGTTCTCCGTGATGGTAAACGTCTGCATATTCAAACTTAACTTTTTCATAACGACTGAGAATACATCCTCTTAATCATCTGATAAACAAATATTTGTCTTCTACAAGCCTGAGACCTCTCTGGGACCTTGTCTGGGTTGGGGATGTGGAGGTTGCCAGCTTTGAAGGTGGCTGCGTTTTGCGTCTGAACTCTGAATCCTTGTCCGTCTTCTCAGTGCCGATGCTCAGAGTCAATGCTGTTCAGTGAGGCTCCATTCCTCCTGCCAGAATGTGGTCGTAGGGAGGACTGGTCCTAATTCATGCTTGCTGTTGGTCTGCAGAGCCCTCGGGGCCTGGAATGGGGGTGCAGCAGCTCTTTTAGTGAGCTTGCAGCAGCTCCTGTATTTCTGTAGAGCCTTTGGACTCATAAAAAATGCTTAGGAGTTCTGAGTATATCCATGGTGGACACAAGTACCTGAAGGCCTGTAGATCTTTCCATGGGAGCACTGATGGCTTTGGAGGATGCCCCTGTACTTTTCCCATCAGAAACTAAATAGAGGGTCTCAGCTCAATTGATGTGAAATGGGTGGCGAGGATGTGAGGGAAGGGGTGCTGAAGGAGCCAATGACAGCACATACTTCAGATTTTTGACAACCTATGAAATCTGTTTTTCTATATAATGAGGTTCTTTGATGCCTGAAGAAGAACTGGCTTTAATATTAATTTGGCTATTTGGACTATGACAGGTTATACTGGCATTTATTATTTATTGATTTACAATTCTTCTCCCTGGAGATCTCAAAATCCTAGACAAAAAGAAAAGAGCAGAGGACATCTGCTTAGTGTCTGCAGTATACCTTATTCTGTCACTAGATGACAGTGTAACACAAGGAATGAAATGCCCTCATCCCGAGGCTGGGGTTATTTCCCTCTGAGCCTGCCAAAAATCCAGTTTACAGGCTACTCCAAAGAGTCACAGTCCTTCTGAGTGGAAACCTCAGACAAGCTGGAGCCGAGTTATTTGTCTATAAACAATGTAACTGAATTTTGATCAACACCTCCATAACAGATAGTGCAGACTTAATGGTTTAAGTAAGATAGAGGTTAAAAAGGAAAGAGAAATTACGAGAACCTGGGGAAGACGGTGTGATTGTGGATGACATTCAGAAATTGATGGTGCGTCAACGAGGTGGAAGGGGAGGAGGAGAGGCGCTATTCCAGATGGCAGGATTCAGAGGTAGATTGTAACCTGTTACAAGACAGGGATGTTTGGAGGAAGGTGAGGGATTGATTTCCACTATTTTTTTTTTTTTTTTTTTGAGGTGCCCTTTTTCTTTTCTCTGTGAAATGATTTTCTGCCCAGCGACCTTGCTATTACCATGGAAAGAGACACTCATATCTGCAGAGTAAATAATACAACATTGGGCAGTGATGTATAGACATGATCTCATGAATTTCATGTGACAAGTGTCCTTTTCTGTATCCAGGTAGAAACTGAGAGAAAGGGAGATGAAGTTACTTAGTGAAATTGCTACCAATTAAGCTTCACTTATTTATTTATTTGACATTTAGTGACTATCTGTTGACATTCATTGGTGACATCTAGGTTAGGAATCATTGACTTGTAATTTTCCTCCTCATCATATGAAAACAAGGGCTTGTGGAGGGAAGGTCAAAGGCAGAGGGGACAGCAGGAACAGGATGCTTGCCTGCATTATTATTACCCGTCAGAAGCATGTGTGTCCACAGAAATGGCACACGGTGGCGCACAGACAGTGTTTGTGAAAGAACATGAGTGACTGAGTGACTGAAAGCATTTGAAAAGCTCTGAGAAGGTCTGGTTTCTGGCTTTGGCAACCAAGAGTGGCTTCCTAAGCAGTGTGATTCCAGGGTGCCTGTCTCCCACTCCATCCATGTAGGAATCAGCAAATTCCAGCTCCAAGAAGACACAGTGCCTGAAATTCGAAAAATGGAGTCATTTCTTCAGGGGAAGCATTACTTTCTACAGGAGTTTGTTTTGAAATGCAAATGCCCCCCTAGTGAGGACTAAAAATAAATCCTGTAGCATGATAAGGAGAGCCCCCTTCCTGGCAGCTGAGCCCAGGCTAATGAAGTCGGATGGGGTGGAGCCAAGAGGAACTGTGGGAGGAGACCCAAAGCAGGGGAGGGGTTGGACGTGCGCTGTGAGACTGAGGAGACGCTTGGGTGATTTCCCCCTTTCCACTTCTGGAACCTGGAGTTAGAATGTCATCTTAAGTGGACAGACTCCCAGGGCACTTCACTTATCTTGGAGTAACTGGGGACAAGAAAATTGTTTCCTTTCCTTGTTAATCCCTGGTTTCCCTCCCACCACGGATCCCAGTAAACTGTTGCACAAAAGGGTGCTCACTAAGAGGAGGTGGGTGGGGGAGCCCCAACCACTTTGCTCTACCTAGCTGGGGCAGGGGCTGAGTTCTTCTGCCACAAGCTCCTTGTTTGGGGAGGTGTTCTGCTTTTCTCCCTCCCGGAGACACACAGGCTTTCTTTGGAGTCACAGAGCACAAATTTCTCTTGAAATTGTGCTTGAAAGGTTACCTGTTATTAACACTGAATCCTGAGCAGAAACTCAGCCCTGAGGTATATGAGAGCAGCACAGGAGTCACATAAATTCACTCTGATGCCCGGGGAGGCCTTTCGTTTGTCGTCTTCTTCTTCTCCTTTTTTTTTTTTTTAATTAGGTAATTGATCAGTAACATTGATCAGGAAAAAAATTATGCCTTGTTGACTATATTCTTGGATGAAGATCAATGATGTTAATTTTCAGTACATCAATTCCCGCATCGAGCACTAATTGGAAGGGATAAAGCTGTGTGATGTATCACTAGGTGAGACCCAGGACAGCCATACCCTCAAAGGGGGTCCAGGAGATTTGATTTCACCAACCTATTCAACAGATAATAAAGTGGAAAATTGCACTTGATAGATGGGCCCTGAAGATAGAGGTTTAAAAGCTGGTCCTCTCCTCCGGTACTCATGCTCTTTGATGCTCCCTGGGCTGTGGTGAGAAGGAAAAATGAGAGAGCAGAGCTTGCAGCAGCCTGTGCTCCTTGTGCTCCAGATGGGAGCCTCCTCTCCCCCCCCCCACCCCCGCACTCCTTTTTCTTCTCTAAATCCCATATTTTGTTACCATTGTGAGAAAACTTTAAGTTGAGAGATGACAATTGACTGAATAAGATATACAGTCAGAAATAGCCCAACAGCAAAGTCTTCTAGGGTTTTTATTTGAGCGTTGACCAATTGCATTTTACAGTGCTCTGTGTGTGTGTGTGTGTGTGTGCACGCGCGTGTGCGTGTGTCTTCTTTAAGATGGACTGAGTAATTGTCAGTGTCCTGAGAAACATTTGATGTGGTCTGAGTGCAGATGCATAGTGGTTTTTTTTTTTTTTTTTTTTTAACCTTTTATTTATTTGTTTTTATGTGGTGCTCACATGTGCTAGGCAAGTGCTAGGCTACCACTGAGCTAGAACCCCAGCCCCAGATGCACAGTGTTTTAACCCTTGGTCAATGGATCAGGGAAACCTGGGCTCCCTGGTTGAATGTGAATGTCCCCTAAAAGCCCATGTGCAAAGGCTTGGTCCCCAGGGTGGTGCTATTGGGAGGTGGTGAATCCCTTAGGAGGTGAGATTTAATGGGAGGTCTGTGATCAGTTTCCTTTACCATGTGGCCCCTGTCATTGCTCTCTGGCACCCTGACCAGAGGCTCATAGCAACAAGTCTCCCTGATCTTGGACAGGAACCTTCAGAAATATGAGGTTCTGAGCTAAATAAACCTTTTCTCTTATAGTTATCTCAGGTATTTCATTATAGTATCACAAAGCTCACTGTAAGATCCTCACCCATCTAAGCCACTGCTATGTGGTTGTGGAGTTGCTGCATGGCCTGCAATAATGCTTGAGAGGAGGAGGGCTTGCCTCAGCAGACTAGATTCTGGCATGGCCATTGCTCTGGTAGCTTTTCTAGGTTCAGGTTTTTACTAGAACTTTCAGATTCTCAAACACTAAGCTGATGGGGGGGTGGGTTCTCCCTTATCCAGGAGGGGTAGCTCAGCTGTTTACTACATTTGCCCGATGTTGAATTTTAATTTTTGGAAGAGTGTCTTTTGAGCCCTCAGCATGGTGCACCTTAACATTTCCTTTTACCAGTTGCCCATTTGACTTTGAAATAATGTAGGGAATTTTCCAGCAAAAATTATTATTACATTATCAGGTGTTATCTTTAGTGGGACCAAAAAAGTTAAGAAATTGAGTATAGATGAACCAGAAGAAATTGTTCTTTCTTCCTTCCTCCTTGCTCAACCTTTAAAATTCTGCCTAAGCTGTTAGACCATGGGCTCCTTGAGGCCCTGTGTCCTAAGAATAGGGGGCTGGTAATTTTTTTCTGAATGAAGACCTCTTTCTTAGTTCTTAGTTCTCTAAGATTGTTTTTAGCCAACGACACTCCAGTGGATCCTTGGAAAATTCAGATTTAAGTGTGGCTGATTTTTCCATGTGAACATCTCCCCTAGCTTACTGTAGGTTCCCTGGAGATAGGGCTCTGTGTTAGACAGACTCGTTGGTGGAGTGGCAGAAATGTAGTGAGCCCATAAGTCCCCACCATTGGGTGGGCAGTTCAGAGGCTGTGACTGTGCCATAGTGAGGTCCCTCCTGGGATATTGAGGTTGTCTGCTGGACACAATTTCCTGCAATTGATTTGCATTGACTCATGGACTCTTACAAGTAGCTATTGTCTCTGTAAAATGCATCCCAAATCACACCAAACTAGTTAAGATCTGGCTTATAGTGGTTTCCATTAATTGAAGAGTTGCCCGTCTCATCTTGAGTTGAGGAAGGAATTACTTCTGGAAGAAGGAGACATCTTTGGGCTCCTAGGGTTTCTCTCATATAGAAAGATAAAAAAAAAGTAATTCAAGCTGTTGTGCTAAATGTTCATGAAGCAGTTATGTATCGGGTGATGGAGATTAGGGTCACAGGAAGGAAGAGGGATTAATTACAACCTGATCCCTCCCTGCTGGCAGCTTCCATGAAGCTGAATGGAATCATGGCATCAAACAAGAACAAGTCTTGTAAGTATGAGATGGATAGTAAGAAAATAAGACTTGTTGGCCTGCATATGGAAGTGGAGCTTCATTATCATTACTGCATAACTATTATTATGGTTTAGATATGAGGTGTCCCCCAAAAGCTTATGTGTGAGACAATGCAAGAATTTTTAGAGGTGAAATGATTATGTTATCAGAGCTTTAACTTAATCAGTGCATTAATCTACTCATATGGATTGACTGGGTGATAACTGAAGGCAGGTAGGGGTGGCTGGAGGAGGAGGGTAACTGGGGGCATGCTTTTGGGGTTTATATTTTGTTCCTGGTGAGTGGAGATCTCTCTGCTTCCTGATATCCATGTCTTGAGCTGCTTTCCTCCACCACACCCTTCTGCCATGATGTTCTGCTTACCTCAGGCCCAGAGCAATGGAGTTGGCCATCTATTGGCTGAGACCTCTGAAACTGTGAGTGCCAAATAAACTTTTCCTCCTCTAAAACTGTTCTTGTCAGATCTTTTCGTCATAGGGATGCAAAAGTCAACTAAAACAACTATCCTAAAATGTAGTGGCTTAAATGAACACTTACTGTCTTGATTTCTCTGGGTCAGGAATTTGGGAGTGGCTTTCCTGGGTTGTTCTGGCTCAAGGTTTCTCATCTGGTGTCTTCCAGGGCTTCATTCATCTGAGGGCTTTGCTGGGGCTGGAGGATCTGCTCCCAGGATGGTCTACCCACGTGGATGTGGGCAAAGGAGACCTCTGTTACTGGTCATGTGTGCCTTTTCAGAGGGCTGACTTTTTAAAATTTATTATTTATTTTTATATAGGGTCTTCTAAAGTTTCCCAGACTGGTCTTGACCTTGTAATACTTCTACTTCAGCCTCCCAAATAGCTGGGATTACAGGCATGTGCTACAATGTCTATATTTGTTTTTTCTCTTTTTGTAGTGCTGGAGTTTGAACCCAGGGCCTCTTCCTTACAAGGCAAGAGTGCTCTACCACTGAGCAATTCCCTGGCCTCCCAGGGCTATTTGAGTGTATTCACAACATGGCAGCTGGCTTCTCTGAGAGTTGATGATCCAAGAGAGAACAAGACAGAAGCTGCAGTGTTTTTTATGACCTGCCTCCCAAAGATGCATCACTTTTTCACTATTTGATCTGTGGCATAGGTTGGTCCTACTCATTATGGTAGGCGACAATAATAGCAGGTAGTAGGGATCATTCTGGAGTCTGCCTACAGCAGGACTGTTTCTTGTTAACAAAGAGAAAAAGGGAAGGATAATAGCCCCAAATCTCCTTATCTGTCCTTCCTCCTGAACAAGCTGGCTGTCCCTGCAGGAACTACTTTTGTCCTCTGCCTCAGGCCCCAGGCAGTAAGGAGAGTTCTGAGTCTTCCCTGGAGATGCTGCTGGCTTCTGTTTGTGAGTACAGAGCTGCACCTCTATCCAAGGGCTGTCCTGGCAGAGGGTGGGGGGCTCAGCAGGTAGGCCTCCTGAGCTGTTCCTGCTGTGATTATTCTTTCTTCTCCACTTTGCACCTTCAGAGTGGAAGCTTCCTCTGTCCTTCATGGAAGCTGTGGTTCACGTCTCTAAAAAAAAAAAAAAAAAATAATAAGCTTTTGCTTTGCTGACCTAGATTGGTCACAGCAAAAGCAAAGATGCATTTTCTCCCAGGACCCAAGGCAGTCAGCCCCTAAATGAAGTTTATTTAATAAAGGAATTAGTTCCAGTTGAATTCTTGAGATGGAATTATGGGTTCATTTGAAGCAAAATGGAAGGGGCAGCAAGCTCGAAGGTCAAGGAAAAGCTAATAAAAACTGTTTTCTATGATTACATGATGCTCTATGTGAAAAATGCAATGTTTTGGAGTGGAGACTGAGGGTGTATGTAGTTCAGTGACGGAACACTTGCTTAGCATGCATGAGATTCTGGGTTCAATCCTCAGCACCATGAAACAGCAGTAGAAAAACAATGTTTCCAGAATGATATTTTCATTTACCAAGCTTGTAGCAGGCTGTCTCTCTCCTCCACAGAGCACCCTATGAAGACTAAATTTTATCCCAAATGCATGTTTGGGCCATGTCTCCTTGCTCCATTGTTTTCCATTCCTGGAGAAGTCCTCCCAGAGCTCAGGGCTGGGAGTTAGCCCCTTTAGGTTTCTAGTAGAAGAAGTTAGTTGTTTTTACTTCCCAGCATCTGCTTATTCTCCCAGGAATAATTTCTTAATTCACCTGAGGATCCTCATCCCATTTTCAACCTATGTGCATCTAGTGAAGCTGAATCTACCCAGGTATCACCCAATCACCCACACATTCCTTCTCTCTGGGCCCAGTGATTGACTCAGGAAGAGTACATGATCTAGGAGATGCTAACCAGAACCAATTCTCACTGCAAAACTGCTGGCACCAGCTTACTCCTGTATGTAGCCACCTGTGCATCAGGAGAAAAGAGGTCATGAATTGCAGATCTAGCTGTAGTAGAATTCAGGCCTCTAAATTATCTTTTGGCTTAAGCCAGTTTGGATTGCAAAATTCTGTCAACCATGGGAGCTCTACTTGATACGTATCTCTTTTGTAAAAATCAGGTGATTTCACCTCTTCTGCATGGAATCTAGTGCTTCAGATACAGATGCTATGGAGAAGAGATTTCTTTGATGTCTTGTATGTGGCTCCTTTGATTTGTTTGTTTTTCGTGAACTGGACTCCAGCTTTCCTGCAGCCAGGAACTGAACCAGGTTCCTCTTTGCATCCCTGGTGTGCATGCAGCCTCCTGTCAGGTGTACAGTAACTGTTTGATCCATTAAGCCTGATCTTTACATCTCTTCATGAGACTATTCTGTACAAGGGTAGCATGAGACATGATCCAAGGTGTCTTTGTTCTCTGCTGTCTCTGGGATGTCGAGAGAAATGAGATATCCAGTGAAGCAGCTGGAAAGGGAGGCTGGAACTTTATTGCTGTGTTCAGGCCAGTTTCCCTGATTCTGGACTCTATACCGCAAGTTAAATCATCCCTGGCCCCCCAGGCATCACAGCTCCCAAATTACACACTCTATTGCTCTGCAATTAAGCAATAATGCAATTAGAAATAATGTAGTGAAGATGATGCTCTGTGGGGCCCATTCTCGAAAATGCTTCATTTAAATATTGAACTCAGTGCAGAGAAAAAAATAAACATACATATTTCTATTTTTTTAATGTAAAAGGAATTGTCTCAAGACAGTTGTGGGTCATGAGTCATCACTTCTGCTCCGCCTGCAGTTTTCTGCTGTGAGAGGTATTGGAGGAGTTGTTCCCTTGTGGTACCCACTTGGCTCATCTCCACCATGAGCGGGGGTGGTTCCACAGGCAGATCACATCCCTTGCTACTTTTGTATCTCCTGACACTTTACCATCCCTTACCTGAGGACCCGATGAGAGCCCCATACTGTCCACTCTATTTTCTCTCTTGGGGCCGTGGACTGGCTGCTGGGTTAGTGTGATGGAGGAAGGGTATGGAATCAGAGCTCCATCCCTGGTGTTTCCATGGTAGTGGCTCCAAGATGGGCTTCTCTGGCATTTCCTTGACATGATGGGGAAAGTCATCCCTGGAGACTCCAGCGTGATGTGGCTCCCTGGCTCCCGAGGCTGTACCAGTGAGCTCAGTATGGACAGTACAGCAAAAGTGCTTTGTAAAGAATTGTGTCCCACATACTGAGATGTGACCTTTTTGCCTTTTTGGTTAAAATGCCTTTTCTATTTGAAATGTTAATAATAATGGATTTTTTTTTCAATGTTCCTGCTCACTGAAATTAGCTTTCCAAATAGTTTTGTATTAGGTTGAACCACATGAAATTGCTAATATTCAACTGTTTTTGACCTATAAAGATGACAAATTTGCTCTTATTTGATCGTTTTGACCAAGAAAAAATGGTAATATTGGATGGTTCAATGAAACAACTTTACAATTCATGAGAAGCCAGACATCTGGGACCCTGGGGTGAGGTAGAAAGAACTTTTCACTGTGGCATGGTGGGTGTAGTCTACATTGGTCTCTCTCTCTTTTAGTGACCTCAGCATCTCCCTTGCCTGGGTGAGGCTCAGTCCCCTTAGCTGTATGGTGGAATTCATGATCTTTCAGGGTCACATGAAATGATGTACATTAAATTAAGCATTAAAGTGCTCTGAGACCGTTGGGTGAATGGCCTGCTACCGAGATAACTCTTAAGTACAGTGATTGAATCCTTGGATTGGGCTTCCTGGGAGAAAAGTGTTCCTCCTTTAACCCCCACTTATATCTCCCTGGGATGAAAATGCTTGGGGACAAGCTCTGGGGACTGTCTGAGGTAATCATGAGAAGCTAAATTTTACATTTGCTATGGCGGCATCTTGCCAAAAGTCAGAACAATTGAGTTAAAAGTGCAAAATTCAATCTGTCAGTGACTGTCTCCAGTAGGTTATGCAACCAGTTAGGATCTTTTAAAAAAAGAAATTGACTTAAGAAAAAAACAACAACTTGAAATTCAGTTTTCCCTTCTCAGGGCGGCTTAGAGACCATGTTATTTATAAAATGTTTTGAAATTCTTGGTGAGAATAGTATCAAAGAGGAATAAAGTATCATTCTCCAAGCAGACATTTCTAACTTTTAAAATCCATCAAGTGACTTTACTCAACGGTCTAACTACCAAAAATCTCTACAACTATATTTTTGTCAAGGGCTTGATACAGTGGTAAATCATATACACCTAGAGGAATTACAAGATTTTCAAATAACTTTAGGACCTTCATGACAATGTACTTTAGTGTATTTGGTTTTTGGAAATCAGTGTAGCAGATTTGGGCTCCCTGCTCATTTTCTCTCACCCTTCCCACTTGGATGCATATGTATCCTGTTTCCAATGGCCAACACCTGCATCTCTTTGCCCAAAGGCTCTTTTGTTACTGGGCCCAGCAAACCAGAAGTGCCAGGGAATCAGCAGCCCCAGGAACAGCTTTCAACAATGGCAGCAGTTGATATGTAAATACCCCAGCTCCTTCATCCTTTGGGTAGGATGGCATTGAGGTGTGTTCTGCTATCTCTCATAGGACTGGTGTTCCCTAGTGAGATTTTCCAGTGGGATTATTTCCATCCCCCAAGTGTTCCTCAATGGGATTAGTTCTATAATTGGGTTAGTTCCAGCCTCCCTGGATAGGAACTAGCCTGATAACACACCCTTTATTAGGTACCTTCTCTTTGTATCACTTTCTCTCTACCCCACAGATTTTTTATGACTTCCCAAACAAACTGTTTTTGCTCAAATCCTTATCTCAGAATATGGTCTGAGGCTACCCAAACTAAGTCATTCAGTAATCTGAGTATAGTGTGGATGTGGTTCAGCCATATTAACTTTTTTGAGCTTCTTAGTGCTATAATTGCAATGGTAAGAGCTATTCTTTAGAAAGCTTGTAATTTGCTTGCCTTCCTTTGTTAGAAACTCCTGAACTTCTCCTTTGGGACTACTTTTCTCTCACATTCAGGTCTTAGCTCTGGTGAAGCCTATTAATTACATCTGGCCAATGAACGCCACAGTTCCCTGGCAAATGCTTCTATTTGGCATGCAACACAGACAGGTATTTTGCTGCAGCTTTAGGGAAAGAGGTGGTTGCCCAGGGAAAGCAGAGCAGACAGAGGGGGAATTGGTCTTGATAATGTTGGTTGCACCCTAGATCCAGCCATGCCTGTACGTTTCAGTCACATGAATAGTTTTTTTGTTACTTGCAATTGAACTGATCCTGGCCATGCTGCTGAACCAAGAAGGGGGTTCTCTGGGGAGTACAGGATTCCCTTCTCAGAAACTGTCCTCCTAATGAGGTTTGCAGGCTACACTTGAGTGTAGATACGCAGAGGAAAGGTCCTGGTTTTGGGGTCAGCCTTACATTGAAGATTAAACTCCATGGGGACCATAGGTTCATTCTGGGTTCCCATTTTGGAACTGGATGGTATCAGAAATTTTTTTTTTTTTTCCCAAGAGAAAATGTCTTTTTTCTGTGCAGGGGCTGAACAGAGGGTACGGTACAATGGCAATATGAAACACTACATAACCAATGTCAAGGCTGTGTTCCTCCTGTCCTCTGAAGGGTTTCCCCTTGTAAATGCTATCCCTGAAACAATGCAATGTGATCCTATGTCCCCTCTGTCCACTGCATGTCTGTTTTGGAGGCTCTTAGGGAAGTTCAGTCAAGTTCATCCCTGCCATCTGGCAGCCTTCACAGACAATTTGTGGAGTCTCCAATGAGATTGCATTGCTGTCCTAACTGGGTAGTACCCCACACCCTGCGGGTGGCTTGAATATAGCCCTTGACCATCTGCTGACTGGCTAGTAAGAAGGGAAGGTCTAAAAAGGGCAAGACTGGCCACAGACAGGAAGAGCAGTTAAAGTAAGAGAGTCTGATACTGGTGACAGTTGAGGTCATGCACAGGACAGGATAGGATAGGGCAAAAGTGGATGCAGAATAGGGTGTGAGTGGAGAAGGCATAAGGGTGATTCTCTGTGGACTAGAACCCATCACAGGTGAAGACTAGAGATGCTGGGGCTGTACAGGGAGGAGATTTACAGGAAGCTGGGGACCCAGGATGGATAGCTGTAGACACTCTGGGGACTGGAAAAGAGGAAAAAATGAAACAGTTCATGGTTGACATGGCCAGTGGATGTGACTAAGCCAAAAGCGCTATGTCAAGATGTAGAATCACTGATTTTAATTAATCAGTGATGTACCCCTCACAGTCCCTGGCAGATGATGGAGTGAGGCTCAGGGCTGGAATCTGATTTGATCTGATTTGATCATTACTTGGTGAAAGTAATTACTTGGCTGAAAGTTTAATGGTTTGGTTTGTAGTTTGTGTTAAATGTCCCTGTGGTGGGTGTGTGGGGGGAAGCCCCATCAAAATGTCATTGACAACTCATTCCTTATCATATCTCAACTAGAAAGAAGTCTTCCTTTTAATCTTTTTGCTAAGCAAATAGGCTTTTCTTTTTGGGTATGGGAGGGATGGGCAGCTTACTTAGTGAGACTGAAGAGGGGATGAATAGTCTTCCTTAGCTGATCCTGCAGTGGCCTCCTATTCAGAGCATGGGCTCTGCATAGCATCATAAGTACTACTTGAGAGCTTGTTAGAAATGCAGGCTCTTGGGTCTTGCCCAGACCCAATGGAGCAAGATCTTCATTTAATAAGATCCTTCCATGAAATATGCCCAAAGAGATGTTTGAGAAACCCTGCTATAATGGACATCCATTACAATATCTACCAGGCCATAATGGCACTCAGTTCCATTAGTAGCTACAAGTGGTGGGGCTGGAAGCCATATTAGATATATAACTCTTTGTCATGGCTGATTGGATTAGGGCTAGTTATCTGATCTAGATTAGGGCTAGGCCAGAATCTTTCTCTGGGAATTTGGATTAGGATTCTTTGTTCTTGTGTGTGTGTGTGTGTGTGTGTGTGTGTGTGTGTGTGTGTGTGTGTGTGTGAGAGAAAGGAAGAAAGAAGAAGGGAGAAAAAGAGGCAGGGAGAGAGAGAGAGAGAGAGAGAGAGAGAGAGAGAGAGAGAGAGAGAGAGAAACAGGTACCTACTCTTTCTTTAGGCAGCTGGATGTATAACATATACTCAGTAGTGGGTCACTTTTTACCAGCTGCTAGACCCTGAACATAAGAAGTCAGTTGGTAGAGAAAGGAGATTGAAGCAGATGTATTGTGATGATTGCTTGGTCCACTTGAGCTGTTGTAACAAGATATCATAGACTGGGTGGTTTATGAACAACAGAAATTTATTTCTCACAATTCTGGAGGTTGGGAATTCCAAGAACAAGGTGCCAGCAGATGTGGTATCTGAGAAGCACCCTCTTCCCAGTGCCTTCCCATTGTCTCCAAATGTGGAGCAAGTGGTGAGTATCTTTCTGAGGTCTCTTTTATAAGGGCACTAGTCCCAGGAGAACCCTCATGACCTAGTCTGCTCCCAGAGTCCCCTCCTCTTAATACCATCAATTTGAGGGCTAGAATTTCCACACATGGATTTTGTGGACATAAAACATTCAGATTGTAGTAGATAGCTTTTATATCCTGGTTCCAGTCCCATCCTGAGGAATAAGCTGAAATTTTACCCTTTAGTTCCAGGAATCTTGCCTGAAGATCCCAGGTAATTATGCCAGCTGGAATCTGTGGTGGCATTAAAAGAATCTGACTGTATCTGCAGTTGGGGAGAACCTCTTGGTGAAGGGTGCAGTGTCAGGGGCCCATAAGAGGTAGATGGCACTAAGGCAGCTGAGTGAACCAGGTCAAAGAAGCCACAGCCGAGACTACACAGTAAGGACATCTGCTAAACTCAAGCTACTGCCACCTGGGAATGGTTGCAAGGTGTTCTTCTCATCCTTGCATTACTCTCTTTAGGGGGCCTCAGTGGCTTAAACCTTTGTCAGTGTTTGTCCCTAGGACTTCTCAGAGGGTGAGGAAGGGAGGGACCATTGGTCACTTTGGCTCCCTCATGGATCTACCTCCCACAACTGCACACACCAAAAAAGCATGGTAAATACTGGACTGTTAAAAACAGCAGAGACCTGTGTCCTGGAGCAAGGGCTTAGGAGGAAGTGATTTATATGGGGATGGTTCCAGAAAGAGGGAGGGAGCACAGAGGGTGAGCCTGGAAAAAGAGCCAATAAAGGATGTGTTATGTAGGTGACTGCTGTGAGAATCAGGAGCTCAGCTGCACGCGGCCACACAGGAGTGATCCTCTTGAGGATGGGGAGGCAGGGCAGCCACCTTCCAGGATTCCCGGGGCACAGCTCAGCCCCAGACACTTCTGCTGTGCCCCTTCTTGAGCAGAATAGGCTTTATGGCTTATAGGAAGCCCTGAGGGGAAAAGCAGAGAGGCTCAGGGCACACCCTTGAGTAATCTCTCTTACAGGAGCTTCAGTCATTAGTCTGGAAACTTCCACTACAGAGTGGCTGAAGTCAGAGAGGGCTGAGGGAATGTCATATGTGGCATAAAAAGTCACAACACACCTAAAGGTCACATCTCTGTATCCTCAGTGCCAAAGTAACCCAGGCTGTGGGAACACAGTAGATGCCCAAAATTGGAATGCCTGAGTCATCATCTCAGGGTCATTTGCATTTGGTCTTCCAGTTAAAATTCCCCTTTTTATTTTTACCAGCAGAATGAATTGAGCATGTGAGAACTTTATTCATAGTAATAAGCAAGGACAAAAATCTCTTAACTCCCTCTATGGCTTTATGAAATTTTTGTGATTTCTATTTTGTCAAGACTGCAGCATGGCAAACACCATACATCTCTTCAATAAAAAACAGTTGTTAAAATATTTCCTGCTTGATAGATCCTTTTCTTAGTGCCTGTCTCATAAAAGTTGGTGGTGGGCCAGGTGAATGTCACATTTCTCATGTATCTGACTGATTTTACTTTTCTACATGGTCAAGGAATGCATCCTTTGGACTTGGAGCTTCCTATTCATTTGCAAAATCTCCACGCAGCAGTCCTGTTTCTGTTGTCTTGGGTGAGTCTCTGGGCACAGAACAGCCTGACTCTGGCGAAGGAAAGAGCTGACATTTCTGTAGTTTTCTTTGACCGGAGTTTTCCTTGTTACTTTTGATTTGTGGCATGCCTGCCTCCCCCCGGCATCTGTCTCCATCATGACAGGTGCCCTCTGATTCACGCAGCGCAACGCCTTCTCTGCCAGGCACCGGATTGCTCAGACGCGCCACTCTCTGCAGCTGACTCAACGTTCGGCATATGCAGTATGTCACAGCCCTTGCCCAGAGGTTTATCTGTGTTCATGAGGGGTTCACAGGCTGCCTTTGGCTCAGGCAATCCAAGACTCACTGGTTTTTGTTTCCACATCTCAATACTGGATCTCAATACTGGATCTCAATACTGATCTCTTTCAGAGATCCAATAAGGCTGCCACTTCTGGTGGCAGCTACTTGTGAAAAAGCACTGTTTTTTTTTTTCCCCCCAAGTGACAGTAGCTCTGGTTTTAGGGGAAATTCAGTTGTGTCTGTATTTAATCAGACTCTCCAAGATCAGGAAGAGGAGGGTGGCCTCTTAAGGCCCAGCTCAAATGCCTCTTCAGCTCAACTCCACTAATGTTTGATGAGCCTCTGCTATCTCCTAGACTCTCAAGGACCCCATCACAATTATTTCTCCCCCTGGGTACCTTTAACTCATGACTGTTTACCACAGTCTGGTTTGAATTCCAGTTAACTGTGGGCATGTTCATTCCTCTCAATAGAGTACCAGTTCCTTTATGGGTTGGGGAGGAGAGTTCATTGTAGCCATTAATTTCTCCTCCTTGTACATGCCTATCTACAAAGTTATAGTTTATGTCCAGGCTCTGCAAAACCTTGTGGATCCATGGTCCCCATGATAGCTCACATTTCTTTCCCTGATCCTAGTTTCTACCCCTCTATTCTTGGGGCATCTTTTGGGGTGGTGGGTGTGGTAGAGATTACCTGCCCCAGATGTGCCTCAAACTCCCCACCTAAGACATCTGTTCAGTGCCTCCACACTCAGTCTTCCTCTCCTCACTCCCCTACCCCCCGGGGAGCTGAACCTGAAGCCATCAGATTCCTGGACAGTCTCTTTTCATAGAATCAGTGTTCTTCTGAGAACAGGTCGAAAGTTATGTCTTTACAAACTGACTCTTAGATTTTTTTCCCTTGGTGAAATTGTCTTTTATAAAATTAAAAGTGTTTTATTTTAAAAATCGTATTACAGAAGTAATAAGTACTCATTATAGAAAAATAGGAGCTCATTCAAGTGTTAAAGTCCATAAGTCCCCCCTGCATGGAGACATAAACTTTTAACACATTGGTGTATAGCTTTCCAAATCTTTATTCATGTGTGTATACTTCTCTTTCTCTGTATAATAAAATTGGAATTCAAATCCTATTTTAAACATGGTATGGGAACTTGCTATTTAAAAGAATTCCAAAGTGAATCCTTTTTGAGAGGTGAATAAGCCCCTGGGGATTTATTTGTGCTATTGGCTCAGGTAAAATCCAGAAGTCATAAACTGTTTATGGTGGGGGAGTGTGTCTGACAATCTGAAATTTTCTGTTTCTGTTCCTACCTCTATCCCCATCCATCCGTCCATCCATCCATCCATCCATCCTCTATTAGCGTATCATATATTTCCTAATTGAGTGTTGAGAGACTGACATAAAAAGACAGACAGGAAAGCCAGAGCTGGGTTGATTGAGTGCCCTCCACAGGGAGCCTCACGCACACAGTGCCACATATTTATGGTGCTCCCCAAGGACTGGATTACACGGCAAAAGATTAACATCCCTGCTGCACAAAATTAAAAATGCTCTATTATTTGCAGCATGGAGAGGACTAGCTGAAGATCAGCATCTTCTCTTTGAACAACATAATTGAATGTCTCTCAGCCTGAACCCCTCGCTGTATTGATTTGAATTAATTATTTGTGCATTTGTAATCTCCTGGCTTCCCTTGCACAGGAGTGCCCCCACATTGCAACACTGCATGGCTGTCTCCTCCCCAGCCATCACCCTTAGTCTGGAAGCCTTTGACAGTTCTAAGGACAATTAATCAGTCCGATGGAATCAGTTTTCGCTGATAAAGGAGAGCCTCGCCTGTAAAACTGACATCCCATTTTATGGGAATTAACGTTCTGAAAAGTGGCTGTGGTCTACCTTAGTTAAAAGCACCAATTCATTAGTTTTGAGTTTGGAGAAGTTATTGGGGGGCGGTGGTAAGAAGGAGCAAGTTTTACTATTGAGGTTTTTAGGGCTGGGTCAGTGAAGGGGAGCTCCACTAATACCGACCAAGGCTTTTGGTATTGAGGGAGTAGGAGCATGTTTAGCTGCAAGTAGGAAATTAATTGGTTATGTAGATAAAAGTCTGTTAGCAGAGTATTGTAGCAACATTGTAGACTTTCTTCCAAAGAAGAAAATTTGTATATTGTAATTTACAAACGACAACAAAAAAGCACACATACACACACACACACACACACACACACACAAAATCAATGTTTTCAAGGAAAAGAAAACTCAGGTCATCTGCAATCCAATTTAACTTTGTTGCTGCATTCTTAAATGGAAAACTGGATACCTGTTATTTGAAAACTTCAATTACCTGTTTCAGGAATGGGATTGTGATTAACCCTAAAACTTCTTTCACTTCAGTCTTCTTTGAGGAGTATTCTGAATGACTACAAGGTCTTTTGGTGCTGTTAGGGTGACCACAGCTGGCGGAAGCTGCTGAGGGCAAAGGCAGGAGACTGGCCACAGACCTTTTGAGTGCAAACTGTCATGCCCACAGGTGCTCAGCGATTGTGTGCCTGCATGCAGCAGTCTGGTGGGCAATGGAGATGGTGTTCTATCTCAGGGAGCAGCTATTGCTCAGTCCCCACCCATTGTCACCAAATAGGAATATGGACCCTGTATGGCCATGTAGTCCAATTTTTTTTTTAAAGAGAAGCCAGAACGTGGGCCTGATGTGCTTTGTCAACCACCAGTTTGCAACCTTCTGTGTGGGAGATGGAGTTAGATGTAAATTTGTTTTGGAGGCTGTGGTCAGAGAAAGTTGTTACCCTGTTTTTGTTTTAATAATCCTTGATAGGAATCTATCTTGTTTTTCTTCCTTAGTTTTTAAGGTCATCTGCACAGAATCCATTAATCACTGTTCTTGTTGATGATATGTGGTCATTGCTATTCTGCAATGACATCATTCATTCATTTTTTTTGTTGTTCTGGGAATTGAACTGAGGGCCTTGGGCATGCTAGGCAAGTGCTCTGCCACTGAGATAATCCCCTTCATGTATTCATTTTGGATAATGCTATAAGTTTCCTTATAGCACTCAATTTAAAAACTAAGATCTTGATAATCATGGTCATTCATCTGTGGGTTCCCCACTCACCCCATCTCTCTGCCTTCCCACACCATGTAACCAGAGTCCTAGATCCATATTTTTCACTCACTTCTTTGCTTCCTTTTTTAGATAGTCTTAATTTCATGCATCTATCTAACCATCTATCCGTCCATCTGTCTGTCTGTCCATCCATCCGTCCATCCGTCCGTCCATCCATCCATCCATCCATCCATCCACCCACCCATCCATCTTTATCCAGCCTTCTGTTCATTCTCTATATATCTATTGAGTTTGGTTCCATTTTAACTTTTTATTAAAACAGTATTATGCTTTATGTAATCTTTTGGAACTTTCTTTTTTCTACTAATAGATTCACCATTTGGTTACTTGTTGCTCATAGTTTACTCACTTTGGCTTTTGTGTAATATTCCACCATAAGAATATTCTACAACATATTCATCCACTCTCCTGTTCATGAAGATTTGTGTGTTTCCAGGCTATGTGAAGGGGCTGCCATGAGGTTTTCTTTACATGCTCTCTGATGTGCGTAACCAAGAGTTTTTGCCACTGAGGAGTGGATTCCTTGGGCCACAGTGTTAATGTATGTCCAACTTTAAGAGTCAGTGCCAAAGTGTTTTCTCTGATGAGATTTTACCAATTAACATTCCCACAATCAATACGTGTAAGCAATCTTGTGGATCCATATCCTCTCCAATATTTGGCATCATCAGATTTTTAAATTCTTGGTAATTAAGTAGGCATAATCATTGTGGTTTTGGTTTGCCTTTATTTCTATTGAGGCAAATTTCTATTTGATTTTCATTTGTTTCTATTGAGACATTTTATAAATTGACTGGTCATATTTTCTCTTCCATGATATGGTGGTCCTTGTCTTTTGTCCATTTCACCCTTCTTTTGTTTGTGCTTTACTTACTGATTCTTTGTACATCCATTTTTTTTTTTTTTTTTTGGTGCTGGGGATTGAACACAGGGGTGCTTAACCAGTTTAACCGCTTAGTCATATCCCCAGCCATTCCCCGTCTCTGCTTTTTTTTTTTTTTTTTTTTGAGACAGGATCTTGCTGAGTTGCTTAAGGCCTCACTAAGTTGCTGAGGTTGGCTTTGAACTTGCCATCCTCCCACCTCAGCCTCCCAAGCAGCTGGGATTACAGGCCTAAACCACCATGCCCAACTCTTTGTACATCCTTGATACCAGTCCTTTGTTGGTTATATTTTGTAAATCTCTTTTCACTTTATTTGTGGTGGCTTTTGACAACCAAATGCTCTTAGTTATGATGCAGAGTTATTCATCTTTAATTTTATAGTTAACATTCTTTGGGCTCATTTTAACTTCAAATCTACCAGATATCATCTCTGTTTTCTACTAAGACTCTACTTATCATTTCCCCTTTTGGAATAATCGAGTGCAGAGAGCAAATCTGAACTTCTCTGGTTTTTTGCTAGTTGATGGCAGATTAGATTTGGTGTGAAGTCATGTTTTCTATGACTTGAAATATATTTTTGGTGCTCCCTGGGTCTTTTTCATTTAAAAGGGGTCACCCCTGGTGGTGTTTCTAGACTTTACCTCATGTTGTGTCTGCAGTCACAAAATGGGGTGGGTCCTTCATAAAGGTCATGGGTTTTTCTTGCATTTCCAGGGCTCCTGGGATGAGGTAAAGGGTATTATTTTTATGCCTAATGGGTTGTGCTGGCTCCTCTGGGCTTATGGCAGCAGGGAGAGTTGAGAGGTGGTAGCTGTGCAAAGCCTGGGTGTCCAGGTTGGCTGAGGTTTCCCCATATGCTGGGACATTCAGCTGTGTGGGAAATCAAAGGAGGAAAATCAAATCTTTGTATTCTAAAGCAGCAGACTGCTGAGCATGTTCAAGTGCATGCACAGGGCAGAAAGATGCACCAAACTTGTTGCTACATGTATCCAGGTAAAGCAGAGCTTGCACCCTCTGAAACACTGGCAAAAGGGATGCCCATGGTCGATTAAGGTGGGGAGGGTTCCACAGAGAGAAGTGATACAAAAATAAGCAAGAGCTTCTTTTTACCCATCAGCCTCAGAAGCCCCTTAGCTGCACACTCAGCATCTCACAAGTAGCTCGCTTTGTTGTATTCCCACCAAGGGCAGTCTTGGATCAGTTAGATAGAGTTGCCTCTACTTTTTTTCTGGGTCAGAAGTGTAGGAATGTGAGGTTGAGATAGAACTGAAGTTCACAATGCTACTGCCTCTGGTCATATCACTTCCTGTCAAACTAAGAATTACTGTCCTACCCCCCAAAGCTATGATTTTAAATGTTGGTGGCTGCCTGAAGGACACAGGTGGGTTGACCACCTGGGTGCTGCAAACCAGGGGGCGTCCTCAGAATGCAGGGTACCGCCATGGGATATGGGGTGTGGCTTGCTCCCTCCAGCATGGCTGTCTCGCCCTCCTTACCTTTCCTGTTGCCCTCTACCTTGTGGTTCAGCCTGTGGTTCCTCTCCTACCTCCTGGCCCTTGCATGCGAACCCACAGTTACACAGTCTCTTCAAGTAGATCCCGTGGTCCTCGCAGGCTGGGACCAGAGCTCCTCATAACCCACGGAGTATTCTTTTCAAATAGAAGACCCCATCCCATGTCTTCCCTGAGCTGAAACCAAAATTGAAAGGAAAAGACACTTTGGGTAGTGAGTCCAATGTCACATTTTCCAGTTTTGGCAGGTGCTCACCTCTTCTGGTTTGTATGCATCTCATAAAACTCATTGCAGGCTGCCAATGCTTTGTCTTCATTCTTGGAGTGTGGCACGAGGGACCCCAGAGAGCCCAAGCCCACTGTCTGCATTGTGAATTTGTAGGTGTACACTTCACTTTGTCTTCCTGTGTTCAGGGCTCGGAACCAGCAGGAGTGCTGGCAAGTGCCCCACAGGTGCCCGGAGCCAGGAGGATTTGCTTTGGTTTCCTCCATGGCCTCAGTCTCCATCTGAGTTCCATTTGCTTCTGTTGCTGGTGTACAGGTGGGGAATGAAGCTCCACTTCCAGGAACTTACCTAGCCCCATCCACTGCTTCCTTCCTGGAAGTGCTCAGTGCCCAGGAGACTGACTTAAGCACTCATTCCTTAGTGTTTGAGGTGCTATTTCTTTGAGCTGAACAAGGAACAATCCAGGATGGCAGTTTCTCCAGAGCTTCCTCTTCTCCGTGAACATCACACCAGGTCAGGAGCTTCTGGTTGGGATCCTAACTGACCACACTTGTGCAGAGGGATCTGGTTTTGGCCATGGGAGGCAACTTCCCAGCTTTCTGGCCCCTGGAATGATCTGGGACAACATCATCCCATCTCTGACACATCTTCTCCATTCACCCTGACATCTGGGAAGTGCCTTTTTCTTTTCAGGCACAGAGGGCCAGTATTTAACATGACATTATCCTGCAGCAGTATTGAGTTAACTATAAAAAGAGATGATCTTTCTGGACAGAATCACTATCCACCAGATAAAATGATTAAATTTACAGCTCAATTGGTGCTGATCAATATAAATGAAATGTGAAACAACTTAATGTTTCCTCCAGAAGCATCAGCCCTGAGGTTTTCTTCACACAGGCATCCCAGGACATCAGCTCCATTCTAGGGACTCTCTGCATTTGTGGGATCATACAAATGCACAATTTTTCTCTCTTAAATAAATAGTGAACAAGTCAGGATAGGCTGGGTTATGGGGCAATAACAAACAACCCCCAAGCTTGAAATGGTGAAGGTTGTTTCCTCATTGTGCTGCATGTTTAGTGCTGGCCAACAGGAAGGCTCCCATCAGAGACACTCAGAAATTGAGCTGGCAGAACACTCATTATTTTGAATGTTGTCAGTATTCATAGTAGAGGAAAAGAGTACTTCAAATGGTCTTGTGCTGGCAATCAAGTCTTGGACTAGCTGGTCGTGGTAGTGTATGCCTGTAAACCTAGTGACTTGGGAGGCTGAGGCAGGAGGATTGTGTGTCACCAGTATCAGAAACTTAGGGAGGGCCTAAGCAATTTAGTGAGACCCTGCCTCAAAATTAAAAAAAAAATAAAAAGGACTAAGGATGTAGTTCAGTGGCAGAGTGCCCCTGGATTTGATCCCTAGTACAAAAAAAAAAAAAAAAAAAAAAAATCTCAGACTGGAAGTGATGCATGTCCTTTCTGTTCACAACTTATGGGCTGGAGCTGTGACTCCATCTGTCATAGGATGCCAGAAAGTATTGTCTTGTCAGGTGCCTGGTCAGTGGAGAATGGAGGTATTTGGTGAACAATATCAATGGCTATCACATTTGTTTGAACTTTAAGTGTAAAAACATGGATAGATTTTAAGCAAATCCATGGGATCTGGCTATTTAATCGAATCCTGTCGTAGAATGAAGAATACTAGCTGGGTGTGGTAAGGCATTCCTGCAATCCCATCAACTCTGGAGGCTGAGGCAGGAGAATCACAAGTTTGAGCCCTGACAATCAAGCAAGACCCTGTCTCAAAATAAAAAAATAAAAAGGGCTGGGATGTAGCTTGGAGGTAGAGTGCCCCTGGGTTCAATCCCCAGTATGCAAAAACAAAACCCCCCACAAAAAACAACAACAATAAAAAACCTCCCAGGTATGTCAGTTTCTTTAAGATGTGTAACCTGCCCCCAAACCCATGGATTTCCAAGACTCAAAGGAATCTCTAGATGCATGAAGAAAGAGGATGGAAGGCCCCAGCTTTTCTCCAAATTCTCTCTTCCAACTAGCAGCAAAGCCAACAATAATAAGTGCACCTTGATGTATAGTCTCCAAGAGGACAAGTGTATTGTGCAATTAATTTAAAGCAAGAGGGGAAAGAGTGGTTCTTGGTTATGCAGTGACCACCTTTCCATCAGGATCCAGGCAGTGGGATTCTCTCACTTTTGCCACTGTGAAGTCCTCTGTCTGTAGGGGAGGCTGGGCAAGTGCTTTTTTCTGCTCACTGTGGCCTCAGCAATGTGCCCTAGGCTGTCCTCCATGCTGGGAGACATCCAGCCAAGAGTACAGCTGGTGTCAGGGAACAGGAGCCTCGGCATCCAGGCTGCAGTGGGTACCGAGGCTGAAAACTCATACATGGCTGTAGAAAGGTTATTTCAAAGGTGTTTTTTATTCAACTGTTATTTAGCAATATACAATACAGTTTATAAACAAGTGTCTGACCTTGTTTCCAATCTTTATTTAAAAATAAATATTATTGACAGTGAATTTTAATTATGATGTCTTTTTTAATCAAAATGTCTCAAAAGAAATAATTTAATAAAAAAGAAAAGCCCCCAAAGAAAAGTAAATTAAAAAAATCCTAAACACAATAAGCTACTAAAAATATTTTGCTTTGTCAGAAAGGCTTTGACCCAACATTTTTACATATTATCCTAAAGATAACTGCTCAACAGTTCGTGCAAAATGAAGACTTGGAGGGAACGTGTAGAAAAGAAAAATACGTTGAAGTAGAGAAATCATTGATCCCATGCATACTGCATGGTCCAAACTCCATCTTATTTGGAAACTAGATGCATTATTTTGGGTATTCTACATTTGTGTGACTTTCCCAAAAATATGATTTATTTTCTGCGTGGACTTCTTCATGCTTTTCTCAGTCTCTCTGTGTCCATCTGGCGACGTGGTCCTCCCTGGGAGTGCAGGTAGGTGGTGTGTGCCTGCTGAGGTGCACGGGTGCCACGTCTGTCAGTGCCCCAGGAGTGAGTGCAGGAACCTATGCAGAGCTAACAGGAGCAGGGACAGGAGTGGGTCTGTGGCGTAGCTGGGGCCAGTTCCTGCAGGGGATGAGAAAACAGGCTTGGTTAACTCTGGATTCACAGAAACCTGGCAACTCACAAGCAGACCAGAAGAGAGTGAGACTTCCAAGGCCTCTTGATCTCAGCACCTGGCCAGATGCTGTGCATGTGGCTGCTTCAATTTCATGATAAAGCATTTTGTTGCTGCTGCTGCTTGTTATTTATAGACCATACATTTCAGGAGTCTACTGTGGTCAGACACAAGGTGCCCCTGGCCTAAAGGGGATGTGCTAGATTGTAGTTCTAAAGTCCAAGTCATTATCTTATTTTAATTAGAAGATGATTTGCTTCCCCTGCCCCAAGTACTATGCTGCAAAATGCTTCCAATATTGAAAACCTAGCTTCCCCTCCTCTTCCAGGAAAATGACATGATTGCACACATTCTAACCTTGCTGGGACCCTGCTCTAGCTCCCTGACTTAGACATCCTGAATTATCTGTGTGAGTCTTTTTTCCACAATTACATTGTCAGTCCGTCCTTTGAGCTGCAGCTGGGAACTCAGAAATCATTGATTGGTGAAGGTGAGTGAGCTACCATCCTTGAGAAATGACCCTAGCACTCTTAGGTCACTTCCACCTGCTACTCCATTGCAACCAGTAAGCTGGATCCCTGGCCTGCCTCTGAGGCCTTAACACTACGCCTTCATCCTGCCTCATCAGGGCCACCTGCCCAGCTCCCTGTTTGTTTTAAGAGTCTCCAGCTATTGCAAGGCCTCCTGTGAACCAGGGAAAGTCCACTGATGAACCCCAGTCTTCTCACCTAGGAAGTAGGATGCTCCCTTCAGGGTTGAGAGTTGCAAGTGTAGAAGCACTATACACGCCACTCATTGGTGCTGTCTAAGCCATAGGGAACTCACCACTTACTGACTCAGAGTCCAGCCCAATTAAGGGAAGCAGTTTCTTGCTCTACCCTGCTCACCTGGGTCACCTATCAGCCTTTCTCCTCCCTGTATCCACAAAGCCAGCTGGAGCTCTGCACCTATGAGGGGGGACAGAGGGTCCTTCTCTGTGTCAACACCAGAAGCTGCTGCCAGGGTGCCCTGTCCCTCCATTCTCACTCTGTGGATTTGTGGCTTCCCTGACAAACCTGGGACTGAATGTATGACTTTTTCTCCTCTTCAGGTGGAAGCACTATTGGTCTTTTCTATCCAAGGTGTTTCTTCCTCTCCTAATCATTCTTGCTGTACCCATGGCTGTCTGTGTCATGGAGTTCATGTCTTGAGCCTCTGTCTCCCCTTTGTAAAAGGAGAGGGTTGGAAAAATGATCTAGCTTGAAATTCCAGGGTTCCCTCTGTCCATTTTGGGAAGCAGGGGCTGCATTCAAACTTCTGAGTGAAAAGTGGATGGGGGCTATCCACGGCGCACATGTCTCATCCAGAGCTAATTGCTTCTGTGCACAGCTCTGAGCGCCTGCTGAGAAGCACAAGGACAGGACAGATCCAAATGTGCTAACCCTCCTCTTCAGATCTTAATTTTTCAGACAGTTGTCACTCCTGGCCCTCCTGCAGCTTGGCTCAGGATGCCACTCTGCCTCTGGCCATCCGTCAAAAGGAAGAATCGCAGTGCGGTGGTCACTCCAAAGACTCCGATTCTGCTTTGCTGCTCCTCACTGTCACGCATCACTGGGAAGGATGAGGGGTGGATGCAGTGATGAGCAAGTTGATGGATGGCCAGGTGCCTGGGTGGAATTCACCAAGGCTCAGGTGTACAGAAAACAAGAATCTGGTCAGAAGAGCAGGGTGCTGCATGCTGGGCACATAAGACCTGTGAGATCAGACCAAGCCCAAGGGTCTTCCTGATCTCCTGGCTCAGAACTTTATGCTCCTGCAAAACCCTGACACTTGAGCAGGAGCAGATGAGATAGAAACAACTCGTGTGAGGTATTTAAAGGTGGATGCTTATGCAGAGCACTCCAGACCTCAAGGTATGCAGTAGCAGGAAAATGGTGAGCCAGACAAGGTAAAGTGGCCCAGGTGGCCTGGTTGGAGCCACGAACATAAGAGAGGCAAGGAGAGATTTAAATTTGCTTCCAAGTACCACTGACTAATCACTGCTACTCTTCTAGTCTCACCTATGGAAGTTTAAAAGCTTGAAATTGTGCAAGACTTTCCAAAGATCTCAGGGTGAAACAACCAGCCTACCACTCTGCTCTGAAACAAGGAAGAAGAAGCAGGGCCAGAGGCTTGCAGTGGTGGCTCCAGAGGCTTGGGGAGGGGAGACTGGGATCTACGGGGACTTTGCTGTGTCTGCAGGGTGGCCACAGTTTGGCTCCTGGGTAGGGCCTCATTAACTTCCTGGCCTACTGTTGCTGTGGGGATTGGCAAGGGAGGTGATATGGGGCAGTGGGCTGGTACTGGGGAGATGGCTTCCAAGCTTAACTTTGTTGCCAACTTGCTGTTTATTCCCAGGCAATTCTCTTCACCTTTCTGGTTCTGTGTCACATTCCATAAAATGGGGATGTGCATGACCTGTTTCAATGGACTGGGAGCCAGATTAAGCAATATCTTAGCAGTGGATTGCAAAATGGTCACAAGAACCCCTGCCTGCCCCACACCTCTGACAGTACCCTCCCACGCTCACTCTGGTTTTGGCTATAGGACCCACTTAGGCCAAAAGAATATGATCAGGTATGAAGCAAGCATAAACTTGAAAAGTGCTTGTGCATCAAGGTCTCTCTTCTCTCTTAGAGCTCTGGAAACCCACTGCCATGAGATAAAGCCTGGATCTGCCTCGTAAAGGATAACAGCCATAAGATGTCCTAGCTGAGGTCCCTTTAGACCAATCGTACCCCAACTGAATTGATATCAATTGCATGAAAGAAGCCAATAAAGACCAGAGGAAGAACTGCCTGTATGGGCTCAGCCCAAATCACTGAACCTCAGAATTACGAGCTGAATAAATAGTTATGGTGTTGTGCCTAGGTCACTGAATTTTAGGGTCCTTTGTTACAAAGCAAAATCTAACCTATACAAGCATGGAAGCAAAAAGAGTCTCAAATAGAGTCAAGAGCCATACAGATCAACGTTACAGAAAAGGGTGATAGAGTTACTTCTCTGAAAAGGGTTGAAGAAAAACTAATTTTGGTGATGTCCTTCTCTCAAGAGGAAACTTTCTAAGATAGAACAGGCAGGGCAGACTATCTCCTCAGTCATTATTTTGAGACCTCCCTAGATCTTTGGTGAAAGACAGACCCTGGATGTGGAACATTCTCCTATCTTATTCATGAGACATATAGACACTGTCTTTAAGTTTCCTCCAAAGAACCAGGGAAAAAAGGGAAGACTGGTTTTGGGGCCTTGCTGGAGGAAGTAGGGTGTTGCTTCCTTCTTTGATGGAGACCCACTGTTGTCTAGCACTTGGTTATAGGGTCCCCTTTAAATCTGAGTCCTGAGTCTCTGCCTCACTGTTTCCTGAAGGGAGCTAGGGCTGTCAGCAATATTTGGGCTGACAGGTCCCAGCTCACCTTGACCCTTTAGGGGGGCTGGGAGGGTATGTCTGGCTCAGTTGAGATGGGATCTTCTTCCTACAGCCTCTTTTCTGATGTGATGTGGAGACATCTGTGCTCCAGGGCATGAGGCTGAGCAGATTGGCTGGTGGTGGAGGCTGCTGAGTTGACTGGATGCTAACACTCTCTTTATCTATTTCCTCCTTTCCCAAGGAGTGCCAGGAATAGACAGGAATAGCGCTGGAGCAGGCAGAAGTTTGTCATAATTAAGCTGGAAAATCAGGCTGCTTGGGAGGTGAGGAAAGTCCTCTGACAGACAGAAAGAGCCGCTGATTCATTCTGTACATGAAACCAGTATCTCCACGTTGCTAATCATTCTTAAAGAAATCAAAGCCTCTTTGACTTAAGATTAAGATATCAATTAAGATAGTAATTTTTTTTATCATTTAGATAGCGAGCAGGATAAGAGATCCTGAAAGAATACAATGGGGGCATTTATTCCCCTCTGCCCCCTCCTGCTCAGTCCAAGAAGCTTCTGCCTGGGAAATTCCTTACTTCCATTTATCCAGCAATTGCAGAATTCCAAAGCCCTACAGAAAAAAATATGGAAGTTTTTATTTTAAAATAAAAGTAAGCCAGGAGGCCTTGTTGAGGCCATCCTCTGTGACTCCTGTCCAGGAGCCAAGCCTGTTAAGTTTCTGACTGGTGGCAGTGGGGTCTAGGGAGGTGGCAGCTCGTCACCCACACTCTGGTCTGGCCTTTCCAGCACATGGGGCATATGCTTTATGCTGTGGAACAGAGTGTTGAAGGGACCACTCACTGGGGGCTAGAAGAGTTAGGGAACCAATCTGAGTCACCTGGGTGGGGGCCTTTTGTGCACCGACGTTCAATTCTATTTCTTTTCTCTTTTGCAGCCTTTTGAGAATGAGAGAAAGGGGCTGCTCCTGAGAGGCAACAATGGCCTTAATGGACTGGGCTTGAGCATTTATTCAAGGCTGGACAGAGGCCTGTCCTTTGGGGGTGGCTGAGAATGGGCTGGATCTTACCCACTGCTCCCCATCACTTGCCCTGGGCCACCATCCCACCTCAGCTGCACTCTGAGCCCCACTCTGTGAGTGCAGCAGATGAACATCCCCCAATTCTGAAGGAGAAGATTCCCTTTCTGAGCTTCCGGGGGCCAGGGTGCAGTAAATTTCCTTGGGCTTCCAGGGGCTTGTAGAATGAGAACAAAGACAGGGCATCCCAGCCATGGACAAACACCATCTCTTTCTCTGCATATAGTTCAGAATGCCAGGCCAGTGCTAAGGACAGTGTCAGGGGCATCACTGGACCACTCCTGGAGACTGGCCCCTTACTCTTTTTCACTATTTTCCTACATTCCCAACCAACTTCCTGCCTCACAGGTTACAAAATGCCATCTTCTACAGAAACCAGGGGCAAGTAAAGGCACAAAGATGGGTCTGAGGGTTGAGCCTGCTTTGTACAAGGGTCTAATTGGGTGGCCTCAGAGTTTTAAAATTATAAATTCTAATCTGAATATAAAAATTGGGGGACATCCACATGAAGGCATGGATTCTGGAAAGAACCACCAAGGCTGCTCCTGCTTTTCCAGCAGGCTACCATCTGCTGGGGTAGACCCCTGGCTGGCTGCCCTGCTCAGCAGGAATGTCCCTGTCCTCACTCCCTTCTGACACTCAACCTGGGCCCAGGGTGAGCTGCTAGTCTCTGCCCCCAATCTGTGCAGCTGAGTCTCTGCACACCTGTTACTCACCCATCACCCACACGCCACGCTTTGTTGATGCCTGAATTTGCAGCCTCTGAGTCATTCCTGGTTAAGATCCCAGAGGCTTAGCTTTCATCTCACCTCTCTCCCCATGCAGTGTGTGCCAGGGAAACCCCTTCCCTGACATGCAGGGCTGGTCCTACAAGTGAGCCCAGCCCTCTGCTCTGCCCTGGATGCTGCCTTGGTCCAGCTTGCTGCTGAGAGAAGATACCACCTTGCAGGGCTGCTTCCGGTGTTGACATTTTAATTAAAGCCTCTTCACAGATATTTATTCAAAGGGAGTTAGTGAGGAATAATTGAGCACTAACGGAATTTGTTTGGGTAGAATTAATTTCTTCCATAAAATTAATGTTTGCTGGTAACTGGGGCAAAACTAAGAGCAACTAACATTGTTGGGTTTTAAAGGAAATGGTGATATTTTAAAGAAAAGTCCAGTGTGGAATGGGGAGCCATGGACAGCGGATGAGATGAGGGACCATCGGTCTGTTCTTATTGTGCTCTGCTGACCAGTCCTACCCAGGCTCACAGTGCCTCCTGCTTCTGCCCAATTCTTCTTGACCCCTAACTCTGAGTAGTTAGCTCCTGGTTTTCAAAACAAACTGTCTGATGGACGTCATGTCTGCTGAGGATGATGTTCAGATTGCAGCCTCAGTGTCCAGGCAGGAGCCTGAGTGCTCCTGGGGTGAATGGGGACAGAGGTGGTGTCACCGCCTATTTTAGCTATTTCTTGCTGTACTGTCCCCCCTGCACCCCACCACAGCTCAATGAAAACAGTAGCCTCTTAAAGCATTTTCCTGCCTTCATTACTACTGTGCCCATCCTGCTCCTGAAGATGTACCTGGAGAACTCTCCCTGATGGGTCCCTTCTGCTCACAAGAGAAAGAAACCATCTCAGTGCCACAGTTAGGGGCTCCCCATGATGCCTCTCAATCACCTCCTTCTCTACTGCCCCTCTGCTACCAGCTGTGTGCTCTGGTCCAATCCTTCGTGCAAGCATCTGCAGGCTGACCCTGCAGAATGAGTAGCCACCTGCTTCCTAGGTCTGGGGCCAACCTGCCCCTTAACCTGCTGCACATGTGCTTTCTCCTCCAGGGAGCACCCTTGTGCACCTGGGCACAGAAGGCTTGACACAAATGTCTGTGCCACTCATGTGGCCCTTGGCATGTCTTTCTCAGATGTCCCACATTTCTGGTGGCAGTGGATGCCTTTGCACTAGAGGGTTGGCCTTGGAGCGCCTCTCCTTAGCATCCCCAGCAAGCAGCTCTACCCATAGCCAGAACACCAGTCTGCTGACATTAGAGATGATGGACAGCAGGAGCGAATGGCAGGAAGGAGCCACAGTGGAGCTCAGGCAGACAGATGAGCCCTTTCACTGCAACAGTGGCAAAGGTGGCCTGTGCTTAGTAGATGGAGGCTGTGGCAAGCGTGTTGCTCACATTAAAGTCAATCCTTCTAATGGAGGAGTTATTTGTTTACTCCTATTTTACAGATGGGGAAAATGAGATCCAGGGAGATGAAGTGACTTGTCTAAAGCCTAAGGTTGACAGATAAAATACAGTTTATCCAGTAAAATTTGTGTTTCAGGTAAACAATGGGTAGTATTTAATATAAGTATATCCCAAACACAGCGTGGAGCATGCTTATATCGAGGTGCTATTGTTTTTATTTTAAAATCTGAAATCCAGATTTAAGGGGCCAGCCTATGTTTTTACTTGCAAAATTGAGCAGCCCTATCAAGGCCATGCTAGGATAAACAGCAGGCCTGGGACTTGAACCCAGGCAACCTGGTTTCTGTCCACATAGGGAACCCCCAAAGAGCAAGGCCTCCCCTTCCCCATGTGCCTCGCCTGGGCCCTGAGGGAGGGGAGAGAGAAGATTTTTTTCTTTGAATGTCAACATTCAGAATGGCTTTTTTAATGTGGCCAACTTTGTTGCTAGCTCCTTTCCAATTTCCTATTTCTTTATAAGTGGGTTCTTACCCCAAAAGATCCTTCCACCGTGTTAAAGAAAATGGTAAACAGAGCTGTCTGTGTGGTTGGGTGGCTGTCAGTGGGGCCACCAGCAGCCCTGACCACAGTGGGCATCAGAGTGTTCACCAGGTGGGGAGGGTAGGGCTGCCTCCCTCACTGAGGGGCCCAGTCTTCACCCTCACCCCGGGACCTATCTGGATTTGATAACCATAGGGGCTTTAGGGTGCTAACAGGCACCCAAAAGATTCTCAGTGCTAGGAGCTGTACTCAGTCCTTTGTGAGAATTCTCTCCTTTAACCCTCTCTGCTGCCTTATGAGACACAGATAGATTAAGTAACTTACCTAAGGTTGCACAGCTGATAGGTGGTAGAGGGTAAAGGCAAGTGACTTCCTAATACCTATGAATTAAACCAGGCTCCCTAGCCAGCTGGAAGCCCTTCCTGATCCCACCCAGTGGACAAACATTCTCTCCCTGCCTCCATACACCATTGAGTGCCTCAAGCTCCAGGCAAATTGGACTCCTGCATGGAGACCATGTGTACCCAAACTCTTCAGCCTCCAGGCCCTTCTTGGCACATGTTCTTCCCTTCACCAGAACATCCATCCCTCTCTCTGTTAGCCCCTCCTCCCCACCCAAGTTCCTTTGGATGGAAGACCTCACTCTTCTCACCCGGCTACAGACCCTGCTCCACCTTACTAGCCCACCTTGCATCCCCACGCTTCCCTCCCAGCTCCATCTCCCATCTATACTGCTGGTCTCTGTGCCCTTCCAGTCACCACCTGCCTCCTCCCACCCCTGAGTCTCCTTCAGATATCGTGTCCACTGGCTTCTTTTGTCCCATGGACTCCAGAGCAAGTTCCTTTTCTTCTGGGCTGTATTTGGGCAACTTGGGTGTGTTTACCTTCTGACACCTGTCTCTTCTGCTAGAAGGTGGTTTAGGGGAGAAGAAACCATAACAGTCTCAGCTGTGTGTTTCCCCATCACCTGGCGCACTGCCTGCACTGTGAGATGCTCACAAAATGTTTGTTGAATGAAGAAATACAAGTCTTTCTTAGACACTCCATCTGGTCCATGATGCACCAGATATTTAGGTCAGATTCTTCATATGCAGCATTGCATTTTTATCCTTTAAATACCAACTAGGGCTGGGAAGTCTTTCCAGAATCCTCAGGGGAACACAGGGCTATCACAGTGATCACAATGATCTGACCTTTCAATTGCCCAAGACTCAGCACACATCTTTTGGACTAACTTGATTTTCTTTCTTTCCCTTTTTTTTCCCCCATTGACTCATGCTTGCTGAGCAAATGTTGTATCACTGAGCTACACCCCAGCCCTTGACTAACATTTACTTCAACTAATTTTACAATTTTATATTTGTTTTCCTTTCATTCCGATTTCTTTATTAAATTTTTATTCTATTATGCAGCACACTGTTTTATAAGCCACTTTAAATTTCTCTGTTAGGTGTTGCAGATATGTAAATTATTTGTAGATTTTGTATATTTCATATAAATTTTAAATTTTTTTTGTGTGTGTGTGTGTGTATGTGTATTTGGACCATATCAATTGTTTAAAAATATTTTAAAGCAGTAGAATTCCTTCATCAAGCAAATTGCTGCATTAACCCACAATAGATAAAGCCATGAGAGCCAGATTGCAGGTCCAAACTGGGGGTGGGGTGCCCAGGGTTCCAAAGAACACAGTGTGAGAACCATTGATCCTGCCTCCAGGTCTTTCTTGGCATGTGCTGTTGCCTTTACCAGAACATCCTTCCTTTTTTGTGTTAGCCCCTCCTCCCCACCCAAGTTCCTCCAGATGGAAGAACTCACTCTCTCACCCTGCTACTGGCCCTGCCCCACCTTGCTAGCCCACTTTGAAATCTAAAACTCTGGGACTTGTGAATCCTGGAGTGCTTGTGTTCCCATTACACAGATTGGGGAATGGGGGAATAATGGGTTTTGAATAAGTGAACCCTGCCCCTCCTTGAAGTCATCTGTCCCAGTCCATTTAAATCCCAGTGGTGTGGGATACATCGCCTTCCCTCTACAGTCTTCCTGCTCCAATTAGTCAGTGTGCCCCAGATCCCTGGGTCAGACAAACAGTGGTTCTCAATGCCTGTCCAATGAAGGCTGCTGCAGGTCACTGCCTCTTCACCCTGCTCATTGGAGTGGCCAAGCAAAGCAGGAATTGTGAACCTGGTCCTTGGGTCAGGGAGGAAGGCTGAATGTCTCTGAGGCCTGTGCATTCAGGACTCAACAGCAGTTCTTTCCTCTTAGAACCTTCTTCTAGCTTCCATCTCAGTGATACTTGGATATTTCTTCCTATTGCTCACTAAGGACTTTTCCTTAGAAATACAATTTAACTGAAAAGGTTAACACATTTTAATTGCCCAGGGATAGTGCTCTGAAAATTCTATAACATGTGCTCATTAAATAAAATTAGCACAGAAGAGCTGCCCAGGATATGTCATGCATTAAAATATGACCCTGTAGAATAGAAAGCATTATGAATTATTGCCTTGTGTATTTTTTGTTACATTAGTCTTTAAAGTGAATACAGGTATTCGTCTGCCCATCTGGAGATTTGATTTTTATAAATGCCTCAAAAAACATATCTACAATAACTTTCACATGGACAACAATCAGTAAATCTGGAACAGCTGGTATCTATCAGAGTGCCAAGTGTCCAGCAGGTGGAGGGGTCCCCTGCTCTTGTCCCACTAGGGGAGCTGGAAGCAAGCTGGGGACTGGCTGTGTCTGCTTGCTCTGCTCATACCTTCTGTGTACAGTGGCTCAGGGACTACAGGCAGAACATGGGCTGGTATGGAATTCTGAGCCATGCCACTACCTGGGACCTTTCTCTCTATGGCTTCTTCCTAGAAGACGTGGCCAGATGTGCTGTGTTGGTGCCAGGGATTCCAACTGTAGGCATATCCACAGTCCTGATTGCACTTATCTTTCAAGGCCCAACCTGCGTCCCATATCCACCCTTGTTTCCATCCATGTATCCACTCATCCTTCTTTTTATCCCCCAGTTGCCCCTCTCTCCACCCATTCACACATCTTTCCTTCCACCCATCTATCAACTATTTTTTTCCATTCATTCCCACACCACTCGTCCTTCCATCCATCCCTATCCATATCCACTTATCCTTCCTTCAACCCATCATTCATCTTCTCCTCCACTCATTCACACTTCCTTCCTTCTACCCATTCACCAGCTACTTGCCCTTCCATTCCAATCCACCTGTGCTGCCACCTATCCATTCAGCCTTCCTTCCTTCCTTTTGCTCATCCATTCATCCACTTATCCTTCCTTCTTCCCATCCATTCCATTCACTCATCCTTCCTTTCACACACACCCCATCCTCTGTTCATCCAGTCACACAGCCTTACCTCCACCCACCTATCAGCTACTTGTTTTTCCACTCATCCATCCTGCCTCTCATTCAGACATCCATCTACCCATTCATCTAGTTAGTCCAAGCCTCATCATCTTGGCCCGGATCACTGTCTCTGAAGTAGTCTTTCCCCATATGCTCTGTTCCTGCCTTTCTAATCTCACATTGGAAAAGTGATCATTTCCAAAAGCATCATGCCCTGCCCACCTCGGTTGCTCTCCATCTCACCATTCTTAGGATAAAGCCAAAGCTCCCTACCCCATCATAAGGTCTCACAGTATGATACTGTTTGACCAGCGAATTCCTCTTCACCTAATTTCCCCTTTACTTCCCTTTGCTTTCTCTGCCCCAGCCACACTAACCTTTTGCCAGGTTCCATCCTACCACAGGACATTTACATGTTATTTCCTCTTCTTGCAAGTTTCTACCCTCTCTCTTTACCTAGCCAATTCTTAACTTTCTTCCAGAGAATTATGGCTCAAACATCACTTCCTTGGGGTTCCCCTATTCTTAGCTCCCTTAGCCCATGGGTCTCCCCTTTAACATACCAATCATGGCTGCAAATTTCCACTTATAATGTGTTGATGTGACTAATGTCTGTCTCTCCCAGTCAGATACTCAGGACCTCATTGATCTTTTTCATATCGTGCCCTTCATATCTAGAATAGTCCCTATGTATAATATATGCTTGGTGAATAAAAGAAGGAACTAGTTTCAGGCCTAATGAATTTGGGGTGCTGGAGATACATAAATGAGAAAGAATCACACTTGTCCTTCAGAGCCATGATTCTGGATGGGGTACTCAGCTAGGTGCTAACTACAAAACAGGGAAGGAAAAGCTGGGGAGCCTCGAAGGCATAGCAAGGGACTTCTGGAAGCTCAGATTGGATGAGATTTCTGGTTTCAAGGTCATGGACGCTGTTCTATCAAATACCAGCCGACCTTAGCCCTACCTTTTCTGAGCCCCTCTGTATTCCAGCCACAGTCCATGTTCATTCTCAGAGTACTTCCTGTCTCTTCTGGCTACCATGGTTCCACCACAAGCTCCTCCCTGAGGTTACAGCTGAGCCCACCCAATGCTCTGAACAATCCCCCTGCTCCTTGGCCTGGGACGAACCAGATGTAGTTAGCCAGAAACCTCATCCCCAGCTCAGATGGAGCCCCAAGAGGACTTCAGTTCACCCTCCCCCAGCTTCCTCTGGACTAAGCAGCATTTATATCAGAATCAATTGTAATAAAAGTTGTTATAAGAGGACTGACACTACAGCTGGGCTGCCCTGGCTTGAAGAATACCAAGGCTTCCTTCCTCCCCAGGAGAGCTGATGGGAGGGGCCATGGATCAGCAGAGGGAAGGGCTCTCTTGTCTTTGGAGCTCTCCAGTTATAGGTAGGGGACTAACTGTCCTTGGGGAGTCCACAGTTGGCTCTCTGCTACTTGGCGGGTAGGTCCACATGGGACATGGAGCATTAGAGCCAGGCAGGAGGGGTTCTGGCCTCCTGGACCTGCATATAGACTACATACTGCATACACTCCTGGGGGTGGCTTCTTTTTTGTTGTTGTTGGTGTTCATTTTTATCTTTTATGGTGTAGGGGTATTCTACCAGTAAGCTGCATCACTAATCCTTTTAATTTTTTATTTTTAGACAGGAGCTTGCTAAGTTGCTGAGGCTGGCCTTGAACTTGTGATCCTTCTACTTCAGCCTCCTGAGTAGCTGGGATTACATGTGCCACTGCACATGTGCCACTGCACCTAGCTGGGAGGTAGTGTCTTTATCTTGAATTCTCACCAGTAACTAGGTGCCACATAGCAATCACCTAGAGGCAATCACCAGTCACAGCAGCCACAGTGAAGGAAGACGGACAAGAAAAATGCAGGAGCACAAGGGGAAGAGCTAGCACATGCCCTGAGCCTATAAAGGTGGCTCCGAGCTCCACTACCTGTCATGCCCATCCCTGAGGGGAATGGTGCTTCCCAGCACAAGTGGTGCTCTCGCTCTCTCTTGGTAAAAGTCTCAGGGAAGGGGGACTCCAGGCACCTCCTTGCCAGCCCAGGTCTTCCCTAGAGGCTCTTCAGCTACCTGACAACAGGAGGGAGCTTTCTTCTGTCTGCTCCCATCCCTGTGCAGTGCTGCAAAAATCAGCCTCTCCTGGGGGTTCAGCTCCTTTGCTGCCTGGGCTCCACCTCCTTGCATCACAAGGGACCCCTACTGATGGCAGCCTGTACAACAAAGCAAGACCAGGCATAATGCAGGCGTGGCTTTCTCAAGGAGCCCAGTTGGCACAGCCAGGCCTACAGGGCACATGTGCAAATGTGCTGATTTAATTTGCTGGTGGAACATCAGAAACTGTAATGAAGCTGTCCTTGCTCACCAAGGAGCTCCTGACTCATGGAAAATAGTCCCAGCTAGACAAAGATGAGGACATAGCATCAACCCGATTTCTTACTCCAGCCCCCAAAATGGCATGGAATGAATGTACAAAAATAGCAAGTCACTGAGCCATTTGTAATCTCACAGCACTTTCTGTTCTGAAGCGCCATCGGTTTCCTGCAATCATCTCTAGCTCCACTTGCCAGTGAAGTCTTCTATCAGGGCACCCTGTCCAGTTTATTTACTGATCCTGGACACTTAATGCTGTTCACAAGAAAAATACTGATGACAAGAGCCAACATCTACTAAGCGTTTGCTAGATGTCAAGCTCTATGTTAAGCTAACAGACATTTAAGGATTATCTCTGATGCTATCGCCCACCCTCTGGCATGAGAGGTATCATGGAGATGATAAACAGAGGGGTGAACTTGCACATGGGAAATGAAGGAGTCAGGATTCGAATCCAAGGGATTGGACACATTTGGAAAATGGGAAGCATGGTACTTATGAAGGACTAGGGCAAGAGGGATAAGGTGCAAACTGATTTCTGGGTGGCTGGAGCTCTGAGGTCCAGAAATGGGAAGAATTTGTTGGCATTCATACCCTGACTTCCCTATGAACATACTGGCCAAACAGTGAGGAATGTTTAAAATGTCAGGAGAGAAAGTGAGATGGCTGGAAATGGTGGCCACTGTAACTTCTTCAGAATGGTCCTGAGTGTCTCTTGGGTTTATGTTTTGGTGTGTCAACCAGAAGGGACAACTCTTCAGAAGAATGACTTTTCTGGGTAATTTCCTCTGGTTTCCTCCTAACAGGGGTGCCCTGGTGTGCCCAGGTGTGTTCTTTTAGTGTCCAGTCAGCCTTCAAGGACTGTTGATGGTCTCCCTTGTGGCATCTTTCTGACCAGCTGGTCAATTCTGAGCTAGACAAAGCAGGACCCATGAGTATGGGAGAGTAGGTGGGTGGAGGGTGGGGAACAACCCACCCTCAATGTCAATGTCAATGTCCACTGACAGTAGCCTCCCAAGGCACTCTTCTTAGGGAATCATAAAACCAGAGCCAACACCCATCCAGTTCAAAGTAGCTTTGAGATTTCAGCCTAGAGAGCGGTAATGACAGATCAGAACCACCAATAATAGTTGGAAACAGTGTCCACCTAGGATTGGCGTCAGGGCCAGGCTTCACAAGGCCCAACTCTCAGGGGCCATTTCATAGAGGACATAGTCAGAAGGGGCCCGACCACAGCCCAGGCTTCAGACCCCAGCATCCACTGAAGGCACCCTGTTGCTGGTCCAGCACCTCCTGTGGTTTCCTCCATCGCTCAGTGTTCAACAGCAGCTAAACCCTAGCCCGGAGGAGGCCAAATGGGGTAATCCATCTTAGTATTTATAGCACATCTTGCCTGAAAGCAACAAAGCCATCAAGAAGCAGGCTAATTTCCCCAGAAGCACCACCCCAGGGAAGGAGGCTTGCCATTCTTCATAATGAATAGGTAGGAACCAGGAGTTACAGGGGCCAGGTTGACTTACTTATCCTCTTAAACTTTCCTGCAGCCCTTACATAAAACAAAGCGAAACTTCTCACTGCTTTGGATCCAAGTTTCCAAGAGATGCCTATTAAGAGTCAGCAAAACATGGGGAGTATAAATACTTTTTTATTCCTCTGTGCTGCAGGAAAATGTCTTAAAACCATCCTGGCATCTCCCATAATGCTGAGGGGTTTAGACCACAGCCAAGCCCTTGCCACTGTCCACATGGAGCAGAACTAATCAATATCATATTACAAAAGCACTTGACCTCGTTTATCCCCACGGATGCTTGGGGAATCCTTAATATGCAGAGCTTTAAAAATGTGCGCCTGGCGTATTTAATGAGAAGCTCCATGGTGGGTTTGGCTCCAGGTGACATTTAGAAAGGCTGGCTCTCAGATCTTCTCTTGGGGGCTGCCACTGCAGCTGAGGAAAGGGTCTGGGCTCTGGCTGTGAGAAGGGGAAGGGCTGTGTCCTCTGGGAATGGCAGAGTTAGGGAGAGCTGCAGAAAGGAGGAACCCTACAACAGGCGAGTGCGGCACATGATGCATGTGTGCTAAAAGGTGAGTATTATTATGTATCATTATTATAATCCAAGAGCAGTTGTTTTATCCTTGGTCTGGGGCCTCTCTGATGCTGAGAGAATAGCTGTATAGTGAGCTGACTGACCACTCAGTGATGGATGTGAGGGACAGAGGTCATTCCATTTGGTGTGACCACAGTCCATGGGGCACTGGGAGCAGAGGGGAGGGGAGACAACCAGGAGCTTTCCCAGAATTGACTGAAGCTGGGAGGATATCAGCTCTAGGTACTTCTTTCAAGCCTAAAACCCCACCCCATCTACTGAAAGCCTCCTCAGATTGTCTCAGCTGGATCAGAGCTATTCCCATGGGGGACAGCCTAGCTATCTCTTTCCTGAAATTACCTGGGTGCCCTGACTTCCTTATACATGAGTCCACAGTTGCCACCTCCATTTCCCCCTTACCACCAGCATAAGGCTGAGTCAACAGGACCACAGTGAGTGGCATTTAATGAAGGAGAGGACACCATATTGTTGATAATCACATGCCTTCACTGCTACAAGGGACGAGGCGGGCATCTCTTGCCAGCTGTGTAACTCAGTCATTTCTTTTACTAAATTCTTTAATTTTCCCCTTCAGGATGCTCAGAGAACCTCACCCTCTCTTCTCTGGGACACCTTTTGCCACATTTATTTTCTACTTAATTATGATCCTCATGTCACACAGGAACGTGAAGGAAGAGTGGATTCTTTATTTAAGATGGCCATTTTCGGGTCCACCTGGATCCAGGGTCCCTGGCCTTGCTGGTGTGGTTGGAGACTCTCTGTTGCATTGTGATTCACCAAAGTCATAGTGGTACCATTTGTGCCAGTTTTGACATCCATCTGGGACATGGGTTGAGACACAGTGTCTTCACCTTGCCCATTGCCCCCTTTGGTCATGGTTTATGGTTGCCATGGCAACATCCAAGGATGCTCTCCCTTGATGACTCCTGGCAGTAACTGCCTCTTGAAACGTCACACCCATGGCCTTTGCTTTCTTTCTCTCATTATTAATTGAAATATTGTGAGTCAGTTCTCCATGTGGGCACCAGGCAGCCGTTTGCCACATCCAGTTGGCTCTCTGTGGGGGTCATGGTGCCTTTCCTTGTAGCTGAAACCCTGAGGCTAATTAAAGGTTCACACACTATGATCTGATCCCAAGGTCCCTACAGAGGGGAACCTCTTGCCAACACACAAGCCAATCAGTTGCAGACTATCATTTGAGCCCCACTCTGCAGTGCATTTCCTGGTGAGAAGTGTTTGTCTGGAAGGTACTTTGTTTCTTTCTTTCTCTCTCTTTCTCTCTCAATGGAAACCAGCAATGAAGTTTTCATGACAAATGGGCCAGTGTTCAGATTAATTAGGAGCCAGATTTATGAACATGGCTAAGAAGGGGCCCAGCCTTCTATGCCTGTTCTGCTTTGCTAATCCAGCTCATGTTTATTTTTAGGTACAAATACCAAAACGTCTCCTGACAAATGAGACGTGAAATAAATGAGTTTTGCACATAAACTTTTAGTGCAAATGTGTATTTGGCTCTGTTCGGCATATATGGGCGTGGGAAGGGTTTTCTTTCCTGACTGTGCAGTAGCTAAAGAATGAAGATGTGAGTAAGTCCTTTCTCTTTTTTTTTCTGGCATTATCAAAGAAGCCCAGTTAACAAAATAGAGATCTTCTGTTGTCTTTCTGGGAGCAATTGTTTAATGGGGACTGACTACAGAGGTGGGCTGGGATCACCCCTAAAGTCACCAATCTGAAACTGCTAGTGTCCATTCAACCAGGGCTTGGGATGGACCTTTTTTGTCTCCCAAATCCTCCATCCATCCTTATGCATTCTGCTCTGAGCCCCTAGGGCTGACCTCTATAGATGATTTTATCCCACTGTCCTTGTCCTTGGCTTCTAGGAGGGTTTGGTCAATTGGAGGATCTGACAGGAAAATGGAGATCAGAAGGAGAGTGAAGTTCTTGCTAGGTCAATGTGGGTTGGCTGCATCCCTTCCCTGAGGTCATGACTCCTATGAGGCAGCCCTGTCCATCTGGCTATCCTCTCTGACTTCTGTTATATGCTCCTAACCCCTGCTCTTTTAGCCTGGGGGTGCTAATGACTCCCACTGCTGTTAGCCTTGAGGACATGCAGCCATCCTCTGTTGGGGGTCCTGATCCCATTCACACCTTTGTAAATACTCCTTATCAACTCCCCTTAGTGACTCTGTTTGAATGTGTCATCTGCTTCTGCCAGAACCTTGACTGATAAACACTCTGCAAACACTCTTGCCTGCTAACCAGGAGGCAACAGTCCTTTCTGGACCCTTCACCACACAACTGCAAAGAACTTGATCTGGATAGGCCAGTTCTGAGGACACACTCCTTGAGCTCTTTCTCTGCCTGTTGTTGCTGCAGGCTCTGAGCCATCAACTGGCTGGTCACCTTGCAGGGAGGCTCAGCAGGACCCAGCACTGGTGGCCAAGCTTGGGACACTGCTCAATGAGGCAATTCTTTGGGAAGGTCTATTAATGTCTGCATACGGTGGAATAGCAGTTCTCATGACTGGAAGTAGGAAGAGAATGGTGAGTTATTGTTAAATGGGTCTGAAGATTCAGTTGAGGAAGATGAAGAGAGTTCTGGAGATGGACTGTGGAGATGGCTGCACACCATGAATGTACACACTGTCACTGAACTGAACACCTACAAAGAATTAAAGTGGTAAACTTCATGTTTATGTATCTTACCACAATAAAAATGTCAGACATTAAAAACAAAGAATTAGTCTGCAAGTTTTCATGCTCATTCACATGGGGCGTCCATGGTCTGGGTGGCTTTGGGTGGCAGGGGCAAAATGGGACACAAAACTGATATGGGGGCTGGGGTTGTAGCTCAGTGGTAAAGCACTTGTCTAGCACATGCGAGGCACAGAATTCCATCCTCAGCCCCACACAAACAAACAAAAAACAAAACTGGCATGGTTCCTTCCTTGGGATCAAGGCTGATCAGGTGTGTATGTGGATTAGAAATCACGTCACTCATGCTCAGATGATACACAGATGATACACAGTTGTAGACACAGAGGTGTCTCCTTGCAAAACACCTTCCTTAAAACTTCATAAAGAGTAGGGGACACAGCTGTTCTGACCTCAAAGATGAAGACACACCTTCTAGAAGAGTTGGGGAGGAACTCAGAGTTCTTTCTGAGATACATAGACCTGACTCCTGGCAAGGGTTATTGGGTGACAGAGATCTCAGGGCCACCGTAATTTATCCCAGTGGCAATGCCCTGCTGGGAGCCCTGCTGGCTGTACTTTCAAGATGGCAGTAAATCCCGCCCCCCATTCCAGGAAACACAGACAGGAGCCCTCAGCCTGGGCTGCTGCCCTGACCTACTTATATAAGCATTACTATATTGCTTTGTGGCTGCCAGGTCCCCAAGGCCCAAACTGCTGGGGTAGCCCTGGGCACTGTACCATCAGAACTGAGCTGATGCGAAGACCCCATATCTTCTAGAAAGAAAGGCACTCTCCATTCCACCTTCCATGAAAATGTTTTCTGCTGTGGGCTGAAATGCCCAGGAGCATCCCCATTCTCTTATTCAGGCCCTGTGGCTGGGACAGAGTTTGGAGATCTGACTGACTATGCCAAGCTCTCAGATAGGTCTTGGGCTCAAGGGTCAGACTCTGGCCAGGAGAAAAGGGAGATTCAAAAAGGAATGCGCTCATGACCTTCCCCTTGTTCCCATCTTGTGTGAACCCTATGACTGAGTTCACTCTCATAGATCTCTTTCATTTGACACTTCCTTGATTAAACTTTCAACCAACCCTGTTGATTCCACTTGGCTTTTAAGGCCCCTTTTAGGTTGGCCTCCAACTACCAAGGAGTTAGTTTTATTTCTTCTATTCTCTTTTCTCTTACCAGAGCAGCTAATGACCATGGTAATAATAATGAACATATCTTTGTAGCTATGTCCATACCAAACTTCTTCTGTGGTCAGGGATTAACCTCTCCATTTTGTAGATGGCTCAGAGGTGTTAAACCACTTGCTTAAATTCACACAGCCAGGAAGTGGTGGAAGCACAACTCATATCTGGGCTCCTGCCTTTCAAATCCTTTGCTTTAGTACTCTACCCATGGTCTGAGGAAGAACCCAGAGGTTACCCAGGTTCCAGCCTGTGACACTGTTTACTTTCTGGGGCCCAAGAGGATAGGGCAGAAGAGTCTTTTCACCAATCAGCATCAATTTAACCACTCTATAAGTCAACAAACACTTTTCCAATACCTACTGTGCACAACATAAAGATGGTTAACTTCCCTAGATTCATGCTTCCCTCCCACTGTGAAGAGATGAGGTTGAAAAGCAGTTGCCAAGTCAACGACTACATTTTCCGACATCTACACTGGACCATGTGATGGTCATTGGATGAGGGAAGAAGCATTATTTACCACATCTAAGCCTGGTCCTTAAACACCCACCTTGCCATTCTTAACACCAGCTTTTCCCTGAGAGAATTCAGCATTACAAAATGGTTTGAGTGGTTGTTTTTTTGATTTCTCATGAGTGATACATCCTTTGGGTAATTCTGAATGCTCAGGAAAGAAGTTGATTCACTACAAATGTGTGTGACTTAAAGCCTAGGGTTTTGTTACCCCCAAACTGGGTTGAGATGAGCTGCTTCCATTTCTCTTTCCTCGTCTATTAGCCATATGTCAATCCTGAGTGACTTGGGGAGCCACTTGCTGAAGATGGTAAAATCTGTCAGTCTGGGTCCCTGAGTAACTTCATGGAACAGAGCTACCATATCCTTCACTCCAGGGCAGGACTTGAAGTGAACAAGAAAAATAAATTTGAAATGTATCAAGTCCATGACATTTTGTGGTTTGTAACAGCACCAAATGTTATCTTAAATTAATATAGGGGTGAAAAGTTCCAAGCCAGGTAAGTGATATTGGAGTCTTTTGGGAGAGGCCCTCTGTAGTTTCTAGATGATGCACCTTCCCCATGGCCTGGGGAAAGTCTTGTGGGTCACTGTATGGAGTTAAGAGGGATGGGCCACCAGATCCAGGTAAAAGCCTGAGACACTCTGGAAGCTCCCATGGGGGAATAGCTGAGCACGAAACAGAACTGATTTGTAGAATGGACCTGCAGCTCCTAACTGTTCAAGGGCTTAACAATCAACAAGGGAGGTAGAATAATATGGTGATATGAGACCTGTCACCTTGAATTCAGCAGAGTGGTCCAGAAGTCTTTCTCCTTAGCTGGCAGCAGGTGGACCACACTTTGAGAACTGCCATAGTAGGGACATGTGCTCCATCATGAGGTTGATTCATGCTTTATACATATGACTGTCTCAGCCTCCCAATGCTATAATTGTAGTAGAGATGCTCTCCAAATCAAACAAGACTGAAGGAGTGAAATTCAGACAGGGAGTGACTTACTTAAAATCAGAGATAATCTGAGGCCCACCTTTGAGTACAGGGAAGGTGTGGGGAGTGCTTTAGGGGCAGGAGCACACTGGGTACTTGGTCTTTCTGCCCACCATACCCACCCCACTACTGCAAATCAGCCCTTCCTGGACCTGCTCCTTGTGACCTTCAGTTCATTTTCCTGCCCTGCTTTCCAACAACCACTTCTCTCAATCCTGTCCTTTTCAGCCTCTCAGCTCTAGGAAAACAGCCTTAACCTCTGGGCCTCTTCCTAATAATGAGGAAGAGCTTGAACCGTAACACACTCTCCCCCACACCAAGGACTCAAGGGGAACAAGAACTGTAACTTCTAGCAGGGTGCAGAGCTGATGCCTAAACCCATCTTGTGCTTTGCCAAAGAGAACAGAGGTAGCACTGGCTGGTCTACACTAACTAGGACAACATCTGTCTGTCCAATTGAGCCAACCTGCATAGAAAGAAACAGATCCTAAATTTTAACTGTCTCCTCCCACTCTCAACAGGGTGTTGAGACCTGGGGAATGATCCTTTCCATGTTTAGTACTCACTGAGTAAAGTGACCCCCCCACCTCCACAGGAGTGAAGCGCTCTGGGCCCAGTTCTTCAAATTCGAGAGGGCTCCCCACACTCCAGCCTCGGTACTGGCAGGGCAGCCACCGCATTCATAAATACACGTTTGTGAATGCTCCAAGAGCCCAAGAGTAAAGACAGAGAAACAGCAGAAAGAGAGAGCTGAGCTGCTATAGAGGCGCAGCGACGCATGCAACTTAGCTAGGAAAAGTATGCTTATGTAAATGATTTAGGTGTCGCGGCCGCTCCGTGGTAGTCACCCCCACCCCTCCAATGTGCGAGTCCCCTCTCCACGCGGTTTCTTACCCGAGCCATGTCTCTGGCGCAGAAGGACAGCCTGGCCCAGTGGCGGCGACGCTGATGAAGCAGCGGCAGCAGCCGCGACGGTAGTGGTGGCTGTGTGGGCTGCGGAGGCGGCAGCTGACTCGGGGACTCCGGGTCCGGGGATGGCAGGGGGGCTCCCCGCCGGAGGGCTCTTGTCTTCTCCGCCAGGCTCAGAGGTGGTGCGGCCCGTGGCGCCCACGTTGTTGGTGTTGGAGGCGCTGGGGGATCCGTGGCGACGTGGGCCGCTGCTCTGGATATGGGACACGGCCTCTGCAGCCTGCATGTTGGGTGGTGCGAAGCGCGAGAGCACACGCAGCAGCGCCTGGGCCTTGTGCTCCTGCGTGTCGTCGTCGCTGTAGTCTGACACGCGGCACTCGTATACGCCCTCGTCCTGCAGTCGCACGGCTGAGAGCCGAAGCCGATGCGAGATGTCATTACCCTGGACACGCACGGTCTGCAAGAGAGTGGGGTTAGAGGCTGGGCTGGGGGAGGTCCCAAACCTGCTCTTCTTCTTGGTGCTGTCAGTTCCCGTCCCTGCCATCGCGTCCCCTTGCCAGCGCACCCCAATACTTCCAAAACTTCCTCGGTCCCGGACTGCCCACTATCAGGTCTGGTTTTCCTTTCAATTCATATCTCCCCAGCAGCATGGGGCTCCCAACTCCGCCTGGGCGCCATGTTGCTATGTCCATTGCGCCTTCAGATCCCCCCTTCTAAAATCCCTGCTCCGTCCCCACACACCTTGTCTTCCCCTAGCTTTCGCTTCAGAATGGTAGTCACCCTTTCCTTCCTTCCTTCTGCACCTTCAAGAAAGAAGTCTGGGTCTCCTGATAGCTAACCGTCCATGTCTTTCCTGCTGCAGGTGCTCCAACCAAATGCATCAGCTCTGAGACATCGCCTCAAGTAGATCCCTGCTACTCAGACCCGCATTCAGGCTCCTTTTTATCTGGAGTTGGGAGGGTCTGGGTGGAGTCCTAGGGACAGCCGCCGTGCCCACTGTGATCCCCGCCCGTCACAGCTAACCCTCGCTCTCCCAAGGAGGCAGGCGACACTAAGGCTGCTGCCTGACTCCCCAGCCTCCCGTTACGAACCCGCCTTTCCGCGAGGATGCCTGAAGCCGGCGACAAAGCGCTCCTCCCTGCGGCCTGGTGGAGACTTGGGGAAGGAATCGCTCAGCGGCACTCACCAAACACCCGGGGAGCCCTCACCTCTGAACCGAGCCCTCGAGGCTCTCGCTCTCTTCAGGCCCTGCTACTCCCACGCTCCTACTGCGGAAGCTTGGGTGCATCTCCCAGCTTTACGAACCCCAGGACCTAGCCCCGAGCAGCTTGGCCAGACTACCGGCCACCCCGCCCCCAACGACACTGCTCTCAGGCGGAGGACAGGGTTGCAGCGGAGGGGGCCGCCAGGCCGCGGAGCCTGCGTGCTGGGCGGAGCGGAGGGGTGTGGGAAAAAGGAGCACTGATCTTGGCGAGGGCAAGCAGCCGCGGGTTCGCGGTGCTAGGAGAAATGACAAAAGAGGAAAAGCCAGCAGACGCGCAAGAGGCGTAGGCACGCGGTCCGAAGGAAGAAGAGTTTTACAGGTGAGCACCTAGCGGAGTAGGGAGACTCAGGCCCCAGACCCTTGATTTACACAAAAGAGAACCGACCCAGCTACCAGCGACAGATGGCGCCCAGACACGCCAAGCAGCAGACAATGCAAAGCCGCGAGTGCGATTGTGTACCGCGCGGTTGCCTAGACTTTCTAAAGGGGAGGGAGCTGCGGGGCGCGAACCGGCCAGAAGGGGTCTCCCGCGGCCCACGCTGGGCTCCACACTTACGCTGATTTTAGTTGCATCCTTATTTGTTACCTAAAAATGCAAAGAGGGAGAGAGACATTAGGCTGGTGGTATTCAGGCTGGGGAAACTCAGATCTGCCTTTAGAAGAAAGACCTTCCAAGAGCAGGCTGGGACCCGAAACTGCCTGGGGTATGGCGGGGGTTGAGGGCATGGAGGACATCGGAATTTCCGGCAGTTTGGAAGAAAGCGGGGTTTAGAGCCAGCATGGTGCCTGCCAAGGAGTGGCTGTCCTAGCACACACCTGCCGGCTGTAGAGGGGAGACTGCATTACTACGAAGGCCCATGTCCCTTCTGCGGAGCATCCTCATTCCCTTCCCATCCAAATCCTCCATTTAATTTGGAACGGTGAAAAATTGAATGGTGGGGCTGGCCGGGGTGTCTGGACTGTCCCAGTGACAGACACGCATAACTTTGGTAGGGAACCTGGGGAGAATGTAGGTACGTGTGTAAGTGTGTGTGTGTGTGTGTGTGTGTGTGTGTGTGTGTGTGTGCGCGCGCGCTCGCGCGTTTGTGTGCGCGTTAGAATGCGAGTAAGAATGTGGGTTATGAGGCAGACGGGCAGCCCGTGTCGGTTTGCAGCCACAGGGAGGCAATCCTTCTGATCCTGTGGAGGCTAAAGGTGACCTGCTGGCTTCCCCATATACGGTTTTCTGTCTGCCTCTGGAACGCAGCCCGAAGGAGCTTAACTGTTTGGCTCTGTGCCCTGGGGACCTCGGAGTGGCAGAGGGCAGGGAGAGCCTGGTGGAACCAAGGGGTCTTCCCTCACTAGCCAGCACCTATCAAACGCTCGACCCTCATCAAGAAGAGCAGACGAACTGGACAAGGAGTGGCTTTTTAGGGGCTGGGATTGGATAGAATTCCAGGAGGTTGCAAAAAAAGGGAAACTATCAAAAGAATCGACAGGGTTTTGAGTTAACGGTTGACTTCGAAGATGGCTGTGGGATGCCGGGGGTGGGAGATGGGTTGCGTGACAGGGCGGCACACTGGGTCCACGAACCCTGCTGCCTTCTTCCTGGGGGTAACTCTCGCTGCCCTAGCCCTGAGTCCCCGGAGCTCCTTTGACGCGTGGGCAGCAGGGTACCTTGCTCCGGGCGCCTGGCACGCTGAGCGCCAGCTCGTGTAGCAGCTCCCGGGGAGGCTCCTTGAGGTACCACCACTGAATTTCCAGCGAATACGAGGTGGCTCCGCTGGCCCGGAACGCGCAAGGCATTTCGATGTCGTCTCCCTCCCGTACTGTCACATCTTTGGGGACTTCGGTGAATGTAGCTGGGGGCGGGGGGAGAGAGAGGCGTGACCAGCTGTAGGGCGGGGGCTTGGGGCAACCCGAGGCGAGGCGGTAGGTTCCCCGCTTGCTCACTGGCTTTGGGCTCCCCACCCCCCAGTTACTTCGTGGCCCACGGCCGGAGGCGCTAGCAAAGTTCAGTCCAGCAGCTGCAGGGCGGCAGCAGGGACTGGCCACCGGCCGCAGGCTGCTTTGCTCCAGATACGGTGGGACGGCAGGGGCGATTCACGCTTCTCGCCAGCTCTGGGCCGCACCACCAGAGCCAGGCTGGGCGCGTTAACTCTCGCTCCCCGCAGGCCTCCTCTCAGTAGCCGGATCCCGGGCCGGACTCGGAACGACTCCCGAGCGGACGCCACCGCTGCGGCGACCCTTTGCTGCTTTCCTCCCCCTACCCCTCCGGGCCGGGACTGCACACCGGGATTACTGGAGACCATGAATCCTTCCCCTTTTCTTCCTCTTTCTCCTCACGGCAGCCGGGGCGGGCTGGCTCCGGTGGACCCAGCAAAGAATCCCCCGAGCCCACCGCGGCAGCGAAGTTCCCGCGCTCACCGTCGGCCACGAAGAGCAGCAGGGCGTGCAGCAGCAAAGGCGGCAGGTATCCGAGGGCACCGAGCCGGTTCCGCTGTTCCATCTCCCGCAGGGGGCGCGGCGGCGGCGGGGGCCCGGGCGCGGAGAGGCAGCGGTAGCAGCAGCGTGGGCTGGGCTCCGGCTCCGGCTCCGGCTCGGGCTAGGACGCCTCGGAGCCTGCCATGGCCCCGCACGGCGTCCCCTCCCCTGGCCGCCGGCGGCCGCCAATCAGCCCCTCTCCCTCGCCGGCTTGCCCAGCGCGGCTGCGGCTGGGGTCGCTGCGCGAGTGGGCAGGAGGTGAGGTCCCGCCGGAAGGCTACGGGGGATCGGTCAGTGCTTCTCTCTGTCTGGTGGTCTACAGGACTGATGGTGATATGCGGTTCAGTCTCTGCCCGGCTGGCCGGGCAGGGTCCGGGCTGTGCCAGGACCCATCCCTGGCCAAGGGAGTGCGCGCCTCAGAGCCGTAAGCTTCTGCCTCCTGGTCTCCTGGTTCAGCTCCAGACTACCACCTCCTCCAATCTTTGCCTAGCTCTCCCGTCGCCGCCCCCGCCGGTTTCTCCGCGGCTCTCTCCGCAAGGCGAGTGGGCGCTCAGCCGCGGCGCGCAGACCTGGCGTCCGACCCAGCGCCGCGCGGGGAGAGCGGGTCCGGCGAGGCGGACCCGGATCCGGAGAGAGGTGGGGAGAGGGGGAGGGGAGGACAGGGAGGGGGCGGTCAGTGGCTGGGCGCCGAGCCGCCTCCACCGCTGCATCACCCCCGCCCTCCCCTCCTCTGCTACAGCTCGCACCGCCCCCCGCCCTGGAGCGCACCCCCTCCCTCCTCAGGGGTCGCTTAGAGGGACCACCACTTCTCAGGTTGGAGCGCAGCCCCGCCTCGTACCCTCTTTGCTTGGTGGTCCTCCCACCCAAACTCTCCCAGGTTTCTTCCCAGTCTCCATCCCTCGAGACGGCCGCTTGTCCCTGCTCCCTGTGTGTCCCTCGGCCCTTTCTGCAGCCCCCAGGCCTCAACTCCTTACCCCAGTTTGGGCAACGAGCTGCACCACTCTTTGGCCCGAGCCCGGGCCATGGCGGGTGGGTGGGCGCCGGGGGCCTGGGAGAAGGGCGGAGCGCTGTGCCGGGCCGGGGATGAGGCCGGGTGACGGCGGCGACGCCGAGAGTCTGCAGTGTGTGAGCGAGAGTGAGCGCACAGCGCCGGGCGAGCAGGTGCCTGTGGCGCGGAGAGCGCACCAGCGAGCCAGCAAGCAGCGGCCGTGAGTGACGGCAGAGGCGGCGGGGGTGGGGTGGGGTAGGGAGCGCCGGGCACGACTCAGGGCTCGGGAGGTTTCTGGGCGGGGGCGGGGTTCTTGTCCCTCGATAGCCGGTCCCGGCCTACCCGCACGCTCTTAGCCGGCGGTTGCCCCTTCTTTACCCAGTCCAAAGGGAGATCCCGGGGCTGCTGGAGGCAGAGGTCGAGTCCACCGCCGCGATCCGGAGCCCATCCCCCGCTCTTGCAGCCCCTGCATTCCTGTCTCCCCTAGACTTCACCCGGAGCCTGCCACCTCCTCAGTCATCTGAGGGAGTGCGGTCTGGTCCCCGAAAGGAAACATAGGACTGACACATGGTTGAGACCGGGAACATAGTCTTAGGGCTGAGTCCAATAGCTGGGCTTGGGGTTCTTCTCTTTCCCTTCCCCTTGGGAGTCCCCAGCCAGTGGATTTGAGTATCTCTGTCCATGTCCTGGAGCTCTGACCCAAGGTTGGGGTGCGGCAACCTAGTGGATTCTGTATCTGCTTTTGCTCCTCATCAGCCTCCCGGAGGCACCGCCAGAGGGTTCCCAGAGAGCCAAGGAGAAGGAAACCCAGAGGGAAAATGCTTGCCAGCAACCACTCTGGTCCTGGCTGCCAGCGGCACAGCCTCCAAGAGGAAGAAGCTGGAAGCCCTTTCTAAGCCTTGTCCTTGCCAGCGGGGTACCCCTGGGCACCGCCCTGCCTCCTTCCTGGGCCTGGATTTCAGGTTCCTCATCTATGGCCAAGGAGTCATTATCCCCTGGGTCACTGTCGCTCATCTATTAAGCCCTTGGTTGCCAAGGTCTCCTCCTAGGGTCCTCAAAGATGCAGTTGCTAGCTCCTTCTGTCGTTATGCCACTTAGTAGCTTTCCCTTGGAAATTCCACCTGGCTGTAGAAACCACTGTGGACCCATGAATGTAAGACCCTGCAGGGCCCATTGCTGTCCTCAGCTTCTAAAGGGAGGGGGCAGACTTGCACTGTGCCACACAGATTCAAGACCATAGTGGGATTCTAGGAAAGCAGATTTCATGTGGGGACTAATTACGAACAGGATTCCCATGGCAAGAGCTAGCCCACTGTGCAGAGGCTTGCCTGGAGAAGCAGCAGTCTCCTCTCCAGATCCAATCAGGACCCCCTCCAAGTAGGGACTGATGGCCAGTGATCAGGGATGTGCAAGGAAGAGTTTCTTAGCTAGAGGGAGTTACATCTTGGTTACCTTTAGGGTTTGTGGAACTTCTATGTTGGTACTACCTTATGGGGTAAGTATTTTCTTGCCCATGGCATAAGTTGGTTGTTATTAATAAAGGTAATAATATATGTTATCACATGATTTTCACATAGCAGACACTGGCTACACACTTTCCACACTTCAGTTCTCAACACAACTGATGTCTTTCTCAAACAGAAATCAGATTACTTTTCCATGCTCAAAACCCTTCAGTGACTCCCATTTCACTTGGCATAAATACCAGTGACCTGATAAGGTGAAAAGATCCATCTTTCCAATCCCTGCTTTTTTCTCTGACTTTACCTCTTTGTCTTTTCTGTCCTTTCTCTGGTTCACACTTCTCTTTGTCACAAGGTCCTCCTTTCTGTAATGCAATATACTGGATATGCTCCCACCCCAGGGCCTTTGCATCAGCTGTACCATCTGGCTTGGATGCCCCTCCCCCAACCACCTGCTTGGCTAACTCTATTATATTCTGGTTTTTGTCAGGAAGTCACCTTCTCAATGAGGCCCCACCTGGGCTACCTATTTAATATTGCAATCTACAGCCCAGCACTCCCAACCTCTCACCCATATTTCCTTTTTCACCTTCCCAAAGTCTGGTAAAATTATTCATTGTGTTTCTTGTTCAAGGTTTATAAAGCTTTTAGCTTCTTTCACTGATGAATCTCCAGCCCCTACAACAGGGCCTGGCTTAGTCTGTATTTGTGGAGTGCATGAATGGGGCCATTTCATCCCAATAACAACCCTATAGGGTAGACATTGTGATTTCACCTCATTTTATGGGTGATGTGATGAAATCTTCGAGAGCTTATGAAAATTCCCTGAGTTCACACAGCTAGTAAGAACCAAGTGAGACTTTCACCCAGCTCTGTTTTGCTCTGAGGTCCTTGTTCTTAACAAAAACACTTGACTCTTCCCTACCATAGGCAGGGCTCTAGTCCCCACACCCGGAGTTGGTGAAGAGAGAGGGGCTCCCTGCCTTGGACTGATGGCAGTCAGAGGCAGCCTGAGCTAGCCTTGCAGACTCTTCCCTGACCATTCAACTCTGTGTTGAAAGGTGCTGTTTGCTCCGTTGTCCCCTCCTGTAGACTGTGCAGGCAGCTGTTGGACCTTCTCCTCGTGTCCTTAACTCCTAGCTGGATTTGATCCATCGTTAGACCCAGTAAATGTTTAGGAGCACTGTTAGGGGTGTTGGGGAAGGGACACTTCATCCTTTTTTGTTGGGATTTCCTGTGGGCAGGGCAGGGATTTTGACTGTCCTTTGGCCAGTTGGAGGATCTGTAAGCTGAAACCAGGACTTGGTTCCCACTGGACCTTGCCAATGCCTGGCAACCCACTCCCTGAGAGGAACTGACTCTCTTGTCACATGTCCTGATGGTCTCTCAGCTGGAGGTTCTAGAAGAAGGAGTCTGTGGTGGAGTGTTGCTTCTCCCAAAGGAATGCTTCTCTCTGGGGACAGAGCTATTCAGCCCTACCAACTGCAAGTGTCCTTCGGACTCACGCAGAGACACCCTGTTTAGAGTGAATCTTGCTTTCCTGAGGTGAAGCAGGTTTCCTGCTGATTGACTTGTGAGAGCAGTTCACAACTGTCTTGTTTCCAGCCTGATTGTTCATAGTGGGTGGTGACAAGCATTTACCCTCTTTCTCTCCCTCCAAGCACAGCTCTGAAATACCTGTGGGGCACTGTGTAAAGCGTCCTGGAAGTGAATATTCCCATAATGTGACCAGTAGGGTCTTAGTTTATCTGACCCACCTATGGGCTTGCTGCTGGCATGCCCTGGCTTCCATGTGCCCAGCTCAGTGCTCGTTGCTTTCCTGCCATCACCTACTGCTCTTGTTGGGCTGGGAGTTGGGATGTGTGGTGCTTGTCAATATCATTTTGTGGACGGTTTCGCTGGGCTCTCAGAGGTACCTCAAATAGCGCTATTTAGAAAGCCTGCCCAGTGGCTTGTGAAAGCGCCCTTAAATTACAGCCCTAAGTGAAGATGTCGTTCCTGGAACTCACTTTCAAAATTTATTTATTTTAATGCTCAGGTCCTGTTGGAGTTGGGGTTTCGATATTCTTGTCTCGGCTGACCTTTCCCGTCCTCCCTGTACCACGTACAGCAACATTGATTTTGGGTAATGTATTTTGATTTTAAGATGCAGCCCATCCATAAACTTTTCTATCAATAATCCCAGCACACTCTGTGTACCCGACAGCTTAAAGCAAAATATCAGATTTATAGGACTTTCATTTTTGGCCAATTTAGTCATTCACTTGCCATCAGTGTATGGGGATAAAGGCCTGAAGTCTGGCCCAAGAAGACTGCCCTCCAAGGGCATGTGTCAGGTCAGTGAAGGATTGGGTGGGAGGTGGGCCTTCTCTGTGCCCTGTAAAAACTGCTTAGGAGTTATAGGGAAGAGATGATGGGCTGCTCCTGAGCCGGGGAGGGCAAGTGACAGGGCTCATCTTCTCAGTTCCTTTTGCCCCCTTTTGTCCCACCTGCCACCAGCTTAAATGCCACGCTGGTGCCTTGTATTGCAGAGACAGGAGAGGGCTCCTCTGTTCTCATCAGGGTTTAGGGTATGGCCCTGTTTGTGTGCCCTCAGCAAAGCCAGCCTGGCTTTCAGTCAGCCTGGGCTCAGCTGGCTCAGGGAGGAGACCCACAGCTGCCAGGCCCCAGGATCTGGCCTGTCGTTTCATTGCCTTGTCAGTGTCCCCTCCCGGAGTCCCTAGAGCCTGGGGCTGTGTTTGCTTGTCAGAGTCAGGATTGATTGGGCTTGGAAATTGTCTCGAGAAGGGAAATGAAGAGGGAGAAGCTCCAGGCAAAGCCTGTTTCACTTCAGACATTCATTCAGCCAACATGTCCTGAGCACCTGATTCCTCATTGACTGGCCCATTGGGACTGGGCTATGGTGTGCCCAGTGCTGGGGCTTTTGTAGTGAGACAGACAAGTTTTCTGCCTGAAGAGAACCTGCATTAACAGAGAAGGGGAAGAGAAAGACCCTCAAAGAGGAAACCAAAACAGCCTGATCCTTTCATCTAGTGATGGGTAACACCCAGCCCATCCTCACCCCACCACTTAGTGATCAGGGGAGGATCTAGGTGTGGTGCGGGGGGTCATCCAGGCAAAGACCTGGGAGAAGGAGAGGGCTTAGCAGCACTTCGCAAGTACTGAGGGTTGGGTAGAGGGTAAAGGTGGTAGAGCATAGTGAGTGACAAGAGCATGGTGAGGTGAGGCAAGGATGGTGCATCAGACTGGTTGGTTAACGTGAGAATTTCTGGGCCAAGAAGAGAGAGACTCAGAACCGAATAAGACATGGCCCTGGTCATGGTGTATGGAGCCTAATGGGTAAGCAAATCCAACATGTAATGATCTGGCCCTTAACAGGAGACCTTCAGGAAGGGAAGAGATAGATCCTATCCATGAAGGCTTTTTTTTTTTTTTTTTTTTTTTTTAATATTGTTTTAGTTGTTGATAGACCTTTATTTATATATGGTGCTGAGAATCGAACCCAGTGCCTCACGCATGCTAGGCCAAGCACTCTACCACTGAGCCACAACCCTAGCTCAAGGCCAGCTGACTTTAAGCAGAATTTTGAACACAGAGCAGAAGATGATTGAGTTAGATGGGGCGAGGTTAGGGTATGTCAGCATCTCACATGAGCAGCTGCCTGTGCCAGTGTGTAGAAGTAGGAGATCTGGGGATATGGTAGGGACAGAGAGAAGAGTCTAGAGTAACAGGATCATCAGTGGAGCTGAGGGACAGGATAGGCAAAGACTTTGAACTCAGTGATCAGGAGGTCTGACCTTGATGATTTGCAGGGTGGGGTGGAGTTGGGAGCAAGGAAACTGGCTGTCCCATACAAGGTGCATGACTGTGGGCTGGGAGCTAGAGCAGAGGCAAGGTGGTTGCCACAGACATCTCCTTATTTGAGAAGTGTCCTTACCTGTCACCTTTCTCTGCTCCATGTTCCCCTTGACCTTGAGAGCTGGCCCTCACAAACAGCAGCATACCCAATATAATTCAAGTGTGAAGGTTTGAGGGCCAGTCCCATGATGCCCAGGTCTGGGGTGCCCTATCCTTCCTGGTTCCTCGAAATTCTGGATTTAGTTGGGAAAACTTCAGCATTGTCTCATTGTCTCTGATGACCCTCATCAAGATCTTGCCTCCATGGCCTGGGCTCTCTGAGGCTTTTGGGACAATTAAGTGAAAAGTAAAGTGAAACAAAGCAGAGCTGGGTCACCATTCCACAGGTCTAGAGTCAGATGGACCTGGGTTCAGATCCTGGTCTTGCCTCGGCCTTTTGGAGCCTCAGTTTTTGCATTGGTGAGAAGGGTGCTAAGTGCAGAGGGTGGATGGGAGGATTGATTTTGAGAGCAGCTTGCTCAGCACGTAGGGTGCAGTACGAGCAGCACCACACATGGTAAAGCACACATTTTTGCTGCCTTTGGTGTTTTGAGGATGGAGGATGGGCATTTCAGGGTCCTTCCTGCCTGCCTTTGCACCTGGGTGCTGGGGAGGAGAGGTACTATTCAGAGGAGAGGGGGAGTTGGAACTTGGAGGTGACCAGTGGAGCTGCGCATCCCTTAATGGATTTTATTACAGCTTCTGTGTGTGTGTGTGTGTGTGTGTGTGTGTGTGTGCGTGCGTGCCTGTGTGTGTGTGTTATTTAATCATTTGCCAAAATAAATCTTACAGACCCATGGAGAGTTTATTTTTTTTTATTTTTAATATTCTCAATACACTCGGGGTTTTATTTCCCACTAGATCTATTAGTTTAATTTAGTAGAGGACAGACTGTATACTTAACCAAAAATTGCTTTGACATTATGGAGAATTAAGAGGCTGGGGCCAGATGGATCTGAGCAGATCGATCTGTTTGAGATAAACTCTGTTATTTCCCCCTGTGCTTTCTTCACCTTAATGGCAAGGACAGTGATTGGAAAACATGAAGCTGGCTTGTAATGACCAGGGGTCGACCAGAGGGTCAGGGCTCTTGCTCTCATGCTTTCTCCAGACCCCCTTCAGGACATTGTTTGATGATTCCAGTGGAGATGCCTTTGGGGGGCTAGAGGCATCTGTGGTTCCCCTCACCCCTGGTGTCTACTCCTGCTGGTCGTGGTCTCTCTGGGACTGACTAGCCTCCTGAAGATTCAGCCTCAATCCATCAAGGAACCAGTGTGAGCACAGGGTCAGGGCATGGTACACTGGAGGTAGCAGTGGGGAAGTCAGAACTTGGGGGAAGATGCTACTGTTGAGGGATTTTGACTGGGTCCACTATGCTGAATTCAGTTCCTCCTATTAGAGGGCACTAGGACCCTACCTCCAGGTCTATTGTGGGGTCAGTGAGCTGTTGTCCAGGAAGTGACTTTGTAAATCATCATGGGGTAGATTTATGTCAATGATTGTGATCTGGTGTCCTTTGCATTTCGGGTCCTAGAAGTGACTCGGGAAATGCCAATCATATTGAGGATTCAGGGCCTCAAGACTCTGGCATTCTGTAACTTTCTGGGCCACCATGTGTAAGTTTCTGACCAGAGCATTCCCACAGGATGCCAGGCCAGTGGAAGGCACTGTGGGACACAAGAGGCTCCTGGGCACTAATAATTCATCTCCATGCTCCAGTGGTGGCTCCGAAGAGGAAAGGGAAGTAGACAGGTCCTTTATCCCATAGTGTGGTCCTGGGCCGAGTGGCTCCTGCAGTTCTAGCAGAAGGCCCACCTCGAGGTTGGGTTTTGGGGGCTGACTCTAGTCCCAGATGGTTCATTCTATCAGGCCAGCCCTGGACAGCACTGCTTGTTCACCCAGCACTTGTGACTCACTCTGCCCAACTGGAATGTCTCTTTCTCTAGGAAGTCTTCCCCATGATCTCCCTCTACATTTGTCTGTCCTTGCTTTTTTTTTTGGTCCCCACACCCAGAGTGGCCCTCAGGTGTGACTTTAAGTTCTTGTTCCAGAAGAACTCAGACTTCCTTTCATATCATGGTTTAACCCCCAGAAGAGGTGATGACTATGCGGACTCTATGTTGGGTTTTCCAAGGCTGCATCAGGTGATTAGTGTTGTCCGCCATGACATGGGGCAGTGGGTGAAGGGGGAAGTGGCGGGATTTGCCACCTCCACAGTGGCTTCCTGGGCTTCCTTAAGTACTGGACAGGGCTTTTGCCTTCTCAGTCTTCAAGTGCTTTCCTCTCAAGGCCAGCAAAGGGCTATCTCCATATGCACAGGTAGATCTGTGCTTGGAGTTTGCAGATGTGAGGAGACTCTTACTGTTCACCTTCAGTGTAGAGGAAGGTGTTTGGGAAGGAAGACTGGCTCCTGAAATTGCCTTCTTTCAGCCCAGCTTCCTGCTTCTGCCCAGGAGGGTTTACCTGGAGAAAATCTGCCTTGTCTGAGTCTTTTCAGGACAGGAGCCATGCCCAGTTCATCCTTGTACCTACCTGGACATCTTATCTGGCATATGGCAGATGCTCAATGGGTGTTGGGTGGCGGGAAGCCAAGGCATTACAAGACTTTCAGTGAATTCCCAGGCCACTCTCTCAAAGGAACTTTGGTCTTTCCTGGTCCTGTCCTGGGTGCTGGCTATGGAGCTCTAGTATAGGGGTCAAAAGATAATGACAAGCTCCTGATTTATGATCATCTTTAGCTGCAGAGCCTCTTAGGTCTGGGCCACGCTGAAGGCCCAGACTTACTTTCACCCCGGTTCAATATATATGTGCAAATGTATGGACAGGGTCCAGAAGGGATAGGGTGGTCATATGGGGGCTCCCACCCTGGTCTGAGTAGGCTGAATTCTGCCATCTAGGCTCCTGCTCCCCTTGGGGCTGATGCCGAGGCCTGGGAGTGGCTCCCTGGCACTGCCATGACCTTCACGCCTGACTTACCCCCTTAGAGTTCCTCCTGCCGATAGACTGGCAGCTGCCAGCACTTCTCGGTTTGTGAAATGTCAGTGGTTTAATATCAATTCTGGAGGTTTTATTGCCTTCCCCCCCGTTTTCCGATGGGATTTTGATCCAATCAAGACCGATCCAGAGTGACGGTAGATTTGTGTTCCTGTCCAAAGTTGACAAAAGGTCACCCTGCCTGGGGAACAGTGGGCTGCCACAGCCATGCACACATGTGATTTCTCTGCTGCCCTAGGTCTGGAGGCAGTCCCACTCTCTCCCAGGAGTGCAATGTCAGGTGGACACAGTGCTCTGCCCCTTGGGGCCTGTTGACTGGGCCTAGGTGCCTGGAGGTTTAAACTCCGCAGTTGCCAGCCACAGAAGGACCTGGTTTTATTTGCAAAATGTCTTATTTGCAAGATGCTTCAGATCTAACTTACATTTTCACAATAATGTTTCAAAACATCATTTTTCTCCCCCTGGGGGGAAAAACAACTATCAAATGAGATTCTCTGGGAAAGGCCCTGTTGCCAGGTCATGTTGGCTTGTGCCCCGTTCTCTCCCTGGCTTAGTCCCCTGCACTCATCTGGGTGTACAACACATTGTCCTGCTCCCTCCAGGACTAGGGGAGCCAGCAACAGGGGAGAAAGGTGAAAACATTTTGTCAAGTTTTGAAGTGTCTCCATCCAGCATGGTGAGCCTTTAGGGAGCACCTGCTGTATGAGTGGCCTGGGGTAGCTCAGGGCCCAGCTGTAGACAGCACATACTGACAAAGAGGCTCAGGATTTGGTGGGCTCAGGACTCTCTCTTCCTTGCTGGAGAAGGGTTGGCCCATGAGATTGCAGCATCAACACTGACCTGTGCTGGGGCAGCAGGGGTCAGGATGCTTTCAGAGCCCCACCGGCTCAGGTGGGCAGAGGGAGACCAGGATGGCCCAGTGGAGGGGTTAGCAGGGTAGGGATGAGCAACAAAACTGGGGTGCATTTGGGGGTAAGGACGAGTGACAGAAGTGCATCTGGAGTATACCTGGAGGCTTGATAAGGGGTTGTAGCTTCTGCCCACACCTGCCTCCCCGTCTCTGAGGCTGGGCTGGAGCTGGGAGTTTGATTTCCCTGGGTTCCAGCTTCAAGCATTACCAACCCCTATTCTTTTCACCTACAGACTCTCTTCTTAAAGACAATCTGGGGCAGGCGTACTGTCCAAATGGCCTTCATTCTTCTGCCTAGGGACTGGGGTTCCAGAATGTCTCAGGACATAGGTGGTGGACATGCACACAGACAGCGGGTATGCAGAGGTGTTTGTGTGCACATGCACGTGTGTGCAGTCACTATAACTGTGTATTGATGACCTACTCATGAGTGTGGGTATAGCGTGTTCAGATGGGGTACCTTCTGTGTGTCTGTGTGTGTGCACGGATGGTGTTTACTCACATAGACAGAGTGACAGCTGCATGAACAGACAACACAGGTGTATGATGTGAGAACACTTAGTCTGTACGTGCAGGCCACATGGGTGTGTGCGTATGTGCACAGGCTGTGTGTGTGCACACACTGCAGTGAGGCAGTTTCCAGCCTACTGGCTTGCTCTCCTAAAGTGTCCTTTGTGAGGTGTGGGGGTGCTGAAGGAGAAAAGGAAACTGGAGACAGCTCTAGGAAAAGGCCCTCTCCTCCCTGTCTTCCTCCTCTTATATTTCTTCTTTTTCCTTCTCCTTCTCTCTTCCCTCCTTCTCTTGTTCCCTCTCCTGCTTTTCCTGTCCCCTCCTCCCCATCTTTTCTTAATGGCCCACTTTTCTTTCTGGGATCACAAATGTGGGCCTGACTTCCCTCCTTGCCTCCTTCCCCCCTTGGCCTGCTCTTCGGGGAGAATGGTTGGTTTCCCTTTCCCCTCTGGACAGGGTCAGATGACCTGAGGACCTGCACGCAGGCCCTGCCCTAGCCACAGAAGAAGGGCCAACCTGTCTATGCAGCACGAAGTTTTCCTTCCCCCTCGTGCTGTCTGGAAGGCTGTGTCTGAGATCTCTTGGAGATCTGTGGAGACCACCACATGGTTTCCCAGGCTTTTGAGAGCCAGGAAGACATTTAAAGGGGGAAGGAACTCCTTGGAGATATGTCGCAGAGTGGCAGAGAGATCAGAGATGTCTGTCTGCACCTGCAGCCTGAGCCCTGGGGAAAAGTCCCAGAAGGACCCACCCCTCAGCACAAGGAGCAGTTCTCCAACAACTAGTTATGGGGCTTCTTTTATATGGGAGGCCAGGGGCCATGACTGTGGGGGAACTTCATGTCATTTGGGAGGAGGCAATGGAGGCCTCATTCCTGCCCTGCAGCCTCATGCCCCACCTGGGGTGGGCACTACTCAGTCCTGGGGCTATTGCTGTCATGTGGCATGCACATGGCAGCTGTTTCAGGGAAGCGTCTGTGCAGGTGGTGCTGGCCTCAGGGAAGCATCTGCACACCACTTTTTAGGGGTGGGCTGTACAGCGGCTGCTGGCCAGGCTCTGTGCTTTCATTCCACCCTCAGCAGTAACCTGTGTCCAGAATTGCTCTTTTGTTCAGACAAGGAAACTGAGCTCAACAGAAGGAGAAACGGGCCTGGGCTGTTCTGCTCTGCTCTCAGGTTTCTGCCTGGCCTTCTTTGCTCCTGGCTCTTGGGCTTGAGACTGGGGAGAACAAAGGTGGTTTCATTGCAGGATCTTCTTACAGAGGCTGACAGAAGCCACACACCTCTCCCCCTCTTCCCTTTCACAGCAAAGACGTCCTCTCTGTGTCTGTTCTCACCTTCCCTGTGGTTCCTTAGCCTGGCTTCCACCCCATTCCTTTACTGAAATGACTCCTGGTAAGATACCTCGATACTTCAGTGTTCTCAAATATTTAAAGGAAAACAATTTAAAAATTTAACGAACACAGAATTGTACATATTTATGGAGTGCAGCATGATTTGTCAATGCATGTGTACAATGTATCATGATCAGATCAGGGTGAGTCTCAAATGTCCTGAGCTTGACCTTTCAGAACATTCAGCACCATCAAGCATACTCTGCTTCCCGAAGCGCTGGCTTCCCTTGACTTTTGTGTCTCTTGACTGACTCCAGGGGCTTTAGCTGCACACCAGTCCCCCTGTAAGCTCACCATGTCTGCCAAACCTCTGAGTGCTGGGGTTCCTTGCTGCTCAGCGTGAGCCCTCTTCTCTAGCTCTGTCTTTGTGGGCCTCGGCATAGGTGTCTGGAGGATACCTCACAACGTCCACACCAGGCTTTGGTTTGTCTTTACAAATACAGCCCTCTGTAAAACTTGGCCCACAACCAACCTTATCAGTCTTAGTGATTTTTCTGACACCCAGGTAGACCAACAGGAGGAATTCTTGACTCTTTCTCCCACTCACGCCTGTGGCCCATTGCCATGATCTGTGTCTCAGTTCTGTCCATTTCTCTTCACCGTCTCAGCCATCAAACCATCACCTCCTGGATGACGGCAAGGTCTCCCTCAGCCCGGGTTCCTGGCTGTGGAGGAATGTTCTTTGTGCTGAATGCGCATCCTTTGGAGCTTTCCCTCAGGATTTGGGCTATGCGTGGAGCCAGACATCTTTGTCTCTGTTGCTGCTGTTGCCATTCAGTCCCAAGGTGCATTGTCACACAGGGCAAGGAGGGACCTCCTAACCTCATCTGTTAGAATATCTGTGTGCTTGTCCCTCCTCCTCCTCCTAAACATCCTTCCATTTATTGAGCACCTATAGTATGCCTGATAGTGTAGGACTGCAATATGTATTCCTTGAGTTAATCAACAAATGAAGTCATAAATGTATTAACTTACCGTATGAGAAAGTTACTATTTTTCTCATCTTGTCGATTAAAAAAAAAATCTAATTCTGAAGTCATTTAGTAATGTAATCAAAGGACACCAGTCATGATACACAGTCGAGCTGAAGCTAGACCTGGTGGAGACTACCAGTCAGAGCTGCTCAGACCCCCACTCAGTGTGCCTAGGGTCTCCTCTGACCTCTTTCCCTGTTGGAGCATTTCCTTAGTGTCTCAAGTTGGGGGCTGTATAGACACAGCCACTGGGTTAGTCAGTGCAGACTCTGGTGAGCAACTGGGTAATTATTTCCAAAAATATTGACTTGTAATGTGAAGAAAGCTCTTCTCCATGCCACCCGTCAGCAGAAAATTGCCTTTGGTATTAACATTTCATCAACCGCATAATGTGAATTGATGTAAATGCATAATTAGAAATAATAGCCTGGGAAAATTCACTCTTATTTATAAAATTGGGCTTGTTAAATTAAAAAGGGAGCTAACGACTTCCATCTCACTGTTAAAACATGTCCGAGGCTTTGCCTCTTCGACTTTGCCAAGGCCCTGCGTCACATCAGTGGATGCCTAGATAAATCCACAGCTCTGTGGGGTGATCCTGGAGAGGGAACCAACTCCGAGGAGGTATGGACACCACCTGTCCTAAAGGTGGCTCCCTAGTAACATGAATGGGCCTCTTGGAAACATCTCAATCAAAATGCAACAAATGAGAATCCTTGAGGAAAGATGGGTGAGTGACAGTTTCCTTGGTCTTCCTTCTTCTGTAGAATGAAGGAAAGCTCACCTGAGTCCCAGGTCTGGGGTGGGACTTTTGACATGGAGATGATAAAATCCTCCTCCACCTGGTTCTTATTGGACAATTGTGCCTGGTCCCATTCCCCAGTTTCAGACATGGAAATGTGACCCAGTCCTTGCTGATCAGGAAGGACATTCTTGTGCCTGAGCCCAGTGAAAGAGGTCCGGGGTACCTAGGGTCTCAGTGGACCTAGCTCATCATAATGAAGAGTCTGGTCTGGTCACCAGGAAAGTAGTGCTCCTCCATCCCCATCCAGGCAGCACTGAGGATGATGACTGGGGCCATCTTCATACCACGTCAGGGAGAAGTCAGGACAGAGACACAGAGAAAAGCCTTCTATAATGTTTGGGTCCGAGGTGCCATCACACCTGGAGGGAAGTGCCCTCCATACTGTGACCTCTGGCCCCCACCCTTTTTTTCTTTAAACTCCAGTCGGAGTTCAGTTTTCTGTAAGTTACTACTAGAGGGGACCTGGCAGGATCTTCCAGGTCTCTACTGCCCCTGATTAAAAACCACTCATTAAATAGCAGCCATTGCTGATTTTTAAAAGGCTGAGGTTTGGTGGGCCTCTCCCCACCTTCTACTAGCCCTTAGTAGTCCATAGTGGCTTTATTGTCCAACCCTGCTGGTATGCTCTCTGCCCTTCTTCTGAGCCAAGGACTTGACCCTCCTGGGCAAGGAGTCTGGGTGCTTTGCAGCTATGTCTCAAAGGCTGATGCTCAAGGAGATCCTGTTTTCATTCAGTTCTGGAACCTGAGGTGAAGTCAGTGGAGAGAGGGCCTGTCCTGAGCAATCCTGAGGGAAGTGTATGTGAAGACTGGTACAGAAATGGATTTCTGATTTCCAAAGAATAAGGTCATGATTAATGATAAAGCCCAGGGAACAGGATGCATAAAAAAGTTTCGAAGAGACTTCCCACTGTGATGATGAATTTAGGCTCCACTGGGTGGACTGTCCTAACCCAGCCCCAGTGCCTCCTCTTTGGTACCTTCCTAGGACCTTGGAGAACAAACATGTGGGTAACTGCCCGGGCTAGGAAGGGCTAGCTGAGGTCTGCCTTCCAAGCAGAGATGGGGTCTGAAGGCCCTGTCATAATAGGGATCCTTATCCCTACTATGTTCAGGGTCCTACTTCCTTTTTCTCCTGGGGACCCGGGCTTTCTAGGAAATGGCCCCTTTCCTTCCTTGAAGCAATTCCTCTCTAAGAATCACCAGGAAACTTCTCCTATGTCCATTTTTTTTTTGGTGGAGGAGCCCGAAACCACAGTGGGGAAGGGGCAGGCCCAGGGTCTCACAAGGGTCAGCAGCAGAGGCCAGGCCTCAGATTCTGCCAGGGAAGAGCTCTCAGTGGGCATCCAGATGAGGCTGGACAGCTTGCTCAGGAGTCAGAACTGTGTTGCCCTTCCTGGCCCCACTGGGCCTACTCCAGGGGATGGGGGCCCTTGAGGAGGGATATGTATAACTGTTCCTGGGCCTTCCCTGGCCCTTCCCTCCTCCTCTTCTCCCTCTTCCAGGGGACACAGGTTCCCTTTTCATTTGGGAAGAAAGCTGTGCACTTGTCTCCAGGAACAGCTGGGCCTTGTCCCTTCAGCTGTGGCTCGGCGCCTGCCACAGGCCAGACAATTCCGGCTGTGTCCTGGGGACCCAGGGGCTGAAGGAAGCGGGTTGGCTGGAAACCAGGAGCTGCAGGGGGCGTGGAGCCTATGAAGCTGAGCTGGGGCCCAGGAGACTGAGGCTGAGGCCCTCAGGGAGCCTGTTTCTCTGGGGCCTCCGGCTTACTGTTGCACACTAAGGGAGTGACTTCTTTCAGCAGGGAGGGCTGTGGCCGGCCTGGCCTGAAACCCTGGGCCTGGTTCCTTTCTCACTGGCCTCCTTGCTCTCTGAGGATGTGAGCAGCAGATGAAAACAGCTGCACACCTGCTCCCCCTCTAGCTGCCCTCCCCGAGCTGTGATCCCCAGTGGGCTGGAGGCTCTTCCATGGGTGCAAAGGAGGAAGATGCTGGGGAACAGTCAAGCCAGGGGCAACTCCCCTATCTTGGCCTCCACGGTACATTTATTTTTGCCTCTTTTGCCCTAAGCTCTCTGGGCCCTGGGAAGTTCCAACCACTGTGCTCTCACCAGGGCAGGAGCTTTGACACAACATCCTCCCCTGCCACCCAGCCTTATCTCCCCCTGTGACCAACGCTGTGCTCTGATCCCAGTTTCCCCCACTCATAACCATAGCCCGTCGAGCATTTGTTCTGAACCACATTATTCCACATGCTGTGTAGGTACCACCTCCCACCAGCCATGGGCCATGTGCTGTGACTGCGCTCATTTTACAGGTTGTTCAAACTGAGACTCAGGATGGTTAAGTAACTTGCCCAAGGCCACACAGCTGACCAGCCTACAGCTGTTTCACTCCAAGGCCTGTGGTCAGATCCAGAAGGTTTCATGACTTCTCTGTGCACCTCTGCTCCAGCTACTGTGTCTTTTGCTTGAGAATGTTTTTTTTTTTTTTTTTTTTTAATACTAGGAATTGAACCCAGGGATGCTTTACCACTGAGCTCTTTTGTATCCTAGCCCTTTTGTATTTAGAGATGGGGTCTTGCTAAGTTGTTGAGGTCTTGCTGAGTTGCCAAGGCTGGCCTTGAACTTGAGCTCCTCCTGCTTCAGCCTCTTGATTGCTGGGATTGCCATCATACCCGGCCTGGGAAGCTATTTTTTTTTATTCCCATAATAACCACTTATGGAGTCCCCCCCTATGCTTATTCATACTTTTGTATTCCAGAAGGGGAAACAGCTCATAAACATGTGAATAAAAAGGAAGAAAAAAAAATTGGATAGTGCTAACTTCTCTGTAGAAAATTGAGAAAGGGTTGTTCTAGAGTATTAGAAGTGTGGTCAGAGTAGGACACCCTGAGGACCTGGGATCTGGATGACAAGATAGGGAATAGCTCTGCAGAGACCAGAGGACAGGCTGCCAAACAAAAGGAAGAGCTGAGCAAAGTCCTGAGATGAGCACAGTGTACTAGAGGACTGATGGTCTATGTAGAACAGCAGGAATGGGTACAGAAGTGGGGTGGAGGGGACACACAAACATTTAGGGCTGCTGCCAGGGTGAGTCTCCATATGGCTTTATGTCACTGGACACTGGACTCAATTTCCTGTCTGGGTTACTCAGGTGCCAAAGTCGGGAAGGATCTGTGGGACAGACAGACAGACATTCTATTTAAGTAGCTGAGGATTGTCCTGAGAAAAGGGTCAACCTGCTGCATATGGCCCCAGAGAGCATAATGGGGCTTGTTTTGGGAGGGAATTAAATGAATTTTTTTTTTTTGTAAATGGCCTTCTGCATACTAAGCAAGTGCTCTATCACTGAACTACATCCCCAGCCCTTGGCAGGCACAATTGGGAGAGTTAAGCAGTCACAGATATTCAGAGATGGGAAGAGTTACTGAGAGCAGTGGATTCTGAGACAGCTATGCATGACGTCAGAATCTGGGGAAACAGCTGGCCCTTGGGGGCAGAGCAGAGGAGGCTGGGGTGCTGAGGGGGTGTGCCTGCCTGACACTGGACTCTCTCTCAGTGGTCTCTGTAATGCCTGTGTGTGGAAGGACATCAGTACTAGAGAAAGGGCATGTGCTCCCTGGGTCTTTGGGTGCCTGGGTCAGATGGCAGATTCGGCTTCAAGTTCTGGGCTGAGAATGTGCCTGTGTTTGATAAATTTTGTTGCTTGATTGATTTCATCCTGGCCCTGGAGGAAAGTGAAAGGAAGATTTCTTGATTTGAGAAGACCAAATTAGGAACAGATGTCTTTTCACGCTATTAATAGGCAGTTGGGGAACAATGGGGCTTATTTTTAAAGGCGCCCATGGCGTGTCATTTGCCACTGACCATGGGAATGTTTTGTGAGGGAGTGTTTCATTTTCTTGCCGGTGGAGCGTCATTTGCAGAGGATGACCAGGCCCTCCTGATGCTCCATTCAGGTGGTGACTCAGTGAGTCACATTGAACTCCTTCCTCCAAATTCTTCAGCTTCCCAGTAAGGGCTGCAGAAACACCCCATGATTCTGATAAATGGGTATATCATGGAATGCTTTTCCAGATAAGAGGATGTGGAACACACAAGATGTGTACTAATTGGCCCAAGTCATCTCTTTATTCTTCAATATAGAAGTCTGGAGTTGCGTATTTGGGGAAATGAATATCAACTGCCGTGGAAGCTATTAGTAGCATTAGCAGCATTATTCACAATCACAATTGTTGAAAATTAAAATTGTCCATTACTCTGTGTGTGCGTACTTTCTCTCTCAATTGCAATTTAAAAGCTAACACCACTTAGCTCATCAAAAATAATATGAATGAGGAAAATGGCTTTTCTTTTTTAAAATTCCCCAACATTTTGCCTTAATGTCTCCCTTTGAAGAAAGTAAAGTTAATTATGATGCAGACAAGAGAGTTGCTGACTTAATTTAACATGGTAGATTGAGCCAGTGCCCCCTCCCTGTGGTCTGCACACACCTGGGGGAGGAGGCTACTCGGGGGCAAATATTACCTCTGAGCAGCCCACTAGGACGCGCAGCTTTCCATGTTCAGAGCAGGCTGGCAGGAGCCAGCAGGAAGTACCCAGCTTTGTGGTCACTTTGGAATGAGGCTTGCTCTTCTTCATGGGGATTAACTCTTCTCCCTGTCACCTGGAGCTTGTCTCAGTCCCATAAGGGATCTGCTTGAGACTGCAGCAAATGCCATTGGTGTGCTGCCCATTCCCTCCACCCCGTTACTCATGGCCACCCTGCACACAGTTACTCTTTATCCTCAGTAAGTGGCACTCCGCTTGCAGACTCTGTAGCATGCAGCAGGGGACTAGAGTTAGGGGGAGTCCGTTTCCCTAGGAGCAGGCTTCAGCTGGTGATGAATGAAAGTTGATGGATTATTTAAATACCCTCTTCCTGCCTCCTTGGGCGTGGCAGCTCCCAGGCCTGCTCTGCACCGTGGTCCAGCGGTGCCCCTGTGGGCTTGAGCTTACAGCAATAACTTGCTCATGACCACATCTTGCATCATTCCTTCCATCTCACTTCCCACTATCTTAATGGGCTGTATCAGGATCTGCTTCTGTCATTGGGGTTGGGGTGATCACAATGGCAGAGAGGAAAGAGGGTGTCCTGTAGCATGGGAACAGGGGACCTGATTGCAGCTATGTGACTGTGTGATGGGTGCCCTGGGCGATGCCTGGGGACTTGAAGTATACTGAAGTGCACATTGCCTGCGGGCTGCTCCTTAGGCCCCACTTCCTGTGGGTGCCTGGCGTGCTCGGCCAGGTGACCACATGCCACTCTGAGGCTGAGGCTCGGAGTGCCTTGTTTCAGGGCACCTCTCCACAGAGTGAGCACTCTGCCCACCACCCCCTCTGCACTGCTCTGCAGTTGAGGGTGAAGCCAGGAAGTCCTCACTCAAATATTAAAGCACATGTATCCCACACAAGGTGAGCCCTTTGCCAGCACAGTCGGGAAAGAAATGGCTGCTGAATGCACTTTCCAGAGGTCATGGCCCAGTCGCAGGCGTCCTTCCCTTTGTTCTGTGCTGTCTGTCTGTACCATCAATGTGCTTCTACTTTGGGACAACTTCTTCCTTCACTCACCCTGCAGTTCCTGGGGGTGGAGGTTGGGCTGTGGCCAATGGGACTCAAATGCGAGGCAGAATATCAGCAGGAATTTTCAATTTGGAATCAAGAGAAGACCCTTCTTCTCTGCTGTCCCCAACACCCTATGACAGTGGTGGGGACTTGTAAACCTGGAGTTGTGGCAGCCACAGTCCAGTTTCAGAGGGAGCCTTGGGAAGCATGGTGAGGAGAGATGGGGACACCCCTGACGTCGCCAGCCATTCACACAGAATGCCTGTCTTTTCTGGGGCTTGAAACCACGAATCCTCCCTTTCTGCATGATCTGGCTTGGTTTGTATTTCTGTCAGTTGTCACCAAGGGTCCTGACTGTCATACACTCATTAAGATGTATTTGTCCACACATCAAGGCCCCTTGCTCATTGTAATCCTAATGACTGGCGTAGAAGCTTGTCCTTTGGCATATCTGCTCCAATTCAAGCATTCACTGAATGTCACTTTCACTAGAGCATCTAAGGCAGTACGTGATCGAATCAAGAGATGGAGATCAACTCGGTCCTCAGGGAAACCAGGCTGAAGAGAGAATGGAAGGGACGAGAGGCGTGGCCCAGTCAGCTGCAGTGGGCACACACTGGTTAGAGTAAATGGTGCCAGAGTGAGCTGTCAGCAGCCTCTCAGTGCCATGGCACCCATTTAGCATGTCTGAGAAGAGGGAGGAGGCAGGATGGTGGGTGGGGATGCCCCATGTGCATCAGCTCAGCAGACGTCACTGACGCCCAGGGAAGCTGGAGAGCACAAAGTCGCCTCTGGTGTGACGGGGATGGCCCACAGCAAGGAGAAGAACCATCCATGGGCCTGACCTCTCCAGATTTCACATCTGTCCTTTACATCCCATTCACAGATGTCTTCTTATCAGACCTTGGGTCCTGATCTGGGTTTGGGAAAGAGGGTTCCCATCTTGGTGCCAGGTAGCTTGAAGAGGTGCTCACCATCCATGGGGCTCAGAAGTCTTCAGGGACTCTCTAATTGGAATGGCCATGAGCCCCTGCCTGGGCTCAGCTATGTGCTCCTGATGTCCAATTTGGCGGTCACCATGCATCATACTAAGGCCTAGATTTCTGAAAATAACTTGGCCCATTTCCCAAGCCCTGTTGGTCTTCTGCCTGGTGAACCTGTGAGGCGTTAATGTCCTTCTTAACCATCCTGAGTCCCCAGACCCAAGCTCCTGATGTGAAACTGATGAGCAGGCCTCCAAGATTCTTTAGCCTCCAAGTACCTTCGGAGGCTATCTTATCCAGGCCTCTGCTTCTGGACAAGTGAATGGTCCTAATGAGCAGTCACATAAACCAGCCTTAGTGGTCTGCCTCTTCCAGAGCTCCAAATCTCTTACTGAAGAAGTCCCCCTTGCTATCTGACCATATGCCACCTTACTGCCAAGTCTGGATGACTGTATTCTAAATTTGTGTTTGGACTAAGGGTTTAAAAGAAGGAAGAATCATTCAGAAATGGCCCAATCTTACCAATTTTTTTTTTTTAAAAACAATCAAAAAGGGATTTCTTTTGACCAGAAATGGATCTTTTCACTCCCCATCTCTGTCTGCCTCTGTGGGGTCTATTGCTTCCAAATCTGCTTGCGTCAGGGCTCTCTGATGTCTGGAATCTCGAGTAGTTTCCTGGAGACAGATGGCATTGATTTTGCATTTGTTCCACTCTGCCTGTCTCTCACAAAATATTAGCATCAGCTATTGACATGGAGCTTCTGAAGAATCAGAAATGATTTGATCTGCAGCTTAAAAAATATTTGGTAACATATTAGGCATTGAGGGAGTTTTAGAGAATGAATTGTGTTTCAAGCATTTGGAGAATTTTGGTGAATCACCAAATCGTTGCTCCTGTTTTGAATGTGATCTTGTCTCTTGCCCCTGACGTTTTTGACAATTTGGTTGTATTTTAGGAACTTCAGGGTGAGAAGAAAAGGTTTGCCAGCTTCTGTGTCCCATAGTAGGGGAAGAGTCCTAGGCGGGAGTCTGCAGTGGTGACTGGTGCTTGCTCTGCTGCCAGCTCTCTGTGACCTTGGGCGAGTGATTTCTTCTCTTTGGGCCTCAGTTTCTCAACTGGTAAAGTGGGGAGCATGTTCTCTTTTCTCCTTGCATCTTAGGATTGGGGGAGTACCCGTGGCCTGGATGAACGATTTAATTGCTTTTTCTCTTTGTCAGTGGTGGGGTTTGGACCCAGTACCTTCTGCATACTAAGTATGTGCTCTACCATTGACCTACACCCTCAGTTTTGCTTAACTACTTTAAAAAAATTTTATTGGTGCTTTCTAATTATACATAATAGAGGGATTCATTATGCCATATTGTACGTGCTCATAATTTGCTCCATCTTTTCCCCCAGTACCTACACTTTTCTTTCCCTCCTTCTTCCCCTGATCTGCTTGCTCTGTTCTATTGATCCCTTCTTCTACTACTACTATTACTACTGTTATTTTAATTGATGCATTATCATCAGGATTCATTGTGGTATACTTGTACTTGAACACAGCATAATTTGGTAGATTTCATTCCCCAGTACCCTTTTCCGCCCTCCCTCTCGGTCCCCTTCCTCTCTATTGGTTTTCCTTCTACACTTAATTGCTTTCAGTGGGAGAGTCAGCCAGCACAGAATGTCACTTGGATTTATTTGACCTTGAGTACCTGAGCTGTTAAGGTACAAATGGACAATGAGGGAGATCCCATCATCCTGCACAAGAAGTCCTTGGAGACTTCTGACCTAACGGAGTCCAAGGGGTGGTGTCCTGGCAGGAGGGAGGAACTTATTTTCATAAGCTGCCCAGCCCTCAGGCCCTTGAGCTATCACACCCCGTCTGGCCATAACGAGGGGTTCTAGATTCCAGTAAAATGGTTGGTGACGTGATGACTGTGGGAAAGCCACTGCGGAGGGGTGCAGCTGAGAAGGAGGTGGATACTAGTCACTGTCTGAATGGGGCTTCCTCTGTGGGGCTCCCCATCTCTCAAGACCTCACTGTGCTTCTCTGTGTCTGTTCTGTTCAGGGAAATCTGAAAACGCTATGCCTGTGCAGACTCTTGAAGAAATCAGCCTGGACGGGAGACATTTAGTGCTAGTTAGAAGGTCAGGCAGCTCAGACGGACAAGGAGTGCTCGGGCAGTCTGATGTCACTGAATGCCCAGCTCTTCCAGTTACCTCTTCTTTCCCTGGTTAGAGGCCTTGTTTAGAGGCATGTGCTGAAGAAACATGCAGGCCACTAGAGCAGGGACCCTACCTGCCTTAAGTCCTGGAAGCCCCAGAGCCAAACATAGTGCCGGGGCGTGAAAGCTGCTTCATTCATTCACTCATAGTTTGTTCTTTTAGTTTTGAACCCTGGGCTCGGCTGGAGTTCAGAGGTGGGCCAGCAGCTCACAGCAGGAAGGAGGCTGGGAGGCCAAGGGAAGCTGGGAGTGTGCAGGAATGTCCAGAGGGTGATGTCCAGGCTCACCAGTGCCTCTCACCCTTACCTCCACCTTGCTTCCTGGGCCCTTAGGACCTCAGGCTCCTTCAAAATCCTGTACGCACCACCAGTAGCCCTCGGGACTGGGTACCCACAGCTCCCCAACGGGATCATCTTTTGGAGGGAAGTCAGCTACCTGGGCCCTGTATCAAAGTCCCCTGTAAAATGATGTTTGACTTTGATCTCTTCCTTCTTCCCACCTGAGAATTTTCCTCCCAGAATATTAGTCTTCCCTTCCAGACTTCTGAAGCAGAAGTAGGCCAGAGATGATGAAGGCAGTCTCTATCCCCAAGCCAGAGGTGGCTTCTCCAAAGGATGAGGCTGGTGAATGGGTATGTGTGTACTTGGTCCTGTGGGAAGTGGCCACATGCAAAATTTGGTTCCCCTTAGATGTTAGCTCAGGAGGCCTCTGCCACTTGCTAACTCAAAGAGGAACATTAGCATGACCACAGCAGGGGAACATTTATAGAATAAAGGAGTCCCTAATTTCCAACTGAAAGGGCCTTTAGAGGCTGCTTTGTTGGAATGTATGCAATGGCAGAAAACCATCATATACTTGAATAAAACCAAGAGGGCAACTCACTCAGTATCCAAAAAGCTTGGACTTTAGGTATGGCTGGATCCAGGGACTCAATCTCCCTCTTTTTTTTTAAATGTGGCTTTTCGCTTTTGTGTTTGAGCTTAATCGTCCTGCGGTCTCTGCCATGTGGATGCCCTCTGTCTAGAGGCTGTTATCTACAGGTTAGTTCCTTCCTTCCTTCCCTACTGATTCTTGCAAAAGTCTTAGCAGTGAGTGTCATCCATCAACTTGAGTCATGTTTCTGTACCTGAACCTCTGGCAGTGGCTAGAGGCCTGGGTCACATCGAGTGACCAGGTTTGGGTCATGTTCTCAGAACCACTAGGATTTGAGGGTGGTGAAGTGTGCTGACCCAAAGGAATGTCAAGTGTTGTGTTGAGAAGTGAGATGTCTGAAAGAACCGGTATGTCTGCAGAGGTAATGGGCTCGCCCTTCCAGATGGCAGGGATTCCTTCCACAGCCCCCTTGACACTCCAGTGATGGGGCACCTCTCTGGGCCCTCCTCCTTGTGTGCATGTCCTACCTGGCACTGCCTTGACGTTAGCTCCTTTCATTTGTCACTGTCCTGGCTGTACCCCAGGAGTTTTACTTTCTAGGCCCTTCCTCAGTTGTGAGAGATTCTCAGTGGAAAAAGGTGGCTGCCCCCACTGCCCCCTCTCTAGCCTGACATGCCTGGTCCCTCTGTACTATCACTGGTCTCTATCTTGGTCCTCCAGGTGTGCTCCAGCCTGTCCATATCCTTCCTTCAACCTCGTCATCCTTTCCCTCTCTTACCTGGACATGCTGCCTCCCCCAGATTCCTCCTGGGCAGCAGCAAACTGCTTGGCTCCAGGGAGTGACTGGTCTTCCACCCTGTCCAAGGGCATAGACCTTGACCTGCAGAGGTCCAGCCCTTGTGTCATTGCTCAAACTCAGCTCAGGGCTGGTGATATTGCAGGGAAGGACAGCTGCGGAGTGTTGGGGGCCGTGCCAAGTTGGCAGCGCCGGGATGGCGCCTGATCACATCGGCAGCGAGGAGGTTAATTGACATAAGCACACTCAGGTGATTTTCTCATCCACGCACACAATGTATGTGCATGTGTTCTCGAGCACTAATTGCCTGCTCCAAGCGGCTCGCCTAATCTTTGCGTGAGAGGCGTGGCCCTGCTCTCCGCGTCCTGGAGGTGATATAAGCGTAGGCGGAGCGAGACAGACACACAGCAGCCATTACCAGAAAAGCTAGTAGAAGAAGACACACGAGCGGCAGCAGCCAGAGGGAAAAACACGCTACAGCAGCCATTAGCAGAGAAGCAGCTAGACACACGCGCGGCAGCAGCGAGTAGGGGCAGCAGCGGAAGGCAGATCGCGGAACGGAGAACTGAGACGCATCACTAGGACGTACCCTTAGTTCACAGAATGCAGGACTTTAAGGTGTAGCAAGTCTCTTCCTCTAAGCTCCAAGCAAGGCCTGTCTTTCTCTCAAAGTTTCTCTCTTAAGCAAAGTCTCTTTCTCTCTGGTAAGCGGGGTCTCTCTCTCCTCTCAAAGCAAGTAAACCTCATTTCCTCTATCCTCTATGAACAAACAAGCAAGAAAGCAGTGCACTAAAGAGAACGATAGAAGTGCCTCAGTTTCCACTCCACCACCCACAAGACCCGTGCAAGTTGTTGCTGCAGGCGGTGACAGATATCCACGGATTTTGGAACCGCAAAGAGCCAGCGACAGCGGAGGATTCAGGGTGCTGCAGCACATGCCTGTATTTGCAGCTACTCAGGAGACTAAGGCAGGAGAGTTGCATGAACTCAGGAGTTTGGAGTCAACCTGGGCAACACAGTGAGATCTTGTCTCAAAAACAAACAAAACTAATCCCAGAGGCTTGGGAGGCTGAGGGGAGGATCACAGGTTCAAAACCAGCCTCAGCAACTTAGGGAGGCCCTGTCTCAAAATAAATAGGGATGGAATGTGGCTCAGTGGTTAAGTGCACATGGGTTCAATCCCTGGACACACACACACCAGAGAGCAAGGCTTCAGAGCAAGACAGGACAGGGCTGATTCTTACTCATTATTAAATGCGTGCCCAATTACTGAAGCCATGTGAGCTTGTTTACAGATGTGAACATGAGAAAAGGGAATTTGACATGGGATCATACCTAGGGAGCAATGGGTAGCAATCCCAAACGTGTAGCGGGTACCTTCTGCCTACTTTTATTCTGCTCTTGCTATTGAGAGTTCACTGCACCCTGAAACCTCAGAGCTGGCAAACCCCTTGGAGGACCGCTCTTTACCCAAGAGGGAAATGAAGACCCCCGAGACCAGGAAGGACTTGTCCAAGATCATATAGTGAGACTGTGGAATGCCTGACTTATGCTCCCAGCACAGGACTCTGAGCACTCTGACCTCGGGAAGGGTTATTGGCTTCTGCCAATTATGCATTTATTTCCACATTGAATGGAGGGCAATGGTAAAGAAACTGGGAGAGGAAATCTCAACCCTCTTAAGGATAAATTCAAAGCTCGATAGAGTCAGTTCTGCCAAATGTCCCTCCAACTCTGGGGGAGCCTCCATCAGTCAGAGCAGCCCGTGGCTGGGGCTGTCATCACACTGCTGCTGGGGACGCGTGAGTCTGGGAAGGTGGCTGGAGCTAGGGTAGGACACGCTGATACCCTGATTCCCCTTGAGGACAGTGGATGGGAGAATCTGAAACTGTGGTCTCATGCTTTGCGGATTTTTCGCTTTTCCTTCCATCAGGAAAGAAAGATGTGATACATTTTCTCACCCACCGTAAGGGGTCATGGCCCACACTATCATAACAAAAGACAGGTATCATCTTAATAAGGTATCTCTTAATAAGAGAAAATCTTGAATTCATTTAATCAAAGTTTTATGGGACATGATATAGCCTTCAGGAAAAAAAAAAAAAAAAAAAAAAAAAAAAACCTGTAAACCCAGGGAAAACTTTATGCTTGTATTCCAAGAAGAATGAATGGTCATGTAGAAATGACAGGAAAAAGGGTCTGAGCTAATGGTAACAGACTGAGGGACCCCAGCAACCCGTCTGTCCAGATTCTTTGTGGCTTCTCTGTGTAGCCTTCTTTCCTTCTGAGCCTGGGGCAGGTCTTGTTTGGAATGAAGGCCTTTAAGGGACAGCAGAAGAAAGGGTCATCTTTTGAGGTTTTATGGCTGGCTTTGAGGGAGAGAAGTTCTGGTTTCTATGGCGTGCCCAGGGGAGAGAATTCTGGTTTCTGTGTCTCATTTGGTGGGAGAATGGGGTGAATGGCTGGAAGGCAGGACTTGGTTGCTTCGGAGTCCTCAGTTCTCCTTCGGTTCAAAGTTCTCAGCCAGTCAAAATGCCACACTCCTGGCTGTCATGTTCTGACCCCAACTCGCCCTCCTTCCTTCTTCCCTCCCTCCTTCCTCTCACTTTTTTTTTTTTTTTTTTTAATTGGGCCCACGGGCAGTTAACTACTGAACCACATTCCCAGTTCTTTTTATTTACATTTTTTATTTTGAGACAGAGTCTTGCTAAGTTGCTTAGGGCCTCACTAAGTTGCTGAGCCTGACCTAGAACTTGCAATCCTCCTGCCTCAGTCTCCCAAGCTGCTGGGATTATAGGCAGGCAACTCCATGCCTGGCCTCCCCACCTTTAAGAATAATAACTTCACTGATTTTATGAAACTAATATATCCTTGTAAATAATTCAAGTGAGAGATTTGAAAAACAATCTAACATATCACTATCCAGAATTCATTGTTAAAAGTAGGCGGTAGCTGTTCCAGGTGTCTCTCTAGGAATATGAACAGGGGCACAAAATAGGAGCCTCGGAGCATTTCATACATGCTGGTTTAAAAAAAATTGTTACATTTCTGTTTGATTTTCATCGCAGCAATGAAAACCTGAAGTGAAACTGAAACAATGGTTGAACTTCAGACCAACGTTTCATCACCTCAAAAAGCTTCCTTCTTAAAAGAGTTGCTAAAATTGAGAAAAAAAGATTAGAAAAAAACAGTTATGTTCTGGGCGTCATTTTGATTAGGTGTATTTCCAATTTTACACAATTTCAACTAGCTCCAGACCATGAAAGATGAAGAATTTAGTAGTTTCTTTTGAAGGTCCTTGTCTATTTTTTTTTTTTTTTTCCACCAGATGAGACTTTTTCTTTGAGTTTAAAATATTTGGATTCTCTTGTGTGGGGTTTCCTCTAAGTCCACACATTGTTGTATTTGCTGTTTATTTTTTCTAAGACCTTTGCATTTCAAGTTTTTTTTCTATTTTGATGCTGTATTTTATTATGTAATAGTTTTTTTTTTAATTTCCAAAAATCATGGGTGCTATATTGCTTTTTTTTTTTTTTTTTTGTGCTAGAGAATACTTGCCTCTTGAGTTTTCTATTTTAAGGACAACTCAAAAAATATGTGATATTCCCTTTAAAAGTCCTTTAAAAGTGTTCAACATCTCTAGCAATTAGGGAAATGCATATCAAAACTACCCTAAGATTTCATCTCACTCCAGTCAGAATGGCAATTATCAAGAATACAAACAACAATAAATGTTGGTGAGGATGTGGGGAAAAAGGAACACTCATACATTGCTGGTGGGATTGCAAATTGGTGTAACCATTATGGAAAGCATTATGAAGACTCCTCAGAAAACTTGGAATGGAACCACCATTTGACCCAGCTATCCCGTACCTCAGTTTATACCCAAAGGATTTATGATCAGCATACTACAGTGATGCAACCATATCAGTGTTTATAGTGACTCAATTCACAATAGCTAAACTGTGGAACCACCCTAGGTGCCCTTCAACAGATTAATGGATAAAGAAACTGTGGTATCTATACACATACCACATGTGGAATATTACTCAGCCTTAAAGAAGAATGAAATTATGGCATTTGCAGGTAAATGGATGGAGCTGGAGAATATCATGCTAAGTGAAAATCAATCCCCCAAAATCAAAGGCCGAATGTTTTCTCTGATACATTAATGCTAACTCACAATAAGGGGGTGGGGTTAGGGAAGAATAGAGTTACTTTGGATTAGGTAGAGAGGAGAGAAGGGAGGGGAGGGAGTATGGGGGTAGGAAGGATAATAGAATGAATCAGACATTATTATCCTATGTGCATATATGACTACGTGATTGGTGTGATTCTATAATATGTACAACAAAAAGAATGAAAGTCATACTTCATTTATACACGTGTCAAAATGCATTCTATTGTCATTTACAACTAATTAGAACAAATTTTTAAAAACTGCTTTTCCACATTGTGCTCTAGTGTTGAGGATTACCCCCTCTTTAACCCTCCTCCCCACTTTGTCCTTTCCCCTTCTTTCTTCCCTTCCCCCTTGCTCCTCCCTTCCACCTCTGCTCATCTCCCCACCTACCTGTACCCCTAATTTTGGGGTTCCCTTAATTTCCTTTTCCTTTTGATATACTTTGCCTGGATTTATCTGTCAATGAGATCCCAAAGACTACGTGTTTGTGGCTGCTTTGTTGGCTGAGTTCTTTCACATTCTTTGAGAATGTTTGCTTGCTGCTTTTTTGCTCAAATGACAGGGTGAATGGCCATAACATTTCAGGTTCATATTTTCCAGCTTGAGACTGGCTGAGGAAGAATCTGAAAGCATTGTGCTTTTACGAGGCTTCCCTACCCTGGAAAATGCTTCTTTTCCCTCTGTGAGTGCATGAAGAATTATTTTCTTTATTTAACCATTATATTTCTTGATGTCCGTCATTTTGAACACATTTTTCCTGAACATGTTGTGCTTTTTGGATGTAAAGATGAAGTCCTTCACCTTGAGGCAAGTTTCCTGTGTGACAACTTGGAATGCCTTTCTTCTTTCATTTTTCACTCATGTAGTCAGGCCAGGCAGGAAGGAAATAGGTGTGAAAAAAGTGGAAACATTCTCAAACTCATTTTACAAGGCGAGTCTATTCCAACACTAACATCAGACAAAAGCGGCAAAAGGAAACTGTGAATAATACTCACTTAGGAACAAACATTACCTATGAAGTATTAGGTTATCAAATCAACCATGAGGTCAGAGGAAACATGCTGTGTGTTCGAATGTGGCTTTTTTCTGGCACAAATGATGATTAAAAATTTGAAAATATACTAATGTAATTTATTCCATGGGTAGATTAATCCATGTGAGTCTCTTAATAGAGGCTAAGCAGCCTTTGATGCAATTTAACACCCATTATCATTAAAAAGAAAAGACAATCAGCCATCTTAGCCAACATCGTACTTAATGTCCTTTAGGAGGGAGGCTTGAGAAGCCAGGGTGGCTGAGAGAGCCACCAGGGAGGAGTCCAGACTGCTGGGGCAGAGGGTTTTCCTGGGATGTGGGACTTTTAGTGTTAGAACTTGCAAGCAGGTTTGTACAGAGGGTGTCGGCGGCAGTTCAGGCAATAGAGGAGTGAAAGAATGATTAAACTGTTGTGCAGAAGAAAATGAGATTTAAAAAAAAATGTTCCAGAGAGGAAAGGAGAACTACAAGAAGGGGCAGAGAAATACAGAAAGGCAAGACCGCAGAAAGGTGAAGTTGATGTGGGTAAGGGGCACCCTGAGGTGTTGACCAAGGACACTTTAGGAGCAGTGGTGCCTGAAGCGGTTTTTGTCAAGGAAGTTTCTGAGCACTGCCCCACCCTCTCTGGTGGCTTCCTAAGGTGGTTACCTGTCTACTGCAGCTCCCACCCCCTGCTGCAAAGTGTTGGTTGTAGTCTTCCCTCCTCCCCCACCTCAGCCCATGACTGACCAGGAGGAGATTGCAAAGACTGGCCCTCTTCCTCAGCTAGGGACCTGTCCTGAGAAGACTCCCTTCAGCAAAGACTACCTCATTCATAGAGGTGTGTGTGTAGGTTGAGGATGGAGCTGGGTGTCCCAGCTGAGTCCATGTAGTGAGGAACAGAGACATTGTGCAGGGAAGCAGGATTGTAGGGCAGAGATCTAGGAGAGGGCATTGCACTCACAGAGAATGTGTTGAACTCTGGGCCAGTCTTACCTAGACCTCAGTGGGTGGGGAAATGCCAGGTTTCACCTGTATTATGTAGAGAGCAAAGAGAGGCTAGACCAACCAGGTCAAATAACTTGTCGAAAGTCTCCCAGGAAATCATGGAACTGAGATCAGAGCGCTGATCTGTGGGAGGCAAAGCTGGAGCTTGTAGGTGATTAAAGTCACCAGGCTGAAACTGCTGAACATGTAACCTTGAGCTAGTTCCTTCTTTTCTCTGGGCCTCAGTTTCCCCACAAGTGCTGTAGGGCCATTGAATCTCTAGGAGCGTTTCCGTTTCTGATGTGAGTATTGGAGGAAACGCTGTGGTTGCTAGAATGAGTGAAGGCCTGAGTTCCATATTGTGTGGTGAGTTGGTTGGTTGATGTCTAAAGCGGAGGGCGAGCTGAGGATCAGCAGACGTGGCTTATTGTGCACCTTTTTCTTTAAGAACAACATCTGCTTCTAAGTAGGTTACACTTACTGTGGCTTGTTTGCATCCTTCTTTGCTTAGAAAGCAAACTCTTTCTTCAAAGCTAAGCTTCCCCCTAGGCCTACAGGATTAGCACATACTTCAGATTAATGGGGTCCAAATTAATGTGATTTATCGTCATGGCTTTCAAAAGCTGTGGGCTACTTATAAAGCTACTTTTTTTTTTTTCCTCTGGACCCAAATTTAGGACATTTGGGCGGACAAAAGATATTTTTCTCTCCATTGTGCATAAGGAAACATGTGGAACATCGCACAAAGTTACGAAAGTGCAGCACACTGAGCAGATCGCTGCTGTCTGATACAGCGAAATGATACAAGATCAGGACATCTCCGGAAGCTGAGCGTATGTCACCATTTTGATCTTAGGTGTGTGATAGGAGCAATTCAGTATCTTCATCTAGAGAATGCTGGTAAACCTCCAAAATGTTGGGTGCTACTCAGGCTTCAGGAGAGTAAAACAACAGACTGTATGCACTTTCCCAGCGTGGCTGGCTCACTGTGTTTGCACCCACATATGTGCCACAGACAGGATTTCCTTGAAACAAACAAGAAGTTTGGATCTCAAATCCTCCATCTCTTTCCTGGCGCATTCAGCGGGCGCCTGTTGAGAACTCTAGCTTGGCCTGTCTTTGGCAGCTTCCACATTATCTGATGCCCAAGACAAATCCACGGAAGACTTAAGGGTCTTCATGTTCATCTTTAACTATTTCTGGGCTAAGCTGGCTTCAGAAAGAGGTCTCAGAATCCCCAGCTCACCTCCCCTCACCCTACTCCTCAGGAAACTATGTCGTTTCACGGTGCCATTTAGCTCTAAATGATTATGTAATTACATTTGTGAATGTAATCCTGTAGGGCATTATTCTAATTATAGCCTGCAATCCTTTTCAGCAGCTTTCGGAGACATAATTTGTGCAACGAAATGGGGCTCTTCAGGCTGCAGGAAGGTCCCACATCTAGGCACACAGTCAACTCTGTCTCCTGGAATCCATAAGCCCTTGGCTCTTTCTTAGGAGGAGATCAAGGGCGGGTTCACTGAAGTCACTCCTCAGGGAAGGTCCAATTCTGTGCATGTTTAAGTTGCAGGTCCCCAAACAACTCTACGGAGGTCCTTTTCTCCCAATAACTGCTAAGCTCCTAATTGCTCATTATGCATTCTGTGAAATAGTTTTGAGTGAATTTGTAGTTTGTAAATTGCACCTCAATAAAGCTGTTTAAAAATAAGGTAGTTACTAAGTTAATTATAATCAAAGATAGACATGCATATATCACCCAGGTAATCATTGCTGAGGGTGAAGGGGAGGTTATGTGAGAGCTGAGTAACCTGAAGGGTTTTGAGGAGTACACTGACTGATTCTGAAATTTAATTAGCAGATGTGTGGAATTTAAAGGATAGTAGGCGTCAAGCTGTTCCCTTTCCTCCCTCCTTTTTTTTTTCTTTCCTTTCTCCCTTTCTTCTCTCTTCTTCTTTTTCCTCCTTTCTTACATCCTCATCGTCTCTTATTTTAGTGATGCCTTCATGTTAGACCCAACAGAGCTGTGTGCTTCCTGGAGTGTGCCATGAACCCCACCTTCTGGCCTCTGTTCCCTGAGGGTTCAGAGGCTGTTGGTGGCGGGACCAAGGTCACAAACACTAGAGTTACTAGAGGAGACTGGAATTTCAACTGTTCTACCTGTAGCCATAGGTGTTGTTTTAGACAACTTTTTCATTGACAAGAGCAATTTTAGGGGAGGTAAAGTTTATTTGACACTCATAGTCTCAGAGGTCTCAGTCCATAGAGAGCTGACTTCATTGCTCTAGGCCCAAGATGAGGCAGAACATCAAGGAGGAAGAGTGTGGAGAAGGAAAGCAGCTCAGGACACAGCAGTTAGGAAGCAGAGAGAGCTCCCTTACCAGGAACAAAATATACACCTGAAAGTCAGGCCCCCCAGTGTCTCCCTCCTCCAGCCACACCCTGCTGGTCTGCAGTTTCCCTCCAGGTAATCTACATCAGTGGATTAATCTACCCATTAGGGTAAACTCTCCTAACAGATCGTTTCGGCTCTGAATGTTCTTGCGTTGTCTCACAAGTGAACTTTTTGGGAACACCTCATATTCAAACCATAAAGGGTGTCACAGCTGTGAGGGAGTCATCTTGTTCTGCATTCCAGAGGACAGCGACTAGAGTGTTAGCTGAGGCCTGCCCTCAGCTGGGGGCAGCACCAGAGCTGGTGAGATCCTTTACCAGATGCATGCATGTTCTCATAGACACCCATTGTATATTTTCTGGAATCTGAATCAAATTTTCTGTCCTCATCATGGTCTTTTCTACTCAAAGGCATTAAAAAAAAAAAAAAAATTTCAGTATTTAACCATTATTATTTTTTAGTCAGGATTTGCCAAAACAAACCGAAGCACTAGAATTAATGCACAGATATGAGAAACAGGCACTGGCTGAGGTGATTATGGAAGCGAGGTCCCACAACTGGCTGTCTATAAGCTGGAGGCCACAGATGCAGTAGCACGGCTCAGTCCAAGCCTGAAGACCTCAGCATCAGAGAAGCCAATGGTGAACCTGAAGTTCTGATCCAAGGACAGGAGAAGAGTATATCCCAGCTCTAGGAGAGAAGCCAACTCACCTTTCCTCATTGTTCTGCCCAGCTCGCCTGTCAATTGGATGGCGCCCACCCATAGTGAGGGCCCTTCTTCCTCATTTAGTCCACCCAGATTCACATGCTCATATCCTCTGGAAACACCTTCAGACACATCCAAAAATTATGTTTTACCAGTTGTCTAGGTTTTCCCTTTATCCAAATTGACTCCTAAAATTAGCCATCATAAATTCCTAGTGTGAATTCACCTTAAATTATCATCATCAATTCACCTTCTAAAATAATCTGTGTAAGTTATAACAGGCCATGATGTGTGACAGTTTGCTTTCTGAATATGATAGCTGGAGTTAAAAATGGAGGGAGAGAGCGAGAGCGAGAGAGATATGCTGTATGTATCAGGGTTTTTCCCACTGGCTGGATTCTTCTGACTGGATTTGCTCACAATGGGTCATTCTAAATGCAGGCCAATGATGCTCATTCACAATGAACTTGGCTGCATCTATTTGATATTGTACATAGAAAATGGTTTTACACAAAAAAGTATTTTTTACCTAAGAAAATATGGTACAATGCTTATTTCAACAGTCTATAAGTAAAACATTCTACAAGATTGTCAAGCAACTTCACTGCCTTTTTCGTGCAGGAACCTGAAAACTTCTCCTTCTTAACTTGACCACTGTTTTAGTCAGTTTTTATGCTGCTATGACCAAAAGACCTGACAAGAACAATTTTAAGGAGGAAAAGTTTATTTTGAGGCTTCTGGTTTCAAAGGTCTCAGTTCATAGATGGCCAACTCTGTTGGTCTGGACTGGAGCAGAGGCAGAACAACATGGTGGAAGAGTGTGTTGGAGGAAAACAGCTGGGAGCATGGCACTGGGAAGAGGGGAGACAGAGAGAGAGAGAAAGACTCCCCTCACTACCCTCAAAGCACACCCCCAATGACCCACCTTCTTCAGGCAACCCTACCTGCCTACAGTTACTACCCGGTTAATCCCTGTCAGAGTATTTATGCACTGATTAGATTAAGGCTCTCATAACCCATTCATTTCATCTCTAAGCTTTCCCGCATTGTTTCACATATGAACGTTTTGGGGGTCACCTACTGTCTAAATTGTAACAACCACTTAGCTCATTTAATTTTATTCTTGTTCAGTAATGAGACCAAAGAAGGTTATTAATTTTCCTCTGAGCCTACTTTTGGAAGCTTTGATGTGATGTGAATGGCTCATTGTTCTGTTCTTTTTTAAATTTTCATTTAAAAAAAAACAATTATTAGCATATATTAGTTATACAGATTAATGGGTTTCATTGTGCCATTTGCATACATGTGTATGATGTGTCTTTATTGTGTTCATTCTCCCTACCACACTCTCTTACTACCCTCTACCCCACCTCCCTAGTCGCCTTCTCCTTCCCTAAAAATTCCCTTTCTACTTTCATGTCTTTGTTTTCTACTTTTCATATCATGTTTTTTTGATTTTTTTTTTTAGATTTCACATATGAAAGAAAAAGTGTAATACTTGTCTTTCTGAATTTGTCTTGTTCCAGTTAACTCACTGATCTCCAGTTCCATTCATTTTCTTGCATTTCTAACTGGATTTGCTCACAATGGGTCATTCTAAATGCAGGCCAATGATGCCTGCATCATTGTATAACTTTCATTCATAAAGAGGAATCTATCTGTATAACTTACATTCATAAAGAGGATTTCATTCCTCTTTATGGCTGAATAGTACTCCATTGTATATATACCTCATTTTCCTTGTGTTCTTTTCTTAAAAGCATGTCAATTTTATGCAATCCAACAGTTTTGTAGACCTGTAAATTTTTAAAATTAAAAACCTTGATTAGGTTTGAAAAATTAAGCATTATTTGCTTCTAGTTTTATTGTATTGTGATAAAATAAAGTGGTACATATGACTTTATGACTTTATATAATTTTGGCAATTAGGGAGAGCTTTTTGTTGTCAAAAATATTTACTATTTTTTAACCTATGGAGGGGTGCTGGAGAAGTATATTTCCTGTAAGAAATCAAATTTATTAACTTCCAGTCAGGTTTTCCATATTTTTGGTCGTTTTGCTTTTTGCTAACTCATTCTTGTGAGCAGACCAGGTGGGTCCAGTGGGGGTTCTGGGTTCTGCAGGTCATGGTGTTGGACTGACCAGGGCATGGGCCTGTCATCCTTCATTCCTTACAGTCCTGTGTGTGGGAAGCATTCAGGAGTTGTATGACATGGATTTGAACCCTGACTCCTGCGTCCTTCACCATCATGGCCACATGCGAATTGGGAATGGCAGCACAGACTTGGCAGGGATGCAGGGAGATTTAGGGAAAGCACGGATAAGGAAGATTATCCCCTACCCCATCCCAGTCTGAATAGCCCCTCTGCCCCAACACTATGCCTCTCTTGGGGCTGCTCCTTGCACCCTGCTAAGAAGAGACATCACTGGAGGAGGGTGATGCTGGGCTCCTTCCCAAGAGGGTGACTGGTGGTTCGATGCCCCTCCTGCATGCATTTTCAAGTACATTTGGGTGGTCAGCAGGGCCTCTCTGTAAGTGCCCTTCAGTTCTACCTGGCGGTCTTCCATTAAAGAATCTGTTTCTGTAGAACCTGATTTTGACTTAGTGGGTCCAACTGACTGGACCGAGGCCTCCAATCTGCTCCAGGAAACTCGCTCTGAAGGTGGGAGCCAGACGGAAGTCCTGGCAGGATGCCTAGTCCAGCGTCCACTGCACCAGTGGAGAGTTTGCGGATGTGGGAAGAAGACATAGTCAGCTAGCGGTACTGGGGTGTCGCTGGCTCTTTGCGGTGCCAAATCCATGGATATTTGTCACCGCCTGCAGCAACAACTTGCACGGGTCTTATGGGTGGTGGACTGGAAACTGAGGCACTTCTATCTTTCTCTTTGGTGCACTGCTTTCTTGCTTGTTTGTTTATAGAGGATAGAGGAAATGAGGTTTACTTGCTTTGAGAGGAGAGAGAGAGAGACTTTGCTTAAGAGAGACCTTGAGAGAAGGACAGGCTTTGCTTAGAGCCCAGAGGAAGAGAGACTTGCTACGCCCCACCCAAGGTCTACTGCCTCTTACTGGTGCGTCCTGCATCCTGTGAACTAAGGGTGTGTCTACCTAAGGCGTTTTACTGATGTGTTCAGTTCTCCGCTCTGTGATCTGCCTTCTGCCGCTTTTCTTTCTTCTTGCCATTTCTTTTGCTAGCTGCTGTTTTTCCTTCTAGCTGCTGCCACGCGTGTGTCTAGCTGCTTCCGTGCGTGAGTCTTCTTCTGCTGCTTTTCTGCTAATGGCTGCTGTCTCTGTCTCGCTCCGCCTACGCTTATATCACCTCCAGGAGGTGGAGAGCAGGGCCACGCCTCTTACGCAAAGATTAGGCAAGACGCTCGAGCAGGCAATTAGTGCTCGAGAACACATGCGCATACATTGTGTGCCGGGTCGAGAAAATCACCTGAGTGTGCTTATGTCAATTAACCTCCTCACTGCCGATGTGATCAGGCGGGCGCCACCAACATGGCACAGTCCCCAACACTGGGGAAACAGGAACCCAAGTCCCCAGTGCCCAGGCCAAAGGGCTGGGGCTGTCCTGCTTCTCCTTAGCCCCACTGCCCTCTCTGAACTCCTGGCCCCATGGAGGGGAAGGGTAGATGTTCAGTGGGTGTAGGTCCAGGAGAGGCCTTTGAACTCCTCACTGTTCCCACTGCCCCTGGAGCTGGCCATATCAGGTAATTTGGAGTCAGCTGGCAGCCCTGGTAAGGTCAGGAGCATAGCTAACATAATAGCATGCTGCAGTGGTGCACATGGAGGCCAGAGGGGAGACAGGGTGCTCCTGGAGCCCTCTGGGCTCAGATAAGGCTTTTCCTTCCTCTTCTGCCTCCAGCCTAGGGCTGTTAAGTGGGAGACCCAAGTCCACTTTCTCCCTTACCCGGCCTGGTAGTATCCGTTCTGCTGTGAGCCCTTGGCCAGTTATTCCATTCTTGGCCTCAGGTTCATCATCTGCAAAGTGGGGCTGGACAGATTGGCTCTTCTTCCTCAGGATCAAATGTGATAGTGGCTGAGACTGGACTTTGGAAAGGGTTAGTGGGGACATCCAGGGGCTCCAAGTAATGGCAGAGAAAGCCTCTTGGGCTTGTGGGGTGGGTTGATTATGTTCCTCACTCACTTATCCTTCCTGACATGGAGGTACCTATAGTCCCAAAGGAATGTATCCTCATCCTGGGCCACCTTTGTTACTGCTACGGGCAGCCAGACACAGAATTTCAAAGAATCAGTTTGGAATCAGATAGACATGGTCCCGTAACCTTGAAAGAGCTCCTTAACCTCTCAGCCTGTTTCCTCAGGGCCCTCCTTCAGAGGCTACACATGCAGGAAGTGTTTAGTGCGCAGTTAGTATACCAGAGGCTTTGCTGGTGGATGACCCTTGGCGTCAGCTTCCCCAGCACACTGCACTGATGGACCTGGGGAGGTTGGGAGCCCACTGGAAATTCTCTTTCCCCAGATTTCATGATGATGTGTGGGACTGTTCCTTGGAGAACACAGAGGGGAAAGGAATGGGCTGTTGGGAATTATTTTAGTATATTTTAACCAGAGACTAGTTCCCATTTCAAGCCATTTCCACAAATCTCCACTGATGCTAGGCTCTCTCCACACCCTCTCCTGGTCACCTCCTACCCTCAGTTTATCATGGCCCTTGTTTGGTCCTTCCTGGAACAGTAAATCGGGCTACTGCAGTCTCAGTCAATGAAACACCCTGACGTTTAATCGTTTCCACTGCTTTCCTCTTGAATGTCCCTGCAGCACCTCTGAGATCCTTTCCAGCCCAGGAAATAAATCAGGGTCTTTCCTTTTCACATTGGTGCTGAACTTCTCCTTGGGGTTAACTCTGCAAACCATAGGCAGAGTACAGCCAAGCTGGCTATGCTGGGTGTTAAGCCCTTTGGGGATCAAGTTGGCTTTGGTACAGCTCCTCCTGCAGATGCCACCGAGCACTTGGAGACGTCTGTACACTCTTACCTCCCTATGAGCACTTTGAAAGTCACTTTAAATTTTGATTATGATTATAAATTGAAAGGCAGCTACAGAAGTAGTAAAGAGAGATCCTATTACTTCACCCAGTTGCCTCCATGGTTAAATATCATGTATCTACAGCACTGTGTCAAAACCAGGAACTTGACATTGCTACTATGAGTGTTTACCTATGTCACTTTTCCATGTTGTTCCTACAAGTGCTTTCTAGTGCTCCTCCTTGGATCTGTGGCCCTACCTTCTCCTGGGTTCCATGGAAGAGAATTCCAGGCCACAGGCCACCATGTCTGCATTTCTGGGCACTGTGATAGTGGTCTGTGAAGCATGGGCTCTTTCTGACACCAAGGAGCACTTGATCCAGAGTCCTGCCTAGAACTCATGGATGTGCCAGACAGCCTCAACATGAAGGTCTGGCCCTTGTGTTCTGCAGGTGTTTGTGGAATGGATATGTGGATGGCAAGTTGCTGGCCAGGAGCATATGGGATGCAGAGATGAAGGGTGTGGTGTCAGGAGGCGACTCCAGGCCTGGCTTGGTGGGTGGTGTGTCAGGCTCAAGTTCCTCACCAGGAACATGGGGACAGCACAGTGGCCCTGACCACTCAAGGGGTGGATGTGAGTGACCTGGATTCCGGGTGCTGTTCTTCCTCTACTGTGACTAGGGTGGTGAGGGAGGGAACAGTTTATAACAGAGTTCCAGGCTAGAGAGAGAGATGTGGGATTTTAGCCCAAGTGGTGAAGGAACACTTCTGACCACTGTGAGGGCCTTGGGCTCCTCCATATTCCACCTGCATCCATCTTGTTCCTCTGGTGGAAAAGTCAGGGACTGCCGAAAAGGATGGCACTCTGCTCCAGGGTCAGGATCCAAAAAGAGGTCAGACTTGGGAAGGAGGCTAAAATTTCTGTGGGGCTATGGCAGGGGATGGTGAGGTAGGCAGAGAGTGAGGGTTGAGCCAGCTTCTGTCCTGACTGAGGTCAGTGGCTACATTAGGGGCTCCGAGGACAGTATACTGGGATTGGCCACATGCCTGTAACTGTGAAGAAGAGGTAGGGAGGCCCCTCCTGGGTCACCATCCCTGTGGGGAAAGACTATTGAGGTCATTTTCCATGCAGCACGTGGGCCAGTGTGATTGGGAACAGCTCTGCTTTGCTGTACTTGTGTAAGGGGTACAAGGATGGGGTTCCATGTCTGTGACCTCCTCCTGTCTTCTTAGATGCTGAGCGTGGGAATCTCTGTTCACTCTCCTAAAACTTTACCAAGGCTACAACGGTAGGTCTGTATGAGAAGAGGCAGCTCCAGGGACTGAGCAGGAATGACTTCTCCATTCAGGAGTATGGTCCCTTCATTCCCAGGCAGATGACATGACTTTCCTGCTCTCATGTGACCCCTAAATCTTCACAGCTGGAGTTGGAGCTTGGGTCCATCAGTGAGTCTTTCTTGGGCATGTGTCAGGAAGTAGTTTGGTGAGTACTTGAAGGCAAGTTTGGGGCTCATGCCTAGGGGTTCTTGTTCTGAGCTACCTTTATTCCAGAAGAAGCTGGTTCATCCTTCCTGTGAGTCCCAGAACCCTGGGATAAGCTTCTCTTTACTGCCCCAGTGTGCAGTCATGATAAACTGAGACCTAGGAAGGGACTCTGTGGGCCCAGGACCCACAAAGGGTGATAGCAGAATGCTGCAGCCAGACCCAGACTCTTGGCCTGGGTCCACGCTTCTGGAAGGCACTATAAGGAGGAGGGGTCTGAGGCTCTGACCCTCAGCGCTGGCTGTGTGTTGGAGAGGCAAACCTCCCACACACGACTTCTTCAGTTACTGTGAAGAAGTACTCCTGACCTGGCTCTGAGCACATTCAGTGGTGGCTGCGTCCACATTCCTCCCACCAACTTGAGATAAAAGGTAATGCTCTGGAGCCTAGGAATGGCAGAGCCCCTGGAACTCCTTCAACTTCTTTATGTGCCTTCTGTTGATTTTAGACCCCAGAGGGAATTTAGGAGGGGTGGCTCCTCTCCATCTTCCCATTGGTAGTGGGAAGGGCTTCCACAACCTGCCCTTGTCAACTGAACTGCATGGACCTATTGGCCTCTAGGGGGCGCTCAAAGCCCCTGCAGCTGTGCTGACCCTTCCAAAGGGTGACTGGGGCAGTGTCCTGAGCCCATATCTTTGAGAGTGGGGAGGGGTGGTCTACTGGACTCTTCTTGGGACCATCTGTGGCATATGGTCTGGTTCCAGGGTAGACACTTCTGCATACTTTCCCCTGGACTCATTGACAGGTTCAGATGCAGAGGGCAGTAACTGTTCAGAGTCTGAGAAGGACCAACAGGTTTCTCTAAACAGGTGGCAGGGCATTGTTTAAGAACAGAAAGTGAGAGCCAGACAATCTTTTCCAGTCTGTTCTTTATCAGCTGAGTGGTCCTGGGCAAGTTCTTTAACTTCTCTGTGCTTCTGTGTCCTTATGTGTGAATGGTCATTTAGGAGCCACAGGAAGCAGAAGCTAACTAGAGAACTTGGATGCATGCAAGTTCTGTAGGCAGAAGTGAAAGAGCAGCGTTGGGGAGGATGGAGGAGGAGGAAAGACAAGTAAAGAGCTGGGGATTGGCGAGGGCGACAGGGGCTCACTCTTGCTGGGGCTGTCTGAGGTAGCGTATAGAGTCTCTCAGATTTGTCCCACTAAGGGTCACCTTTTGAGTTATTTGTCCAGTAATATCTGTCCCCTTTTGGCTAAGGGTTGCCTCCAGGGGTCCTTGCTTCTGGGTGGTTGTCCCCACCTGGGCCCAGCTTTCATGTTGGACACTTCCTCTATCCCTGGAAGGAATCTCAGTGGTTAGTGTAGAAGGCCGGGCAAACCCTTAGGGTGGGCTGCTGTCTGCACACATGGACCTGCCACCATAGCGGTGCTGGTACCAGGATGGCTGAGGGCAAGAAAACTACCTGCAACCCTTCCTCATTGGTTGGTTTAGTATAAGCTCACATCAGTGGCTTCAGTAAGGGCTGTCTGGCACGTAGTAAGGGCATGATAAATGAGAGTTGTCTTCTCTCATTACAATTGTTGTGATTATTTTATTTTATCACTCAGACAAGCTGCTTGCCAGCCCATAGACCAAATGGTAGCCCAGAGGTCAAATACAACATAGAGACTTGTTTAATTTTCTTCAGAGAGTATTTAGAGTCTTTTAAAATTAATTACAACTATAAACAAATTTGGGTATTTTCATATAGAAACAGGGAGCTCTGGTTTTTCTGGAACTTGCCGCATGGGGTAGGAGATGAGGTTGCCAGGTATGGAATCTGGGCTAAGGCTTGAGGTTGGCAGTCCAGGGGTCCTGGGGAAAAGGTCCGGAGACTGGCCAGAAGGTTCTTGTCTTCCTCCTCTCCCTCCCAGGAGCTCAGAGGTTTGGTTGGTGTTCAGAGACCCACAGGGCCTACCAGAACCATTTCCCATTTTTTGGAATGGTTGCCCTGTGGGTTGCCCTCCTGCCTAGATCTTAAGAGGGCCCCTGCTGCTCTAAGTACTGTGTGTTTTTTCTGATGGTGGTGAAAAATGACTAGTCTGGAGCTTGACTGCAACAGATCCTGTCCAGGAAATAGAGTTAAGAGCAATCAGAAAGACTGATGGAAGAAAACACAGGGATGTTTCTCATTCCCATTCATTTAGCTCTTTCTAAGGTACTTAAACTTCTCATATATTAACATTAAGTGCTTGATAATTAAGCCTGGGAAATGGGAGGTGGGAGGATGGGGTGGCACAATGAATCTGGCAGCTTTTCGTACTTACAGGAACCCCCATTGCCTGCGCGGGGTTGGAGCACAGGATGCTGAGTCTGCTCTCCAAATAGATCATTTCCCGTCCCTACACTTGGGACTGATGTCTTTGGGGAATGCAGTACTCCTGAATCTGACATTATTTCTCTCCTTAGCCTAGTATTCCTCCATTTGGGCACAAGGTGCCCTCCAGGGGGTTGACTCTACCCTGCATATTAGTTGGGAGGCCCTGTCCAAGTAAATTAACTTCTACGAGCCCCAGTTTTTTACAGTGTGAAATGAAGACAAGACCCATAAGACTTCTTGGAGTTGTTTTCAGGAATAAACGTAAAAGCTGCTTTGTAAGTTGTTGAGCAGGGTACCCACATGAAGCACATAGCACCACGCTGATATGTTGGGCATTTTAGCGGATACCTGTTCATGTCTTCAAGGGCATCAAGGGGACCTGCCCTCTGATAATCTGGCTATGGGGACAGCCACCCCAATTTTTCCAAGAGCAACTTCCAGAGAGAACAATGCTGGATTTTATCTCTTGCTGCAGCCCTGTGGTCTGGGAGGCTGGCAGAGGGAGGGAGACTCCTGGAGCATTCACCTCCTAAGACCTGAGGTGGTGGTACTGATACTGAAATTTAAATTCACTCGTTTTCTTATCGGTTCCCCCAGAAACCAGTCTTGGACAAGGTGCTCTGGGAGCCAGCCCGGATGTCCAAAATATCAACGTCTCTCCCACAAGCCAGGCTTTAAAATCACAACGGCTTAGTAAGGTGCTTTTAAAAAGAGCATTTATTGTTTTGGTTTAGCTTACAAAAACCATATGTGTTTATTCTGGTTAATTCAGAAAACGTAAAGAAATAAAATATAAGAATACAATCCTCTATAATGCCCTACCCTGAGATAGTTGCTGTAAACATTTTGGTGAATTTCTCTGTAGACTTGTCCTCTCTTCCTCCTTCCTGCTTTCTCCCCTTCCTTACTCCTTTAAAATATATATATATATTTATAATTCAAACAAAAACAAAACAATGTGTGGGAGAAAATAGAGCAATAGCTCATGTTCCCATCATCCCTTCATCTTTGTGTCTCCTCCCCTCCCTCACCTCCTCTGACCTTCTCTCCTGTTCCTTTTCTTAAGGAAAATGGTTGCAGATAGAGTAAAGCCCTTCTGACTACCACCTTCTTGGGGCCACTCCCTGCCATGCAGCATATAGTTCCTTATCAAGTTTTTGTACTTTTGCCTCATGAATATGTATCCATGAGCAATTTATAAAATTGCTGTTTGTAATCCCACACTTTGTGGAAATGGTGTTATATAATACATATGGATCTGTCACTGTATTTAAAAATTTTAAAAAAAATTTTAAATTTAAATTTTTATTTTTTTGCATAGGTCTTTTCAGTTTATTGCAGGAAGGAGTAACTCTAGTCCAAAATAAAAGTGGACCCCACATGGTTACAGTAAGTAAGCTATGAGGTTTTAAAACTTGTGACAAAGGACAGAAGGGAAACTCAACTCATTGCAAGGAAATCCTCATTTAAGCTTCAGTGAGCAACAGCACTTAGAACACACGACACTTCAGCTAATGGTCCTTAGCCAGTCCAGTCTATACCAGGAACTGGCACATCCTGTAGCTAAATTACTTCTCCATATTCTGGATGCTCCATTACAGTACCATTGCAGGCAAATTTATTTTTAAATGACTCCACTACTTCCCCTCCCCCCCTTCTTTTTTTGGTATTGGGGAGATTGAATCCAGGGGTGTTTAATCTCTCAGCTACATCCCAGCCCTTTTTATTTTATTTTATTTTATTTTGAGACAGGGTATCTCTAAATTGCCTAGGGTCTCCCTAAATTGCTGAGGCTGGCTTTGAACCTACAATTCTCCTGCCTTCTCAGTCCAGCCACTGGGATTATAGGCATGCACCACTGCCCCCAGCACTGTTTTTCTTTTCTTTTCTTTTCTTTTTTTTTTTTTTTAATTCTAATTATAAGTGATCCCTTGGGCAGTAATAAGGATCTTCCTTCCTGCAGTTTCTCCCATTGTTGAAAGAGAGGGAGTTCTGCATAGTGGACATACCATAAGATTCCTTTTCCTTGGTGCAATGGGCCTGCGGAAGGCGGCAGTGGGATGGAGCATCCGGGAAGCTAGGTGACTGTGGAGTCCTGGACAGCTCAGTGACTGGGGCACTTCGCTATTTTTTTTTTTTTTTTAATGCAACGTTATGTGTTTGGAATTTATCCCTCAAAGGGAGATGTTAAGATATATACATTCAGATCCTTCGTTTTCCTGATGGGGTTATATTCAGTTTTATGTATACAATACAATTACTTATTTATTCCTCTCCATATATTTTATGTTGCAGCAATGAACATCTCTGATCAGGCCTTATTGAATTTATGTGCTATGTTCTTCTTCAATAAACTGCTGGAAATGTAATTGCTGTACCATAAGGTGTGCACACTTTCAATGTTAGTCTTTTTTGCCAAATTACTGTGTCCATTTAAATTCTCAGCGACTTGTGAATGTTTCCATTTCTTGTCAACTACAACAAATACAACCACTACTTACCACCACTTGCTATCTCTAGATTTAGAATTTTAGCCAGTCCTCTGAGATGCTCTGATGTAAATTGTGTCCTGTTTTGATCAGCAAGTTTTCTGAATATACGTGAAATTTAGCAGTATTTAATATGCTTATGGTCCATTAGGGTTTCAACTTTTGTGAATTTGACCATTAAATTATCTGTTTCCAATTGCCTTATAGGACTTCTTTATATACTCTCAATACTAGCAAGATGTTGATTATAAATGTTGGGATGCACAGTTCAAAGTTATGACTTATCTTTTAACTTTGTTAATGATATCTTTGGCTCATGAAGTCTTACAACTTTAATCACATTGATCATTTTATGCTTTTTGATAGTGTGTCCACTTGCTATTGTGCTAAAGATATTCTGATATGACACCCAAAGCACAGTCAACAGAAGCCAAAGTAAAGGAAGGGAACTATGTGAAACCACAGTAAAGGAAACAATCAATAAAATGTAAAGATGACCTACACAATGGGAGAAAATAGTCGCAAACCATATATCCAAAATATAAAAGGAACTCATGCAGCTCAATAACATAAAAGCAAACAACTGATTTGTAAAAGGACAAAGGACCTGAACAGATTTTCTCAAAGAAGACCTACAAATGGTCAGAAGGTATATTGAAAGATTCTCCAAATCACTAATGATCGAAGAAATGAAAATCAAAATCCCAGTGAGAGATCACTTGACACATGTTAAGATGACCCTTATCAACAAGAGATATCAAATTTTGGGGAGGATGGAGGGAAGACAGAACCCTGTGGGCAGGGGCCATGGATTGGAATGTAAACTGGTACAGCCATTGTGGAAAATAGCATGGAGTTTCCTCAAAAACTTAAAGGTGGAATTGCAGTATGAAGGAAATGAAATCAGTATATTGAAACAATATTTGCACTTCCAAGCTGATTACAGCATTATTCACAATAGCCAAGTGGTGGAAGCAACACATATGTCCATCAGTGATTGAATGGATAAAGAAAATGTGGTGTACACAACACACACACACACACAGCCATGAAAAGAAGGAAATCCTGACATTTTTGACAGCCTGGGTAAAACTTGAGAGAATCATGCTAAGTGAAATAAATCGGACAGAAAAAGACAAATATTGCATGATTTCACTTATATGTAGAGTCTAAAAAAATCAAACTCATAGAAACAAAAAGTCTAATTGTGGTTGCTAGGAGGTGGGGAGGTGGGAAATGCTGGCCACAGTGTACAGAATTTTAAGTATAAGATGAATAAGTTTTAGGCATCTAATAGGCAGCATGGTGCCTGTACTGAATAATACTGGCTTGTAGCCTGGAGCAGTGGTGCACACCTGTAATCCCAATGACTTGGGAGGTTGAAGCAGGAGGATTACAAGTTCAGGGCCAGGCTCAGCAACTTAGTGAGGCTCTGAGCAACTTAGTGAGACCCTGTCTCAATAAACAAAACAAACAAACAAAAACACCTAGTGAGGATGCTGAGGATGTGGCTCAGTGGCTAAGCACCTCAGGGTCTAATCCCCAGTACAAAAAAAAAAAAAAAACCCAAAAAACAAAAAACCCCAAAATTACCCCCAAAACAAAACAAAAAAAGCCTTGAAATTTGCTAAGAAAGTAGATCTTAAATGTTCTCATCACAACAAAAATGAAGGTAACTATGTGAGGTGATAGATATACTACCGAACTTGAGTGTGGTGATTACTTCACAACCCATGTATATATCAAGGTGTCATGTTGTATACCTTAAATATATATATGATCTTATTTACCAATTACACCTCAATAAAGATGGGGAAAAGAGATTCTCTAAATAATTTTACATTTTCACATTTATAATTTACAATTCCTAGAATGCCTTTTTGTAAATACTGAAATGTAAGAACATATACATATATGTGTATGTGTATATATATATGTTGTACACATATAGCATATGCAATGGAGATACATATATATAGATATGTATGTATCTACAGATAGACACCATTATCTGAGCACGATTTAAACCATTCACCTATTCCCACTAGTTTTAAATTACATTTCTCCTATCTAACAAGTTTCTATATTTGTCTGGATCTGTTTTGGTGATTTCTCCTTCTTCCATGAATCTTTTTGTCTCTTCCTATATAAACCACATTCATAACAAAACTTATTACATGGCGCATGCTCCTCTTTGTACATTTTCTTTTAAAAACTACTCAGTAATTGGGAGTAGGGCTACAGCTCAGTGGCAGAGCACTTAACTAGCACATGTGAGGTCCTGGGTTTGATTTCCAGCACCACAGAAGAATAAAAACAAAAATAAGTTGCACAAGATATAGAAAATAATTTTTTTCCTATCTCCCCCTTACAATATGTTTGTTTGTTATTTCCACAATCCCACAGTGCTGGGGATTCAAACCCGGGCCTCGAGCATGGGAGGCAGGCATTCTACATGATGGGCTATATCGCCAGCACTCCCTGCTACAATATGAACATTAGGATCAAATGTCCAACTTCCAAAAGAGAAGTGTTGGAATTTTAGTAGGAATGATTTTGGTTTTATAGTTTAATGTGTGAAAACCTGACATTTTTAAGATAGCGAGTCTTCCCATTCATGGATATAGTATGTATTTCCATTTATTTTGCTATTTTTATATTCTTTGTCATATTTTGATAAATATATTAAACATTTTCTTTATGTATATATATTGCTAGTTTGTGCAACTACTGTGAATGGCATTTTACAAAATGATTTTCTAATGATTCACTGTTGGATTCTACAAGAAGTACTGATTTTGTGTGTTGATTTTGAATCAGGCTTCTTGATGAATGTCTCTCTCTCACACACACACACACACACACACACACACACATTATTTTCTAGTGCTATCTTTATCTGAATTTAGTATTGAAGTTAAAGTAGTCCCATAACATGAATTGGATAGTTTTCTTTTTTCTGTTCACTGAAGTAGGTTTTTGTTTATTTTTAATAATATGTGGTAGTATGTTTAGAATCTATAAAATCGTGGGGCTTTCTGTCTATTTAGGAAGGAGATTTTTTGACTGTTAGCATATGCAATTTGTACATTTTAGTTGTGTGATTCAGTGTTATTAATTATATCTTTCTCAGAAATTGTCGATGTCAATCATGTTTACAAATTCACTAGCATAAAGTTATTCACATTGGCATAGATTGAAAAAAATCTCTACTGCATTTATATTATCTTTCCTTAACTCCCAATTTTATCTTTGGGAAATGTTTTTATTTATTTTTAATTCATATGAAGGAAAATTTACCTCTTTTGGTGTTTCGGTTTTTTTTTTTTGTTTGTTTGTTTGGTACTGGAAAGTGAATCCAGGCGCACTTAACCACTGGGAAATATCTCCAGCCCTTTTAATTTTTTAATTTAGAGACAGGGTCTCACTCTCACTTAGGGATGGCAAAATTGCTGAGGTTGGCTTTGAACTTGAAACACTCTTACCTCAGGCTCCCAAGTCTCTGGGGATTACAGGTGTGCACGACCGTACCTGGCTGGGGTATGTCACATTCAAGATATGTAGAAGAGATTCTGTAGCCCCACCCCCACCCTGCCCCATCTTCCCTCATAATACCTCTTTCCCTGCCTTCACCCTCTGCAACCATTCTTCTCAGAAATGACGTGTGAGTCTTACACATGTACCCCAGAAGGCGTTACCTCAGTATACTGCCTTTGAGGCTCTATTTCTAATAGTTCATTCTTTTTCTCTGGTTGTGCAGGGTCTGTTGTATACCCACCACGCTGTGTACCATTCACAGTTGAAGACATTCACCTTGTTCACCTTGTTTCCAGTTTTTTGGTGATTATGAATAGAGTTGCTATGAACATTTGTGTTTGGGATTTCTTGTGAATATAAGTTTTCATTTCTCTTGTTTAAATATCTAAACCTGGGATTGCTGGTTCATATTGCATATCTAACTTTATAAGAAACTGCCAAACTTTTTTTTTCACAGTGTCTCTACCATTTTCATTCCCATTGGTGATGTTTGAAAATTCCTTTGGCTCTGCATCCCAGGCAACAATGGGAACTATCAGTTTTTAAAAATAATTTTTAGTCATTTTAATAGGTATGTAAGAAATACCTCCTTATGATCTTAATTTGCATTATCCTGAAGATCAATAAAGTCGAGCACCTTTAAATGTATTTAAATGCCATCTATGTATCATCTCAGGCAAAGTGTCTTTTAAGATCTTTCGTTTGCTTTGATTTGGGTTGTTTGTTTTCCTGTTGTTGAGTTTTGAGATTCTTTATATATTCTAGATAGAAGTCTTTTGTAGATGTGTGATCTGCAAGTATTTTCTACCAGTCTATGGCTTGTCACTTCATTTTATCAACAATGTCTTTCAGAGAGTGAATTTTTTTATTTTTAAATTTTATTTGTTCTTTTTAGATATATATGACAATAGAATATATTTTGGCATATTATACATACGTGGAATATAATTTATTCTAATTAGGATCCTATTCTTGTGGTTGTACAGGGTGTGGAGTAACCCTAGTATTCAAATACAAAACTAGGAAAATTATGTCCTCTTACTTCTATTGCCCTTCCTCCCCGCCTCACTCCCTTCCCTTTGTCCCACTTTGTCTAATCCAATAGATTTCTATACTTCCCCTCACCACCCTCCCTTGTTGTGGGTTAGCATCCACATATCTGAGAGAATATTTGGCCTTTGGTTTTTTTGGAACTGGTTTATTTCACTTAGCATGATATTCTCCAATTCCATCCATTTGTCAGCAAATGCCATAATTTCATCCTTTCTTTATGGCTGAGTAATATTCCATTGTGTCTATATGCACCACATTTTCTTTATCCATTCTGTTGAAGGACACCTAGGTTGGTTCCATAGCTTGGCTAGTGTGAATTTACCTGCTATAGACATTGATATGCCTGCATCACTGTAGTATGCTGATTTCAAGTTCTTTGGGTGTAGATTGAGGAGTGGGATAACTGAATCAAATAGTGGTTCCATTACAAATTTCAGAGAGTGAAATTTTTGATTTTCATGAAGTTCAGTTTTACTTTTTTTATGTATTGTAGATAAATTATAGTGATATGTATATAAATTCATTTTCTAACCCAAAGTTACAGGGGTATTCTTTTTTTCTAGAAGGTTTATATTTCACATTTACTTCTAAAATCCATTTGAGTTAATATTTGCATATTTGTAAGGTATGGATGGGTTTTCTTTTTGTTTCTCCTTTTGTTGATCCAATTATATAATCACTATTTGTTGAAAACTTTGCTTTTCTCTTTAGAAAGTGTGGCATTTTTGTAAAAAAAATAATTTGGGTCTATTTCTATACTGTTTTTTTTTTTTTTTCTATAGATTTGTATCTTTATCTTACCACCAATATCACACTGTCTTGATTACTGTAGCTTTAGGTTAAGTATTAAAATCAGTAAGGAGTCAACACAGGTATCTATCTACAGATGAATAAATAAGGAAAATGTGGTGTCCGTCCACAATGGAATGCCATTCACCATAAAAAGAAAGATATTCTGTCATTTGCAGCAACATGGATGGAACTGGAGGACATTGTGCTAAGTGCAGTAAGTCAGGAACAGAAAGACAAGTACCACATGTTCTCATTTATAGACAGAAGCTAAAGAGTCAATGTCAAAGAAATAGAGGGCAGAACAGTGGTTACCAGGTCTTGGAAGGCCTGTGGGGCAGGAAGAAGTGGAGAGAGGATGGTTAATGGGTATTAGTGGTGCATTTGGATAGGAGGAACAACTTGTAATGCTCTGTATAGTAGAGAATCGACAACAATTGATTGAATATTTCCAAATAGCTACAGGGAGATTTGGAATGTTACCAACAGAAAGAAGTGCCCAATATCTGAGGTGACAGATATGCCAGGTACCCTGATCTGATCATTACAAATTATACATATGTGTCAAAATATCACACTCTCCCCCATACATATGTACAATTACTGTCTCAATTAAAACAGTATTTAATAATATCCCTGAACTCTAGAAAAATATCAGGTAGTGAGAGTCCCCAATTTTGTCCTTATATTTTTTAAAAAGTTTTCTTCTATGTCCTTTGCCTTTCCCAGTAAACTTTAGACATAGTTTGTTGATCTCTACCAAAATTCCCGCTAAGATTTTGGTTGGGATTGAGTTGACTCTACAGATCATTTTAGGAAGAATTGCTAGCAGTACTGAATATACAATCCCTGAACACAAATTTGTCCCTTGATTTAGTTAGGACTTTTATTCTCTTTTATCAATATTTTGTGGTTTTTAGGCTATAGGTCCTGCATGTACTTTGTCAGATTTATACCCAAGCATTTCTTTTCTTTCTCTTTTTGGTAAATGGTTTAGACACTTTGAAAATGCATTTTTCATTGCTAGTATAAAGAAATACAATGGACTTTTTGTATATTGACCTTATTTCCTGTGAACTTGTTAAACTCATTTATTAGTTATAGGAATTAATTTTGTGTTTCTTTTGAGTTTCATAAATAGGCATCATGTTGACTGTGAATAAAAGGATATTTATTTCTTTGTAGGCACTCTGTGTTCAGATTATTTCTCTTTCTTCCCTTATTGTGTTAGCTGGAATTTTCAGTATGATGTTGAATGAGATAAGGGTAGAGATCCTTGTTTCGTTTCTCACTTTAGGTGAAAAGCATTTTATCTTTTGATATTAAACTTGACATTAGCTTTAGGATTTTTTAAAATAATTGACCTTCATCAGGTTAAAGAAATTCCCTTAAATTCTTAGCCTGATGAGGATTTAAAAAATCATGATGATTGACTTTTGTTGAATACTTCTTCATCTGGTGAGATGATCACTTGGTTTTTCTTCTTTCATTTGTTAATATGGTGATTTACATTGATTGCAAAGCTGAACTTTTTTTTTTTTTGCATTCCCAGGATAAACCTCATGTGATCATGACATGTTATTCTTTCTAAATATTATTGAAATTGATTTGCTAATATTTTATGAAGATTTTAGTATTTATGAGAAATATTGGTCTATAGTTTTTTTTTGAATTCTTATGTCTTTGTTGGATTTTTGAATCAAAGTAATTAGGCCTTATGAAACGAGTTGGGAAATATCATTTTCTCTTCTACATTATGAGACACCATTAGTAGAGTTGTTATTATTCCTTCCTAAAGTGTTTGCTCAACCTATAGTTGGGCCTTTGAAAAATATCTAAATTGATGACCTCTTTTACTTGGTATGCTAGACCATTTACACTGAGTACAATTATTGATATGTTTGGATTTAGGTCTATACATTTTGGTGACTTCTCCACTTTTTCTCTTCCTCCTTTCCTGCCATTTTTTGAATTTGGGGAGGGATATATTTCTTCTGAATTAATCCATTGGCTCCTTTTTTTAGTGGTTGCTCTGGAAGTGTTAGCATCTCAAAACTCTCAGGTAGTTGCTTTTTGTATTTTGTTCAGAATTTTTAGTTGTAATGGGCGGGTGAGATAAGTATCCTGAGCTTAGTCAGTCTTTTTTTTTTTTTTATTAAAAATCATAAATTTACATAGGGCAATGTTGCTTGATTCATTCTGTTATTTTTTCCCTTCCCCCCATCCCTCCCACCCCTCTTTTCCCTCTATACAGTCCTTCCTTCCTCCAGTCTTACTACCCTCCTTATCCCTAACCCTAAACCTAACCCTAACCCTAACGCTCACCCCTCCTACCCCCCATTATATGTCCTCATCCGCTTATCAGTGAGATCATTCGTCCTTTAGTTTTTTGAGATTGGCTTATCTCACTTAGCATGATATTCTCCAATTTCATCCATTTGCCTGCAAATGCCATAATTTTATCATTCTTCATGGCGGAGTAATATTCCATTGTATATATATGCCACAGTTTCTTTATCCATTCATCAACTGAAGGGCATTTAGGTTGGTTCCACAATCTGGCTATGGTGAATTGAGCAGCTATGAACATTGATGTGGCCGTATCTCTGTAGTATGCTGATTTTAAGTCCTTTGGGTATAGGCCAAGGAGTGGGATAGCTGGGTCAAATGGTGGTTCCATTCCAAGCTTTCTGAGGAATCTCCACACTGCTTTCCAGAGTGGCTGCAATAATTTGCAACCCCACCAGCAATGTATGAGTGTACCTTTTTCCCCACATCCTCGCCAACACCTATTGTTGCTTGCGTTCTTGATAATCGCCATTCTAATTGGGGTGAGATGAAATCTTAGTGTAGTTTTGATTTGCATTTCTCTTATTACTAAAGGTGGTGAACATTTTTTCATATATCTGTTGATTGCTTGTAGATCTTCTTCTGTGAAGTGACTATTCATTTCCTTAGCCCATTTGTTGATTGGATTATTTGTATTCTTGGTGTAGAGTTTTTTGAGTTCTTTATAGATTCTGGAGATTAGTACTTTATCTGAAGTATGAGTGGCAAAGATTTTCTCCCACTCTGTAGGCTCTCTCTTCGCATTGCTGATAGTTTCCTTTGCTGAGAGAAAGCTTTTTAGTTTGAATCTATCCCAGTTGTTGATTCTTGCTTTTATTTCTTTGGCTATGGGAGTCCAGTCCTGGCTGCCCAAATACTACCTTTTCCAAACTGCCATTTTGCTATTCTTCTGCTTTCCTGGAGATCTATTTACTTAATTGTTCTTTTAAGACAAGTGACTTTTGGATTCTTCTGGTCGCTTTCCGAAGGCTTTGCATGACCATTGTACACCTTCAGTTGACTTGGCTTTAAAGGTTTGTACTTGAAATCTTCAAAGAACTGCTGTTGGGTCCTGGAGCTCTCTGTTGGTGTGTAGAGCTGTAAGTGCTTGGGTCCACATCCTTGCCACCCTCAGGCAACCTGCCACCAGTAATATCCAGGTGGGAGTAGCCTCTACTGTTTTGCCTCTAAAAAGAACAACTCTTCCGTCTTTGTTGTGTCTCCACTTCCATACTGTACTTATTTAATAAATGACTCGTATTCTAGTCCTTAACTAAGATTATTTTCTCCTTTTCCTTTTTTGAGTTTAACCTTCTTGAGTTTATGACATTTATTTTCATGTCTCCTATTTTTATGTAAATATATTTATATAAAGCTCTATTGAATTTATCCCACCGCTCAGGCTATGTAGAACTCTTGTTTTCATTTAGCCCTACATATTTTAAATTTTTTAGGCGATTTGCACTTTTGACTAATTTCGGAATCTTATTTTAAAATGTCGATATTTTTCTCTTTTAATAGTTTTTAATTGCATTTGGGTCCCAAAATAATATTTGTTGATATTTGATTTTTGAAACTTGTGACTTCTGTTGTGTTCTACTGCATAATTGGTTATTTGTATATCTCCCTCATTTTACTGAAAATAACACACGTTCTATTTGTTGACTGTATTCTCTATCTATTAGATCAAACTTGCTGCAATAGTCTACAAATTTCTATGTCATAAGTAATTTTTTTTTTCTGCTGGAGCAGTTTCTAATACTGTGAGTTAGTATCTCCCACTGATTACAGATTTATCAGTTTCTTCTTATATTTCGGTCAGTTTTGCTTTATATGTTTTTGAGGCTGGGTTGCTGTGAGGTACATAAAATTCATGACTGTTATATCTGCTCAGTGAGTCCTTTCCTTTTATAACTACATAGAGTTCTTTATCTCTGTAAATGCTTTTGGGCTTAAGTTTGATTTTTATCTGCTACTAAAATTGCTGTCCTGTTCTGTTTTTGTGTGTAGCGTCTTGTGCTGTTGTCATTGTGGTCCCAACAATATTCTTTTCCATTCCTCTATTTTCAGCCTTCCTGGGTTGCTTGTATCAATGTATCTTTTGTATTGAGCAGCAAATCATTAGATTAAGAAGAATCCAAGATGTTAGATTCGGTGTTCTAATTTGCAACTTTAACCTGTTAACATTTATTATGAATGTAAGCTATTCACAAAATGAAATGCATTCTATCTGAGATAATATGAGGTACTTGAATTTTTTAATTGTCTTCTTTTGTATTTTACTATGGTTTTTCTTTGCCTCTCTTCAATCTCCTTTTTGTTTCACATTTTATTACTAGAGCTGTTATTATGCTCCTCTGCCCATTTGGAAATTAGAGATTTTAATTCTATTTTTAAATGATTATCCTGATTTTTCTTCAATATATTTTTGAATTTTATATTGCATAAACTACAATAAACTACAATAAACAAATCATCAGAATTCTCATCACCAGAAATTAATTACCTTACTAGTTTCATATTTGCTTCCAGAAAATCACTCTATTATAAAATTCACACATGCTTGTTATAAAGAATTCAAACAAAGCACAATATTTAATTAAGAAAGGTTTAAAAAATCTCCTAAATCCCATTTACTTAGGCAAACATATTCTAGACATTTTCTATACTTCTATAAAGATAGAAGGTAATATAGATATTAACTGATTTTTACCTTTCTAAAAATGTAACCAGAAATGCAAAAAAAGTAATCATATGTATGTTATTCAAAATATAAAGTATCACATTTAATTTTATTAGAAAATTAGTAGAAGAAATTTAATTTGCTAGAAATTAATAGAAGAAAATGAAAGTGAGGGAACTGAACTTCAAATATATTTTTTAAATGTACAAAATAAATAATAATAATAAATAATATTTCCTAGAAAACTCCTTAACAACAAAAAGATTGTGGAAAAAGTATCAGGAGTTTATAGTCATTATCTTAGAAAATTATTTTCAAGTGTCATTTGTTTAAAAGTTTCAAATTTAGTCTATTGACTTCTTTTTTTAAAAACAGGACGCCCTGATCTCCCTCCCATTTTACTGTCCTGTCCCTCAAGAGCTGTTACGTACAGGATCACTTTACCTTGTTCAGGTCAATTAATTTCACGCTTAGTTCTATAATCATAATTCCTCTAGTTACTTAGTGTTTATCTACATTAGAATGAATCCTCAGCTCATTTCTAAGTCTTTTACTCAGTTCCTAAGCTTATTATTATCGTTATTGTTCATCTGGTTAATTGACTGGATTTAATTGTGAATAGTCCTCTTCCCCCCGCCCCCACCCCTGAGAATAGGTCCCTGCGTTCTGTTTCTGGAAGTATTTAATGATTTCAGAATGGATGCATCTTACCTCTATTGCATGAGTGACCTTAGCTTGGTACAATATTCTCTGCCCACGTTTTCTTTCCCTCTAAACACCGAGACATTAATATCTTTTGTCTGACTCTGCATGTTACTAGAGAAGTCAGAATCTGCCTTGAATTTCCCGTTGTATGTGATTTTGAGGTTTCTGCTTGAATGTATGAAAATTTCTCTCAACTTTGACGTTTAGTAACTTAATTGGATGGGCTGTGTCTTTGTGTTGAGATTTCAGTATCAAATTTTCCTGAAACACTTTGCCCTCCTTTTTGTTGCTTTGTTTTTTTTTTTTTTTTTTTTTTTTTTTTTTTTTTTTTTTTTTTTGTCAGGTTCATTCATTTTTTTCAATACAGGGAAAATTTCTTGTATTATATCTTTGAATACATATTTTATTCCATTTGTTGGATTTTCTTCTCAGGAACACCAATTATTCTTGAGATAAACTGTCTTTGTCTTTTTTTTTTTTAATAGTCAGTCTCTCTCTAATGGCTTTAATTTCTTTCTTTACATGTATTCATTTTTATTATGTCCATTATATATTATATAATTTTCTCTATGTCAGTAATTAGGTTATCTATAGCATCTATTCTGTTTCTCTATAATAATGCTATTTGAGATCTAATTTTGTTTCCCAAGGTTTTTAATCTTTTTTTTTGGCCGTCTCATTCCGTGCTTTTATCATTTCGTCTTTGAATTTTAATTATACTGAATTCATGTTTCTATTAAATTTTTCTCTCATTTTAAGCAATTATGGTGATTTTCTTGTGTTCCCTGAGTAATGTCTTTGTCAGTTTGGACTCCTTGTCTCTGTGCTGCTGTGTTCAATTTCTCTTCTTTTTCTTTGGGGCTTGCATGGTTTCCTCGTAGACACATTTCATCTGGTTCACCTGTGGTGCCTCTGTCTGTGAGCCCTCTCTGCTCATCATTATTCCTGGGGGCCTCCTGGTGTTTCCTCTTAGCCACAGTGTGATGGCTGCACTGTTATGCCTTCATCTACTGTCTCAAGTGACAGTAAAGGGAGGCTGAGACTGCTCTTGACAGTGTACAGGCTTTGTCAGAGTACCTTACCCTTGCAACCTCTCCTGAGATTTTATGAAATATCCTGGGGTTTAATGCGCCTATTTGAGAATGTGTACCATTCATTCATGTGGGGGAGACCCTGGCCCTTGGGATATTTCCCCATTCAGCAGGTGGTCCTGGAGCCTTCATTTCTATAGGAAGCTCAGCCCTGTTTGTGCTCCCAATCCTCTATGAGTCCTCGAAAATATTTTCCCATCTTTTAGAGTGAGAAGGGAAGAAAAAAGTAGACAATGATGGTTTTGGGTAACATATTTTGGAAAAGCCCCTGGATGAAACAGGAGTGCAGGTAAGTGCTTCCAGGGAGACTGGTCTGAAGGTGGGGCAGGGAAGGAGGAAGTCAGAGGGTGCAAACCCAAGTGGTGTCCTCAGAAGGTGTCTTAGTTCACCCGGGAGCTTTGGAGGAGAAGCTATGCCTCAGTGTTGTCCAGACTGGGGCCCAGGAGATGGGCCATAGGTGCCCAGATAGTAGAAAGGGACTAGAATCATGTGTTAGCCATATCACTCGGATCCTCTCACACCCTCTATCCTGTTATGAACTTATTAAGAGAATAATAGTTTACAATTTCTGGGAAAAGACTTAAAAGAAGAGAATAAATAGGAAAAATAATGCCCTTCCATGCTGCAGTTGTTTATGAGGCCATACTCATAATTCCCATCCTCAGCTACCTATTCTAGGTTACTCTCTAGAGGTCTTGGTGGTTTACCTGGAGGAGCAGCCCTGACCTGCATCTCATGAGAGGTCTGAATATCTACTTTCAGGTCATGGTTGCTATAATTGCCATTCAGAATGACCATGTGTGGGTGTCAGGAGATATCCCGATGGATCTTCTATGTCCCAAACCTACTTTTCCCTGTTTTCATTTTGAACTTTGAACCTTACTTCTCTTTGATGGTTCCTGCCAGTATGGCAACTCCTTTCCATTCCTGATGGCCTAGTGGTATCAGGAGCCCCAAATGACCAAGTAGCAACTATACTTTTAAGTTTAGTGGGATTCTTAACTGTGTCTCCTGCAGACAACTTCCCCTTCAGTGGAACAAGACTTCTAATGTAGGGGACAGGGGTGAGGATCACTGGGAGTAACAAATAGCTAGGCCATAGACATTTCAATATATTGGTTTTTGGATCCACTTATTATCTATTGAAGACAAAACATCATATAATGTCTTTTTAGGGTAGAGATATATTCTGCATCTGAACCTTATAGAAAGTCATCTCCAGGCTAACACCTCAAGCTGGCAAATTCTGGGTGATAGAGGACATGACAGGCCCTGAGCATGCCTGACCTCCCTTGTCACAAGTGAATAACTTGGTGCAAGGCAGTGCTATGTAGAATTCAATGGCAATAAATCATACACTGATTCCTTTGGATAGGGGTCCTGGCCAAGACATTATGGGCAAAGCCATATCAGAAACATGTATTAATTCCTCACAGGATGAATCACTGCTTTTTCCAGGGAGGAAAGTGTTGGACAAAATTAACTTACCACAAATTACCTTGTTCTCCTTGAGGGTAACACTGTATCGAAGGTCTCTGCTGACCAGCTGAACATCTATAAGGCAGGTATGTTAGGTGGTTGATGCGTCTGCTTGACACCTCCTTTGCAGGAGCTCCTGTCTGGGGTTGTTCAATGCTCACCCTGCAGCGGCTGCTTATGGTAGACACTGACGTGGGATGTAAAAATCCATAACTTTGGCTCCCATAGTTCTGTCCACATGACTCTTGTCAAAACTTCCCTGTTCCTTATTTTCCAATCTTGCTTTTTTGAAACTGATCAATCAGCAAGAAAACAGACCATTCACACTGCCAGGGAATATATGTATATACTTACCTTAAGCCATTTATCTCTCCATGCAAAGCAGATGACCAGAGACAGCCTGGTCCACTCCTGAATGTAGTGTAGTACAGTTGTAGTGTAGTGTAGTAGAAATCCATTCTCATCTTTCATCCTCATTCTAAGTGGATCCTTTCTGATTTTCCTTCCTCTGTCACCTTCTCTCACCTCCAGTGAGGCCATTGGTGTAAGCTGAAGGAGATGCAGTGACATAACATAGGTGGGAGACATGAGTGTTGGAGTCACCAGTTTGTATGGCTTGCCTGTGTTTTGGGACCTGCTTGTACTTGGTCCTGGGTTTAGAGGCCCTGTAGATGATGGATTGCTGTGTTCAACCAATTTATGTCTTGCTGGTTCAGAGAGCACCCAGCCTGGTATGGGAAGCTCTAGTTGCAGTCACTTGATGTTCTATGGTCAGGGGCCCAGCCTTTATGTAGTTTTTGCATTTTAGAAGCTAAATTTTAAAGGGGAGATATTTTCTGAATGCAGCAGAGAGCATAACTTGCTTCAAAACCTTAGATACCTGTACTGTAACTCTCCTCCTGTCATAATCCAGAGACTCTATACTGACTGTACCTTCATATTCCACAGGTATTTCTGGAAACATAGGATCTGTCAGGTCTGCTTACACTATATCATGAACCTACTGTAGAGCCTTCTCTTGATCTAGACAAATTTCTTGTTAAATGAGTTAAGTAGTATTCTGAGTGAAGAGTGTGCTGCTTTTGAACCTTAAAAGTCTTACCAAACACTGTGCTCTTCCTTAGTCATTGGAGGTATAAGTGGCAAAAATGTGCCTGAGACCACTGGGCCAGAGTGACTGGCCTTAGAATCTTTGTAGGGTATACCTTACATATTCTGCTTGATGGTTGTGGAACTGTGCACGCTTCTGTGGAATGTTCATATCTTCTAGGTCACCTTGGGTTGTATTTCATGGAAAAAAGGAGGGTGCATTAATTCTAGGAAAAGTCCATGGATGTATACAGTCATCCATCTCACCTGAATAAAAACTGCCTCTGATTCTTCTTCTCTATGAGATTTTTAAAAAATCCCTAGATCAATAGCTTCAAACTACATAGCAGAGGTTCTGTTGATCTGTTTTAGGCAAAGAGAACATATTTATCAAGTAGCTGTGATTAGGGCTAAAAGTTTGAGGCAGTTCACCATTGTCTACCATGATTCATGTGGATTTTGCAGGTTTCAGATGTGTGAATTAAATGGAGGAACATAAAGGAGCCCCTGTCCTACTACATCCTTCAAGTCTTTGTGAATAACTCTTGTTTTTCTATATCCAGAACATGGTATTATTTTTGATTGCTTAGGTCAAGGGTCCTGGGGGAAATTTCAGGACTGGCCTTTCCTACTATGTTAGCTGATAAGTATGTACATACTAATTATACATTCAGAACTGAAGGAGTGACCCATTTGGTGGATCTGTGGACCTACTGAACTCCCTGAGAGAAAGATTCCATTGACTGCTTGCACCCATACACATTTACTCTAATGGAGGTGGAGGTGATTATATTTTGAATCCCCTGATCAGTTCTGATGCTGTGTTTAACAGCATATGAACAATACAGGCTCATCACTTTCAGGAATACATTATTACTCAGCACTGGGGTAACTGCCATTGTTTATATTTCCTGTGGCTTTGCAGGATATTTTCCTCAAGAGAACCTCTTCTTTGATTGATGGATATTAAAACTGACATGACATGTAACCACCCATTGGTGTGGTTAATCTCCATTTTATGCTCATTTTTATCCATTTTTAATCGATATCTTTGTCAGTCACACATATATCTTGCTCATAGATTCACTATGGTGTGTTGGGTATTACCACCCATTCCTGTATGTCAATTTCTTCTGGTTGTCATCTTGACTTCAGTGTCTATCTTGCCTCTGATGATATAGTGTTGCTGTATGACTTCTGTTGTTCCAGAATCCTTCTATCTTCAGGATGCTAGAGAGCTTGGATCCATGACAAGATCTATTATTTGCAGAGAAAACAGCCATCACTGAGTTTCTTAATGATGTTCATGTCTCCTTGATCCCTAATTCTTCTCACTTCCCCATTTCTTTCCAACTCCTCAGTGAAGGAAATTTCCTTTGGATTCTCTTGAGGAATAAGAGAACTCAGATCTTATGTGATAGAATCATTATGGATGTGCCTACTTCTCCAAAATCAAAAGATCTGAATCCTTTATCTAACACTTTAGCCAGGCTGTTTTCTTATCTCCAACTTTTATTTATAGTAGGATATTCCCTCCACAAGGTTCTAGGAGTTATTCAGGAATTATTAGGACTGGCTTCCAGTACCTTGACAAAATTCTAATCCTTATCTAGTCTTATATTCTATTTTCTTTCTCATTCACACTTGGTTCGACAGCAGTGAGATCTGCTTCCATGCAAGTTTTCCTGATTCCTTTGGGTTCTTATTGGGTGATAACCCATCCGTTCCCTTAGAAAGATCAGCATTTTCCCAGTTGGACCCTGCCGAAACTCAATCCTGGTTATTGTTCTAGTGACCAGTAGGGAAGGTGAGGGCAGATTCTGAGAAGACATTTTGTTACAAGACCACCATTGAAGTCTCTTAATAGATCTTAGGCAAAGGTGTCTACTTATTCTAGAAATGATTACTAGAATGCTTTTCTGTACGCTAGGCAGAGAGGAATCAGTGGAATCTGACGATTCAGTGTGTCTAAGTATTCACTCAGATATTTTTATTCCATCTCAGGGTCCCATTTTTTTTTTCCTTTAAAGACTTTAACTTTGGCATAAGAGACCTTAGTTTTCTCTAAAGTTTTGCTTCTCTTATAATCAGATTCTAGGTTTCCTCTTCAGTATGGTCTTCTCTCTTACCATATGAGGGATGATCCCTTCAAACATTGCTAAGGTCATTTTCTGACTATCAACCATGCCTTAAGTTAGTAATTGACTGACTTGAGTTGTCATTTCTGTCTTCAGTGTAGCCATAGCATTCAACAACCCCAGTGAGTTATATAGATTGTATAATTGCTACTTCATTCATACATCTCCAGTTCTAGATATGTCTATCATCTAGTGCCTTCCCTTTCACCTGTAACAGTTGGTCATATTTTTTTCCCCTAGCTACCTTTAATAAATTAGAAGCACAGTTTCAGCTAATGGGTTCACCCAGTGGTTTTCAGTAATGACCCTAGCTCCAGAAGATACTACCCCTCACAAAGTGATTTCCAAGGGTTCAGATGCTGGAGTTTTGCCAGTTTTTTTTTTTTTTTTATTTGTACCAGGAATTGAACCCAGGGGTGCTTAACCACTTAGCCACATCACCAGCTCTTTTTATTTTTTATTTTGAGACAGGTTCTCACTAAGTTGCTTAAGGTCGTGCCAAGTTCTGAGGCTGGCTTTGAACTTGTGGTCCTCCTGCCTCAGGAGGATCCTAAATGGCTAGGACTACATGCATGTGCCCACTGTGCCCAGACTGCCGTTTTGTTTTTTAACTCGTCTCTTTTCCTTGTGATGTTTACCTTGTTTTTGAAGATAGTGATACATTTTACAATTTTTAAAATTGTATTTTACCTCTCAAACTGGTATGTTCTTGAAGTAGGGATCCCTCCACACAGAAACTTATAAACCATTTCTGAGTAGTCTTAGTCGGTCTTTTATTTTTGGCGGGGGGTGGGTACTAGGGATTGAACCCAGGACCTCTCAACCACTGAGCCACATCCCCAGCCCTTTTCATATTTTTATTAGAGGCAGAGTCTCACTGAGTTGCTCAGGGTCTCGCTAAATTGCTGAGACTGGCTTTGAACTCAAAATCCTCAGGCCTCAGCCCCCCAAGCCACTAGGATTATAGGCGTGTGCCTCTGTGCCCAGCATCAGTCAGTCTTTTCTATGTCTACTTCTAAAATAGGTGATGCTTTGAAGGCACCTAATTCTTAATTGTGCTTTTAAAATATGTGACTTTGTCATTATTAGGGGGTGGGTTTTTCTAATAATATTTTTTGAGAACCTATAGGTCAGGCACTGTGCTGAGCATTTTACAAATATTATTTCAATTAATTCTTTTTTTTCTTTCTTTTTTTTTAATTTTATTTTATTGTAAACAAATGGGATACATGTTGTTTCTCTGTTTGTTCATGGCGTAAAGGCATACCATTTGTGTAATCATAAATTTACATAGAGTAATGTTGTTTGATTCATTCTGTTATTTTTTCCCTTCCCCCCACCCCTCCCACCCCTCTTTTCCCTCTATACAGTGCTTCCTTCCTCCATACATGCCCCCCTCCCTAACCCTTACTCTAACCCTAACACTAACCCCTCCCTCTCCCCATTATGTGTCATCCTCCACTTATTAGCGATATCATTTGTCCTTTGGCTTTTTGAGATTGGCTTATCTCACTTAGCATGATATTCTCCAATTTCATCCATTTGCCTGCAAATGCCATAATTTTATCATTCTTTATGGCTGAGTAATATTCCATTGTATATATATACCACAGCTTCTTTATCCACTCATCAATTGAAGGACATCTAGGTTGGTTCCACAGTCTGGCTATTGTGAATTGAGCAGCTATGAACATTGATGTGGCTGTATCTCTGTAGTATGCTGATTTTAAGTCCTTTGGGTATAGGCCAAGGAGTGGGATAGCTGGGTCAAATGGAGGTTCCATTCCAAGTTTTCTAAGCAATCTCCACACTGCTTTCCAGAGTGGCTGCACTAATTTGCAGTCTCACCAGCAATGTATGAGAGTACCTTTTTCCCCACATCCTCGCCAACATCTGTTGTTGCTTGTATTCTTGATAATCGCCATTCTAATTGGGGTGAGATGGAATCTTAGGGTGGTTTTGATTTGCATTTCTCTTATTACCAGAGATGTTGAACATTTTTCCATATGTTTGTTGATTGCTTGTAGATCTTCTTCTGTGAATTGTCTATTCATTTCCTTAGCCCATTTGTCCACTGGATTATTTGAATTCTTGGAGTAGAGTTTTTTGAGTTCTTTATAGATTCTGGAGATTAGTGCTCTATCGGAAGTATGATTGGCAAAGATATTCTCCCACTCTGTAGGCTCTTTCTTCGCATTGCTGATAGTTTCGTTTGCTGAGAGAAAGCTTTTTAGTTTGAATCTATCCCAGTTGTTGATTCTTGCTTTTATTTCTTGTGCTATGGGAGTCCTGTTAAGGAAGTCTGGTCCTAAGCCGACATGTTGAAGATCTGGCCCTACTTTTTGTTCTATAATCTGCAGGGTCTCTGGTCTGATTCCGACGTCCTTAATCCATTTTGAGTTTAGTTTCGTGCATGGTGAGAGATATGGGTTTAGTTTCATTCTGTTGCATATGGGATTTCCAATTCTCCCAGCACCATTTGTTGAAGAGGCTATCTTTTCTCCATTGCATATTTTTGGCCCCTTTGTCTAGTATGAGAAAGTTGTATTTATTTGGGTTTGTGTCCGTGTCCTCTATTCTGTACCATTGATCTACCTTTCTATTTTGGTACCAATACCATGCTGTTTTTGTTACTATTGCTTTGTAGTAGAGTTGACGATCTGGTATTGCAATACCCCCTGTTTCACTCTTCCTGCTAAGGATTGCTTTAGCTATTCTGGGTTTCTTATTCTTCCAGATGAATTTCATAATTGCTTGCTCTATTTCTGTAAGGTACGTCATTGGGATTTTAATTGGAATTGCATTGAATTTGTATAGCACTTTAGGTAGTATGGCCATTTTGACAATATTAATTCTTCCTATCCACGAACATGGAAGATCTTTCCATCTTCTAAGGTGTTCTTTAATTTCTTTCTTTAGTGTTCTATAGTTCTCATTGTAGAGGTCTTTCACCTCTTTTGTGAGATTGATTCCCAAGTATTTTATTTTTTTCGAGGCTATTGTGAATGTGGTAGTTTTCCTAATTTCTTTCTGAAGATTCATCACTTATGTATAAAAATGCATTGGATTTATGGGCATTGATCTTGTAACCTGCTACTTTACTGAATTCACTTATGAGTTCTAAGAGTTTTCTGGTGGAATTTCCAGGTTCCTCTAAATATATAATCATGTCATCAGCGAACAGGGATAGTTTGAGTTCTTCTTTTCCAATTCGTATCCCTTTAATTTCTTTGGTTTGTCTAATTGCTCTGGCTAGAGTCTCAAGAACGATGTTGAATAGAAGTGGTGAAAGAGGGCATCCCTGCCTTGTTCCAGTTTTTAGGGGGAATGCTTTCAGTTTTTCACCATTTAGAATGATATTAGCCGTGGGCTTAGCATAAATGGCCTTTACAATGTTAAGGAATGTTCCCACTATCCCTATTTTTTCTAGTGTTTTAAGCATGAAGAGGTGCTGTATTTTATCAAATGCTTTTTCTGCATCTATTGAAATAATCATGTGATTCTTGACTTTAAGTCTATTAATATGGTGAATTACATTTATTGATTTCCTGATGTTGAACCAACCTTGCATCCCTGGGATGAAACCCACTTGATCATGGTGCACTATCTCTTTAATATGTTTTTGTATGCGATTTGCTAAAATTTTGTTGAGAATTTTTGCGTCGATGTTCATTAAGGATATTGGTCTGAAATTTTCTTTCCTTGATGAGTCTCTGTCTGGTTTAGGTATCAGTGTGATATTGGCTTCATAGAATGAGTTTGGGAGGGTTCCCTCCTCTTCTATTTTATGGAATACTTTGAGAAGTATTGGAATGAGCTCTTCTTTAAAGGTTTTGTAGAACTCGGCTGAGAACCCATCTGGTCCCGGACTTTTCTTTGTTGGTAGGCTTTTGATGACCTCTTCTATTTCAGTACTTGAAATTGGTCTATTTAAATTGTGTATGTCCTCCTCGTTCAGTTTAGGCAATTCATATGTCTCTAGAAACCTGTTGATGTCTTCGAAATTTTCTATTTTGTTGGAGTATAGATTTTCAAAATAGCTTCTAATTATGTTTTGTATTTCAATCCTGTCTGTTGTGATATTTCCTTGTTCATTCCGAATTTTCGTGATTTGGGTTTTCTCTCGTCTTCTCTTTGTTAGTGTGGCTAAAGGTTTATCAATTTTGTTTATTTTTTCAAAGAACCAACTATTTATTTTGTCAATTTTTTGTATTGTTTCTTTTGTTTCAATTTCATTGATTTCAGCTCTGAGTTTAACTATTTCCTGTCTTCTACTACTTTTGGTGCTGTTCTGTTCTTCTTTTTCTAGGGCTTTGAGCTGTAGTGTTAGGTCGTTTATTTGTTGAGTTTTACTTCTTTTATTAAATGCGCTCCATGATATAAATTTCCCTCTAAGTACTGCTTTCATAGAGTCCCAGAGATTTTGATATGATGTTTCTTTGTTCTCATTTACCTCTAAGAATTTTTTAATTTCCTTCCTAATATCTTCTGTTATCCATTCATCATATAATAGCATATTGTTTAATCTCCAGATGTTGGAATAGTTTCTGTGTTTTACTCTTTCATTTATTTCTAACTTCAATCCATTATGATCTGATAGAATACATGGTAGTGTCTCTATCTTCTTGTATTTGCTAACATTAGCTTTGTGGCCTAATATATGGTCTATTTTAGAGAAGGATCCATGTGCTGCTGACAAGAAAGTGTATTCACTCTTGGATGGATGGTATATTCTATAAATGTCCGTTAAGTCTAAATTATTGATTGTGTTATTGAGATCTATGGTTTCTTTGTTCAATTTTTGTCTGGAAGATCTGTCCAGTGGTGAGAGAGGTGTGTTAAAATCACCTAGTATTATTGTGTTAAGGTCTATTTGGTTTCTGAAATTGAGAAGGATTTGTTTGACATACATGGATGAGCCACTGTTTGGGGCATAGATGTTTATGATTGTTATATCTTGCTGATTTATGCTTCCCTTAAGCAGTATGAAATGACCTTCTTTATCCCTTCTGACTAACTTTGGCTTGAAGTCCACATTATCTGAAATGAGGATGGATACTCCAGCTTTTTTGCTGAGTCCATGTGCATGGTATGTTTTTCCCCATCCTTTCACCTTTAGTCTATGGGTATCTTTTTCTATGAGGTGAGTCTCTTGCAGGCAACATATTGTTGGATCTTTCTTTTTAATCCAATCTGCCAGTCTATGTCTTTTGATTGATGAATTCAGGCCATTAACATTCAGGGTTATTATTGAGATATGATTTGGTTTCCCAGTCATTTGGTTCATTTTTTAAATTTTGCTTATTTGTTTGACACAACTTGGCTCCTCCTTTATTTGACAATTCCTTCAGGATAATTCCTCCCTTTGCTGATTTGCTTCTTTGTTTTTCATCTCTTCCTCATGGAATATTTTGCTGAGAATGTTCTGTAATGCTGGCTTTCTTTTTGTAAATTCTTTTAGCTTTTGTTTATCAAGGAAGGATTTTATTTCATCGTCAAATTTGAAGGTAAGTTTTGCTGGGTATAAGATTCTTGGTTGGCATCCATTTTCTTTCAGGGCTTGAAAAATGTTGTTCCAGGCCCTTCTAGCTTTTAGGGTCTGGATTGAAAAATCTGCTGATATCCGTATTGGTTTCCCCCTGAATGTAATTTGGTTCTTTTCTCTCACAGCCTTTAAAATTCTGTCTTTATTTTGTGTGTTAGGTATTTTCATTATAATGTGCCTTGGTGTGGGTCTGTTGTAATTTTGTGTATTTGGAGTCCTATAAGCCTCTTGACCTTGATTTTCCATTTCATTCTTCAGATTTGGGAAATTTTCTGATATTATTTCATTGAATAGATTGTTCATTCCTTTGGTTTGTTTCTCTAAGCCTTCCTCAATCCCAATAATTCTTAAATTTGGCCTTTTCATGATATCCCATAGTTCTTGTAGATTCTGTTCATGATTTCTTACCATCTTCTCTGTTTGTTCAACTTTGTTTTCAAGGTTAAATATTTTGTCTTCAATGTCTGAGGTTCTGTCTTCCAGGTGTTCTATCCTACTGGATATGCTTTCCATGGAGTTCTTAATTTGGTTTATTGTTTCCTTCATGTCAAGGATTTCTGTTTGTTTTTTTTTTCAATATCTCTAACTCTTTATTGAAATGATCTTTTGCTTCCTGTATTTGCTCTTTTAACTGTCGATTGGTGCGATCATTCAATGCCTGCATTTGCTCTTTCATCTCATCGTTTGTTTCCCTGATCATTTTAATTATGTACAATCTGAACTCCTTTTTTGTCATTTCTTCTGCCATGCTGTCATTGGGTTTTATTGATGTAACATCTAGATTTGTTTGCAGCATTTTCTTTCCTTGTTTTCTCATATTGTTCAGGTATCAGTGGACCGCTGAGATATTGCAGATTTCCTCTATTGACTTACAATGTCCCTGAAGATTTCTATATATATCCCCTCTTAGCCTTCAGTAGGCTGAAGTCTTGGAGGAAGTTGATAATGTGGTGCTCCACAAGGAATCTGCCTCTCTAGGAGTGGTGGCCTTCAGGTGGGGTACATTCCCTGCTAGTGGGCAGAGGTGCCTCCACTTGTTGACCAATGGTCATCCAAAGGGCAACTAGGCTGCGGGCTGAGGCAAGGCCTGTTTGGGCCTGTGTCTCTGGTTTTACCGTCCTTGTGGGGAAACCTCACCCGGCAGGGAAGACTCACCCAGTGGGGAGGTCTCGCTTGTCAGTTCCCTCCTAGAGGTTCCCTTCAATTTACAGCTACCGCCTGGGCTGGGCTGCCTTCCTCTGCAAAGTTCCCAGGGGCCCGGCCCTACCTCGTGGGCCTTGGAGCCTCACCCTTCGCAGATGAATCTCCTTAGGCTGCCCCTCCTCAGAGAATCTGCCCGCAGGCCTGGAACCTTCGCTCCGCCCCTAAGCCTGTCTCTGTGCGGCTCTTCCACCAAGAAGCCTCCTAGATCCTGGGACCCTGCTGTGCACCTAATCGCCTGGCTATGCGGCCCCTCCTCTGAGCAGCCACCTGTGGCCCCGTACAATTGCTCTGAGTCCCAGAGACTCGCCACTCGCCTCTTCCTCCAGACAGCCGCCCAGTATTCTGGTGCAGTCACTGGGAGTCCAAGGAACTCACTGCGTGCCTCCTCCCACCAACCTCCCGTAGCCCTGGGCAATCAATCACTCCGAATCAAAATGACCCTCCCTGTTCCTCCTCCTCCTCCAGGTAACCCCCCGGGTGTTCAGGAGTGGTCGCTCTGAGTGGCTCTGAATCCACGTGACCCGCTGCACGCATCCTCTGGGCAGCTGCCCGGAGCTCTGGTGCGGCCACTCGAGACCAAGCGACCCACTGCGCTTCTCCTCCAGGCAGCCCCCCTGTGTTCAGGAGCGGTCGTTTTATGTCCAAACAACTCACCACTCGCCTTCTCCTCTGAGCAGCCGCCTGGAGCTCTAATGCAGTCACTGCAAGTCCACACAACCCGCCGCGCTCCTTCCTCCTCCTCCTCCTACTCCTCAGGGCAGGCCCCGGTGTCCTGAGTCCACACAGCTCTCCTCGCCGCTCCTCCCCTGGGCAGCTGCTGGAGCCCCAGTGGTTGCTCCAAGTCCCAGCGCTGTGCTGAGCGGCCTCCTTTCCAGCGCTCCCAGTTGTCCAAGTTCACTGCTCCAGCGGGGGGAGGGGCGTCTCGCCGGCAGCTCTACGTCACAAGTTCCCTGCGTTCCGGGACCACCGTCCCATCCGGGAAGCCTCCCCTATGGGAGAGAGTCACCCGGCTGCTTTGAGTTGGTCCCAAGTCTCTCAATTTCTCCTCTTTTGAATCCCGAGTCCTGGAGCAACATGAAATGCAGCCACCCTCTAGGCTGCCATCTTGAAACCTCCTCAATTAATTCTTAATGCGTATAATCTCGGCGTTTCAAGATGGCGGCCTAGAGGGTGGCTGCATTTCATGTTGCTCCAGGACTCGGGATTCAAAAGAGGAGAAATTGAGAGACTTGGGACCAACTCAAAGCAGCCGGGTGACTCTCTCCCATAGGGGAGTCTTCCCGGATGGGACGGTGGTCCCGGAACGCAGGGAACTTGTGACGTAGAGCTGCCGGCGAGACGCCCCTCCCCCCGCTGGAGCAGTGAACGCGGACATATAATCTCCACTTTCACAGATGAGAAAATGGAGACTCTGAAGGTAAGCCAGAAATTCATAGAAAGCAAATGGAAAAGGAAGATAGAACCTAAACATTTTGTGACTCTAAGTCTAGTGCTCTTCATTGCACTCCACTGTCTCTCCATTCTTTCACTCACTCATTTGCTTACTTGCTCTCTTGAACATTAAGAGTGTGCTAGCCACTGTGTGTGGTATTTTTCAGGTGAGTGGGTGCTGAATCACTGCTGGTATAGTGGAGTCCTTGAGTTTTTGAGACTGTCTGGGTGGCACCTGGGTTCTGGTAATTGACAAGGGGTCAGGAGATGCTTTTTGTTCCATGGACACTCATGCAAGTTAATTTAATGTTCCCTCTCTTGAGCCTGGTGCATGCCTTGGTGGAGTTCAGTATATTGTTTGCATTGAATCATAATAAGGTCTGTATTTGATTTTCAGCAAATATTGACTGAGGTCCCACAGAGAGCTCTCAGAGCTAAATTAGGGGGGGCAACATCACTAATAGTGGGATTTGTACACATAATTTCTCAAGTGAGACTCATGAAAATTTACCTGGAGCTATTGCTCATGGAGTGAGACTTCTCATGCACAGGAGGGGAGATCATTCTCTGCAATTGTCTGGCAAGTGCTCACCTGCCAAGCACCTTGCCTCATTGCCTCCAGGTGGTAGGGTAGGATGGAAGCACCCTAAGTAAAGGGAACCAAGGCAGCCTGTCTTCATGGAGGGAAGAGGATGGTAAGCCTTGCTTTGGTGAGGGCCAGGACAATGTTGGTGCCACAACTAGAAATCCAGCACCCCCAGGTCTGTGTTGGGGATGAAGAAGTAAAGAAGGGCTGCAGTGGGTCGGTTGACCTTGGGGAGGACTATAAATACAATTTCATCTTTGACTTCTTAAGTAGAGTGTGGAGCCAAAGCAGATTTTGAGGTTAATGGAAACATGCTCTTTATAATTAAATAAAGGAGGAAAGAAGATTCTTCAGCCGAATAGCACTCTGGGGAGGTGGCACAGGTGTGCTTTAGCTAATGTCTGGATACCCACACCAGAGGAAGTGGGAAGAGCCATGGGGACCAGGACCTCAGACCCACTCAGTGGAAACTTTCTTAGAATTGATGGCAGATGTGTCTGGGTGGAAACTTTCTTTCTTAGAATTGATGGCAGATGTGTCACGAGGGCTCCAGAGGCATGTTCTAATGTTCTAGCCCAGCACTTCACAGGCAGGCCTCAGCTGAGTCCTTTACTTCTCCAGGACTTTCTAAGAAGGAGGACACACTGCTAGGCATGGCACAGACAGGGTAGTGGGCCGAATGAATTTTGAAAGTAGTATAAGCCTACTAAATTATTAACTCTGTGACATTGGGAAACTTCTTTTACTTTTCTGGGTCTCAATATCTTCGTCTATAACATGGAGACAAGGTTAGTGATAATCTCATGGTGTAAATGAAAGGATTACTGAGATGCTAAGTGCAAAATTCTTAGCCTCCTGCCTGACATAGGAAGTACCCAATAAGCTCCAGTGGTTAGTTTCATTACTTTCACTTATGGTTCCTACGGGGTTTTTATATCACATCATGACAATTGCATCGTCCCTCTTGTTTTCCTGAGAGGGGACATTGTCTCTCTATGGATCCTGCTACCTTCTTGCTGAGGACATCTGGGAAGACTAGCTCTTAACACTGTACCTGGGGGAATCCCCACTGGTTTGGCCAATTTCCCTCCCACTGCTATGGAGTAAAGCTCTCTGAATAAGCATGGACTCCTCAGGTCTGCTGACTGCATTATGTGTAGATGCCATTTTTTTTCCATATTAGTTGGCATTACAAGGTACTTAAAGGAGGCATGTACTGGGAAGTTTTGGCAAATCATTAACCAATGGCTGTGTTCTCATTCCCTGCAATGCCTTCTACCTATGAATGTGTGTGACCAGGCATTTCAAAGATCATACAGGGAACAGAAATGATGGTGGTTAAGGGTTTTTGCAACAGGCAGATTTAAATAGGGGTCATCTATGGGTGAACCTGAAAATAAAAGGGCTTCTGAAGTTGGAGAGGCAGGGTGACTGAAGAAAGTATCAGCACATGGTCAGCACTCTGTGGTTATTGCTTCCTAGGGAAAGGAACCATGTCTAACAGGTCAGTCAACTTGGACTTGACTCTGATATCCAGAGATGACACATTTCTGCATGGATCCCTGGTGCTAAGTCAGATAATGGGACATCCCTTGACTAAGTGAAATATACTAGGTGACTTATGGTTTGCTGTACTAAAATGCTTTTATGAGGCTAACTTGGGTCTTGGTAGTGACCATGTGGCCCAACATACTTGTGCACTGTAGCCATGGTTAACCGTGTCAGAGAACTTACAGAAGGGGGGCTTCTGCCATGTGACATATTGTACCTTTGGACCAAGAGGTGATGGGAAATCTACATGTTAGCCTTTCTGGTCCCTGATACCATGCCAACAGGCTTCTGTTTGGAGCGATTTGATATTGAGAGGTTTGGGGAAGAAAAGACCCCATGTGCCTGCTAACAGAGCAGCCCAACTCTCCAGAAATTTCTATGGAATTCATTTTTAGATGCTAGGGGGAGGCCAGAATCTTGAGAATTCAAATTCGGTAGCAATCCACTGTCCATAGGGAATGGCTTGCAATTGGGACTGTCTTTAGTTGGGTGTTACCATGAATGAATTCATCCAGTGTTTCAGGAGGTAGTCAACATAGGCATGACTCTTGATTGAACCTTTTGAACACTGGAACAGGACCTGTCCCTGTCCCATCTTTGGTCATTGAATATGAGGGGATCTGAAACCCAACTTGGAGTTGGCACCAGTATCCCAGAGCATATAGACTGGGAGCATTAGCTAATTTGAGCTTACACTCAGCAATCTGTTTCACCTGAGGCTGAGAGGCTGAGAGAAGGAGAGAGGAAAAGAGATAGAGATAGACAAGGAAAAGGAGAGAGGAGGGGAGGGGAAAGGAGAGGAGAGAAGATTCAGGGAGCAGGGAGGAATGCTTCTGAGACTTATCTTTGGGACCCTGTGCACAGTGAGGCACTGGGGTAGGGCACTCCGTCTATCATACTTCCTGGCCCAGGCCTGGGTTTTCATGGGTCCTGATTTTCAAGCTCCTGAGATCAGGGAAGAAATACTGTCAATAGAGATGGAGACTCACACTGAGGGATGTACCAGGCAGTGTTTTGCAGGTGTCCAAACTACAGATTCAGAGAACATGTTCAGTGAAGTCAGAGAAGACTGGGTTGAGATTAGTAAAATGAAAAACAAAAACAAAAACAAAAACAACTTCTCACTGTAGTTGTGGAGTCTGAGGCTCTTGAGAAGACAAACGGCATCCCTCTAGCAGGTGAACAGCTCTGCCAATTCACACTCCCACTTCATCTCCACCATCAACTGGGGGAGTGACTGTGTTTTACATAAAGAATTCAGTTCTGATCACAAACATTGATTGAAAACAGTAGCTGCTCCACAATACTTGCCGAATGGAAATTGAATGCATGCATGAATGAATTCACAACAATTGGAGACTTGTCATTAGTTAATCCATTTCATTCCACATGCATAGACTGAATGCCACTGATGACAGAAAAGCCCAGACCCTGTCCTATGGGCAGGTCAGGGCATGTTCTCTGACATGGCCCTTTTCTTGGGCCAGTGTCTCTCAGTTTGGCAGAGTAATTGAGGAGCTCTCTGAAATCTAAAGTGTGTACATGCATTTAACCCTATTGTTACCTTCCCGGGGCAAGGGCTATTTTATTATATTGGGTAAGGTTCATGGCTGAAATTGCTATCAGTAGGCAGCTGGAACCATCAGTGAAACAGAACCTGCACAAATGCGGACAGAGCCCCTGCCTGGGAAGGGGTGGGATAGGATAGTCTGGCAGCTGGGAGCCAACTGGGTGGGAGGAGCCAGAGCCATCATCCATTCTTGGGGTACTTTAATAAAAAGCAATGGGGACAGAAGCTCAGAGGGTAGGATTGCTGGAACTTGGTGCTCTGAACTGCCCAGACCTTCCAAAAATTGGTGTGGAACTCTAGTGTGGATGTGAGTAGGCAGGTGGGGATCCTCTTGAAAAGAAAAGCTGTTGTGGGGCGCAACTTAAGAAAGACCGATCACCACTGAGAAGTCCAAATTTGAGAGTCTTTATTAAGCTGGCCAGCTGACTGTCCCACACTATGCCCCAAAAAATGGCTATTGGGAAAACAGCCCCGACCACAGGGTCGTAGGGATTCTTATACCAAAAATCACATCAATCATAAGTGTTTGTTGCTATGATTCGAAATTACACATTAACATCATGAGATCATCGACAGAGGGGGAAGTGGGTCAAAATGACCCTTACCTAGGTACAAACTAAAGAATGGTTACTAACATCCACACAATCACTGTTCATATGGTACATTGTTTAGGAGCAATAGGAACCAAAAGAGACAATTCCTTACTACATACCAGTTGCCATTGTATATTATTAAACATGTCACACCAAGTAACTGATGATGGGCACAGAGGCAGGGTGTTCCCATGGGAGAAGCTTATTTCCTACATAACATGGAGTCTCAGAGAAAAATGGAGTCTGTTTAGTCATTTCCCTTAGAGTCTGGCCTATAACATTCTCATGGAGTCAGATCTGTCAGCCCATCACAAAGCTGAACCTTTATTGAGAAAACAGGTGATCATTTAAAGCTGGAAGGTGACATGGAACCTCTTTCTACTTGAGAGCTAATAAATAAAATTGTCTACCCCTTATTGAATACTGACTGCAAACTAGGCTAAGCAAGTATTATTGCATTATCTTACCTAATTCATCTAGTGACCCTATGACATTACTGTGATCCCATTTTACAGATAAGGAAACTAAGGTATAATGGAGGTTTTTGAGAGGCTTCCAACCCATGTCTACTGAGTCCAGAAACTGTGCAGAATCTGGACATTTGCTGTCTCTAGGAACCTCCTCCCACCTTGCCACATGGGGAAGAAGAAACACAGAACTCCAGAACACTGACGTTTCAAATCATGTGCTTTAGAACTTTTGCATAGGCAGAGACCATTGAGAACCCCTCAGCCCACCTTCCACAAGTCTGCACACTTGTTCAGCATGGGGCCTTATCCTGTGCTTTGTTCTCCAACTCTGCATCTCAGCAGAGATCTTGAAGCCCAGTGTAAGCAGAGCAGCAGGGAAGGGGGAGGCCAAGGTTAAGTCTCCAGAGGTGCTTCCAGGGAACTGGCCACTTCATCCAACTTCTCAGGTGGCTCCTTTGCCCACAGAAGTTGGAGGACGACCCCCAGGAACAACTGGTAGGTGATTTGCTCATAGGAGGGACATATTCAGTGCTGACTGAATGGAATAAATTTCAGGTCACATCTTGTGAAAGGTAAAGATTGCCTTAAATAGGACCTTGGGAGCACTGGTCATAAACAGAAGGAATAATAACCAACTTCATTAAAATTAGGAACTCCTGTTCCTCAAAGGACATAAAAAAGAAATTGAAAAGGCAAGTCATAGACAGGGAGAAAATATTTACAGTACTATACACCCATTTGACAAAGGACTTGGTGTCTGGAATACATGAAGCTTGATTATAAATCACAAATAGGACAACTCAAGAAAATGGGCAAAACATTTGAACAGGCACTTCACAAAATGATATATACAAATGAGCAGTAAGTACATGAAAAGATTCTTGGCATCATTAGTCATCAGGGAAATGCAAAACAAGAGCACAGTAAGATATCATCTACCAGAATAACTAAAATTTAAAAGCTTGAAAATAGTATCAGTGAGGATGTGGAGCAACTGGAACTCTCATACGTTGTAAGTAGGGTTATAGAATAGCACAACCACCTTGGAAAACTGGCTTTTTCTCCTAGGCTGAACACATGTATGCCATCAATTGCGTGCTTAGGTAGATAACAGGAAATACGAATGACTATGTGCTCCAGAAGACAGACAAAATGTTCATAGCAACTGCATTTGTAATAATCCCAAACCGTAAAACCATCTGGATGTTTATCACATGGTGAATGGATAAACCAGTGGGGTTCATTAGCATAGATAGATTTCAAAATCATCAAACTGGGATTAAAAACCAAACCAAACCATTTTTTCCTTATTTTTTATTGGTGCATAATTGTGCCTAATGATGGGATTTATTGGTACATATTCATACGTGCACACAACAGAACAATATAATTTGGCCAATATCATTCACCAATATTTCCCCTTTCCCTTCCCTTTGTCCTCCTTGTCCCTTTCCTTTACTCCACTGATCTTCTTTTGATTTTCATAGAATTCCCCTAACATTTTCTTTATCTTTTTCCTGTTTTCCACATGAGAGAAAACAAAACATACAACCTTTGACTTTCTGAGTTTGTCTTATTTTGCTTAACATAATGGTCTCAAGGTCCATCCATTTTTTTTTTCTGAAAATGACATAATTTCATTCTCCTTTATGGCTGACTAAAATCCATTGTTTAGATATACCACATTTTCTTTATTCATTCTTCCACTGATGGATACCTGGACTGGTTTTATGTTTTGTCTATTGTGAATTGTTCTGCTGTGAACATAGGTATGTGTTATCACTATGGTACACTAACTTTAATCCTTTAGGATAAATACTAGGAGAGGTATAACTGGGTCTTAATGGTGGTTCCATGCCTAGTTTTGGAGAAGCCTCCATACTGATTTACATGCTGATTGTATTAATTTATAATCCCATCAACAGTGTAAAAGTTCTTTTTTCTCCACATTCTCTCTAGCACTTATTATTGTTCATATTCTTGAAGACTGTCATTCTGACTGGAGTGAGATGAAATCTCAGTGTAGTTTTGATTTGCATTTCACTAATTTCAAAAGATATTGAACTTTTTTTCATGTATTTGTTGGCCATTTGTATTTCTTCTTTTAAGAAGTGTCTGTAAAACAAAATAAAACAACAAAACAGTTTAAATGAAGTTCAAAACCAGGTGAAACTAATCAGTGGTGATAGACGTTAGAATACTGGCGAGCTTGAAAGGCAGTGGAGGCAGTGAATGGGTAGGGTCAGAATGGAACCTGGTAGGTGCTGGAAATATGCTTTATCCTGATCTGAGTGCTGGTTACATGGGCTAAAATTAGTTGGACTGGACACTTGAAATACTTTACTGGGTATATATCTAAACAATGAACAAAATTCAAGTCCCAGATGTGGTCCTCTGGCCTCTCCCCCACTGTAACCCTGGAGATGTTCCTGACCTCATGCTAACCCCCTAAATCTCTCTTCTGAGATCCTAGGAATATGCCAGACATCCCATTCCCTATTCCCCTGGAGCCCCTCACTGAAGCTTCCATTGCAGCTATTAGTCTAGCAATGTGGCCCATGTCACTAGGTCCTGGAGGGGTGAGAGGACTAAATTCTAACCACTGTCCTAGGAGCTCCTGGCAACTGGAAGCTTCCTGCATGGAGAGCTCTCTAAGGCTAAGTTGATGCTGGCATAGTCTGCCTGGCTTTAGGTTCTTTGCCATGCTATTCAGATGGGAGAGGAACTGAACCCCAAGCATTTATTCCCATTCTTCTGACCAGGTGAGTCCATACCCTTAGGTCACTGCAAGTCCCTTCTCCCTCTGGGGTCATCTTCCACTTCCTGCAGCTGGGTAGGAGGCAGAGGTGAAAGCACTTGGCCAGGTCCCTGAGCCTTTCAGGTCTAGGCAGCGGTCATTTACCTCCAGGCAGTAGGGTGTATGCTTCCTCAGATCCAGAACACAACCCAGTGTGGCACCCACTGGGTACCTCCTCCATCTGCAGCTGTGAGTTCCCCTTGAGGGCCAATCAGGATAGGAATAAGTCCACCAATTTTGAGGCATGGAAATTGAGGCCCAGAGAGGTAAAACGCTGTGCCCAAGGTCTCACAGCTGCTTAGTGGCAGAGATAGAGCCAGGGCGTGGCCCCCTATCTCAGGTGGGCACCTTGCTCCCCACCCCATCTGTAGGCTGAGGAATCCTTCTACTGTAGGGTCCTGACCCATAGGTCCCCGGCAGAGACAGGAGGGAGGGAAGGAAGCCCCCAGCAGCTAGTTCCCTTAGGCCTTCTCACTTCATCAACCTGTGGGGCCTATTGACACTGATAACTGGGAAACACTGGGGAGGAGTGTTCCAAGCAGCTGGAATAGCATATGCAAAGGTCCTGGGGAAGAACTGATCAGGGAGATTTTGTGGCACAGAAAGACCAGTATGGATGAGCCATATAAATGAGGGGAAGATGGGGAGATGAGATAGGGAGGCAATGGGGATCAGATTGGCCTAGGTTTAGTAAGTCATGAGGAGGGTTAATTTTATCCCCATTGGAGAAATCCAAAGGTTTTGAGCAGGGGAGTGACATGGTATGATTTCACTTTGTGAAAGATCCCTCTGACTGTTTTGTGGAGAATGTACTGGAGGAGGCACTGGTGCCTGGACTGTTATACTAACTACTCTGGTTGCAGTGGTTCTAGTGGGGGACAAGGGTGATATGGAGCCTGGGATGACAGTGGAACTCGCAGAAGAAAACAGATCCTTGACTACTTCTTAACATCTTTCCTGTCTCCCTCCTATCTCTCCCTCCTAAGCCACCTCTTTCCAGTCCTCTGCCTCCCTTCTCTGCATGGTTAGTTAGAACCTTCTTTAGGCCAGGGCTGGTGCCAGATGCCAGGGCCTGGACCACAGCTGGAGCCCGGTTCTGCCATGGAAACCCCTCCTTGAGCGTGCGTGTCAGGATCACACCCTGCACCAGGCAGCAGGTTGCTTCCGTTCAACTCTGCCACCAGTTGCACAACATGTTGGAGGGAGACACTATTGAAATCACAATGGTGAAGCGCAGTAATAGCCTCCTCAATCAGTAATCAAGGTCCTTGGCTCAATTTGGGTAGCAGCTTTATGTGGTAGTTTAATTCATTGTACACCAATTTCAGTTGTGCATTAATTACAGGCAGCTGAATAGTAATTAACTAATCACCATGTCACTCCTTTGCCGTTAGGAACAACCTCATTAATTCCAGTCTGCAGGGAGGCTGGTGTCTTTTGCCACCCCCCCCCACACACCCCACTCTCTTTCTTTTTGGCTGCTCTTGACTTATAATCAAATATGAAAGTCATGCATTTTTTAATAAGTTCTCAACTGTTTTTGCCACTGAAAAATTCATGTCATTACACAATCCCTTTAAATAATGTTTATTCATTATACATTTCTCGTCCACACGTTTGGTGCTGTCTTCTCTTACCAACAAGCTGTTGGCGCTGTTTTGGAGAGCTGGGGAACCAGTCAGGGGCCACTTGGGTCATGAAAGAGACTTTTCCCAGGAGATGTTTGAGATTTTGTGCAGTCATGGTGCCTTGCTGAAGCTAGTCTAGACCATGTGCTCTGTTTTCCACCTCTGGGCATTTGCATGTGCTGTGCCCTCTCCTGGTAGTGTTATCTTCCATTTCTGCTTGCTACGAGATGGGCATCAAAGCCCAGATTGAAAAAAAAAACAGTGCTTGCAAAATGCCCTCCCCACCCGATTCAAACTCTTGTCTTCCCTGTGGGTCGTGTGTGGTGTCGTTATAGCGCATTTTGCATTCTCACCTACAAGTAGAATTTCAATCCAGTGCTCAGTCCCACCATCCCGGGCCCTGGGGAGAGCCCCTTCAGTGGCTCAGAGTTAGTGGAACATTCATGGCCGTTGCTTTACTTGGTCCTCATGACCCTGCTGTGAGTGAGCCCAGCCAGGGTTTTTATTCCATTTCAGAGATGAGAACACAGTGGGGAGAGAGGTTGGTTCAAAGTCACAACAAGCAAGTAGACAGGACCCCAGCTACCCTGACTACCTGATAACAGGAAAGGAGTCGTGCAGTGTCCCTGGACAAATGCTCCTCCTGAGACTCGAGGCCCCTGTCAAGTCAGGGGATGTGTTCTGGTTTCCATTCTGTTCATTAGCCCTGTCACCTGACTCCAAGATACTCCAGAGCTGGAGTGTCTATTTCTCATTTCCACACCCCTGCCCGGCACTCATTTGTGGCACCTCCTGCCCAACTTCTTGCTTAGTTGACTCCATGTCTTCATTTAGACTCAGCTTAAACACAGCCTCCCTGAACACCTCAGCCAACAGGCTCTCAAGTCGCTCTGTCCCACATCACCGAAGTTTGCTTTTTATGGTCCTGCCATCATTTGGATCTTTCTTTATGGTACTGGAGATTGAACTGAGTAGCATACTACCACTGAGCTACATTCCTAACCCTTTTTATTTTTTAGCATCAACATACCCAGCTTTGGTTTGGATCTCAAATATCTCCCAGTTTCCCATTTGATAGGCCTTGTCACCAGACCATGGTGCTATTAGGAGGTGGTAGAAATTTACGGAAGTGTTGCCTAGTGTAAGGAAGTTAAGTCACTGATGACCTTGAAGGGGATATTAGGACACCAACCCCATGCTCTCTCTCTTCTTGCTCCCTGTTCCTATGAGTTAAACAGTTTTACCCCACCACCTGCTCCCTGCATGATGTTCTGCCTCTTCACAGGCCTGAAACCAATGGAACCAATCAACCATGGATTGAAACTTCTGAAATGATCAACCAAAATAAATCTTTTCTCTCCTTAAGTGGATTATCTCGAGTATTTTGGTACAGTCATGGAAAGCTGACTAACCCAGGCCTGCAAACCATGATCTGACAATGTCTTGCTCATTTACTTGTTTAGTTGCTTATGATCTTACTTCTCTACCAGAACATTAGCTATAAAGGGAAGAACCCTGCTTCCCTTCTTGACTATTGTGCCCCCAGGGGCTGCAAGAGCCTTGTGTCTCAGATGCCCTTCAGTGGCTTACAGCTGGCTGAAGACCAAATTTCTCATGAGACCCACAGGGTATGTACTATCTAGTCATGCTGAGGGATCTGGAGTCATTTCTTACCATTTCTGTGCTGGGCCTTCGAGCACAATGCTAAGCAATAGAAATATACTACCAATTCCATGTGGGATTTAAAACTTTCTGAAATACACCACCAAGTGTATGTGGGATTTAAACATTTCTGGCAGCTATATTTGAAAAAAAAAAAAGGAAAATGAAACAGGTAAATTAATTTTCATAATACATTTTCCTTATCTTAATATATTAAAAATGTTATTTAACCATATAATCATCACAAAAATTATTAAGGAGATAGTTTACATTCCTTTTGTTCTATCCTAAGTCCTTGAAATCTGATGATTTTACACGTACAGTGCATCTTGATTCATACCAATCACATTTCAACTATTCACGGGCCACAGGTGGCTTGTGGTTCCCTGTTGAGGAGGTTGGGTGTAGCTCAGTGGTAAAGCTTATTACCCAGCAGGTGTGAGGCCCTGGGTTCCATCCACAACACTACAAAACAAACAAGCAAACAAATAAAAAAAATAAAGAATAACTAGGAATTTTATCAGGTGGAAAAGACAGGGAAAGGCATTCCAAACAGACCATTTAGAGCAACGAAAGGTGTAGAGATGAGGAATGGCACCAGGAATTCAAGGGTTGATACTGGGTGATGGCAGAGAAGAGGTTTATGGCAGAGAGAGGCCTGGGCTGACAGTCGGCTTGCATCAGGCCTCAGTCTCACCCTGTGGAAATGGGAGCAGCGTGTAGTAGGGGTCCTATCAATGACGTCAGGACATCTTCTAACTCTGCAATGTTGTGGGCTCAGGTGGTGCTAGGAACCTAGTAGGATAGAAGTAGGAACTTGGTGCTGACAGGTTAAGGTAACAAAGATTCCCACTGTCTGTGCTCCCTGATGTGATTCAAATGTGGGGTGGGTGTGACTGGATCAGTGGGGCTCTCCCAGGACAATGGCAGGAGCCAGAGCTGAACGTGGCTTGTAGTAGGATGGAGTGAGAGCTTAGGCCCAGGCTGAGCCTCTGGGAAAGAGCCAGAGCCCCTCTCAGGCACCAGCACAGATGCTGGTGAGGGAGACTGCTCAGAAGAGACTGGAAAGGGAACTCACTCCTGTGAGGCATCCTATGGGCCTAGTACTTTCCAATGTTATCCCATTTTCCAGTTATGAGGATGGGAAGTATGAATTATGTCCATTTTACAGACAAGGTAACTGAGATTCAGGGTTAGGGGGACTTCCCAAGGTCATATAGCTGAAGGGGAGAATTCACAATTGGGATCATCCAACCTCAAAGTCAATCATAATCCTTACCAATCTCCTGACAAAATGACCACCAGGGTCTGGTGTGGGCCAAAATTTATTCTTGGTGCTTCTGGGCCCAGGCAAGTGGCGAAGAGGGGAGGGGAGCTCTATAGTTGGTGCTGGGAACACTGAAGGCAAGAAAACAAGAAAGGCAGACCCCTACTGGGTAATGGGGACAGAAACCCACATCCAGGAAGGAAGGACAGGGCTCTAGGTGGGGTCTGGAGTTGTAGAGCTCTGAGTTCGTTTATGCCCAGAAGGACTTTGAGGAACTGGTTGGAATGGGCTGCAGGGCATAGGTCATAGGGCCCAGAGGATTCAGCGACTGATGTGATGCTTCCCAGTGTCTGAATTGTGAGAGGAGGGAGTTAGCCATTGGAGTGAGCAGGCAGCATATTACAGGTCCCACTAAAGCTGACCCACAGAATTCTTCTGTGCTCCCCAGAAGAATAAGGGTCTTGGTCTTGCACCAGGAATTCAGGGGTAATGTACTGGGTGTATTAAGAGGGTGGTTCTTGGCCAGGGCTCATGGTCAGTGGCAGGAGCAGCTTGAGGCCCTCCTGCAGAGAGGTGGTTACAGGGCTGCTCTGCAAGTGAGCTGGGACCTCCTGTACTCTGTGTAACCTCTCAGCATCACTCCTCACCATGCCCTCTCTCCGCAGGCCCAGAGAGAAGCAAGAGGCTACATCCCTACCCTAACCAGGATTCTCAAAGTCTTGTACCTTCAGGCATTTGGCCCTACACTCAGCACCCCTTCCAGCACCTTGTCAGGAGGTATCTGGCTTTCCCCATGCCAGAGAGCTCTCTCTCCTCTCTAAAGAAGATGTGGGCATCCTGACCTGGCTCAGGAGAATAATGTAGCTCCTCACAAGCCCTTAGACTCTTCTTTCTGCTGGAATGTGGATTTCTTATAGTCCCACCTGTCCAGTTCATCTGTCCCTGAGCCCAGCTTGACTTCTTCAGCAGAAGTATTTGAGCAAATGGAAGAGAACGGACCTAGGGTTTGTTCTCCTCCTGTCGCTCGTACCCTAATGTCCTGGAGGAAGGCCCCACCTATCCCTGAGCCTTTTCTCTCCTCTATATCTTAGAAATATTAAACTTTTCTTGTCTGAAAAACCCATAATATGGATAAAATGAAATGCTAGATACTGAATATGACAAAGTTTGAAAATGGTAACGTATCTCGTAAATGTGAGGGATAGGAGCAGGCTGGTAAACATGACTGTGAGCTGGTAAATTCCCTACTTATTTGCAAGGCTGGGTGAGTCTACACTTGAGTTTCGAAGGGACCAAATATAGACACTTTTGTCTGATCACAAGAGACAAAGCAATGTCTGGTCCTGAAGTGAAAATTTGGGACCCCGAATGAGAGATTTAAACAAGCAGATTTGTGTGGAGAGTGCTGCGTGGAGGGGAATCTCTATTTACTTTCCTCAGTTTGCGAGGACACATACTTGTGAGACCTATACTCATCAGGATAAAATGCTGTGATGACACACAGTCAGTTTAGCAGTGTCCCTGGGGAGTGTTGGGGGTGACAGTTACAGGCTGTTTATGGTGACACCACTAGACAAGCAGGCATATATCACCAGCACTTAATTTGCAAGAAATGTACCTACTATAGAGAATGTAAACCCAGCATGCTCCTGGAAGAATGATTATGTGAGGATAACGTCTTATCGGAGATGAGATGAGCCATTAGACAACTGTGCTGCACACCAAAAAGCAAAAAGGAAGAAAAAAAAAATCCTTTAAAACAAATTTTTATAATAGTGGGAATAGAAAGGAAACCATTAAGATTCTGTCGCAGTTTGTGTAATAAGATGTCCTATCCAGTTAATGACGAGAGATGTTTACTGTGGGCGATCTTTGACATTAATATGTATTGAGGGTTATATGGATCTCACTCTCAGACACAGTAGTCTCTTAATTATGGACACACTGTATTTTGGAAAGTCTGAGGACCTGCTCAACATAGCAACGCACGGGTCTCTGCTGTGTCTAGGCAATTGGAGTGATTTATTTAAGCATGACTTTGCTGGCTTAGCTTTTTTATTTCCTGTTAAGTTTGGGGGTGGGAGGTGATAGGTGAGTGTGAGCCACAGTGTAGGGACAGGGGCTGTTTGGCAGATTATCTAGAAGGGCTTCTAAGGCCAGCCTAGCCCTGGGGAATGGGAGCTGGTTCAGCATTTTCTAAAGTAGGTTTCATTGAATCCTGGTTTAGAGACATGCTTTAAGAAGGGTGTTCCAAGGTCATATAAGTTTGGGAAACACCACAAGTGATGGTTCTCCCTGATAACTGATAGCATCATGTAGTGAGGGCCCAAGAGGCCCTGTGGTAGACCCAGTTCACTCGATTCAACTCCTCCCACCTCTTATATTCTTGATGGTGAAATGTTATGGTTTGAATGTGAGGTGTCCCTCACAAGCTCATATGAGACAATGCAAGAAGGTTCAGAGAAGAAACGATTGGGTTGTAAGAACTTTAACCTGGTGAATTAATCCCCCGATAGGGATTAACTGAATGGTAGGCTGTGGCTGGAGTTGCTGAGAATATGGGCATGATTTTGTGGTATATATTTGTATCTAGCCAGTGAAGACCACTCTCTCTACTTCCTGATCACCCTGATGTGAGCAATCTCCCTCTGCCACACTCTCCCACCATGATGTTCTGACTCACCTCAAGCCCCATGGAATGAAGCTGGCCTTCTATGGACTAAAACATCTGAAACCATGAGCCCTTAAATAAACCTTTTCTCCTCTATGATTATGTGGATCAGGTTCTTCAGTTCCAGCAGTGAAAAAGTTGACTAAAACACAGAATCACACCACCACCTTCTGCCCATCTTGAGAACATTCTGCAGAATTTGGAGCTGTGAGGCAGAGACTTTGAGAAGACTTTGCCATGTTTCCTGTTACCAGGCTGCATCTAGAGATACAAACAGTGGTATCTCTGAGGTCCTTCAATACCCTGTTCTATGCATAATGACATGGGACATCTGGCAAGGACCTCCCATAAACCTCCAGGGAGCTCATGCCCCTTGGGCTTCCTTATTCCAACCTGGGATACAAAAATATTGGAGTCAGAGGTAGGGGATAGTGTTAGTCAGCTTGCTGTACTATAATAAATACCCTGAGTCAGATAACTTACAAAGAGAAAAAATTTACATTAGTTTACAGTTTTGGAGGTTCCAGTTCATGTTTGATTTGTCCTTTCACCTTGGGTCTGGGGAGAAGCAGCACATCATGGTGGGAACATGTGGTAGAACAAATCTGTTCACCTCATGGCGAGGAGCAAAAGAGTGAGTGGGGTCTGAGGTTCCACAACCCTTTTCAAGAATATGCCCCCAATGTCTTAAAGAACTCCCACTTGCTTCATCTTTTACAGGCTTGACTACTTCCCAACAGCACCTCCCTGGAGACCAAGACTTTAACATATGGACCTTTGGGGGACACTAATCCAAACTACAGGAAGGATGCAGAAATCCCTCAATGAATCTGCATGCCAGTTTAGATGGGACTCAGGAGCCATGCAGTCTTTCCGGGTAGGGTTAGCTGTACAGTGGGGTAATGGGGTGAAATTCCTATGTCCCTGCCCCCAGCCCCAGGACTGAATAACTTCTATGGGTGATCTTTGCTCCCTGCTGACTCCTTCCTGGGCTCAACCCCATCTTGGTCCCAGCACGTATGCTCACATACATTCCGACCAGAATGGCCCTTGGATAATGCTCTGCTGATTCATATCCACCCTCTCAATGTGGGCTACCATAAACATCTGGTCTGCTATACACCGTCTCATTATGTCCTGGTAACACCCAATTTTCCTCTTGGGAACTCTGTCCACTCTGAGCCTTGTGTTTCAGGTGTGTCTAACCTGTCCACCTGGGTCCAGAGTAGATATGAGGTCCAGGTCTTGCCAGTCCAGTGGTCTCTGGCCACCATGATTGACTCAAAAGTGAGCATGTGGCCCCAAATGGGCCAATGAGAGAAATGTTTCCAGCTGCATTCCCTAAGAAGACCCAGAGATGAAAATCTCAACGCAAGAAATTGACTTTGGAGTTAATCTCAAGAAGCAGTGACCGGGAAGAGGAGCAGGGAGACAGTGATGGGAAAGAGGCCCATAAGGAGATGACTTCATTGAGCAACTGAGGCTCTACCTGCTGAGGTCCTGTGGGAGCTGCTGTAGAATACAACTCATAGAGGCTGAAGGACCAGGAGGCTGCGTATTTACCCACTGGCTTCTGTTCACTGTTGGTTGAGGGCAGCTTTTACAGGATGAAAGCTGGTGCCCTTCTATGCTGTTCTCTGAGCCCTGGGCTAATTTGCTCCTGTGACCAGAGACAGCTGTTTGGAAGTTATGCATTGGCTACATGGTGAATGCTGAGTGAGGGGTAGGGGCTGGGTCCCACTGGTGCTGTGGGTGTCTGCTGACCTCTCATGCTCCTCTACCCTGCTGCTCTTGGTATAATACCTGTCTTTCCAGCAGCTACCATACATGGGCTGCCCTGTCTGTCCTTACTTTCCACAATGCTATGACCTTGTCCCTCTTCTCTATTTTCAGGGTGTATTCTGGATTTCTCTCTCCCTCCTCCTCCACCAAATTAAATTCTTATGTTTCACTGGAATGTGCATCACATAAGAAGTGTGTTTTTAACATTGGGGTTCAGGGGCGGAGTAGGGGCTTGCCCTGGGCTCCTGGTGGGTGGTGATCTTCAGTACACCCTGGAAGATGTCAATAGGTAGACTTCTTTTCTTGCTTCCTTGAGGCAGGGGACATGCATCACTGAGTAAGAGAAAATGGAGATAATGTAGCTGTTTACACAGTAAGTGATATTGTTGTTTTATTTTGTGCTGCATTTTGCCCTAACTCTAGAAAACACAGTGCTAAAAAAATAGAAATTACAGTCTCCCTTGCATCTTGGATTTTTGCTAAAGATTAAAAATGTTACTTTTCTAATCTGCTTCTGAAATTGCTTTGGAAATGCCATCATCAAGACCAAAATGCACCAGGCAGTAGTTAGAAAAGCAAATAATACTCACTCCTCATTTGCCTAAAACCGTCACTCGATTGTGCAATCTGTGAATAGCACCCAGTCTATCCCCTGAGTCCTGTGTGCATTTGGGAAATTAATTATGACTCTCTTATAAGCATCATAAAAGTGATGCACACGGCCATCAGTTTGCTCCATTTCTGCAGGCTGGAGCTATTAAGGCTGTGAGAGGCTTTGTGAGCACTGGCCTGGCTTTGTATGCTGTGAGGGGGAGGGGTGGGCACAGGCAGGGGAGACTTGGGTGGTCTGGGGGCTTCAAAAGGATCCCAGAAGGCAGGACAGAGGGAGGCACTGGAATGTCCTGTGAGCACTTGCTCTGCAGCCTGGGAGCACAGGGCAAGTGTCCTGCCTAGCTGTGCAGTAGCTATGTGATCTGGGGCAAGTTTCTTTGCCTGCCTGAGCCTTAGTTTCTTCATCTGTAAGGCGGACATGGTTACAGCACCTCCATGGTCAAGCTGTTTTGAGGGTTTGAAGGACAGGTCAGAGAAAGAACTCAGCAGAACACTTGCAGGTAACGAGTGTCACTGCTGTGGCTGTTACTGATGGCAGGAACAAGTGGTAAATCAAGGAGGGGAGACTTGGGCCCCATGGGGTGCCATGTACAATCAGGCCCAGGTCCCAGAAAGCCTTATTGCTGACAGTCCTTTCAGAACAGGCTATTGTTACTCTCTTAGAGAGCCTAAGCCTGTGTCTCTCCCTCAGATGCATCCACATGTGGAAACCGATTTACTCAAAACCCTTGCCCTCACTGGATCTGCTCTCTGGGTTGTCTCTGGGTTGTTTCTCTCTGGGTTCCATGTCAAAATCTTACCCATCTGTGTTAGTCAGCTTTCAGTCATTATGACAAAATACCTGAACTAATTAACTTAATAAGGAAAAAGGTTTATTTTGGCTCACAGTTTCAGTGATTTCAGCTCATTGTCACTTGGTCCCATTACCTAGGACCTGTGGTGTCAGAGCAGGAGTGTGTGGTAGGTGGCCTGTTTACTTCTGGTGCTAAGAAGCAAAGAGACAGAGGAGAAGACACCAGTGTTACAATATCCCCTTCAATGGCACACCCCCCAATAACCTAACTTCCCCCATTAGACACCACCTCCAAAGTTTTTACCCCCTCCTAATTGGGTTGCAGGCTGGGAACCAAGCCTTCAACACATGGACCTTTGTAGGACACGCAGGTCCAGTTGGTAGCACCACCATTCAAGACCACGCTCAGATGCAACAGACATTTGAGTCTGGGATCTGGAGCTGGAATACCTAGTTTCAAATCTGGGTTCTGTCACTTACCAATTGTGTGACCTTGGACAAGCCACTGAGACTCTGTGTGCTTCTGCTTTCTTAGTTTTTAAAATGAGGATAATAATATCTACCTCATAGGGTTGTAAGAATAGATCAAGCTAACACATGTACTTAGGACAGTGTCTGGCCCAGAGACACTTTAGAGTACTACTATGACAACATATCTCTTAGAAAATGTCTTTGATCCATGAAACCGATTTACTCTCCCCTCTTCAGGAGTAGTCATTCTGTCTCCAAAGAACCTAGTAAAGACCCTTGCTCATAGTAGGTGCTCAGTAAATACTCACTGAATTAAGAAGAAAAATGAAATTGTGTGTTTATGCTTCAGATGTGAAATGTCTTTCAAAGACTCATCCTCAATGTAGTGATGTTCAGAGGTGGGGCTTTTGGGAAAGCTCTAACCTCATCAATGGAGGAATTTATAGCTGAATTGACTATTGGAAGGTTGTAGAAATTGAAAGAGATGGAACCTCCTACAGTTGAGTGGGTCATTGGGGGAATGCCCTTGGGGAATCTGTCTTGTCCCAAGCCCCTTCCTCTCTATTTCTGCTTCCTGGTGATCATGAGGTGAGCAGCCTTCCTCTGCCATGGTCTCCCACCATAAGATTTTGGCTTTGGAGTTAGCTGACTATGAACTAAAACCTCTGATACTATGACTCAAGATAAATCTCCTCCTGCAAGTTGTTTCCCCCAGGTGTTTAGCTGCAGTGATGGAAAGCTGGCTGGCACACGTGTGGGATGTGGAGAATGGTGGGTCAGAGATGGTGACCTCTTCCCTCCCACCTTCCCTCCTTCTCCTACCTCTCCTCTCCCCTCCCTTCCAGCCCATATTTCTTCATGCCAAGAAGTCTCCTTGGGGGAGATGAATCTTTTCCTGGAGATTTAAAGGACTGGTGGAGGAAACGCAGGTCCTAAGTGGCCAGCTGCCCAGGGCCCAGGCTGTGGAGAGGCTGAGCCTGCTGTCCAACTTCCTTTCTGGGCAACTCCTCTGCCCTAGCAGCCATTACTCCTCTACCATGGGGTGGAGAGAGCTGTACAGGTCTCTGAGACTGTGAGAGGTTCCTGAATTCCTCCTGACCCTCAGCAGGACCCTTTCTGAGTGTCCATATGTATCTGGTCCTACTTCCAGCCTCCACTTGCTGACTTCCACCTGTCATGTGGTACACAGTTCAGAGGCAGCTATAGCTGCTGCCCCTGGGATGCTTTCTCTGCCACTCTAGTCCTCGGTGTCTACCTGCCGAGCTGGGAGTTGTGTGGAAGGGGATGTCTGCCACAGAGCCAGGAGGAGGAGTGGGGTAGATAGGTGGTCTGCAGGGACCCGAAGAGCAGCTTGGGCCTAGGGTTTCTTGACCTCAGCACTACCCGGCCCTCTGGACTGGATGATTCTTCATTGTGGGTGTGATCCTGTATGTTGTAAGACATTTACCAGCATCCCTGATCTCACCCACCAGATGCCAGTAATATTCCCCTAGTCATGAAAACAAAAATGTCTCCAGACATTGCCAAATGTCCCCTGGCTGAGAGCCATGAGCAAATAGAGGGACAGGAAGGCTCAGGGGTGGGGGAGCAGGTGTTTCAAGGTTCTGGGCAGGAGGGACTCTGGCCTTTTGGAGGAACCCCAAGGAGGCCAGTGTGCCTGGAAACAGAGTGGAGTGGGTATGGTGAGAGGCACAGTTGTGACTGGGCTGGGGTCTATGTCTACAGTTGGCCCAGATGCCCTGAGGCCCAACCAGCATCTCCTGGCAGCAGTTCTGGAAGACAGAGGAAAGTCTCCTGTAAGTTACAAAGCATTTCCTTGGGGATCAGGGCTAGAAGTAACAGGTGAGGGGGCAGGAAGGTGGACCAGCTATTCAGACTGAACTGGGAAGGCTAGTCCTTGGTCTTCAGATGCTGCCAAGGATGGGTGGGTGTTGCGGTTTGAATGTGAGGTATCCCCCAAAATTTCCTGTATTAATTCAGGAATATTTAGAGGTGCAATGATTTGATTATGAGATCTGTGACCTAATCAGTCCATCCTAGTTTGAATGGACGGAGTGGTAGCTGTAGGCAGATGGGGCATGGTTAGAGGAGGTGGGCCACTAGTGGGTGTGTCCTGAAAGTGTTCTTCTTCCCTGCCTACCCTGCCCCCTCTGCTCCCTGGCTGCCAGAAGTGAGCAGCGCTCCTCCACACTTCTGCCATAATATTCTGCCTCTTGGACCCAGAGCAATGAAGTCAGCTGATCATGGACTAAATCTCTAAAACTACAACAAAATAAACTTTCCCTTCTCTAAGCTGTTCTTTTCAGGTATTGGTCACAGTGACAAAAAGCTGAGTAACACAGTGGAGGAAGAGAGGGTCTGATGGTGTCTGTGGGGACCTGGGCTATATCTGGGACTGGGTGTGGGCAGTGGGTATTTAAAAGGCTGTGAACAGCTAAGTCCAAGGGCACATTGGAGGACTCTGGGCAGACCAGTGTACCCTCCTTGAGGGAGTTATGGGCTGAATGTATGTGTCCCCTTCAAAATTGCATGTTGAAATTCTAACTCCCTAGGTGATAGTATTAGGTGGAGGGGCCTTTGAGAGGTAACTGGATCATGTGGGTGGGACTCTTATAAATGGGGTCATGCCCTTACAAGAGAACTCAGAACTGTCTCAGCTCTTCAGCCATGTAAAGACTTAGAAGATGGCACTCTATGAGCCCACCTCAGCTTTGACACACAAGTGACCTGGAGGCTGCACTGGCCCCTCTGTGTTGGGGTGTTTCCCTCAGTGTGATTAGTAAAGAAACAGGAGGCAGCAATGCTTCGTGCTACAGAGTGACTGGAGTGGGTTGGGAGATGTCAGAGCAGGAGACCTCCCAGCTGCACCTACACACTCTCCAAAGCTGCAGTCCTGCCAGAAGTAATGGGAGAAACATCCGCCCTTTTGACCAGGCATGACCTGTCGGTGGAATGATGGTGGCTCTGTCCTCAGAACGTGGAAAGTCCAGTGTCATCATGCAGGTGAAGTACCTGGGCAGGGCCTGGGCCAGGGGAGGGGCTTGGTGGGTGTTGGTGGTGTTGCTGGTGAGGATTAGAGGCTGGCTTCTAATCTGCTGAGTTGGAGGGAGCTGGTACACAGTGGCAGGAGCCAGAAAAGAAGCATGAGCAAGCAGGGAGGGGAAGCCTTGGGGCACAGGGCAGTGGAGCTGGTACTCAGGTCTGGGTTCAAATCCTGGCTCTGTCATTACCTCCTGCATGAGTTTGGGTCAAGGGTATATCCTCTGGTCCTAAAATTGGGAATCGGTGTCTTTTGAAGAGTCTGTCTTATGCATTATTAGGAGATTGAGTTAACAATGGTAAAAGTAAGCTGGGTATAAGTCCTGTCTGCAAGTTAGCAGAGAGGAGGGAGCAGGGAGGTCTGAAAAGGCTGCCTGCGAGAGAGGTTATGGCAGAAGCAGGCTCAGGGTGTGATGGAGGGTGTTCCAGGCCGGAGGTTGGGTGAGGGGAAGGTGAAAGGTAAGCATATAATGTGTACCTGCGTGGGTGTGTGCATGATTGTGCCCCTGAGGAAAAGCTGGAGTGTGGAGTGCTCTCAGGAGAGGGAAGGAAGGAAGGTGATGGGCAGATTTTGCCTCATGGCCTTGTGGCCTGCCCTTCCTTTGCTGGATCTTAGGTAGGAGAGCGGAAGTTTTGGGTGGTTCCCAGGAAGGTGTCCATGGAACACTGGGTACATACCACTTCCATTGGGCCAGGAGGGCTCATGATATAAACCTCTACATTGAGCTCTTTCCAGTGGTTCAAGAGAAGGTGAAAATCTAGTGTGTGTGTGAAAATTTAATTCTAAAAATGAATTTCAATAATAGAAAATAGAACATACAGGACAAAAATCATGCATTTGCAGGTTGAATCTGGCTTGTTCCTGCCTGTCTGTGATTCCCAGTTCAGAAGGGTGTGGGGCTGGTCATGGTCTGGGCAGCAGGGAATGAGTGCAGCCTACGGTCTGAAAAAGGTTTCCTTGTGGGGTGTCTTCCTTGCCTACAGCTCAGTGGTTGGTTCATGCTCCAGAGACAGGCCATTGGGTTGGCCTGCGGTGGTGGGACTCTCCCCTGAGGTCATCATTTCTGGCTCTAACCAGCCAAGATCATAGGTTTCAACTTCTTCTCTCCAGTGAGGGGCTGAGACCAATATACCCTGTTCCAGGAGGCTGCACTGTGGCATGGTGCTTCTGAGCAGGCACCCCATCCCATACTCCCCATTATCCTGTCCTGAGGGATCCCATCCCATCTTAATGACTGCTCAGTTCAGTGCCAGTAAGGCACCAGAACTTTCAGCCTATGCCTTCCCTGGAACTTTAAAAATAAGTCAAGAGAGGGCCGTGCTTACCTCTACAGAGTACCTCTCCAGTGGTTCCTTGCCAGGCCTCCATCCTATAGATTATGTCCTCTAACTTGTCCTAAGGTGCTCTGGCCCCAGGATTAGCCAGCTCCTCCCCTGTCCACACCAGAGGGAGGCACTGTGAGTGCTGCTCTCCTGAGGTCATGGACTGGAGAAGGAGCTTCTCAGCCACACCAGCTGGGGCCTTCGCTTGCTCTGACAGTGTATTCCTGGGCACTGAGTCAATATTTGCGGGGGACCAGGGAACCCCACCTTCCATCTGAAGTGGGAACTGAGACCTTCTGCTTCTATCTTCTTAGCGACTTTAGCATTTCTGCCAGCATCTGGAGGAATAATGAATTTGAGAATTTATAAAGAAGCAAAGAAAAAAAAAAAAAAAAAAGAAGAGTGGGGGTGACCCACCCCCCTGTGATGAAGGGAGCCAGCCACTGCAGATCCTTTTCTGCTTTTGGAGAGCACAAGCAGAAAACCAAATCCATACATTATGGATGGAAATACCATTAATTTGAGAGGAAATTGAGACCAGATATTAGAAGAATATATGATGGTTTTTATATGAGGGATAGAAAATCATTAGGACTGACATTCGTAATTCCCCTAATGCTGCATGTCCTGTGAGTTACGAGCTGGCTGGGGCCCCAGCCCTCAAGCCTCTGCTCCAGCCGCCTCCTACACTGCCTGCCTGCCCGTCCACTGCGCTCAGGTTGTGTCTGCACTTCCACCATCAACCTCCATTATCAGAGGTTTATAACTCAGCCATAAAATCTGGCTCCAGGGCTGGGACTTGGCATCTGAGGTCTCAATCTGATGATGTCCAATGTCTTTCCATCTAGGGACTTAAAAAGTGGATTTATTGGCTGAAAAGACACCAAATATGTTTTGAGAGGCAGAGAGGTCCATATATTTTTGAGTCTTTGTGAGTGTGTGAGTGTACATTAAATGTCAATGTGAGTATGTATGTATGATTGTGTACATGTGTGATGTGATCATTTGTGCATGCATCCACTTGAGATAGCATGTGTGTATACATGTGTGAGCAGGTGGGTGTGTCTGTGTGTGTGAATGTGTGCACATGTGCGTAAGAGTATGTATATGAGTTACATCTGTGTGAGCACATGAACATGTAAGTGTACATGTGAACCAGTGTGTGAGTGTTCATATATAAATGTGTGAAAGAGACCATGTACATGCATGTGGATTGCGTGAACAAATGAGTGGGTGAGCGCAGGTGTGAGAGTGTGTGTGTGATATGCTCGTACAAGTTACAGTTGTTGTCACTGTAGATAGATTTTTAATATTCTCACGGCTATTTCAGTTAAAAGACAATGCGCTAGTTCTGGGTCTCCTTCTTTATTTGGGAAAGAGGAAGCCCTGGACTGTGGGAGCTGCCAGCTCCTGGTGGGGGTTTTAGAATCATAGTTCATGCTGTGCTAAACATCCTGGACTCATCCTGTCCCTGGGTTCTGAGGAGAGGATTGAGCCCATCAGAACCTCTATTATCTGAAGTTTGGAGGAAAGGAAGCTGAGATTCAGAGAGGTCAAGTCACTTACTTATGGTCTCACAGCAGTGCAATATGGGAGCCAAGGTTGCATAGGCTCATGGCATGGGTGCCACGCCATGGACTACCATGCTCTGCAGCACTGAGTTTGGAAAGATCCAGGACCACGCAGTACCTTATGACCATCTTGTGTATGTGAAAACTGCACCTGATGGGAGAACCTGGGCTGGTGAAGTTTCTTGATGAGACTAGCACCACCCAACTCCTCAGTCCCTTTCCCAACGGGGCTGATAGGTGGAAGCAGGAAGCTGAGGGTGTTAGAGGGAGCAGCTGGGCTCCCCAACAGCAGCAGAGTACAGTACATACAAGCTGAGTTGTATGATCTGGGGACTGCTGAGCCCCAGGGACAGCTGGGACCAGGCTTAGGGTGGTCTTGGGCCTCAGTCATCTCTGCTTGCTCCTCTTCCTTCATCTTCCTCACATATCTTTCCTCTGAGACCTCTTGATGACATAGCTCAGAAGGGTCACATGGCTTCTCTTCCCTAGTTTCAGTGAGAAAAGCTTCAGGAAAGGAGTCTTTTGGTCTGGCGCAGGTGACAGGGCTTTAGCAATTGGTGATGGAAAGCCCTGGAAAGAACCCTTCATTTGTAGTGGGATGTTATCTCCAGATCAAGGGAGGGGTGGGGCAGATCAAATGGTAAGGGTGGCCCCAGGCACGCATGCTCCTTCAGAGTGCAGGCAGGCCTGTAAGACTATGCATGTAGCCTCAGGCACACATGGCCACAGTTTCAGGAGGAGCCTGACTATCCCAGTTTTTCAACCAGTTGTCTAAGGAAGGACAGATATAGGAAGGGAGGAGGGACAGAGTGCAGGAGGGTCCCTGAAATAAAGGGACTGGACATTTTTAAAAAAAAAATTTTAAAGTTGCCAATGGATCTTTTATTTCATTTATTCATATGTGGTGCTGAGTATCCAACCTAGGGCCTCATACATGCTAGGCTAGTGCTCTACCACTGAGTACAACTCCAGCCCCAGGACAAGACATGTTTTATGGAAAAAGAAATGAGGCCTGGATTTGTGAATCATGGGCAAGGAAAAGGAGGCCCTGAATTGGCACAGGCAGCCCTGTACTAGTCAGGGCTGATGGACCTCCAACCAGCAGGCTATAGTGGCCCCACAATGGTGCTGTATCTTCTGGGAACAAGCTTGAATTTCTTTATGGTTTCCCCCCAAGGAATTGGCTTTTGTTGACAGAGAAATGACTGGATAGTCTACTGATCATCCTTGCTGTGTCTGATCCCAGGGGGGATGGGGAGACCAGAGAGAGCTAAGACTGGGCTGAGGTCACACAGTGGTGAAGATTCCAGTGGGTTCTAAGAGGACATTCTGACTCCAGTCTGCCCTCCATGGTGGCTCAGAGATTCCCCTGGGACTACCTGTCCTGAAGGAAGATCCCAGGTTTTAATCAGAACCTGTTCTGCTGCTCACCAGTACAGGACAAGGCTGTCACCATGGGATGCCATTGACCCTTGCAGTGGCAAATGGGTCCCTCCTTCATTGGCTCACATTGACTAGGACTTTTACAATCAAAGATATCTAGAAAAGTTGCCCACTGTATAACTTCTTTGGAAAGCTATAGAGTATGAAGGTGCTGAGAATTCCTGAAAATCAAGGTTTGGTCAGAGGTTGGACCCAGGAAGCCAGTCATGCAGCCCTCCTGCCCTGCCACATGTGGAGGTTTCCATGGCCCAGAGCTGGGGTCCTGTGCCAGAGGTGGGAGCTGAGCCAGATTCCCTGCCTGTCCCCATGCCACAGAAACCCAACATGTGCAAACATGCATGTGCGAGAGAGGGAGGAAATAAAAGGCGATTTGTTGGATTAGAAACTGAAATGCCAAATGTAAGCTTATAGGGGTTTAGCTACCTTTTAATGTAATTGTGAGACAAGAAATTAAATGTTTGCTGTGTGCAGGCTGGGCCAGGAGTGAAAACCTAATCGAATACAAATGTCTGCTTCCTCTGCCCTGGGTTCTCTTTCTGTGTGTGGCCAGCAGATCTGCCTGTTTCTGCATTCGGAGGCAGAACCTGGAAAATCAATGACCTGGCCACATTGAGAAGATTCAGCAAATCCATGCTGAGCTCCTACTGTGTGCAAGACTCTCTGCTGGTCAGTGACTGGAGGAGGCTTAGCAGACAACAAGGCACTTCCCCTTGACCATCACTAATGCCTAACAAGATTCTCTCTGGGAAGGGTCACCAGCTTTCCACCATTGCCTTTTCCATCTTGGTGCATTGTGTGTGTGAAGGCTTTTGGTCCCCTTTCTTTGTAAGATCTTGCTCTTGGTGAGCCAGAGAATCAGGGAAGGCTGCAGGTTCAGGAGGTTTGGTTGAGGAGAAGGGATGCTCCAGCAGCCCTCAGCAAGGATGTTCTGGGAGGAAGAAGCTGATCTGTGTGCAAGCTGAAGTCACGTGCTCCTTCACAAGTGGTTTACTGAAACTTCTTGGCCCAGTCCAGTGTTCTGTAAGGCTCAGTGACCATGACCTGGTGTCTCACCATCCTGCAGAGATTTTAGAGTTCATAGATGATTTTATCACTGACTGACATGAGTCAAGAAACAGGGGATACTGTTTCTTGACTGGAAGATGGGCCTTGAAGCTATCCCCATTCCATGGATTAATGAGAGAGTTGGAGCCTTTCATTCGCTGGAGCATTTTGGGGCAATGTTGACACCTGTCTTGAAGGCTTCGGGCCGAGAGGACTGAGAGAGTGGACAATCCCACTCATTGAACAGGTACCCCTGTAGGGCCACTGCAGGCATAGTCTGCTCCCAAAAGAGAGGTGTCTGGCCTGGCTCTAAGGCCACGGCCCTGGGTACTCCTGAGGGTCTATCCCTAGTCCTCTTATCCCTGTCTGCCAAGGGTGACTCAGATCACCTGACACATCTCTACCAGTCTCCTTTCCAAGTGTTCAGGGAGTGGAGTAGAGGGCCCTTGGCAGGGCCCACTGTGAAATTCTCATTCAGGACTAATGAGGCATTGCCTTGGGCCAGAAGAAGCTGGGCCCAGCCACCAGGCTGTGACAGTTGGGATGACTCTGGGTTAAGGAGATCAGCCCAAGGCTCAGCCACCCTGTTCTCTGGTGCTCTCAAGGGATCATGGAAACCTCTGGTGTTTCTCTTTTGGTCCTGCACCAGGGGCACTTCTCCTAGCTCTTTCCTGTCCTGGGAAGTCTACACACAGCCCACTTGGTGACCCAAGCTCCATGCCAGGTTTTGCCTGCTTCTGCACAGCATTGAACTAGGCAGTCCTCTGGGGGAACATAGGCTCACACATATCTTTCTGAGGAGCACTAGTCCTGAGAGGTACTCTTGGGGAAGAAAGAATTTTACAATCCAAAAAATTTAGGAAAAACTGTTCACCATATCTAGTGTGTTGAATTGTGTCTCCCCAAGAGATACAGAAGTCCTAATTCCCAGTACACATAAGTGGGACCATTTTTGAAAATGATCTTTGCAGATAACATTGAGCTAAGAATTTCAAGATGAGTTCATTCTGGAGTTAGGATTGGTCCTAAATTCAATGACTGGTGTCATACGAGGCAGCAGAAAGAGATCTGACATACATAGGGAAGACAGCTGTGTGAAGATGGAGGCAGAGATTGGGATGATGCTACCATAAGTCCAGGCCTGCCTGCAGCCATCAGAAGCAGAAAGAGGCAGGAAGGGTTCTGTTTTAGAGACCCAGAAGGTGCACATCCTGGCAAATGCCTTGATTTTGGACTTTTGGCTTCTAGAATTATGAGAGGATAAATTTCTATTGTTTCAAATGACCCAAAGTGAGGTACTTTGTCTCTTCAGCTCCAGGAAACTGATTTACCATACATCCTCTTTCCAGATGTAGAGTAATAAATATACTAAAGATCAGACAAGTCCTGTCATAAGGGTGGGACTGTCTAAGCCAAGTGTCCAAGATTTACATTCCCCATAGAAATCAGAGCCCTAGACAATGGCTTGTGTGCAGGTGATGGATTTGGCAGATATGGTACCAGAAGTGTGCCACTAGGAAAGGTGAAGAGGGGAGGAGGGAAATTTTTGTGGTCACCCAGGGCTTTTTCTCCTGGGTGCCCTCTGAGGCACTGAGTAGAATACAAATCAGAATTGGTCACCTGAGGCAGGAGAAGAGGAAAGAATTTCTCTGCTCTTTGGTGGGTACTGTCCATCAAGCAGGAGTTGCAGTTCAAAAGACAAACATGCATGAGAATGAATCCCTTCCTGGGCAGCAGTAGAGGGTTACAGAGTAGAGAATTATTGATGAGGAGGACTGTGGAGGGAGGCAGGTACTGCCAGCAACTCCTGCCTGCAGCTGGTTTCTTCTGCATAGTGGAGCAAAAAGACCAACTGAGATTGGCACAGGACAATGTTCACCACATTAAGGTTACTTCTACTTCTTGAAACCTGAATGTCTTTTTTCTTGCTAGTATACATTGAAACCTTAAGGCATGTGGGGTCAACATGTGGGGTCATTGGGACCTCAGGGAAACTGCATGAAATTAAAAACATGGGCTTTGTCTGTGGCATCTGTAGCATCTTCATTCATTCACTCATTTACATAGGCATTGTTAATTCAGCAAACTTTTTTCTAGTGCCATCTATGAGTCAGACTCCAGGCCAGTGCTTCAGGACCGAGGCAAGCAGGCCTTTTCTTTGGCCTACTCTTGGAGAGGTTTGTAGTCTGGGACAGGGTCCCCCATTTTTCTACCAAAGACTAGATATTTAATATTTCTGGCACTGTGGGTCAAATGGTCTCCACTGGTGTAGACTGAAACCAGCCACAGACTGTATATAAATGAATAGAAGTGGTTGTGTTCCAATAAAACTTTATTTACCAAATAAGGGGCAGGTTGGATTTGGTCCTTGATCGATAGTTTGTTGCCCTGTGACATATTGACCAGGTTTTGAAGAAAGAGTAGGAATTTGCTGATGGAAAAGTAGGGAAGAGTCATTCCAGAGAGGTAGCTGCCTGAGTAAGCACCCTGCATGAATGATTCAGAAGTCTTTACATAAATTGTGGAGGGAGGAAAATTGAATATTCTTAGAAGAAAGTAACATCCACAGTTAATGAAATGCAGGCAAGATTTTCCAGAAAATAATTCCAGATGAGACAAACATAGGCTATTTTAAAAGCAGAGTATGGTGGGAGAAGATAGCCTCTTCTTTTTGTGATGGGAATCTCCTCCCTGAAGCCCTTAGACAGTCCAGATGGCCTGCCCAGGACTGGGTTGAGCAGGACTCTCAGAACCCCCCTCTGCCTCATAGAACCCACCACGCTGCCTGGATCAGCCTCCTGCATGATGGGTCACAACTATTCAGACTGGTATTAGCCAGAACCCTGCTGGACCCCTGGAGCTGGGATGGTCTAGATTCTATGCCACAACAGGACACGTGGGGCCAGTGGTGGAGCATTTCCTGAACAGCATCAGCCATGTTGGCATGGGGCAAGCTGCAGGGGCTGGCTTTCCTGCCAGCAGCAGGGTCTCCAGTCCACGCCTCAGACCCACTGCACAGATTTCCTTCACATGAAGGTACTTGGCACCAGACCAGCAGTTAAGGGCCAGGAGCTCTCCACTGACCCCATGCAAAATGTGGGTAGCATTTACATCATTCATCAAGGAACTAGCTCTGCCAGCCAAGAAGTTTCAGATGCCTGGTGCCCTGCCCTTAGCTATGTGCTGGCACCATGGTCTGTGGGGTAGGGAGTTCCTTGTCTTTGAACGGACAGTTTCTGTGTTTTGAATTGCAGTTTTCACCTTTTACCAAGATCTTTCCCTCTCTCTACTCTCTGAAGAGCAAGGAAGTTGGTTTGGAGGATGTTCAGGGGCAAAAAATCTTTTTTCCTCTGTTCTCACACCATAGCCAACACTGACACTAGATGTATGTGGGGTTTTCCCCAAATAACAAAAAAAGAATCACTTCTACAGCAGACACCAGCTGTGTGTCCTCTACTCCAAGTCAGTTTCAACACTGTGTACCTGCAGCTAGTGTCCACTTCCAGTCAGGGCTCAGATCCCAAGACTATTCCCCTCCACTTTAGATGCCTGAAAGCCCCAGGTTGTTTCTAACTATGTCTTTGATGGACTATGATTTCTACAACCCCTTCCTCAGAATTTATTAATTTGCTTAAGTGGCTCACAGAACTCAGGGAAACACTTATGTTTACCAGTTTGTTAAAAGGGGTATTACAAAGGATACAGATGAAGAGATACATGAAGTAAGAAGTTGGGCAAGTGATGCATACCTTGCATGTCCTCTCTGGATGATGCACCACCCCCCAGAAATCTCCACATGTTCAGCTGTCTGGAATTTCAACTAACCCTATCCTTTTGGGTCGTCATGGAGACATGATTGTTAACAGGCTGGGATGGAAAACCCAGCAAGACCTGTCTGTCCAGCAAACTTCTTGGTCTCTCCATGAAGCATGCCTCCCTCCAGAGTACATGAAAAGACCCTCTGGGAATGAAGTGGGTATTATGATCTACTGTCAAATGAAGGCAGGTCAGAGAATGTCTATATGGCTAGATCTTAGACAGAAAGCTGGGGGAAGATTAGCATTTCTTTGATCTGTCTTAGGGAAGAGAAATTCTAGTTTCTATGGCCTTCCTTCAGGAGGGAGTTATGAACTAGGAACTGTGAATTAAAATATATATCTATATATCTATATCTATATCTATATATCTATATCTATATATCACATCATAGAGGGTGAGATTAATGAAAGGGGAAGTTCAGTGCTAATAGCTACAAAAATGTTTCAAGGCAAGCAAACACCAAACCTCTGTAGCAAGCAACTATAAACATGTATTTTTGCATCAGTGGGTCAGTTGGTGGTTCTGCTGACCTGAATCTGGCTTGGCAAGACTCACTCATGTGCATGTGGTCACTTGCAGGTTGACTAGTGGTTTCAGTGACCTTTTTCCATGTCTGGGCCCAAAGCTAGAACTGTAGAACCAACTTGACTTTGTTCCATGTGTCTCCTCCTCTAGTAGCTAGGCCAGGCTTGTTCTTCTGGTGAAGGCAGAAAAGCCAACGAGAATGGCAACCTGGCCTTAGAAGGGCAGACCCGTTTTGCCATTGCATTCTGCTGGTCAATGCAGATCAGGGGGTCAGGCTAGAGAGGCAGACACCATTTCTTTATAGGAGTCACTGTGCAGTCACTGTGCAAGAGGCCTGGAGGTAGAGAGAATTATGGGCAGTTTTGCAGTCAATCTACTACATGTGGGCTCCCAGCATGGAGTGGAACCTGAGGACTGACCTGACTCCTACATAAGACTCTATGAGCATGAGGGACAGAACCTTCCCTTTGAATTGCCCTCATTCTTCCCAGTAGACCTTCCCACTAGGCCTGCCTACAGAGCTCGTCATGGCACAGTCTTGACAGGCCCCAGCTTGATGTCAGTTTTCTCTAAGCAGGATGCCTTTGGATCTTTTCCCCAGATCAGACCCAAGAGTCTTCTGGAAAAGAGAAGCTGGTGGGAGGTTCAGTCCATTTCCTCACTCGCTCTCCATTCCCTTTTCTGAAGGGTCAAGAACTGGAAGCTTTTTGGGTGCCTCAGCTTCCCCTCCAGAATACACTGAGTTTTATGTGGCAAATAAGGCCCTGCCCTGCCTGCCAGGGTCAGCATTCATGGAGCACTTACTCTGTGCTAGGCACAGATGGGTACTCTGTGTAAAGCACTTCTGTGTTTTCACTGCACCCTTGTGAGGTCCTCTTCCTGATTCCCTTGCTCAAAGGAGGAAACAGGTGAAGTAATATGCCAACATCTCCCAGCTAGTAAGTGGCAGGATCCAGGACTGAAACCAATTTGGTCTAACCATTGAATGTGGTATAATTTCTTAGCCCCATCCTACAGATTGGAAGACCAAGACCCTTCTAGTCAAGTGACAAACTCCCCTTTCTCTAGCCTGGTAGTGGTCTGGCAGATGAATGTTAAAGCATTTTTATTTTTTTAATTTTTTTTCCCTTCAAGTTTCCATCTGTTCACGCAGCAACCAAATTTATGCATGTTCAGGCACCATCTGCGACTACAACCCCGTTTCCAAATCTGAAAGCATTTTTCCTTTTTGTACTTAACATGCACGATGGTGTGGTGGTCCAGAATAAATAACTCATCTTGGATTGCCAGAGTTCCAGGGGCCTCCACAGGAATTTTTCTCAGAGGAAGGGGGAAGGAGGAAAGGATTTTGCTAAACTGAAATTTTGTTTTTCAGATGTGGGCTATTGCTTCTGGCTGACATTTCAGTGGGCTCCCATCTGCTGGCTGCATTTCATGCTGTCTCTTTGTTGTCTCAATTGATAGCAGACGATGCCCACCACTGCGAAGCTTCTGTGTGTGTGTATGTGTGTGTGTGTGTGTGTGTGTGTGTGTACACACACAGGCATTGGCGCATGCCCACAAGACCATACTTTATAACTCTGCAAGTTCGTCTCATTGCTCTTCGCCTTGAGAACCACTGTGGCCACAGTCACACAACCTGGCACATGGGTGAGTTTCTCTGACTTGAAAGATGGAAGAAGTGGTGGCTCTGTGGGTTTTGAAACTTTCTGAGTTTTCAGAGTTCTAAGAGGCAAGAGTGAGGCCTTGGACTTTCTTTGACTCAGGACCCAGACAATTAGATTTATTTTCAAGTCCAAGAACTGAATTTAAGATCCTCTTTCTCTTTCCAGTCCTTTCCCGAATTGCGTGTTTTTTGACTATACCATGAGTGGGTTAATTTTTCTCATTTTGTGCTCTTTTCTTGTCACTTTCTGGATAATATCTGTCAGCAGTGTGACATTCATGGCTGGTCCCCTCTAGTCCCTGCAGCTGTACTTCCGGGCCCTATCTGGATGCATTTGCACAAAACACACTTCTCAGTGGTGTGTTCTCCTCATTCTGTCCAGCTATTGACACCCTACCCATCCCTGTCTAAGAGACCATCCCTACCTATACCCTGCCTCTGAGACGCAACCATGGCACTCTCTGAGAGTCAGTCACAGGTGACATACACTCTCTTCTGTGTCTTCCTCACAAGTTGCTTCTCCTACTCCATCAGGAGAAGCATCCTGGCCCACACTTGCTGATTTTTAGAGGGAGCCTGTGATAGAGATCGGTGTGCATGAGGTTTGTTAAGCTCACCTTTCTCAGCAAGTGTGTGTGGGGGTTATGCTCAGGAAAGATGTCATGGGAGCGACACCACTGGTAAAGTGGGACTAGGTGATACCTTCCTCAGAGGGTATAAGAAGATTTGATTCCATAGTTTGCACAAAGAACTCCACCCAGGGTCCGGCACCTGATGATCGTCCATTCTGCATTTGTCCTCTGTGTTTTCTGGACTGGGGACCAAGAGGTGAGGACATGATGTGAAGAAAGTTAGGTGGGTGGTGAAAGTTTGGTATTATGACCTTCTGCAGGGGCCAAGACCCAGAGGGGACCAAGGACCCTTGAAGTTAACCAAGGGCCAGGAGGAGTCTTCCTCCAGGTGTTTTTTCTTGTTGACAAACTCAGTTACTCAAGATCAGAGCTTTTGTATGATAATAATTATATACATCATGTTCTAAGACTTTCTAAAAATTATTTTAAATTATTAAAAAATCTTATGCTATACACAGTATGGGTAAAAGGGAATAGAGTGAAGTTCCCCTAACTCCCCTTGCCTGATACAACTGCTCCTTCCCACATTCTGTGGTTACTGTGACTCCTTGTGTGGTACATGGACCATTTTATAAGTTGGGGCCCCTCAGAGAACCACTGGCACTTACTGAGGGTTCACTCTGCCACACCGTAGGCCACATGACCATCTCATCAGTATAGCCAGGATGCAGCCCTGCAGGTATTCAGAATGATAGAACTGAGACTTCGTGAGGCACGTGGCTTGCCCAAGGGCACATTACAGTGTGGGGGCGGTTACGCTCAGGGAAGATGTCATGGGTCACTCAGAGACTCCAGCCTGAGCAGTTGGCCTCAGAGATTACTTGGCTCCTCAGGTGGCAGGGTAGGAGATGCCCAATTCAGATTCAGAAAAGTGAGGTCACTTGCCCTAAAACCAATTGGTCTACAAAATTTGTAGATTCTACCTTAGACATGTTTCCCAAATCTCCCCCTTTATCCAAAATACTCTTGGCAGGGCTTTCCACAAATGCATGATTCACCTCCCAAAATCCATATGTTAAAATTTTAATCCCCCAAGGTGATGGATTTAGTGGGTGGGGCCTTTAGGTTGTGTTTAGGTCATGGGGAGGGCTCATGAATGGGATTTATACCCTTATAAAAGAGGCTCAAGAGAAAACTCTTGCCCTTTCTGCCACCTTGGTTAGAGAGAAGACAGCGATCTTGACCAGTGAGTCTTCACTTGGTATAGAATCTGACCTCATACCTCTCCAGCCTCCAGAACTGAAAGAAACAAATTTCTGTTTATAAGTCATCCTGTCTATGCTCTGCTATTTATAGTAGCCTGAATGGATTAAGATACCACCTGAATGTGCCCCCTTCCCTGAATCCTCTGAGTCCTGGCATGGTACTTAAGCTCCTCACACATTGAGTATTAGGGCACTGTATCTAAAGGTACCAGCTTTGAAACCATAGAGACTGGGCTTGAAGGGATCCTAGGTCTGTGACTCTGGGCAGGGGCAATGTTTTTGGTCTGCACTATTTCACTTATTCCACCTTTAGAGGCAAAATCCTACTTATCTTTTAAGACCCATATGTTAAGAGTCACCTCTTTTAGGAAGACTTGCAGTTCCCTTGGCATGGCATTCTATCCTGTGTGCTGTGGCCCCACGCATGGACTGTTTGGGCTACTGTGGACTAGTTCTTTTCCCCCATGTGCGTCTATGGTTGGAGGCTGTGTCTTGGTCCTCTGGGGGTCCCCCAAAGCTGGAAGCAATAAACTTTCTGTGAACAAACTGACCATCATCTTGTTGCAACAGGAGCTTCCCAATGTCTACCCATTTGCCCACAGTTATGTTTTTCTGCAAAGCCCTGCACTCGCACTCTCTCTAACACACCTCAGCACAGAGGCCTCCCAGCCCTCTGGCCAGGCAGCTCCTCCTACAGCAGTGGACCCACAAGCATCTGGATGTTCAAACCACCATCCCAGCCTGCAGGGGGGACAGCTCAGGGAGGAAGGTCAAGACATACATTTTCTCTTAATTAGAAACTAATGAGCCATGATCCCCCAGCTGGTCAGTGTTGTCAGGGCCATGTCTTGTCAGCTGGAGGCTCAGCCTGTGGCTGTCTGTGGCAGAGCTTCCGGGGAATGGGGCATGCCAGCTAAGTGCCTATCCAGCCTCCACTCTCTGTAAAGGCCCATCATGCAAGTTCCCCAGCAGAGCCATTTGGTGGGGATCTGTGCAACCTGAGAAGAACAGAGCAAAGTCCTAGGGTGGGACAGGCTGCTTTGCTCTCCCCTGCCCATTCCTTCCTCCCTCTGGGCAGGAGATCACCACCTGGGGCTCTCTTCCTTAAGTCTCTACATAGGCATGTTCTTTAGTGTGGTGGCCTACCTACAGGGGCCTCAGTGCTTGGGCAGGTGACAGTGTCCAGAAGGCCCTCTGGACCTAGATCAAAGGGGGAGAATTGTTTTCACTCAGCTCAATGTCAGGCACATACTTCCTCATCTGCAGGGACCAACCGCTTGAAGAGTGAGCAGGCCTAAACTCCTCACAGCCCTGACGGCACAGATGACATCCTGGCCTGCCCACTTTGGTTGGACGTATCTCCTTTCGTCTCCAAGTCTCAGTTTTCCCATTCACAATCTAGGGACAATGACAGCAACACCTAAGTTGTGGGAAAGAAACCACAAAGCGGTAATGCAAAATGCAGAAAGGCTGTTCTAGCAGGAAGTGGTCAGTTGGCACCCATAGCATGAAGCACCAAGGATGTGCTGCACAGGAGCAGGGGTGAGGTGATGCTGACTGCTCTTGCTGGTGGGATTGATGTAGTGGGGGAGGGGATAGATGCTCAAAAAATGAACCCAGACACATTTAAACAAGTCAGTCTATGTTCAAATGGAGCTTTTGGGGTCATGAGCAGGAATGCTTGGGCATTTCAAACCACCCCAGGGAAGCAGAAGGCACAGGGCAGTGGGGATCAGGAAGTGAGCTCTCTCTAGTTGTTCTCTAGGTGATACCAGATTTTGAACAGGTTTTTGGTATCTTCCTGGTGGATGCTATTGGGTCCATAGGGGCTGGGGTAAGGGGATAGTATTAAGTTCTAGACATTACTGGGCATGGAGATGGGGACCTGGCTGCAATTCTGTTGCCTGACAGGAATATCAGAGAGGGACTTCTGGACAAGGGCCTTCATCTTCTCCCACGCTGCCATCATCTCTCAGCTGAAGGATATGAAGCCTTATAAACACAGAATCCTAAGACAAGAGAATTCTTTCAAGTTTGTCCTATAAGAGCCCTAAGAAAACTGTGTCCACCTCTGTCAAGGTTATTGAGGGGGAAATGCCAAGAGATCTGGATTTTACATCTGGGGACCTTGAACTGATCCCTTCTTCTCATTAGGCCTCAGTTTCCCCCTAACGAGGATGAGAGAGTTGGGCCACATGGTTGCTAAGATCTTTTTCATCTGTGACATGCTTATGTTCATAAAAAAGCACCATTTATAAAAAGAAGAAAGAAACATGATAAAACCTCGTCACTCATCATTTTCCAAGTTTCCTGTGTATTTTTTCATCATCAGAAGACAAAATGTGATTAGACCATATGTTGGGCTAATTGTTCCCCAAACAGAATTTAGGCATTTGAATATGCTTGCAAGAGGGAAGTGAAGGAGCAGTGGGGTGTGTGTGGGGGGAGGTGATTTTTCTCTAGAGACATTCTGGGGGTGTCCCCTGCCTTCTGGTGCAGGCTCTGCCTTGGACAGCAGGAGGCCCAGCGTGGGGGCAAGCTTTCCCTGGAGTCTAAATGTATGAAAGGTCGAGGTTGGTGGGGCCCGTGGTTCCAGCATTCATTCACTCCTTCATTCACTCTGCAGATATTAATGCAGCACTCAGCCCAAGCCTGCTCCACAACTGGGTGCTGGGGATCCAGTGGTCAGGAGGTTAGCTGAAGTCCTTGCCTCTGCAGAACCTGTCGGCCAGCTGGAGAGCCAGACCAGGCAGTAGGGAATAGAAATTCCATTTGACAAGAGTTGTGGTGGGAGGGGACAATGGGAGACTGAGGGAAGCTAGCTAGAATCGGAGAAAGCCAACACCCCAGCAGAGGCCCTGGGGTCGGGGGCAAGGGGAGACAGGCAATGAGGAAGAGGGAGCAAATGAAGAGGGAGCAAATATTTCTGGAAGAGGTGGTGGCATGCGTGAAGTCCAGGGCAGGAACAGCATGGCCCATGGGGGTCCTGCAGGTGGTCTGTCATATCAAGAGCCAAGAGAGCACTGGGAAGAATTGTAAGGTGGGACAAGAGGGGTGGGCTGGGGTCTGGCCACCTTTGACCTGGGTTGACATGTTGTCTTGGCCCTGCAAGTTTCAAGGAAGGACTGAGAAGTGCAGTGCAGGGTGGTGACATGACAGGGCTTTGTGCCCTCCCCTGATGAGCTGTCAAATCTGCTAAGGATGTGCACTCCTACACATGCCCTGTTGGCCCCAGGGAGTGCTTTCAGCTGGCCCCCTCTGGCCAGGATTCTCTTGTGTATGGCAGGAGCTGACAGGTGCTCTTAGGGCTCTTGGCCCCTGAAGACCAAGCTATAGTCTCAGATTATCTAACTCTGTGCAAACTCAGGCATGGAGAGGAGTTAAGGGTGGAGAATTGTCGCCCTTACCTAGTGAGGTAGCAGCAGAGGTGGGATCAGAACTCACGCTCGTGGGCCCTGGTTTACTGTGTTCATCCTCCTCCTAGCGCTGGTCAGTGACCATCACTCTTGATGTGGTTTGGCTGCTGAAATGGAGGATCCTGAGAAAGGAGAGCTCTCCCATTCCTGTTCCAGAATAAAGAAAACACACAAGCTACAGGAAACTGCCCCACAAGGTGGGACCTGTTATTGGCAGGGGTGACAGAGACAAGAGGCTGGCACATACCCGGTCCATCCGGCAACAACCTGGGTGGGGACCTGCAAACTCAGTAGGAAGGAACTCTAGGTGATGTGAGACCCTGGAGAACAAGAGATCAAACAGCTCAGTCAGGGCAACTCGGAGGCAAGAAGGTTGGGGATGGCTCAGAGGCCTGCCTGCCAGCCTGGCTGTCTCCCTCCCACCTCCCTCTGTTACTGCTGTCCCACCACCCCTCAGCGACTGAGATGAAGGAGGGCTGACAGATGCACTCAAATATGGTTTGGTTCAAAGAATGAGCTTAATTAGGCATTTAAGCCCGTGGTTGTGAGTCCAAAGTTTTCTCTCTTCTTGGCATCTGATATAGGAATGTTATTGAGGATCCTTTACAGAGGGATATTCAGATAGTTGGAAAGCGATAAAGCAGATGGTCCCATTGTTAAATCCGACCTTTCCCTCCCACCTTGTGGATAAGGGCAGAGGGTCCGTTCTCTGGACCCTGGTGGAGCTCACACATGTGCCTCTTTGTGCAGAGTAACGGGTTTGCAGCCAGCTCTGGACTCAAGGCAGAGGGATCCGCCAGGGCTCGAATCTTGGAGCTTCCCAGAAGGTCAGACTGGTAGGGTCTGTGTCATTCTGTGATGGGGAGGGGGGGGTCTGGATCCATGGTCTTGAAGTATGAAGCCTTTTGGTGGCCTCTGTATCACAGACTTTTGCATCCTGCCCTGTTCCTTGCACAGGCACTAGCCTGTGACCCAGGCTCTTCTGGCCATTGCTCAGGGCCAGGAGGAAGACTGTGCAGCTTGTTACGCTCAGAAAGGTGGGACTCACAGCAGGGAATTTGCTCCTGGGCTCATGAGAGGGCAGGAGCTATGGCTGAGCTCCTGAGGATTCCCAGGGGGCTGGCCCAGGGAGGAGAGTGAGCACCACTCACTGGGGCTCCTCTTGGGGTTTGTGCGATGCTGGCTTCCTTCTTGCTTCGGACCCCCATTTCCTTCTCTTCCTGTCTCTCCCTCCATTTCCATCATCCCAGGCCCTGTCACTGCCTCCCTTCTTTCTGCCTTTCCCATGTCTCCTGCTTTGTCTGCCTCTCTGCTCTTCTCCAGTGGGAGTGTCAGGCCAATCTCTCCTTCTTAGACCTGGCGTCCCTGTCTCCGATCCTCTTCCCTGTCCTCCTCTTGCCCTGTTGACCGCTGACCCCATGGCCCTGTTGCACTCCTTTCTGGCAGCTGGTATGTCCACAGGTCTCCAATCACTGTTCCCATTTCTGCTTCCAGCCCTGGCTCCCCCAGAATGCCCTCCACCTCTCTGCCTGTCCAAATCTGTACATCCTGCAGCCCTACTTCTTGCTTCCTGGTATCCATCTGGCAGGGTCATTGTCAAGGGCTGCTCCGGGTGGGGTGGACAGCACCTTCCCAGTGGCTCCTGCCTCACCTTCCATGTGCAAAGCAGACACAGATGATCCAAGAAATTTCCTACACAAAGTCAGTTCTACACAAAGAAGCACTTGGGTGCCGTAGTTGAATGCATACCCCTTCCTCATGCACAAATAAACCCCAATGGGCCCCAGGAAGCCAGAATTAAACACTGCAGAACCCTAGAACTGGAGGTCCTCCCATGGAACTGCTGGCGATCCACTTCCTGCCTCCACTGAAAGGGAGCATGCGGGGAGTGAGCCTCGATTCCGCAGGTGTGGATCCTCAGGTGTAGCTCTCTGATTTACCCCGTCCGATGCTCAGGGGAACCACACATTACTAACAAGTTGCTCCTGTTGCTGACCCCTCCCAGGGAGAGCTGCTACAGGACCACCGCCCCCCGGACGGGGGCTCGCACCTGAAACCCCCTAGGCTTTTCTGCGCATGTGGTATTCACTCAAATGGTGTAACACTTCTGAGTTTCAGGCTCCTTGAAAGAGGGTAGCTATCTCTCCCCCAGGCACCGTCAGGGGCTCTTGCAGTATGGTGTGGGCAGCATGGCGTGGGCAGCCCCCTCTGCTCTGAGTGGAAGTACCACAAACGTGCTCTCTGATGCAGTGGCGACAGACAGGAGATCTGTTTATTTACATAGCCTCTCCAAAATGCAGCTCCTGGTGAAACGCTGCTGTTGGTGCAGTTGAACTTTGCCAAGATCCCCGTGAGCCTTGCTGAGTTGATGCTAACACTCCAGTGGAGGGAAACAGATCCAAGGACACTGGCTTGGGCTGAAGAGTCTCCCCAGCCTGTGACTTGGGGCAGAGGGACTGCCCAGGTGTCCCTAGGCTGTGTCTTCTCTCATCAGGACAACTCCATCCTCCAGTGCCACCTGTGCCTACTGTGGCTGGTACCCCATGGAACCTTGGCATAAACTGGGACATTTAGCTGCTCCTTGGGATAGGGGGCCTGGACAGGAAGGTGACGTTGCCTCTTACCTGCCAGCCCTGCTATGAACTGGAGCTCTGACCTTCATCACAGGACAGAAGGACTGAAGCCTGGAGTGGGCAGGGGTCAAGCCCACAAGCTTGGAGAGCTAATTTGAAAAGGCTTGTGACTACTGTGCTGGAGCGCATTCTCTTTTTCTGGAATTTGGCTAAGGAGGAGGTAGATGCACAGGGCAGTTCAGAGGAAGAGTAGGCAGGGCTCCAGTTACTCAGTCTGTCACTGCAAATCAGTCCTCCCTTGGATGTCACTGGGCTTTTAAGGGGTCTCTGAGGGGTCAGTGCATGGGCAGAAGAAGAGGAGGAGCAGACCATAGTGGTTGGTGGGTCGAGATTCATTTGGTTCATCCTAGTACCCCAACCAGGACCCTGTATAGGGGGCAGGTGTCCAGCTGGCAAGCAGCAGGGGGTTACTCTGCATCCTGCCTCCATGCTCACCACTGTTGGGCCAGGGCCAACTTTCTTAACTACCCCAGCTTTCTTATGACCCATGGGAAACTAATAATCACATCATAAGTGAAATCCTTCACTTAGCACAGTGGTTTGGATATAGGAAACCCTCACTGAATGGCTGCCATTCCTGTTACTAATATTCTCACTGACAGGTCCCCTTGGGCAGTGGCAGCTGTGACTGGTTGACAGCAGCTCTCATTCAGAGACTGGAGGTCTGCTCCGGTCCATCTTTGCTGTTGGTAGGAGAGCACAGAGGCTATCTTACAGCTTAATCGGCGTAGGTGAGATATGTAAAAGACTTCCTGATGAGTGGCCCTCTGTGAAAGATACTCTCTGGAGTTCTTTGAAGGCAAAAGTGATGATTGGGAAGAAGAGCCAGGACAACCGAGGTGTCCGGCTGACAACACCAAAAGCCCCTACGGACTTCAGGTCCTTCCTGATGGGGAGCAGAGACAGGCTCAGGTTGTGGGTTGGCAGCTCCCTGGAGACTCCTCTCGGTCAGCAGAGGCAGGAAGATGTTTGAGGGAGGCAGACTCCTGTTTGGCCCTGGCTGTGCTGTGTCTTCATGCTGTAGTTGATGGCCAAGTTGGTGGGTGGGGGGAGGATTTTGGAGGTCTGTCTCTGTCAGGAGAAGGAGGAGTGGGAGGAGGAGGAGGGCAGGGCTGATGAGCTGGGAGACCCAGACAACTCGTCTTCTGCAATCAGGAGAGCTGAGTCAGCCTGTGGGGACAGGCACACAGCCAGCAGGGATCTGTATTCTGGCCACACAGCCCTTAGACACTTCATCTGAGGATTTTTGATTTAATCTATTTTATCATGCAGGATGGGAGGGATAATGGAAGGGGAGCCTGTTAACACTGGGCCCTGCAGAAGGCTTGGACGGCTCCTTTGAGTTCTGTGCTCTGGATAATCAGTGACATGGCTGGAAGCTCCTAAGGATGAGTCAGCACAGAGGGGGCAGGGAATGGCTCAGTTGCTCTGTGACCACAATACAGCATGGCACGGGCTCCAGTTCACTCTGCTGCCTCCCATTCTGGGCCAACTGAGAGCTTAATGGGCATGGGGCTTTCCCTTAGGGAATCTGGAACTCAGAGAGGTTGGGTGACCAGTGCAAGGTCACACAGCTTGCTTATACCTTAGACAGAGGTATCAACTTAGAGACCTGGCGCTTCTCCCTTTCACTCCTCCAGGGTTCTCTGTGTGTGTGTGATGAATATGAATCACCCAAGAGACTCAGAAAGAGCAGCACCCTGCCTCCTGTTTCTGTCTCCCAATGTGAGAAGCACGTTTCTCCACCTACTCTCTGTCATCCCCAGAGACGGGGTTTGGTGTGTGGGAGGTGCAAAAGTGTGGACTCCTTTTGTGGCATGGTTTTGCTGTTATTGTCTCCTGCTGGTGACAGCAGCCCAGGCCAATAGATGGATTTCTGCCTCCTCCTGTGTCCAAAGGCCAGGCTGACTGCCAGTGACTGTTTTGTGGTGTAATGTTGCTGCTGTGGGGAAGTCAAGGGAGGGTCTTATGGAATGTGTCTCTTGTCCACCCCCTGCCCAACCCTTGTGCCAACTGGGAGCTCCTGGAGGGCAGAGAGGGTGTGGTTCATCTCAATCCTATGACTGAGCAGTCATCACGCAGCAGACACTGTCCCCACCAGGCCATCTGCTTGGCATCCACCTTTCCCATGCCCGCTGTGGTCCTCTCTCCTGAGGGCCTTCTCTGGGACAGGAGCAGAGTGGGCTTGGCTGAAGTCAATGCAGGGGTGGGTCAGAGAGGCTTGTGTATCACCAGCCAGCTCACCCCAAGAGTGAGGCCTAGACCTGTTCTACCCCATCTCTGTTCCACCCTCTGTCACACAGGTCTGGATGCTGTGCCTTTTCTGGCAGCTTCCCCTGCCTGAGTGAATGCTTCCCAGGATCACCTGGCACACAACATGCTTTCATCCAGGTCTTTTCATCAGGGTCTGGGCTCGGGGAACTGGCTGAATGCTGGGGGATGAAAGTCGGACTCTGAACAGCCATCATGAAGGCCCTCCCCTCTGGGGTCAGTGAAGATGACACCTGATCCTCCTCAGCCTTGGAGGCCCCCCTTTATCTGGGACATGATCCGATGACAGTTCAGCACAAATGCATAGCAGTTTTTGGCCATTCCCAGAAACCGTGATGCTTGGCTTCCACTGTTTCCTCTTTTCTTCTCTTTCCCTTTTCTTTCTCTTCTTTTCTTTTTTTTTTTTTTTTTTTTTTTTTTTGTGGTATTGTGGATTGAACCCAGCGATGCTTTGTTATTGACCTACAACCCCAGCCCTTTAAAAAAAAAAAAATTTGAGACAGGATCTTGCTAAGTTGCTGAAGGTCTTGCTGAATTTCTGAGGCTGGCCTCAAACTTGCAATTCTCCTGAGTTGCTGGGATAACAGGCAAGTGCTACCACACCTGGTCCACTTGTGCTTTTTGAGGGTTCTAGAAACTTAGTGTCTTTTGGGAAGAACATAAGAACATTTTTCCATAAAATGCCCTCCCCAAGGAGTCTCCCATGACTGTGAGCCTTATTGTGCTGCTTCAGCCTGGTAGAATTCTGAGGGGTGAGTCATATCACTATTGGCAGGTGACATACCAGCCATTTCATTGTCCTGACGGATGGACTCTGATACAATCAAGAAGCGGTACCTCAGGCCTGGAGATCAATAGTCAAGGAAAAGCAATTCTTAAAAACAAAACAGTAATTGCAAATGCACTTTCAATTAGATTGACTAAGCAGATGTCAATACCCATGTGGGAGAGGGATTGTACATCTTGGTGTCTTCCAGCAAGTGCTCTTTCACAAGACGCCTGCTCTGTCTTCAGCCTCTGGGACCAGCTTGGTAACAGCCACAAGCTCTGGGAGCTGGACAAGGCCAACGCTGAGTGTCCTAAATGCAGAATTATTCATGTCATCCTTGAAGAACAACAGAACCCAGTGAAGGGCAGGTCCGTGTTCTCCTAGTGTTTCCCCATCTTCCCTCCCTCCTTTCCTTCTTTCCCTTTTCCTTTCCTGCCTTTTTTCCTCCTCACATTCTTTCTTTCCCTTCTCTTTAAGAATAAAGAAATAAAGGACCATAACACTAAGTCCTGCGAAGTTTGGGACTTTGGTGTCATATGATGGAATTTGGTCTGGGCATCGGGTTTGGGGTCTTCCTTCCGAAGGGTCCGGTGGGCTCTTCAGTGTTTCATCTCATCAATAGCTTGCCTTATGGTCATGGATCCATGCACAGTGGGGATGGATTTTCTCCTGTAGAGAGATTATACCTCTGGCAGTTCTCCTGGTTGCATGACTGGTGTGACTCTGCATTGTGTACAGCCAGAGGAATGAGAAGTTGTGCTCCATTTGAGTATGTATGGTGTGTCAAAATGCATTCTGCTGCCATGTATAACTAATTAGAACAAATGAAAAACTATATAACAAGAGAGAGAGAGAGAAAGAGACAGAAAGAGAGAAAGCTATCTTGGACAAATTTCTACGGTGCGACACCCAGGTACCGGCGCCAGTAGCACTCAGATGAATATAGGCAGTTGGTGCACAGGGCTCCAGGAGAAGTGGGTTCTCTCTGACAGAGGACTTGATGAAGTTCACTAGCCTCTACAGCCTGCTTCTATTTCTCCTTTTCCCCCAGATTCCTGCCTTCTGGAAACCTCATGGTCAGAGGTTTTAGCATACAAGTGTCTTGTTCACTTGTATCTTATACCTGGCACAATGTCTGGTCTGTAGGAAGTGAGCAGTAAATACTGTTGAGTTAGGAAACTAGGCAGATGGACAATTCCTAGATTCCTCTTAGGGATGCCGAATGTCATTCCTGTGTTTCTCCATGTTTTAGTTAATTTTTTATTTTTTTTATTTTTATTTATTTATTTTTTTTGCCTCTATGTCTAAAAGGACCCAACCAGAACAACTGCAGAGGACAAAAAGTTTATTTGGAGGCTCCCAGTTTCAGAGGTCTCAATCCAGAGAGAGCAGACTCCATTTCTCGTGGCTCAAGGTGAGAGTGAACATCATGGCGGAAGAGTGTGGCAGAGGGAAACAGCTCACATAGTGATCAGGAAGCAGAAAGAGAGGTCTCCACTTGCAAATATATATCCCAAATCCACGCCCCCAATTCCCACCTCCTCCAGCCACACCCTACCACTTTAGTTACCACGAAGTTAATCCCTATCAGGGGGTTAATTCATTGATTGGTTTAAGACTTTTACAACCCAAACATTTCTCCTCTGAACCTTCTTGCGTTGTCTCACACATGAGCTTTTGGGGGACACCTCACATCCAAACCATAACACTCCATCTCCCTCTTTATTAAGATAGAGTTTTCTCCTCTGAGCAAAAGTGCAATCTCGACAAATGGCCTTAAGGTCTGCCTGGGACATATATAAGGATGCAGCCCGCTGGGGGTCAGCAGGCAGCGTAGATCTTCCTGAGCCTGTCAAGGAAAGCGGTGCATAATTAAATATTATTAAATGGACTCAGACACATCCAACTTCATTACCACAAGCGCTTGTTGAACTTGAGTAATTGCTGGGGCTTGGCAGGAGGAGGCATTCCCAGGGGAGAAGATTTTGACTAGAGGAGGGATACCCTGGGGGACCTGGTGCTCTGGCCTGACCAGGTTGGACTGCATGGTCTCCTTGTGGAAGGAGAGGGCTCTAAACAGTTCCTAAGCAAGACGGGTGCCTACACATGTGCTTTGTCCCAGGGGTCCAGCACCAGGTGGGGACTTCTGCCAAAAGGCAGATAGCTGAGGAAGGATTTGAACTCAGGCCTCACAGACTCCTAAGTCCTCCATGGGTTGCCATGGCTCTCAGAAGGGGAGGGCCAGGACAGTGACTGAGATCACAGCAGAGGTGCTGGGTCTATAGTGTACCAACCCCTAGCTTTGCAGACAGCGTGAGGTTGGCCGGACCACTCTGGCGGGTGAGAGCAGGGGACCCGGCTGTCCTGACGGGAATGGCTGGGCCCCAGGCCACCATGTGGGGTCAGGGACAGGGAGTGAGTGCTGGGAGGATGGCAGGGAGGGGTAGTCTGGGGGAGAGGCCTTGCATTAAGGGAGCAGGTGGCATGGTGCTGCTTGATAAGGAGTGAGTGGGAAACTGGATTTAAACTCATGAATATCTCCCTCACTGAGGCCTCCAATTTGAGGTTTGAGATTCAACCCTGGGGTGAAGCAAGTTCTTGTTCGAGTTTCTCTTAAAATGCAGATCTTCCAGGGTGTATGTGGAATGTCTGATGGCGTCTTATCTCTCCCTCCAGAGTCTGTCCCCAGGACTGACATGGCTTTTCATCTCTGCACCAGGGTGCCCAGGGCCTGGCTGCTCCAGGATGTTTGTTGAATGAATGAATGATTGACACATTCTGGGCAGGTGAGACTGAGTTCCTGGGGTTGAGGAGGGAGGAGGGTGCTGATAGCAGACTCCCTGCCTTCACCACACTCCTTTGGGCTGATAGAGTCCAGCTTTCAGCCCTTACCTCTCTAAAGGAGAGAAAAGGTGTGTCGAAATGACAATGCCTCTCTGTACGTGGTGTCCTCTTCAACTCCCTGGCGGTTTTAGATAATTTCCATTCGTTCCTCATTTCTAGGAGAAATGAGCAGAGGAATGCCAGGTTCCCTCCAGGGCAGGGCACACACGTGTGCAGACAGGCTGACACAGAGCAGAGACATAGTTAGGGTAGGCCAGCTTGCAACAGCATTAAGGTAAAATGCTGATAGTCAAGAGCAAAGCAATAAGTTTACAAGTTGCATGAAATCTGCAATCACAATTTCAGGGATCAGAATGTGAGATTCAGGGAGATAGAGCCATAAGGTCAAAGATCACCTTCCCTGTCCTCAATCAGCCCACCTCAGACCTGCTCCCCTGTCCCTAGGGGGAAGAAAGGAGGAAGGGCCAGACTTAGGGGTCCTCTGGCTGTGCTGTAGGTTTTAGCTGGCTTTCTGACCAGTCTTTGCCCCTCTGGCTGTCCTGGCCAGTCTCCTTCTTTTAGGTCTTCCCTGATGTGGGCCAGGAACTTCCTGATCTCTCAAAAGCTTCAGGTGGATGCAACACTTTCCCACTTTGGTGTCTACTGTGTTCACACTTCTGAGCACAGCTTTTCACTGGCACCTGCCTGTTTCCTGCATTGAAGTGGCTGGAAATCAATGAGTTTGTGAAATCCTGCAGAAAGGCCAAGAGAGAGGTAGGGAGAGAAGCCAAGGAGACAGAGTCCTGTGAACTGAAGGGAATACCTGCCCCCTGGACTGTTCCAGAAATCCCTGCGGCCCAGCTTAGGAGCTGTGCTAGCCCTCAGTAGATCCCCGCTTGCTCTTGCTGGGCTGTGGCCAGCTCCCCGGGTGCCTGCCACCCTGGTGGCTGGAGGCTAGAGGGCTGAAGGTTCTAACTGCAGGAAAGAAGAGGTTAAAGAGCAGGGTGCACCTCTTCCAAGTCTGAGGCAGGGGCATAGGGAGTGGGGAGTGGGTGGGGAGGAAGCTGGAAAGTGTGCAAATTGAGTCCAAGAAAGTTCCTCTGGCTTCTGACAAGGATGTTCCTTCAGGGAAGGTGTCTCCAAGGATCTAAAGCTTTTATACTGGGATTTGGGATTGTGTGTGTGTGTGTGTGTGTGTGTGAGAGAGAGAGAGAGAGAGAGAGAGAGAGAGAGAGGACATCATGTGTCCCTGTGTGTGCCTGTGTTTGTGTTCTTAGCCTATGTTTCTGTGGTGTCCCTGGGCGTGCTCATCCCTGTGTGAGTGACTGTATGCATGCCAGCCTACCTGTGTCTGTTTTGGTATATCCCTGTGCATTCTTATTTCTGTGGATGCCCTTTCTTTTTGAAGTGCTGGGGATTGAACCCAGGACCTGGAGCTCTACCACTGAGTCAAACCCCCACCTCTCTGTGTGTCCTTATGTGTGTTTATACCTGTGTGTCTTCCTGCGAGTCTTGTTTCCAGAAATCTGAACACAGCTGCCCTCTCCTCAGGAAGTTGTCTTTCCTGTACCCTCCTCCCCTTGCTAATTTATCTTTTCCCCACCAACTCTATCCAATAGGGGAATGCATTTTCTGTCTCCATGGGAAGCTGACATTGCCTGAAGAAGCAAGTCTTGTTTGTTCTGAGAAAGGTCTGAAAGGCCAAAGGGGGCGGGGAAGTGAGAAGCATCCTAATTCCTGGATTTCCAGGCCCAAGTCAGTCTCTCATCCCATTTAACCTTTCTGATCCTTTGTTTTGTCATCTGTAAGTTGGGGATTCTGATGTCATTTTAATCAGGTTCGTGTGCTGATGATGGAGACAGTAGTGTTAAGTGGAAGCACTATGTCAGGCACAAGGCAGAGTTTCCGGTAAAGTTCCTTTTGGTTCCTTCCACTGCAGCATAATGAATTTGTGTTCTGGTTGGGGTGCTGGGGAGAAATAAATTTTGAGTGCATTTTCTAGTTGCACCTGAGGTCAGAGACAAAAGTAGGAATTGTGTGGAATTCGGCATGTGTGGAAGAACATGCCACATGACTTTGTTTTATTATCTATATGAATAGCAGATAATACTCACAATTAATAATAATAACAGCTGCAACAACAACAGCTAACATAGTGCCTCCTGTGTGTCAGCCTCTGAGTTATTTGCATTACTGTAATCCATTATTTCCCATTGTCCTGGTAACAACCCCATGAGTTGAGCTGTTACTACTCCATTTTATAAATGAGAAAAAGGAGCTATATGTCTGTTCATATGATTACATCATTTATAAGATGAAATCAAGAGCGAGTGTGTGACTAGTTGGGAGAGCAGGGGATTGCAGTCTTAATTTTCAGGGTAGTATTTGTGAAATACAGGCAGGTCATTTTCTTGAATTCTAGCCAGGTGCTGTTGTATTTTTTTTTTTTTTTTAGCCCAGGTATTTTCCAAGTCTCTGCAGCGCCCCTCAAAGCATTCTTTTTTTTGCCCAGGTTCTGGATTGCCCAAGTCCACCAGGCAGACCCAGACTCCAGGGAGAGGGTCATTGTTCTGCCCAGCAGGGGGCCTCCATTAATCCGTTTCGGCTGCGTGCCAGGCAGGGCAGCTCCGGACCACCAGGGAAGCCCATTATGGCAGGAGACGCCATTCATTCATCACTGCTTCTTCCCTCCTAGACCCAGATTAGTGACATTGCCTCTGACAGCTCCAAACACGCTAATGTCATTACTGCCAAGCCCAGGAGTGCCCCTAGAGTTAAGGAGCTGCTGGTGCTTTGATTACAGGCACCGTTTTTTTCAGAGGGAGTATAATGTTGCCATTTGAAATCACATTAGGTTGCAACTTGAGAGAGAGGTTGTCAGCCTGGCTGTATTTGGAAATAAAGACGGGAATAAAATTTCTGATTTGTCCCAAGCCTTTCTCAGGAGCTTTTGATGGGATGAGGGACCAGGTCATGCGTAGAACCAGAGTTCCCTGGCAGGAGAGTCCCAGAGCTCCCAGGGCTGGGGAACCTATGGAATCTGTTCATTTTCTTGTGCACACTCAACCCACAGGCTGTCCTGGGCTTCTGGGTTTTCACCCTGGGTCATTTGCTAAAATGAGCTGCTGTTCCCTCTGCTCAGGGGATTTAGCAAATGACTTCTAAGAGGTGGGCAAGGTATTTGTTTTTGACCTTAGATGGCTTCAGAAGGCCGCCTGGTGAGCTGGTGCTTTGTAATTAGTCCAGGAACACTGAGTTTGGTTCCATTCTAATTGAATTTTGTGGCCTGAGTCTCCCTTTCCTCTTTCTCACTGACTCTCTTTCTCCCATTTTCCTTGAGACACTTGGTTTCCCTCCTCCCCTGTCAGGTCTGTCAGTCCAGCTGTCTGCTCCCTCTGTCCTACCCTATCCCTAGCTCTGATCTCTCACTTTTCTCTTTCATTTCCTGTCTCTCCTCCTGCTTCACTCTCTTCTATTTGTTGTATTTATTTAACAAACACTGGCACAACTCTATGTACTTAACAAATACTAACTCATGTTATTAAAAAAAAAAAAAAAAACAGAGAGTGGAATACCATGATTGTCTTTATTTTGCAGTTGAGGAAACTGAGATAAAGAAAGGTAAGTGACTTGCTTCAAGTCATGCAGGAAGTGAGTGGCAAAGCTGGGCTTTGAAATTCTCCAAAGTCTGTGCTCTCTTCCTTTATGTCTCTCAGAAGAAAGAAAGAAAGAAGGAAGGAAGGGAGAAGGAAATAAGAAAAGAAAGAAAATAAAAGAAAGGAAAAACTAAATAAAATCAAAGGAAACCTGCCCATCCAGATTCTCAATCACTGCTCTCTTTGTACTGGTGCTTGTCCCTGGTGGGGATGGTGGGGCTCTGCTGGTCTCCACCATGCATCCTGCTCTGGGAGATCCTTTGTACACGGAGTTAGGCTTGAGCCTCAGAATCTAAGGTTCAAAGTTCCCTTTGTGATTTTGGGTGGGTTTTTGGGGTCAAGAGTACATGGTAAACTAAGAGAAGCCTCTATTTCTTGTCAGCTTCTAATAAATCCTCTGGGAAAGTCAAAGATCCTGCCTACCCTCCAGTGTAGATCTTCCCAGGCCCCACCCAATGGGGGACATATCTTGCCGCCCCCTCATCTTACCCCTAACAGAGTAAGACCCAGGAATACTTAACCCTCAACATACCATATTGCTGACATTTGACCTCAATAAAGTCACTCCTAAACTTCTGAACTGAAAGGGTAAACCTTCCAGGGCACAGTGAAATATTCCACCTGGTTCAGTAAGAGATGTAAGAACAATGAATCCCATTTAAAAATAAAAAAAAACTAAGACCTAGAGAATTAAAACAATTTATTCAAAGAAATCTTGCTGTGTAGTGCTGGGGCTTATTTAATCCAGGTTTTTCTGACTCCAGTCCTATGTGTGTTCCACTTAGCCACATATTAAATGTGTCTGTGACATTGGCTAATATTAAGGTAGATTTAGAAATAATTTCCAAATTCCTGAGACTTACGTAAGTTTGCTCGCAAGTCCTGAAGCAGACTTATTACTAGTCAAGTGGCTTTCCCAGATGATTGTCCTTCAAGCAGTGGCTCAGAGACCCAGGTTCCTTCTACACTGTGACTCTGTAATCACCTTGGACCTCAGGTTTTTCTGGTGGATTCTGTATATCTATCCAGAAGACCAGGAAAGAGTGGAGCATATTAATGAACTGGACCTGGAGGATAGAGACCATCAGTTCTACCACATTCCATTGACTGGAATCCAGACACTAATAGCAAAGGAGTTGGGAGATGCCAACTAGTTTTGTGTCTAGGAGGGTTCGAACAATAGTTTGGTGAACAACCAAATAGTCTTTCCCATACAAGGTTCCAGTGGGTATCTACAGCTTCATATCCTGTGACTTCTTTGTGGCTACCAAATCTGTTAAGAAGATCATATTATTTGCTCACAATTTTTCCTTCCCTCCCCACCCTTGCCAAGGATTATAATGGGCATTCCTTCCTGCCTTACTACCTTTGATCTCGACCAGTTGCCTTGCCATAGCTAATAGAATGTGAGCAGATATAAGCCATGGCATATCCAATCTGAATCTTCCAAGGTGGATTCTTATATAAGTGCCTTGCAGTTTGAGAGGAGTATTTTCTAGGTAGTGGCTGCTCCTTCAACCTGAGTCCTGGAAGAAGAGACAAGTAAATATACTTGACCTTGATCAACAGTCTAGAGGACAGATGTCTCGGCCAACCAGCAAAACTGTGAGTGAGATATAAATGCCTGCTGTTTCGGAGTTGTTTGTCACACAGCATTTTGGTGGCACTAGCTGACCTAGATAACCTACTTCCATGATAGAGTTATGACCACAGTGTATACTGCACAGTGTATACACTGCTCTTTCACATTTCCTTGATGACGTCTATCATTGCCCCTGGTTAAAAGCCTTTCTTTATGACCTCTTCAGAACCATGCCAAGGGTAGACTTTACACAGAACTTTCCTTAATGCTCAGAAGAGGCAGAGGCTGCTACTACTTCAGTTCCAGTCTTATTCACATTTTGTCTTGGTGACCCTGCATCTCTCCACTTGCTAGATAGCAACTTTTGAAGGCAGATGCTGTATGAACTTCCTCTTTCCTTTAGTTACTATTCCTGTACCCCACATGCAGTAGACGGTCAGACAATGTTTGCTAAACTGGATTGACTTGAATGTCTGTCCTCTTATAATGGGAGTTCCATAAGGGCACATCAAGTGCTGGCAGGCATCCCTGGCAGTGCTGTACTCCATGCTTAGTGCTTAGATGATGGATCTGTCATTGCCCATGAGGACGAGAGACTGGGCTGCCTCCAGCACTCTTGGCTGGAGGCCTGGGCTCAGCACAAATGTGATCCTTCTCACTCTCCCCCAGCTCTTGGCATCCAGAGCCTATGTCAGGAGGGAGTGATGCTGCCTCACACACCTTGGCCCAGATATGCCCTAGGGAAGCCAGTAGGTTGCATTAGCAATAGCCTCTGCCTGCCAGCATAATCCTCTTGCTGTGGTCCTCAGAGCACAAACCATAGAGGGGGTCCTGACCCTGCAGTAGAGGGAAATCTTTTTTGCAATAAGATGCTTAGGGCAAATTCAGTGTTGGTATTTGTGCACCTGCTGACAGGGAAATCTCTGGGCTCAGTCACGTTCCTCCCAAAGTGGGTGGTAATCATGAATCTTGGATAAACCCTGTACGGTGGTGGCTACCCAAGCCCCCACCAGACCTTGTTCAGCTAAAGGCTATGGATGTGTGTGAATGTACCTGGCTATGTGAATCAAAGCTAATTCATTGCACTGGCAAAACATGAGGTCCCTAGCCTCTACTCAGTATCCTATCAAGGTCAACTCTGCATAAAAGGACTCTTGTTTTATTTTTTCTTTTCTTTTTTTTTAGGGCTCAGAGGAAATTTATTCATTTTTATTTATTTATTCTAACTGGTTATCTTATTTTCTTTTTTCTTTCTCTTTCTCTCTTCTTTCCCTTTCTTTCTTCTTTCTTTCTTCCTTTCTTCCCTTCCTCCCTCCTTCTTTCTTTCTTCCTTTCTTTCCTTTCTTTTCCTCCCTCCCTCCCTCCCTCCCTCCCTCCCTTCCTTCCTTCCTTCCTTCCTTCCTTCCTTCCTTCCTTCCTTCCTTCCTTCCTTCCTTCCAGGGATTGAACTCAGGGGCACTCTACTACTGAGTCACATACATCCCTAAGTCTTTATTTTATTTTGAGACCAGGTCTTGCTAAGTTGCTTAGGGTCTCCTAATTTGCTAAGGCTGGCTTTGAACTTGTAATCCTCCTTCCTCAGTCTCCCAAGCTGCTGAGTAATGCACTGTGTAGGACTCTTGTTTTCAATGCTAAAAGAAAGAGATGTTTGACACAAACTTAACTGCAATGGAGGATTCCGTTTGTATTAATTATCTCTTGCTGCATAACATAACCCTAAAGTTAATGGCTTAAAACAACTGTCAACATTTATTATCCTTGGAGTTTCTGAGTCAAGAGTTTCTGGCTCAAGAATTTGGTATAGCTTAGCCAGAAGGTTCTAACTCAAGGTCTCTCAAGAATTGAGGCTCAGGGTTTCTCATGAACTGAAGCTGGAAGATGTACTTCCAGGGTGTCTCACTCACAGGACAAGTTGGTTTGGGGTGTTAGCTGGAGAACCTTAGTTCCTCTAGTTCCTCCTCTCATGGCTCTAGCCCTAGAGGATGCTTGATGTGTCCTGGCTTCCCTCAGGGGAAGCAATCTCAGATAGTGATAGAGATAGAGATAGAGATAGAGATAGAGACCCAGACAGAAGCATGCTTTTTTTTTTTTTTTTTTTTTTATAACTGGGATTTAGAAATGGTTATAGCAGTAATTCCATCATACTCTATTTGTTAGAAGTGTCATTACGTATAGCCTACATTTAAGGAGTAGGGTTAGATTTCATATTTTGAAGGAAGGTTGTTAAAAGTATTTGCAGGTATATTTAAAAACCACTATATAGATTAAAAAAAAATTTTTTTTTACATCTCTTTTTCTGACTCCAATCTGGAAGAAAGAAGCCCTGAGGCCCAGGGGACTGGGTACTGACCAGAGAGTGTCTGCAGTGAAGGTGGAAGTGATTTGACTGGAAAAGCACCTGCCCTGGCTGGACTCACCCTTCTGGAGCTGTGGGAACTCAAGGAGGCAGCCACATGGCTAGTCAGGCCTTCGGGAATCTGGAGTTACTTTGACCAGTGCCTTCACCCAACAAATCAGGAAACTGAGACTCAGGGAAAGAAGGGACATGCACCAGGTCGCAGAGTGAGTTACAAGGGATAGGAATGTCTAGAATCTCCTGCTATGCAATGCTCCTTCTCCAAGGGGGTACTTACCAGAAACTACTTCTGGCAGATAAAGAAAAGGAAAGGCTGTCAGTGGAGCAAGAGGGGATCCAGGCTGGAAGCAGAGAAGAGGAATAACAATGGGGTTGGATTGTGATGAGCAGGATGAGTTTCCCTTCCGATAAGAGGATGAATGACGAATACTCATAAAGGAGAAGAGGCAGGGTGGGGGAGTGGAAGTTGGTCGACATGAAGTAGATCAACACAAGGCAAACTGATGAGCCGATTTTTAAAGCTAAAACACAAAAACCAAACCAAACCAAAACAGTAAATACAAAAGAAATACTGGGCCAAGAAACAAACCATGCCTGTTTATTGGACTAGAGCACACACAGATGTGCTCTGTAAATGGCAATGAAATATGCTAATAGCTAAGTCCAGCATTAATCAAGGAGCCAAGGGCACAGGCAGAGGAAGCATTTTTCTTGAGCATCTCACATTCTAGGCAGGCAGAGAGTTGAGCCTTATTCCCCCAGCCTTCGACTGTGCCCATCCCAAGTGGTGCTAAACTTGGGGTCTTTGAGGAGGTAGCAGATGAAGAAATGATTACAGAATTACTTAAAGCAGTATATGCTCATTCCTGTCTTGGGTATTCCCAGGTATCTGGTGAGGGCTATGGAAATGGCTGGGATTCATCTTCAGGATAATTAGGGCAAAGAACAAAAAATGGTCAGACTGATTTCACCTGGAAAAGGGTGCTGATAGGAAGGTCTCAGGTAGCTGAGCACACAGCTGGCCTCAATAGATGGGACTAAGCAAATCAGCATCTGTCTCCATCCTTCCTTCTTTTTTCCCTCTGCTTCTATTTTCATCTCTCACTGCGGTCTGGCCTTCTCTGCTCTACCTTTCCAAGGTGGAAAACGGATTCATCAACCCCTCATGCCTCTTTGGTTAAGTACAAGAAAGACTGATCAGGGATTCCAGCCCCAAGTTCTCCTAATGGGGGACCTGTAGCACAGACAGTGGATTATCTCCTCTTTGAATTCTCTTATGTCCTATGATTTTGAGAGTCCAGTTAGGAATGACCAGTGGATGCACATTTGCATCCTGGGCTTTCCCAGGTTCTCATTTCTGCATGGACACTGCTCTCAGACAATGGGGTGCTTGTTCTGCAGACACCCTATAAAGGGTCTGTCTCATGTACCTGCCATCAATAAAACTCTCCAATGCTTTCCTGTCCTGTGTTCTGATTCCTTGAGTACTGGATGGGCCCATTAGAAAGGTTTTGCTGGAGAGGGGAAGGGGATAAACCCAAAGCCACTGTTTAGGGTCCTGGTCTATAACTCTGAGACTCTTCAGCTGAAGAGGACTTCAAGTCTCTGTCTTTTCTGGACTGGTTCTCTTGTAATTCAGGTCCATTTAGAGAACATTTTATCAGCATCAGTCACACACAATGAGCTCAGAAAAGAGGAGTTTGGTCTTGACCCTCAGGATGTTCTGCCCACAAGTTTGGAAGCAGAAGCAGGGTTTTCTTGGGTCTTTGTAACTTGTCACTTCATGGGGCAGTGCAGCTAAACAGGCTCCAGAGAGAGGGCTTGGACAGAGCACAGACACATGATGTGGTTCTTCCTCCTCTCCTATGTGATCAGCCAAGTCCCTATTTTTTCCCCAGAGTTCTGAGATATCATGGGAATTTTCTACTTCTTGGACCAGGAAGGGTAACTACTCTTCTCACTTCATGTAGAACAGAGTGCCTGAAAGCTGTAATTAGTGATAAAGGATTATACACCTGTAATTATTTTTCAGTCAAAACTCTAAAAAATATTCTCCAAGATTGGCCTAGATGTTCATATAAAGGTCCTGCTGATTTTAGAGGAAGTAAAATCTGAGGCCCACCTCCCCACCCCCATGAGAGAGGGTATGAGTCGTGGAGGATGGACCGAGGAAGATGCCTGGGGACAGGAGCTGTGTGTAGGCTGTGGCCAGAGACAGTGAATGGCCTTGAACGGCAGCCTAAGAAAATTGGATTTTATCCTGTTGACATGCTGTTGAAAACAGTATTTTAGGAGGGCGAATAACACACATAGAATTAGAGTTCCAACATGTTCTCTCAAGGCTCTGATTTAACTTTCAAAATACTGTGTGGTATTTTGGGTATGTAAATTGGGTTGTCTGGGTCTTCCTCCAGGTACCTGCTGGGTGTGATGGTCCTTTTCCTAGCTCTCTCAGGATTATTGTCCCTGATGAATAAGATGTCACAGGCAAGCGACTCTGGCAGTGTGCTAGTGGTCTTTGTGCAAACGCCCTTGGGTAGCCTGAACTTCATCCCTGTGAACGCCTTCCTCCAAGTGACCTTCCCCTCCCTACACACACCCCATCCAACTCCTTAGTTTGGGACTCTACATTTTGCTGCCAGAACCTAGTTTTGAGGCCCATTTCCAGCCCCTTCAGTGCTTCTATTCACCTGGACCCCTTCCCCAGCACTGGAACTTCTGCGTTCAATCATTAAGAAACATCAGATTCTTTTTTGTCCAGTGTGATAACTTCCACCCCAGAGTCCTCTTTAGTGGAGCCCTGCCTCCACAGCAGCCTTTTGTGCTGCGTTAGACACTCAAGAGCCCCACCCCACCCACCAGAGAGGGGCTTTAAACCCTCATAACTAGTCCAGTAACCATCAGAGACTAGAAAGAGTAACAAATGCCCTTATGTATGTTGGCGTTGAATTAACTGCTCACATATGCATCATTTCATTGAATCCTCAGAATAAACTACTTAGGTCAGGATTATTATTATCCCTATTGTACAGAGGCACAAAGAAGTTGATTCTTTCTAAGTTTCTGGAGTTCCTACATTGCAGGGCCAGGATCCAAATGCAGATCTATCAAACTGTAGGACCCTGAACTCTTAACTACTCTTCTGGGAAAGGTATATTTGGGCTAGAGACTTGGAGGATGCTTGAGTTGAAAGAAAAAAATAAATTTATTATAGAGGCTATGTCTTATAATTAATCCCCCAGCCCGTCAGAGGGAGCAGCACTAAACATGGGTTATTCACATTATTTGCTAACTGCTAAGTTGATTCTTTTTTTCTTGCAAAGCTGTGAGTTACTCAAATAAAGGTGGCATGTCTTATTTGTAGTCATGTCTTTAGAACTGAGCACAGTGTCTAGAATCTAGTAAGTGTCAAAAACACCGGAGATAGTACCCAATCCAAGCCAAGTCAATGTTTCCTGGAGTTAGTAGTACAGCTGTATTGGGTCAGTGGGAGACAAAGCCTGAGACTGCTGGTGGCCCTCAATCATGAGGAAGGGACAAGCCTTCTTCAGAAGAAAGACAGACAATCAAGAGGAAGCTACAAAGAGAGAAATGTAGATTCTCAATGATGTGATCAGGTCTTTCAAACAAACTTACCTGAAGCTTAGATCGACCTCTTTTTGTTTGCATATGTCAATATAGTTCCATTATTACTTGATCCAGTTGAAGATAAGCTTCTGTCACTTTCCACCAGAATACCCTGGTTAATTCAGGGATCTTTGGTAAGCGCTTCAGCTGGTTGGAAATACAGCTGGATCCTAAAGAGAGAACCCTGCTTCCCTTCCCAGTTGCTGGAAACCAGCTCTGCATACACCTGGTTCTTCTTTCAGACTCCAGTGTCTGAAGAATACCTTTCTGCAGTACTAGCTTAAGCCTGGCCAGAGAGGAAGCCAGAAGGCTGAGCTTGGAAGCAATTATCATAGTGCTAACAGGGCTCTTTTTCTCCACTCTGTCATCTACTCGGCATCTGTGGGACAACTGTTGCCATGAAAGATGGGTCTGGAACCACCATTAAATTACATACATGCCCATTGCACCTGGTTATTAAGTCTTTGACAAATAATTTCTTTATGACCTGTTTAATCAAGAGCAGATAAACAAGAAGGAGCTTGGGGAAATTCTGTAAAGAAGGCTCCACCTACTGTTCATGGAAGAGGCTACGGATGCCTCCAGTTCAAAGATTCCAGGAGGCTGGCAGCCTCACAGGAGGTCAGCAGCTTGGGCTTGCAGAAGTGGCAGAGGAAGTGAGAGAAAACAGAGCATCTATATCCTATAGCTAACCCATCTGAGGAAGGATAGAACAGTGAGTTGGGCATATAGCGGCAAGGCAGGGGATGCCAGGTAAACACTGTACTAAGTAAAATTTGATTCTGGTATTCCATTTGTGGAATGCAGACAGTTGCTCATGGCGGGACACCCTCTTCCTCCTTGCCAGAGGGGAGCTCCCTGGCCATGATCACCAAGCCTCCTGCCTCCAAAGTCTATGATAAGACTGTTCTTTGGTTTTCATGGCAGGTGCTGGTTTGTGCTTTTACCCTGACCTTCAAAGTAAGGAAAACAGACATGAGTGATATTTTGTATGACTATAGAGATTTAATTTAAAGGGCTTTTTAAAATTCTGAAATTATATGTTTTCCATGCCTTCAGTCTTACATCTCACCTTCTGTTGTGAAATAATGGTGATTATAAATAGTCATTGACTTGACAAAATAAAAAGCTTTCAATGATTTGGTTCATCCCCTTAACCTTCTGAAATCCTGACATCCATACACCACTGTTGGTAGGACACAGTTCTTCTTGGATCAGGAAGGCTTCCCAAGGTGGTCTCTTGCCTGTGGAATGGGATACAGGACCTCCCTCTCTAGTCCCCAAGGGGCATGATGCGGGGAGATTCTCTGGAGACCTCCCAGCTAGGTAGGTCTTTTTTTTTTTTTTTTTCTTGTGCAAGTTCACAACATTTATTCCTGATTCTGAGTGAATAGGGAAGGAACTAAGGCCCTAGTCTTATAAATAGAGGAGTAAAGGTCTGAGAAGTGAAGCCTCATACCTAGAGTTTTTTGGGTGAAAACAAAGAGAGGACAAGGTTCTAGTGCCTAAGCCTGCACAACTCAGAGGACAGAGTCCTGCAGTTGAGAGAAAAGGACTGGGGTCAAACCAGTGCTGGGGTTCTTAAACTTGTCCACTCAGAATCCTAGCTGAGCAACTCTCTCTCTGGGCATGTTTCTTCTCTTGCCATAATAATGATGGAATTAAAAGTACTGGGCACAGTGTACCTTCTTAATAAGATTATCTTTTGTTACCCTCCTTTCCAGTTTCTCCAATGTAGACAGTAACACAGCAAGGGTGGTGACTTGTGCTGTATGCCCAACTTCTGGCTTTCTGGACAGTGGGTGGGCTGCACTTCCAGTCCCTGTGGATGAGGGGTGGGACCCAGTGACAGATTCTGGCCACAGTTGTGGAGGAAAGTAGTATGTATCATCTTGGTAGAGTTTCAAAGCTATTGAATGATTAGCTGCATCCTGCCTTTGTGTTGGGACAGAGCATCCGTGAGACTGAGCCTCTGAGGGTGACAAGTACCAGAGTCCTCTAGCTGACCCACGTGGGACATACAGGAAAAGAAGAATAACCTTTATTACACTAAGATATCCCGAAGATGTTGAGGATGTTTGTTAGTGAGTTTGAATCAGCCTGCCCTGATGGATGCAATTGTCAACTTGGAAGCAAAGGTTCTTGGCTCTGTGCTTAGCATCCTCAAACAGTGAAGTGTGCTTGATATGAGGCTCTTCATGCTAACTGCACTTCCCTCTGAGTAATCCTGTGGTTATGTGAACAGTGTTTACAGGGACTACAAACTCATGTAGAAATTATAGGGGTGACTTTTCCTGTAGCTTCAAGTCAGGGGCCAACTCCTTCCCAGGAGTTCAATGACTACAGGATACAAGAAACCATATAAGTAGTCATTAGTGGAAAGTTCTGTTATTAAGATAATAAAACTATATGATAGGATAAAGAGAGATTTTTGTGGGAAGGGCTGTTATAGATCGATGTCCTGGGAAGGTTTCTCTAAAGAGGGTGATATTGAGTTGGAATTTGCAGGATGAGAAGATCCAGTCATGGGGGAAACCATAACTGTGTTGCATTGAGATACTTTAACAGATAGTATGTGAGCACCTACTGTGTGCTAGGCTCTCTGCCAGGAGACAGGTCTGTGGCCGTCAGGGAGTCCATTGTTCAAGCAGCACAAATATAGACCCAACCACTTGTAAACATCTTAGGTGACCTACCAAACACCAGGCATGCCTCATGTAGTCAATTCAGAGCCTCAGCAAATGTTCTCATCTTTGATTCCATTATATGAGAGGAAACTGAGTGCCAAAGGGGCTGGGTACCTGCCCAAGCACTTAAAGGAATAATATGTTGTGAGCTATGGGTCTTGCCACAGCCACAATGATGGACAGTTCAGTGTATAGACACGTCTCTGGGGTGAGCCAAGCTGGGGGATTCCCATATGGCATTTCTGTAAGAAGCAGATCAGGTAGACTCATGCTCATAAGTTGTTCCTGGGAGTGCTACCAGAGTCCTATTTGCAGGTACCTGGTAAGTAATGTTGATGTACTCAAGAATCAGATCTTCCATACTGCTTTCCATAGTGGTTGCTCCAATTTGCAGTCCCTTCAGCAATGTATGAGTGTACCTTTCCCCCCACATCCTTGCCATTATTATTGCTTGTATTCTTGATTACTGACATTCTGACTGGAGTGAGATGAAATCTTAGAGTAGTTTTGATTTGCATTTCTCTAATTGCCAGAGATGATGAACACTTTTTCATGTTTGTTGATCGATTTTATTTCTTCTTCTGTGAAGTGTCTGTTCAGTTCCTTAGCCCATTTATTGATTGGGTTATTTGTTTCTTTGGTGTTAAATCTTTTGAGTTCTTTATATATCCTGTAGACTAGTGCTCTTCTGAGGTGTATGCGGTGAAGATTTCCTCCTATTCTGTAGGATCTCCACATTATTGATTGTTTCCTTTGCTGAGAAGCTTTTTAGTTTGAATCCATCCTATTTATTGATTCTTGCAGTATGGAGATTCCTCAGAAAACTTGGAATGAAACCACCATTTGACCCAGCTATCCCACTCCTCAGTTTATACCCAAAGGACTTAAAATCAGCATACTACAGTGACACAGCCACATCAATGTTTATAGCAGCTAGATTCATAATAACTAAACTATGGAACCAAACTTGATGCCCTTCAGCAGATGAATGGATAAAGAAAATGTGTTACATATACACAGTAGAATATTACTCAGCCTTAAAGAAGAATGAAATTATGGCATTTGCAGGTAAATGGATGGAACTAGGGAATATTATACTATGTGAAATAAGCTAATCCCAGAAACCAAAGACCAAATGTTTTCTCTAATAAGTGAATGCTGATCCATAGTGGGGTTGGGTAGGGAAGAATGAAGAAACTTTGGATTGTGTAGAGGGGAGTGAGGTGAAGGGTGGGGTGGTGGGGATAGGAAGGACAGTAGAGTGAGACAGAAATTACCATATATATATAAATATATATATGATTATACTACTGGTGTAATTCAGCACCATATACAGCCAGAAGAATAAGAAGTTATGCTTAATGTGTACAATGTGTCAAAATGCATTCTACTGTCATGTACAACTAATTAGAACAAGTAAAAAAAAAAAAAAAAAAAAAAAGAAATAAAAAAAGGAATCAGGTCTTTCTTCCCAGGGAACAATTACTGGAGGGACAGGTGAAAGAAAACAAAAAAGGACCAAGAGTCATGGAGGTTCCAATGACTGCCTAGATTTAACTCTGCCTGACTGCTCCTGTTGGTGTCCTAGACCAAAGTCTCTTACAACCTACTACAACACCTCAGTTTATCTTAGATGCTGTCACCTGTACTGGACAAATCATTATTAAACATGAATTGCTTAGAGGCAAAATCACCTTAATCTCCACTAGCAGCCATGTTGGTAAAGTTTAATTTCTGCAAATACACAGCTATAGGTTTTTCTTTTTTCTGGAGAGTATGAAGGACTGAATCATTCCGTTGGTTTTGCTGCTTGGGAGAGAGGCCTGGGTGGATTGCCAGGTCACCTGCTATTGGCTCCTTTGCTTTTTTCAGAAGGAAGTGGGTGCTCAGTGTGTGTGTGTCCATGCTAGAGCCACCCCTCCCTCTTAAAGGGGCAGAGGCAGGAGACACTGGAAATGGAAATTGGGGCCTGAGGGACATTGTCTATCTCATGCACCACCTTCCAGTAACAGACTCAGAACCTACTGCAGCCAGCCTAGAAGTAGGAGGGGAGATGAGAAGGGAGGTGGGAACAGAGAGAAAATGGTACTGTGACCTGGTGATACTGCCGTTTATTGGTGACACCGCCGTTTATTGGTGACAAGTTCTGCTTCCTCAGATGTTGACGTATAACATCAGAGAAGCATGCCGAAGGTGATAATACAGACTTCTCCTGGGAGGGAGAAGCGGGCCATGACTGATGTTCTAGAATCCCAAGAAGTGAGCGTGCCCTACATGTTTTGTAGATTAGGATCTCCTTTGTTCTCTAGTCTTCTCTCCCCTTATCTCTCTACTTTCCACCTACATGACTAGGCCCAGGAGATGCTGGTGAGATGGCAAAATGTTGAGAAGCAGGTGGGCAGGGAGAAGGGCTGCAGGGAGGATTCAGGCAGATAGGAGCCCAGGGGACATTAATTAGCAATTCCCTGCCTACAGCTTTTGTTGGGAGAGGTTGTATAGGCAGGTAACCTTGGTGATCAAAAGGGCTCTGGAGACACTGACATTCCAGTTTTCCAGGGGTGGTCTCCAACTTCCCAGACTCAAATGGCCCTCATTCCTCCATTTGACCAGATTCCCTATTTTACACTGTCTGTCTATCCTCAATTCTGGCTTGGGAAGGACAGAAGATGAGAGTCCTGTAGGTTTAGGTAGAGTAGTAGGACATGCCAAATGGGGTTGATCAGAGGGAAAAGGACAACCCTGCCTGGAAATTGGACCCCATGCATGCGTAGTCTCAGAAACCCCACCTGCAAAGGGTCCTAGCTTCAGTTTGAGGTCCCCTTTCTTCTTCTAATATCTTCCTGTAGTCCTGTGAACCTCCTCGAGGTCAGGGCTAATTAGTTGCATCTGTTTTTATCCCTCAGCGTGGGCAAGACCTATGAAATGAGTTTTTAGGAGTCAGAGTTCTGAGGAGCATGGAGGGAGGTCAGGGCAATGAATGGGATGTGGCCACGGTCAACACCATGATGACCACCTTCGTCTTGTTTGGATGCTCTCCATAGCTAACAGGACTGCCATCATCTCACCTGATCCTTGCACGACTCTGCTGACGCCCTCCATTTAACACACGAGGAACAAACCGCAGTAGAAGGAATCTTTGGGAGTTTCAAGTCCACGTGCCCAGAAAGGTGCAAACCCTCCCCCCATTTCCATCACATTTTTCTTCCTCATAACAGGCCCCTTACAAACACTACCAGAGAGTCTGGGGCAGGTGAACTTTATATTTAGTTGTCAGGTGCTACTCTAGGGTAAATGAATAAGATTTTTTGCAGGAGACCTCAGCCTGAATGAAGTGCTTATAAGGATGTAATGTGTCGGTGTTCATTTCTGCAGCATTTGGTTTTCTGGCATGTGAGCCAGGCAAATGATACGAAATGCAATAAAGCTGCATCCAAACACACCAAGGGGACCTAAAAACAGCTCAGCTTGCAAATGTGCTGAAGACGCCAGCCTCCTCCAAGCTTTCCCAAACTCTTTGGAATTAATCAGATTTCCAAGAACATCTGTTTTGGCGTATTGTCCATTTTACATTTAAATTTTGTATAATGGCAGCTGTTGGGAAATCAAAAATATCTGTGGTGCTGCAAATCTGTGGAAATTACACTCGGGCACCAACTCACTGTTAAGTCAGACTGTCTGCTAAAGCAGACGTGGAGCTAATCCTTGCTGAAGATTTCATTAGGTGGGGCACTGTCTGTTGCTGGTCAGCTGGGGAATTTATCCAGCTATCCTTCTGAGCCCTTGTGTTTGATGTTCTGAAATTCATGCAACTTTATTTTTATTCCAAGGATTAAAAAATAACACATGAGCAAAGGCTTAAGAAGGATAGGGATAGAAGTTGTGGGTCTGCAGCTTTTGGGGCCAGGAGGGTTTGCTCTGACAGGAGCTAGAGAGGGAAGAAAGGTGGGCTGAGTCTTGGGAAGGACTCTGGGATGCAAGCCTGACCTCCAGCCTTACCTGTGGGTTTTGGACAGAGGGATCTCTAACTCCTTCTTCAGTAGTCTTCCTCTGCATTCATGTGTGCCCTCCTGCTCGCCTGGCTGCTATGTGTCTTAACTATGTCAGGTCCCCTGTTTCTTTTTGTATCTGCTATTCCTCTGGCTGAATTATACCTGCCCTGCTTTTTGCATAATTTGCTTTTCCTCATCCTCTCAGTCTCAACTCTGTGTCAGTTCCTCAGAGAGACCCTCCTTGCCACATTGTCTAGAAGAGCTCCCACTCCTTTATCCTTTTACCCTGTCTACTTTTCTTCCACTGCAGTTATCATTACCTCTATTACTTCCTTGCTTGTTGTGCACTGTGCCTGTTAGAATGTGGGCTCAATGATGATAGTCCTGTCTGCCTCCCAGTGAGCATGTGTCCCATGAGGAGTAGACAAGGCTGTCATTACCTGGAAGTTGGGCTAGGACCCCTGGAGTCAGGAGGAAGGAACCCTGCAGTGTCAGAGAGCATGGGAGTCAGGCTTGAATCACAGAGACACATTTTTTGCCTGACGAAACCTAAAAGGAAGGATCTGCTTGAGAACACTGGGTGTTTTCACATTCACCCAGTTGTCATCTGACCTGGCATTTTCCAAAGGGATTCAAGTGAAACATGAAAGAATTAAAATATTTTGAGAATTAAATATTTTTATTTTATTAGGTAGAAATACATCAACTCAGATTAATCCTCTAACTTTATCAAGCTAAAACATTTGAGGTTTTTTTTTTTTTTTTTTGGTGGGGGAGCAAGGACAATTTTGGGGAGGGATTTGTTGTGAAGGTTATTTTACTTGTTAGTAATGTTTTTTACTTTTTGCGAGTGCACTACACTTATATATAATAGTGAAATTGTTACATATTTGTACATGCACACGCAATACATTTTGGTTCATTTTTCCCCCAGTACTTAATTAAAAAAAAAAAAAAAAAAAGCCCAATTCAAGAAAAAGTCTAAAGCAGGAATCTAACCCACTGCCCATTTTGTTATATAAAAAGTTATTGGGATGAAATCATGCTCATTAGTCTCCATATTAACTGTGGTTATATAGTTTGGGGGCTAAATGGCAGAGCTAAATAGTTGTGTCAGTGATACATTGCCTGCTAAAGCTAAAATATTTACTATTGGCCTTTATAGAAAGAGCAAATAATTGACAAAAATCATTGAAATTTTCAGGGCTTAGTTCGGTGAAGAGCGAGGCCTCATCCTTCAGTGCCTGACTTCTGTGCTCCATCTCCTTGGAGACAAAGCCTCCTGCCTTGGGCCATGGCTGGCTTGGTGGGACCATGTTTTATCCCACCTGCATGGTTGTACTCTTCTTGCTTGGGGGCTCAAAGACTCCCTCTGGGTCCCTGCTAGAGGCCAAGTTAAGAAATAGGGCCAGTTGTCCAACCTGAGGGAGGGTAGATTTATTAGGTGGTCCAAAGGAAAGGCTGAGGGGTAGAAGACCTGTGGTCTCTGGGAAACTGAAGGTCACACTACGGCTGGATCAAGGGCTCATGGCTATGGACAGGGCGCACCACAGGGCAACTTGTCTTTTATAAAGAAAACTGCAGCTCAGAGACCCAAAACAAAACAACAACAAAATAACTTTTCAGACATCCAAAGAGACCACTTCTCTGAAAGAAAATATCTGATTCCTACTAAAGGAGTCTGGATGGGCCAAGAGTGAGATTGGAGGGGAAGGAGGAGGCCACTGTAATTAAGTGAGGTGGCTGCCATTAGCCCACAGTCTTGCATGTGAGTGGTAATTATACTTGGAGCAAAGGGCTGGTTGAAAGAATGACATAATAAAGCTCCCAAACTGGTCCGCATAATTTCCCCTGACACCCTCTGTGCATGAATAACACACACAGTCAAACAGAAGAGTAATCAGATTTGAAATATTCCTTTAATAATATGTTTGCCAGATCAAATATTAAAAATAGAAGATGGAGAAAAGGAGCAACCATCCCCCGTGGTATCAGTTCCATAAATATTGCTTCATTAAGCTGTCTGCATCCGTTCAAAGAGATGGATATTCAAACATGGCCAAGGTTCCAGACTGCTTGTTGTGATGAGGCGGAAGACTCTGGGCTGCCAGCATCACCTCACCTCCCTGTACTGTGCCCGCTGCTATGGTGAGGGGCCATCAGTTAGCAGCCGGAGCTGGTCTGACATCTGCCCAAAGGACATGTGTTTATTTATTTGGAGTCAAGCCTCTCCCATCGGTGCACCAGTGGCTTCCATCCCAGCCAAACAGCAGGGAATTAATAATGATGGCACTTGACTTTCCTAAGACCTTCCCTTGGCAAAGCTTGCATTCATCCTACTGGCATCTCTCTGAGGTCAGGGGTAGGATGTAGAAGGTAGAGGCTCTGTTGCTAACCAAGGTCCATGGTCAGTAAGGAGGACTTCAGGCCCCAGACTTTGACAAAGTGGTATATAAAGGGCTCAAGGAGCCCTTGATTCTTTGATAAGAGTCAGCAAAACATTTGGAGGATTAAACAATATCTCAATTTAAGGCCCCAAACATTTACTGTTGGGTTGAAGTCCCCATGCTAAATAGCGAGAATAATAATTGCTCAAAAGTCAACGCTCAGGAATGATCCTTTAATCCTGTCCATATGAGCAAGATGAACTGTCTTGATTCAGGCTATTTATGCCTGTCAGCAACTGAGTGTGCTGAATTTCTTTAAGAATGTTTAGCATTCATGTTAGTGATATGGGATTAGTCAACTCTCTAATTGATTGGTGATGAGTCTCCATCATCATCATATGTATAGAAAACCTTGATTCTTGAGTTCATGAAATTTTTCCTCTCTACTTCACCATTTGCCTATTGCCTAAATATTGACAGGAAATAGAGCTTACCTATGTTTCACCCGAGAAGGAAGAAAAAACAGTGCCTGGTAAACACAGAACACCACGGACTGGGTGCTGAACCAAGTGAAGCTACAGTTTACGTTTCTCAAGGGCAGAGGTTTTGTCTCCTCACAGCTCAGTGGCCCCAAGATCCAGCAGTCCCTGCATACAGAGGGTGTGTTGTGACAGTTTGATTATGACGATGAGTTAAAGGACAACAGTGAAGAAGGAACCTCAGTGGAAAGATTCTGTCCCTTGTCCCTGACAGAGACAGGACTGCAGCAGGGCCAGACTTTTTAGGAGAGGGCACATTTTTTACTGACACTCTGGTCACTTTCTTTCCACTGAGACTTGCCTGAGCAGCACATACAGCCAGGAGTTTCAGCCACTTGGATTTTTCTGTCCCCTTCACATTTCAGCAGGCACACGTGGATCCAGGTGTTGGAGTCTGGGTTGACCTGACTCCTGTGGGCCTCGTGCCAAGACCTGGGGGAACTCATAAAAGCAGTGCCTGGGAAAGTATGGAAGAACATATCTCAGCTTCTCTCATCATCTTCTCAGAGGGAAAACTCATATCTTTCTAAACCTAATCAAGTCATCACAGTGCGGGGAGTCTGCCATGTGGTTAGGTGTAATTTCTGTATTGGTAACTGTGATTATTTTAAAATGAGTCCAAAAACCCAAAATGGTCCTTCTGGTCTTCCTCCAAACCCCCTCGCTGCAATGGCTCAGTGGAGGTGACCCTCTGGCAGATTCTAGTTATCCCTTTGCTTGTACTCCTCCCATCCCTCACCAGTACATCCTGACGCTGGTCAGATTTCTCAAGGCAGGGTCCAGGGTCAGAACGAGTGATTTTTTTCCTCAGATGGAGAATTCCCAGAGCTTAGTCACTTCAGAGTTACTACATGTGTATCCTACTAGCACAATGATTTACTTAATAAGTTTCTTAAGTGGACTTAATCTCTTTCTCTCTCTCATTTAGCAATTGCTAAAGAGCTGCTAAGGACTCACTAGCACCCAGCTGAGATCCTTGATGTAAATGTAAGAACTTCAAAAAGGGAGAAACTTTCTCCATCTGATGATTTAAGTTTTTTTTTTTTTTTAATTGACTCAAATCTTCTCCATCTGGACCTCAATTATCTCAGACCCCAAGAGGAATTTCTACATTTCCCCTTCCTTAGGAAATCTTCCCACCTCAAAGTGGCTCAGTGTCAGGGTTAGAAGTTGCCATGAACTCAATTTGAGTTGGGAGTTGGGTGCTTAGTCCTCTGGAGTCACACTTGGTGGGGGCTAGAATGAAGCTAGAATGTTCTACCCTTCTTGCCTTTCTTGGTGATCCAGCTTGTGCTCCCTGTGGTTGGAAGGATCCTGACTTTCATAGAACCCAGCCATGGTGAGCTCATTGGAGGTGGAGTGTGGGGAACAAGACTCACACTTCATGCACTCCTGCAGGCACGCAGGGAAGAACCAACAGTCAGAGAAAGGTAAGGCCATTCCTCCAAGAAACTCCTCTACTGGGCCAGCAGAACTGGTGGCCAGCTCTAGGTTCTTCTGGACACCCTGGTCTTGCTGTGTTTGTCAAGGGGACTTAGCATTCTACAGTGAACTGGATAGAGAATGAGCATATCTGTGTAATCAGGTCTCTTATCTCAGGAGGCAGGTCTTCCCAGTGCCTCCCATTCTGCAATTATCTTGGTAACTTTGCTTAATCTAGTACCAGGTTCCTGTTTTCTAATTGTAGGGACTGCAGGTTGGTGGGGGGAAGAATGTGGCAATGTTGTCCTTGGGTCTGGATTGAATAGAAAAATGGTTCCCTAGCTTTATATAGGGAGGAAGTCCTCAGGTCAAATTTGTACTGCTTGCACTTATAAAGGGGAGGAGCACTTCCTGCCAGAGCAAGGGCTACCAACTGATAGGTAACATACAGATGTGAGCAGGGTGAACATGAGGTTAAGGGAATAATTCTATAAACTGGACTCACTTTGTTGACACCCCCCCCACACACACTCATGATTTCTTTTAAAATTTACCTGCTTCTCTGTCTGGCCTAAGGCAACGAGTAGTCAACAAGTAGTTTCCTCAGCAAACTGTTATCTGCAGGAGAAACTTAGGCCCAAAATGCTGCTAAGAAGAAAACAGGTTACTCTGAAGGGGAGATCTTTTTTAACCCTTACGTAGCCCAGATCCCAGAACTTAGGGAGATAAGAAGAATTCCCCCTAACCATAAAATCTGTAAGCACAGTTTCCAATTAGAACCCGTCTGCATGGACCAAAATGACCTAGAGTTGTTATGCACAATGGCACTTGAACAGGACCTGGGCAGGACTCCCTGGAAACTTCTCTTGGACCCTGATAAAGATGGAGAGCAAGAGGGGCATGCCATCTTTCTTCTGAGAGGATGCACTCTCTCTTGAAAATATTGCCTTTTCCCTTTTCCTATTCCTTTTAATAAACTCATGCCTGCTACTGAGTGATATATCTGAAATATTTCTTGTGTGATTGCAAGAACCCATGAGAAAGGACTGCCATGGCTGCCTCAGCTTCCTGGCATGCCCTTGCCCTGTGACACACCATGAGATGCTGATAACTACAAGGGATGCCTTCCCTGGACCCGCCCCTAGTGATGTCAAACTCCGTAGATGGACTCAGGCTGCTGTCCTGGAGACCAGTGGCCCTGACATTTATAATCAGAGGGTTTGCCCATTTGTTGACTACCTAAAGGATGATGCCCAGTATCCATGGGGTCATCATGTTCACAAGGCATGAGCATGTCTCCAAGGCTTCACTGGGACACATTCTACATAAAAAGACAACATCTCTAACTTCACAGTATAGGTGGAGGGTTTGTCACACAGATCTGTCCATTAGATCTAAACCATTACTAAAAGCATCCTGAATAATAAATCATCATTTCGTATTCAATGAAGAGGCAGCCCCCTTTCTCAGTATGGCTATTCCCTTGTAATCATGATAAATGGAAAATCCTGGACAGGTGAATTTTAATAGGCATACAAATGCACTCAGATTAATTAGATTACATTTTTAAAAAACTTTTCTCTTTTGCTCCATAAATCCAAATGGGGGCCTCTAAAAGATAATAGCCATCCGCACACTAAAATGCATTATGACATAATAAAAGATTATTGATGCACATATGCAGTTAGACATTATGTTGGATGCAGCAGAATGGCATACAAATGCAGCAGGAGCTATTTCGAAGCACATTTTTGCCGACTGTGGTTAATGGGACTCCCTGGCCAAAGGGTGCAGGATGAGCAGACTAAAGAAAGTCAGTGCCTATTTTTGCTTCTGAACAGTTCCCTTAGTTCAATAGTATTTCCTTCCTCAGTCCTTTAGAAAACAGGGGCATTAGACAGAGGTACACCAGGCCTGCCCTGGTCACACCTTCTGGATGAGAAATAAAGAGTACTGACTGACAGCTACAGAGGGAAGGGCAGCATCATCAGATGAGCCTTGAGATTGAGGAGTCATAGTGGCCACTTTTAAACCCCACCTTCCTTTTCTACTTCTGACCCCCAGTTCTTTATGATTTCTAAGATGAGCAAAGCAGTGGTCAACTGGGAAGAAAACATACAATAAATGACCTTTTATGAAAAAGTTCAACATTTAGAAATAGCTAAAAGGCAGACAAAGATCATGAGGAAGGAGAGGAGTAATGAAGAGTTCACTTTATCATGATCACAATCTCTTACAGTCAAGTGTGTGGACACTGTACTGAGTTGATGTAATCTTAGTTGATCCTCAGTCACCCTTTGAGACAGGCATTGATAATCCACTTGTAAATGAAGGAGGAAGTCGATGTGTAGGGAGGGCCAGATATGACCAAAAAATACAGGACACCCAGATCAATTTGAATTGTAGATAAAAATGGAGTATTTCTTACTATGTCATATATGTAAAAAAAAAAAATGTTGTTCACCTACAATTTGCATTGAACTGAATGTTCTGTATTTTACTTGGCAACTCTAGCCCAAGGTCAAAACCAGATGAATATTAATTGGCAGTGTCAGGACTTAAATCTGCTCTGATGTGGTTATTTTGCTGGTTTTGTCCTAAATTTCCTGCTCAATTGGTCACTAAACTACATCTCAGGGTGACTTCTCCTTGTCAAACTGGGGATGTGGTATCAAAAATGCCAATTTGTCATTCTTGTTAACTGAGAACATGCTTGGGAATACAGAAATGAGGTCTCAGACCTCAACATGGTGCAGAACCACCAACTAAAAGCTGTTGTTGGAAATTTGATGGAGGAGAAATGACCTGCATGTGCTTCTGCACCACCTAAGACAGTACATCCTGCTACTGGGAGCTGGAAAGGAGGAGTCACTTCGACACAGGCCTCCAGGCAGGAGGCGTCAACCATGTTTCCCATGGTGTCTGTCGCTGTTGGAGTAACTGGAGTCTGTGCTCCGTGGGCTGTGCTGTTTCTGTCTGACCCTGTTTTGAGTCACCTCTCACTTACCAGTCTGCACATCCTGCTCGGGAGCATAAACCTATTATTCCTTTGCTATCTTTCCTTTCAAACCACTCCAAACACCAGCAAATAAACTGTGTGTCAGTTTGGAGCACAAACAATATTCGTTTCTCCTTGTCCTGGCCATCTCACCTCTTGCGGTTTTGATAGCATCTGCAAAAGATAAAATTCATACTTGAAGCATCTTTAGAGTTTCTCTCCCATTCTCTCTGATCTGTGGCTCCTTGCAGCTTAGGGAATTACACCCCACTGTTCACATTTTCAACCAGTTAAGCAGGAGTTTTCCTCTGAAAGTCTGGCCCCAGTAAGTGACTGTGTATATTTAAAGACCTTAATTAAGGGGCTATCAATCAGAATGCCTGGCTTTGATGCTCTTGATTTGGACTCTTTAGTTCACAACATGTTTTGAAATGTGACATTTGGATGCATGACTCTCAAAGAGTTTTACTTGCAAAAAAAAGGTGGGGGAGGACTTCCTATTAGGGCAATAAATAGAGATGAATTCCACACTTAATGACATGCAGGCACTGGAGAAAATAGACCTCCCATTTGATTAAAGCAGGAGGAGGTAGGGAGTGAGGAAGAAGGGGAGATTTTTGGTATCTGTGTTTGGGTGTGCTTTTGGGAGAAAGGAGGTAGGTTCAAGGAGATAACGTATACCCCATACAACCTAAAAACAGTTTTCTTCAACTTTCATTAATTCAACTACCTTTTATGTACCTTTGAGAAATTGAAAATAGGAACTCATACAGTAGGGTTCCATTCATTTGTTTAACAAAGATTTGAGAAAAATATAGGTTCCTATTTAACTCCATTAGGCATTAGGTTGCATAATTTCTACAATTCCAAGGTAATGCAAAACAATTCATGCTGTAAATTTAGTTTTTATTAACCTAATTATCTAAAAATGAAATGAACCTACTTTTATATGTGATGTTTACCTAGGGAACTGTTATTGGAACTACCAGTAGTGATTAATTTTTGATTTAAGGCAGAAGTTTTGATAGTTTATTCAAGTTGAGTTGGAGGTGCCTGTTTACCTTCACAGTTTATCCTCATTCCTTCCTCCCTTCCTCCCTCCCCTCTCTTCCCCTCCCTCCCTCCCTTCTTCTGTCCTTCTTCCCTCCTTCCTTCCTTCCTTCCTTCCTTCCCTCCTTCCTTCCTTCTCTCATTTTCTTTTCTTTTGGGACTAGGGATTGGACCAAGAGCACTTAACTACTGAGCTACATCCCTAGCCCTTCTTATTTTTAATTTGACAAAGGGACTCACCAAATTGCTGAGGTTGACTTTGAACTTTTGATCCTCCTTCTTCAGACTCCTGAGTCGCTGAGATTACAGACCTGCAGCACCATGCCTGGCTGGCTCCTTTCTTTCTTGCTCTCCAGACTTACAACATGGGAGATGGTGGTAAGGTCCTTTCCTTTTTCCACTTCGCAGAGTACAGTTCACAAATAACAAAGCATCTTTTTTTTTTTTTTCTTCTTATTTTTCTAATGAATAAAGCATGATTTGTTATCAATCTCCTTGTTTTAAGGCACTTTTAATAAGGGAGTCTGTTTAATTGATTCTATTTGAATCCACAGTCACTGAGATGGAAATGGGACAAAAGGAGTGAATTCATGATAAACCAACTGCATGGATGAATCTTAGATATGATTTTGAGCAAATGAAGACAGATAGGGAAGAGTATGCTCTGCTTCAACCCATTGATGTGAAGTCTGACAACAGCCAACACTGACTGAGCTGTCAAGAGGACTGCTGGTTGCCTCACGTGGGCGTGAGGATATTGACTTTAAGGAGCACAGTGGGGTTTTCTCAGGTGATATCATGATGACAGTTGTGGTATGAGTATAATTCATGGGAACTATGTGCCATCTGGGCCCAGGAAGGAACTAAATAATCAGTGTTGTTTGGAATGGTGGGAGACCAAGAAGAGCTACTAATAAATATGAGATGGACAGTGTACCAGAAGGGTAATTCAGATGGAGGAACAGCCTGGGTATATTCCATGATCAGGCATTTATCCCGTATTCACTGTGTCCCAAGCCCTGAAAGATAGAGACACTAGTAGAGAAGGAGCGGCCATTGATCAGGAGTTTACCACCTAGAGGAGGAGAAGAACCTGCATGAATGAAGCCCCACTCCAATGCCACAGGATGAGCAAAGGAATGGAGTTCCTCAGTGTTCAAGGGAAGAGACAGATGTGGAGGGTTGTGACCAGGGGAGGGTGGGGAGGCCGAGTCTTGAAGGAGTTTGTGTGCTGGACCAAGAGGACAGTACTCTGTATGAAAGTTAAGGGAGAAGGGCAATTTCCTGACCGGGGTGAGGATGGAGGAGTGGCATACTCAGAACCTCGTTTTAGAAAAATCGTCTCAAAGTTCCCAACCTGGACCGTGAGGCTGGCTGCATCCATGTCTCCTGTCAGCAGGAGGCAGGGAGGATTGAACGGGAGACAGGAGGACCAGACAGGAGGCAGATACGGGATGACAAATTGGTTACCCAGGATTCCGCTCAGCCTGTGGTAGCCTTTGTTCTATGTGTGTTGAATTGATAAACAAAATGTGGTGTGGCCATTTAATAGAATATTATTTAACAACTATGTCATAAAAGGTGAATTTTTGATACATACTACAATATGGAGCAACTTTAAAAACACCATGCAAAGTGAAAGCAGCCAGTTACAAATGACAATTTATTGTATAATTCTTTTTATATGAAATGTTCAGAATTGGAAAGTCTATAGAGACAGAATGTAGGGTAGTAGTTGTCCAGGCTGGGTGAGGGGAGGAAGAATGAGGGGGTGACTGCTAATGGGCAGACGACATCTTCTTGGGGTGATGTAAATGTTTTGAAGTTTGATTACAGTAATGGTTGCACAACTCTGTATTTTATAACTTAAATAAATGAATGATATGGGATCTAAATCATATCTGAATAAAGGTATTTAAAGAGCAGATTGGATCTTTTCATAGCACTTAAAATTATATTTCATAAAGAAAATCTGGATATTCAGCTTATCTTGAAGGAAGAGAGTCTTAATCCATTTTGTATTGTATATCAGAATACCTGAGACTGGGTAATTTATAAAGAGCAGAGATTTATTTGGCTCATGTTCTGGGAATTCCAAAAATATGGCCGAGGCAACTGTGAGGGCCTTGGCACTACATTATACATGATAGAAGCTGGAAGGAGTAAAGAAAGCAAGAGAGGGCTAGCTTTTATAACAAATCCACTTTCTTGATAACTAAGAGTTCTGTGATAATGATTAACCTATGCAGACCCCTCATGGCCTAATCACTTCTTATTAGTGCCACCTCCCACACTGTGCCTGGGGATTAATTTTCTAACACATGAACTTTGGAGAACACCTTCAAACCTTAGGGGACTAAGGGGAGGGAGGGGACAGGAAGGGAGATGTCTAGCAACTCTGGCAACTGTAGATGAAGATCCCTACTTGAATACCATCAGTGGAGCTGGGTGATGGTCTAGTTCATGACAACCCCCACCCCACACACATCAAGACTGATCCCCAAGGCTGTGTGAACTTGTGATTCCCTAATCTAGGCAAGCATAGAAAACAAAATGTTCAAATCCACATTTTTGTCCTCCTATGGACACCTGGGACAGCAAGCATACTGCTATGAACAAAACAAACACAATCCTTGATCTTACAGACAAGGTAAAATAAAACCAGAATTGATGGATGTTTATTTTTGTAGAAAGTTCCTGGTTTAGCTATTTGAACAGTTAGTCTACATTCCAAGAACTGGAGCTACTGTCTTCCTGCTTAATGGTCTCTTCACACACCAGCCTGCATGTTTTAACCCTGACGAGGTACATCTGAGTGAGGACTTGGAATGCACAGAGGATTTGCTCCACCTTCTTGTCAGGAGGAAACAGAGTTAAGGAAGTAAATCTTGTACTGCAGTTTGTTCTGTGAATACACAAGAACCCCGTTATGGGCCCTCTATGGGTAGGGAATAAAAGGATAGTGGCCTTATCTAAGAAAAGACACCAGGCAGAGAAGCTTGCTCATGAAGTCCTTCCTCTGACAGATCTTTACTGAATCTCTACTATGTGCTACTGTGCTAGGCAGCTTTAAAACCCAATTTGGAGCCTAACCATGGTATATAGTAAGTTTGTCATCCTCCTACCCAGGAGCACACAATAGTCCCTCTCTCTGCCCTCCTTCCTTCCTCTTCTTTCCCTTCCCTTCCCTTTTCCTTCCCTCCCTCCCTCCCTCCCTCCCTTCCTTCCTTCCTTCCTTCCCTCCCTTCCCTTCCCTTCCTTTTCCCCAAGTAGAACCAAGTGAAATGTCATATGAATTTATCTATTAGTTATTTTTTATATTTTACTGTTATTTATTTTTCATTGACAAATACATGCGTACAGCATAATGTTTAGATCTATGTATACATTGTAGGATGATGAAATCAAGCTAATTAGCTGTCCCCTCCATACTTCTCACTTTGTTTCTGTAATAGAACATTCAAAATCTGCTCTCAGCAGTTTTTGAGTATACTATAATCACCATGTTGTACAACAGATCTCCTGAATGTTTCCCTCCTGTCTAGATGAAATTTTGTATCCTTTGATTAAAACATCTATTCCAAATCCCTATCTCCTACCTCTCCCCACCCCACACGAGCCTCTGGCAAGCACTATTCAACTCTCTGCTTCCAGAAGTTTTGCTTTTTTAGATTCCACATATAATTGAGATCATTAAGTATTTTATTTCTGTGCCCACCTTATTTCACTTAGCCTATGCCCTCCAGATACAATCATGAAATGACAGGATTTTTTCTTCTTTCATTTTCTTAAGGTAAAATAGTATTCCATGGTGTATACATACCACATTTTTATTATCCATCCATCTGTTGATGAACACTTAGGTGGATTCCATACCTTGGCTCTTGGGAAGAATGCTGCGATGAACGTGAGAATGCTGATATCTCTTGGACACTGCTTTCACTTCCTTTGGATATACCTAGGAGTGGAATTATTCCATAGAGTTTTTCATGATGTCTGTACTAATTTATATTCCTACCCACAGGATTTTCTTTTCTCTATATCATCTACGTTTGTTATCTTTTATATTTTTTCCACATTTTTTATTGGTGCATTATAGTTATACATAATTGTGGGGTTTGTTGTTCCATATAAGTAAATGCACATGATATAATAGTATAGTTTGGCCAATTTGACTTACCTCTTGCATTTTTGATAATAGTCATTTTAACAGATGATATCTCATTGTGGTCTTTACTTGCATTCCCCTGATGATTGGTGATGTTAAGCACTTTTTCACATACTTGTTGGCCATGTGCACATCTTCTTTTGAGAAATGACTTTTCAGGTTCTTCGTCCATTTTTTGAATCAAGCTTTTGTTTCCTTGCTATTGATTTATTTGAATTTCTTACATATTTTGGATATTAACACATTATTGAACAGATGACTTGAATATATTCTTGAGGGGAAGGGGAAATACTAGGGAATGTTATTGCTCAAATTATATCGTTATATTGTGTGCATGTAGCAAAATGTAACAACACATCCTACCTTAAAGTACAACTATAATTCATCAATAAAAATATGAAAAAAGAAAATATTTTCTCCTATTATGTAGGATGTCTTTTCACTCTACTGATTATTTCCTTTGCTGTGCATAAGCTTTTTAGTTTGATGAATCCTGTTTGCTTAGTTTTGCTTTTGCTGCCTATTCTTGTGGGATCAAACTCAAACTATCTTTGCTAAGGCCAATGTCAAAGAGCTTCCTCTTTATGCTTACATCTAGTAGTTTCATAGTTTCAGGTGTTATATGTAAGTCTTTCATTGATTCTGAATTGAAATGTAGCATTTAAAAAACTGTTTTTATAAACTGACTTAGCATAATGTTCTCCAATTCCATCCGTTATGGCAAATGACAGAATATACTCTTCTTTTTAAAGGTTGAATAGTATTCTATTGCATATACAGGCCTCCTTTTTTTATTCACTCATCTGTTGACAGACACGTTGCTTCCACAGTTTGGTGCCTGAATAGTGATGCAGTAAACACAGAAGACCAGACATCTTTTCCACAGACTGATTTAAAATCTTTGGGGTAAATACCCCAAAGAGATTGAGATTGCTGGATCATATGGTAGTTGTATTTTAAGTTTTTAAAGGAACTACCTTACAGTTTTCTATAATGGTGGTACTAATTTACATTCCAACCAATAGGGAATAAGGGTTCTTTTTCCTCTATATCCTCACCAAAATTTTCTATAACTAGTCTTTGATAATAGTCATTCTTACAGATGTGAACTGATGCTTGCGATTTTAATTTGCATTTCTCTAATGACTTGCAATGATGAACATTTTTTTCATATATCTGTTGACCATTTGTATGTCTTCTCTTGAGAAATGTCTATTCAGAGTCCTTGCCCATTTTGAATTGGATTATTTATTTTCTTGCTGTTGAGTTCCTTATATATTTTGAATACAACCCCATTGTTGGATATGTAACCTGGAAGTATTTTCTCTCAATTTTGGTAAGTCTCTTCACATTGTTGTTTGTTGTGCATAATCTTTTTAGTTTGATGCATTTACCATTTACTTGTTTTTGCCTATTTTACCTATGCTTTGGGGGTCAAATGAAAAGAATCATTGCCCAGATACCAATGTCATGTAGTTTTTTTCTATTAAATTTTCTTTGATAGTTGTATAGTTTCAGGTCGTAAGTCTTTAATACATATTGAGTGGATTTGTGTACATAGTGTGATATAAGGGTTCAATTTCATTCTTCTGCATGCAAATACTGTTTTCCCAACACCATTTGTTGAAGACACTATCTCTTAATGGGGTCAAAGGGATTATTCTTTAATCTACTATCCTTGAAGAGACCATCCTTTTGAAAAGAATTTTGTCAAACACTTTTTCTGCATAAAATTAGATGACTGTATGTTTTTTGTTCCTCCTTCTGTTAATATGATGTATTACATTCATTAATTTGCATATGTTGAACAATCCATGCATGGCAGGGATAAATTCCACTTGATCATAGTGGATGATCCTTTTATTGTGTTGTTGAATTTGGTTACTAGTGTTTTGTTGAGGATTTTTGTATCTTCATCAATAATATTAGTTTATAATTTTCTTTTCTTCAAATGTCCTTTTTTTCTGACTTTGGTATCAAGGTTATGCTGCTCTTATAGAGTTTGGAAGTATTCCTTCCTTTTCAATTTTTTTGGAGAAGTTTGAGAATTGATATTAGTTTTTCATGTTTGGTAAAATTCAGACATGAAGTTATCAGAATCTGGGTTTTTCTCTGATGAGCAACTTTATTAATGATTCAAACTTCCTTACTGATCTGTTCAGATTTTCTATTTCTTCATGATTGTGTTTTGGTAGACTAGGAATGTTTGGTGTTTTGTGAGTAGGAATTTGTTTCTTCTAGATTATCCAATTAGTTGACATTAAATGGTTCAAGGTAGTCTCCTGTGTCATTTTGTATTCCTTTGGAATCAGTTGTAATAACTCATCTTTTATTTGTGATTTTATCGAGGCCTTCTGGTTTTCTTAGTCAAGCTAAAGGTTTATCAGTTTTGTTTATTTTGTCATAAGGCCAACTCTTAGTTTTGTTTCTCTTTTGTATTATTTTTTTAGTATCTATATTATGTTTCTTCTCTGATTTTTATTAAGTTCTTCGTACTGCTAACTTTGGGCTTAGTGTTTTCTTCTACTACCTTAAGGAGTAATGTCAAGTTGTTTACATGAAATTATTAAATCTTTTCTGGTGTAGGCATTTATTGCTATAAATATTCCTCTTAGAACTGCTTTCTGTATCCTATAAATTTTAGTATGTTTTGTTTCCATTTTCATGTATTTCAAGATTTTTTTTAATGTCCCTTTTAATTTGTTCATTGACCCCATTGACTGTTCAGGAGTATGTTGTTTAATTTTCAACTATTTATGAATTTTCCAAAATTTCTCTGGTTATTGATTTCTGGTTTCATACTACAGTGATTAGAAAAGATACTTGGTATGACTTTGGTTCTCTCATAAACTTTTTAAGGCTTATTTCATGTAACCACAGCTGGTCTGTCCTAGAGAATGTTCTGTGTGTCCTTGAGAAGAACATGTATTCTGTTACTTTTGGGTGGAATACTTTCTGTGTATCTATCAAATTCATTTGGTCTAAAATGTTGTTCAAGTCCAATGTTTCTTCTTTAATTACCAATCTGAGTAAGCCATCCATTGTTGAAAATGGGGTATTGAACTCCCTCACAATTACTGTATTGCCTTTCTCTCTCTCTCTCTCCTCTCTCTTTCTTCAGATCTTTTAATATTTGTTTTACATATTTAGGTGCACATGTATTTATAATTATTGTATCTTCATGATGAATTGACCCTTTTATCATTATACACTTTCCTATCTTTTTTAAATGTGTTTGACTTAAAATTGATTTTGTCTGATATCAATATAGTTACCTCTGATCTCTTTCAGTTTCAATTTATGTAGAATACCTTTTTTTCATCCCTTCACTTCAGTCTATATATGTCCTTAAAGGTGAGGTGAGTCTCTAAAAGGCAGGATAGAGTTAGGTCTTATTTTTTGTCCACTCAGTCACCCTGTCTTCTTAATGGAGAACAAATCAATTTACATTTAAGGTAATTATCAATAGGCAAGGACTTACTGCTGCCATTTTGTCAATTGTTGGTTGTTTCGTAAATGTTTTGTTTATTTCTTCCTTTATTGTGTCTTCCACTGTGGTTTGATGGTTTTATGTAGTGGTATGCTTTAAATCATTTCTATTTTTGTTTTGTGCATCTGCTAAAGATTTTTGCCCTGTGATTACTGTGAGATGTATATGGAACATCCTATACTTACTTTATTTCAAGCTTAAAAACTTAACTCTGCTTGCACACAACTGAACACTTACTTTCCCCTACATTTTATGTTTCTGATGTCGGAAGTTGCATTAATTTTTAATGCATATCCCTTGACAATTATTTCAGCCGTAGTTATTAATAGTTTTGTCTTTTAACCACTGTAGAGACAACAGGGCTCTATATACCATCATTACAGTCCTAGCATTTTCTGAATATGGCTCCATTTCACTTATTTTTTATTAAGTTTTGTGCTTTCCTGTGTTTTATGTTATTAATTAGCAGTCTTTGGATTCAGCTTAAAGAACTCCCTCTAGCAATTCCTGTAAGGCAAGTCTAGTGGGGATGAACTCCCTTAGCAGTTGTTTGTTGCATAAGTTTTTATTTCTCCTTCATTTCTGAAGGGCAACTTTGCTATGTAAAGTATTCTTCATTGGCAGCTTTTTTTCTTCAGAACTTTGAATATATCATCCCACCTTTTCCTGACCTGCAGAATTTCTGCTGAGAAATCCACTGTTGGTCATATTGGCAATCTTTGTTTGTGATGTGTTTCTTATATCTTGCTGCTCTGAGAATTTTTTCTTTGTCTATGATTTTTTGGTAGTTTGATTATTATGTGTCTTGGTGCTTCTTAAATGTAGATATTAATGTTTTTCATCAAATTTAGTAAGATGTTGTCCATGACATTTTCAGTTATCTATTCTTTCCCTTTCTCTCTTTCCACTCTTTCTGAGATTCCAATTATGAATAACATGGTATTCCTGTTGGTGTCCCTCAGGTCTCTTGGGCTATATTTGTTTTTCATTTTTTTTCTTTCTTTTCCTCAGATTCGGTAATCTCTGTTGAAGGCTTATCTTTTTTTAAGTATTCTTAAATCTGTTTTACATTTCAGTTATTGTCCTTTTTTCATAAATAGCTACTAAATCATACCTGTATATGCATATATATGATATCATGTATAAATAAGTGAAAAATAATAAAGGAAGAAATAGATTGCTGTTAAATAGCAAAAATCCTACCTAACAGGTTATTAAAAATTAATTTTGTTTTTCATTGACACATAAATTTGTATATATTTATGAAGTATAATGTGATGATTGAATTTTTGTATACATTGGATAATGATCAACTCAGGGTAATCAGCATATTGTTTTAAACTTTTGTCATTTCTTTATGGTGAGTACATCCAAAATCTTTTAACTATTTTGAGATGTACACTGCATTACTGATAATTATATTCATACTCCTACACCATAAAATACCAGAAATGTTCCACTCCTTACTGTACCATCGTACCCACTGACCAACCCATTTCTCCTTCCCCCTACTTTCCCAAGTCTCTGGTAATCACTATTCCACTCTCAAGTCTTATAGCATTAACTCCTTTAGATTCCACATATGAGTGTTTGTCTTTCTGTTCCTGACTTATTTCAGAAAACTATGACCTCCAGATTCATCTATTATTGCAATTATAATATTCCATGCTTTTTATGAATGAATAATATTCCACTGTTCATATACACCACACTTTCTTTATTCCTTCATCCTGATGGTCTCTTAGATTGATTTCATGTCCTGACTACTGCGAATAGAGCTGCAATAAACATGGGACTGAAGGTGTCTCTTCAGCATGCTGATTTTATTTCATTTGGAATATATCCAGTAGTGGGAATGCTTGATCATACAGTACTTATTTTTAGCTTTCTTTTCCTTTTAAGATCCTCTGTGTTGTTTTCCATAATGGCTATGGGAATTTTCCTACATGAGAGTTCCCTTTTCTCTGCATTCTTGCCAGTACCTGTTATTTTTTGTCTTTGTGTGTTTAAATCTTATATTTGATTCATTTTTTATCATTTCTATCTCTTCATTAACATTATCTATTTTAAGACATCATTCTCAGACTTTCCTTTAGTGTTTAAAAATAGTTTTATTTAACTTTTCCAAATTTTTAAGTATTTAACATAGCTGACTTAAAGTCATTATCTTAAGTCTTTCTAAAGGGACAGTTTCTGTTGATTACTTTTTTTTTCTGTATATTGGCCAACTTTCTTACTTCTTTGCATGTATTATTATTATTTTTTTTTGTTTAAAACTAAACAATACTATGGCCGTTTTGTAAATAAAATTTCCTTCCTTTCCAAGATTTGTTGTTGTTGCTGTTAGTTGAAGTTGCTTATTTTAGTGAATTTTCTGACTGAAATCTGTAGAGTCTTTATTCTTGCTGTGTGTGGCTACTGAAGTCTGTCTAGTTAGCTTTGTGATCTGATAATGATCCTTAAACTTCTGAGACCAGTAAAACTCCCAGTCTGTGCCAAGGAACTCTGTGTGTGTTGGTGTATACCTTCAACACTCAGTCAGGCAAAGTTGTTACTTTGTGTTCCTTCACTTCCTGCTTCTGCAAGGCGTCATGATTGGCTAGAAGTAAGAGTTAGCCCCTCTCAAGTCTTTCTTGAGAACATGCACAGCCCTGGCATGTGTGTGGCCTTCAGTTTCCCAGGAGTATGTTAGAGCTTTTCAAAGCCTCTAAGACCATCTCACTCTCCTCCCCCCACTTGCCCCTTTAAACTTTATGGTTAATCTGTCCTTTGTCCTAATTCTTATCCATCACTTCAGAGGAGCTGCAAAGTTAAAACACTTGCTTCTAAATTGTTTTCAACAAACATCCTCAGGGGATACTGAACAAACTTCAAATGAGGTCAAATGCAGACAGCCATCCAAGTGGATACTTTCAGTGAACTTTCACACAGGTCAAATATTGACTAAATGAGGGATTGAGGCTTTGAAAGAGCTCCAGTTTTCTTTTTCTTCCTCCTGCTGGGCTGCACTGAGTTATGTGGGCTATGATTTTTTTTCCTAGGTCACCACTGGACAGTAGGGCATGGGAATAAGATAAGTCAAAATGCCATAAAGTTTGCTATTCTTACTGAGAGTCTGCCAGTTTTCATGAATAAATGCTCCCTAGGTTGCTGCAAGTTCTTGGTTAATTTCCAGAGTTCTGAAAAAGTTGACTTGGACATTTTTTGTAAGATTTTTCATTCTCTATGGAAGAGAAAATTTCTGGAGGTTTTTACTGTACTGTTGTTGCTGACATCATTCTGGCAGTGGGTTTTAAGGAGAAAAATGAGGCAGGTAAGAGGGATGGAGAGTATTAAGGGGGAATTTTAATTCTTTCTATAGAGAAGAAATATTTGAGAAAGGCCTGAAGGTGGTTGAAGTTATGAGCCAAGCAGATGCCTTTGAGAAAGTGGTTTAGATGCATGTGCCAAGACCCCAAGGAAAGGCCCTGTCTGAGATGTCAGAGGGAAAAGTGAGGAGGCCAATGAATGTGATGTGCTTTATTGCTCTTTCTGGCCCCTAACTCAGAGCCTGACATCTTGTAGGCATATGTGGAACATGTGGACTCTGAGAAGTAAGACTCAGTCACAAGTGTTGGCCAATGCCAGCTTGGATATAAATGACCCAGAAATCTGCAGAACAAGCCTGGGGCAGGCCAAAGGAGGAAAGGAAGTCTTCCTGGAGGAGGTGAGGATATAAACCTGAAGGCTGTTCTCCAAATCATAGACTTTGCAGCATGTATGGTAGGGGAAGAATGAATACCCAATTACTTTTTATTGATGTGTTCTAGTATTGACACATAAAATACCTCTCCCAATTCTTAATTTTGAAGAACTATCTAATGATCAAATATTTGGTCTTTTTACTAACCTCTGGGATTCCAAAGTCTCCTCCAAAAGGTTCATCCTCCTACCTGCTTGTGCTTGCATTTTCAATTTTCTTATCATATCTTGGGTGAAAGGCCTGGTACTAAACTTACACTAACGGACAGGCCCTTCCTGAAGAGTTCGCATTTTTTGGAGTGCACAAGGTAAGAGAATTCTTCATGCCTAAGGCAATAATGGGGCACGAAACAGTGGCCCAAATAAGGTAGGCCTAGCCAAGGCCATAAGTCAGCTCAGATAGCATTTTGACTTGAACTTGGGTCTTCTGGCTAGCCAAGATGTGCTCTCTTTGCCCTGGAGGGATAATCTTCAAAGATGAATTTATTTCAGGAAAAATCAATACCCAAACTGCAAGCATCCCAAGATTTGTAATACCTTTCAAACATGCAACCAATCACAGGGTGACAGTTCTGAAGGGTGGCATGGGTTAAACTTTCCTTCTCAGACACTGCAGCTGGAACTGGCCTGGATGTGTGGGGCAGCAGTCACTATTGCCCTGAAGACTCAACAGCAGGGCTTCATTTGATCTTGGTGGCAGCTCCTCTCCTTCTCCTTCTTCTCCTCTGTCCTTCTTCCCTTCCTCTTCCTCCTTCCTCTTCATTCCCTCATCCTGATCCTCTTCTTTCTCCTGCTCTTTCTCTTTCTTCTCTTGGTTGAGGCCTGGTCTTTGAAGAACAGAATGGAGGGTCTCTCTGACCCTAAATCAGATCATGTTGCATCTCCCATCAGTGCATCCTTCTCTGCAGAAGGTGCTTTCAGGAAAGAAAATTAGAAATTCCCTTTTCTTTGGCATTGAGTACACACATAGTGCTGTTTCATATGTGTACTAAAGTCACACTTGGGGTGGATGGGTGGGAGGAGAAAGGGAGGGAGAGAAGCCACAAGGACAGCAGTGTAAAGAGAGCAGTTTCCCCTGCAGCCAAGCTCAGTGTGGGCAGACCCCAGAGTGGGCAGGGGATGAAATGAAACCTCCCCTCCCCTCCCCTCCCCTCCCCTCCTTCAGTCTAATTCAGAGAAGCCCTCTCACTGTGTGATCTCCTGGCTGAGCAGAGGGTGACTCTTGCATTTGAATTTTTGTGTTTTCTGTACAAAGAGACTTCTAAGTACAAACCAACATTCTGGTGCTTCACAGAAGTAGAGTACATTTCAACATTTGCTGGAAGTTTTCAAAGGTCATTGTGACATCAATTTTCACCTTCTGTAATGACTTTAGCATCTAACTGCCATGTAAGATACAACTCCATGGAAATTGTTTAACTCAGTCTTGGCCCCTAAACACCTGCCCTCTTATTATCCATGTAAACAAAGAAATGACCTATGCCATATCTAAAATAATAGTGGAGAAAAGGAGAGAGAGAAAAGAAGAAAGAAGAGGAGGGGGAGGGGGAAGAGGAGGAGTAGAAGGTAGAGGAGGAGGAGGCAGCTCATTTATCCAGATCTTCCCCACCTCCATGTTCTCCTTTGCCTTTTCTCCCTCCCTAGAGGCAAATAAAACTGAACATAATGCACGAATGGTTGCCAATTGGTAGTATTATTTAAATTTAAAAATTTTTTTGGTCATTAATCCTGTAAATGCATCTATTCTTAGATGGCTGCAATTACCAATTTGCTGCTTGTCATAATAGTCATTAGGAGCAGAAAATATTACCCAATCACTTATGGAAAAAATAACATGGGAACTTTAATGCTTTTCCCGATAGTGTTAGGACCAAGCGCCTGACACTTAGTGGTCTAAGCCCAAGTGCCTGACAGGACCTGAGGTTGCCCAGGGATCTGTTTGTGGGGAGCCATTAAGGGACTAGTAGTAAATTCTTATGAGAATTGAACTCATTTTTAAATGACATGGCTTCTTTATGGGCAGAATTAGAGGGTCAGATGGAATCAGAGCTTTCCAAATGAGGAAAACAAGAACACATAATACTTACACTTAAATTTGTTATAAAGGGTTTCCTTATTCCAAGATAATATTCTGGTGGTCACTGATAATAGATAGCAACTTAAAAAATATTGGATTAGCAGAACAGAAGAAGTGAGCAACTTGATGGCAGTCCATAATTTACGTCAGTGCTCTCTCTGCAACTCTGTCCCCACTGTAGGTCCCAGGCAAACATTTCTGTAGTGCCCTTGAACTTTCATGTATTTAAAAGTGATTTGTTTGCTGGGGGCATGCCTTTTTTCTATGTTGTCCTCCAAGGGAATTTGTATTCACCCTTCAAGACTCAGACAGAGGTCACTTTCTCCAAGAAACCTTTCCTGGTACTTTATCCAGATTGACTCCCACAATGGTGTCTGTTTCTTCTATGTTGTTGTGGCTCTGAGTGCATATTTATTGTGCCACTAGGGACCTTATGCTGTAATTTTCTTTTGCATTCCTGTTTTCCCCATAAGATAAGGGGATCTTAAACGGGGTGGGGTAGCAATTTGTTTACTTCTATTCATTGTAGCCCCAGGTACTAGCTCTGGGCCTGATAAATGAGTCCTGTCAATCTGGGCTCAGCTAAAGACACCTGGAACACTAAAGTTCAGGTTATCTGAAGAGATTTTAATAAACATCTTTACACTGTTTATAAAGGTGTAGGGAAACTACAGGAATAGGGCAGGGACCTACATCTAGAGAGAACAGGTCTCCATGGTTCTTAGCTTTGCATCTGGAGTTGGGGCAGGGAAGATGGTGTGGAGAGGGCAGCTGGTAGGAACTGAGTCCCTCCAGGGCTTCAACCATGGTGATGAACAGGGTGACAATCAGGAATTTCCCTTCTTCACTTTAGTGTACAGCAGGAACCTTTCCTTGCTTGGAATGAAGTCCTTGAAGTATCTGGGAAAGAATAAAGCAAAATTTTCAATTTCTATCAGCACTGTGCTTCTTCAAAATACAACTTTTTTTTTTTTCAGACCTCGGCTATATGAGTCATTGTATTATACCAATCAGTTAATTTCATTTTATAGGTGAAAAATTAAAGACTCAGACATGTTGAGAAAGATTGCCCAAGATTTCAAGTTTTGTGGTAAAACAAACACGAGATGAAGTAAAAATGTATGTGCTTTGATGACATGTAAAAGAAATTTCAGAAAAGTCATGAGTGCAATTACAAAATGAAAAGTACTAACATTTTAAATTCTGACAGTGCCAAATAGATCTTCCTGTCAGTCAAATAAGGTGGCAATAAGCATCTCCCTGTTTTAAAATAACCAAATAACAAAGCCAGCTTTCTTTCTTTCTCTCTTTCTCTCTCTCTCTTTCTCTCTCTCTCTTTCTTTCTTTCTCCTTCCTTCCTTCCTTCTTCCTCCCTTTTTTTCCTTCTTTGTTTCCTTTTATGCACAAACAGATTTATTTAGGAAAGCAGAAATACATTCAAGGGAGAATGTGGGAAATTGCAAGATTGAGAGATAGTCACAAAGGCTTAATTTTTGATATGCTTCATGTCCATCATGAATTCTGGGGATTCTGATATCTAGGATGACAATTCACCCAAAATCTAGAGCAATTAAGGTCATAATCACAATGCAGGGATCATAAAAGTGAATGTGTTGAATCACACACTTGTTCTTAAACTTTCTGCCCAGATGTGTTACCTTCATATTTAATTTCTCAAAGCAAGTCACAGGGGAGCAGACTGGTGCAATCATTCAATGTGCCCAGAAGAGCAAGCATCCCAGTGATTACTGTCTTCTGCAGAGACCACAGCAATTCCCCTGTACCCTAAAATTATGCCAAATCTGCAGAGACAGGTAGGCTAGATGTGTTGCTTTCAGAAACCCTCCTATCACTCCACTGAAGAATTCACTTCTTTGATGTTGATTGAGTTTCTGCCCACTAAGGGCAAGAAACTAGACTGTGCTGGTTGCTAAGGCCCCAGGTGCTGCCAAGGCAGATGTGTGATGCTGGCCTCAAGAGACCTGCCAACTAGCGTCATGAACTTTGCTAATAGTCTGATGCTAAGAGTCTTCAGTCATTCTGCATCCAGCTGTTTGAATTGGTATTAAGGCTCTGATCTTTTTTATATTTTTTTCTTTTTAAGGGAGACTTGTTTTTGCTGACATTTAAAGAAAGGAGTAAAAATGTTATCCAGAAATCTAACATGTAACCCTCTTACAAACACGTCCCTGGATCTGAACATTTGCCCATATGGGGCTTTCCTCCTCTCCAGAGATGCTGCAGGAATAGGGTTTGGGGCTAGAGTTCAATAATGGATCCAGGAAAAAGGGATCCATTCACCTGAAGGAGGTTTTGATGGTAGTGACAGAGTGAAGGCAGGATGCATTGATTGTTTGTGTCCATGCCAGGACTTGAGAATAAGCAGTGCATGTGATTTTGATTAATATTTTTTATCCCCAGTGGTGTATTGAGGTCCAGCAGTTCTGGCTTCCTTGTCACAGAACAAGGCAGGCAGCAATAGTATATTCTGCCCTTAATTTGTAGAGCTTGTAAAATTCAGGAAACAAGAATTGACAAACATCCAATATCACCTCGGGACAGCATGTAAATTATATTCCAGTGTTCCTCTTCATCTCCAGAGATCTTGGGAAGGACTAGGTCATTCAGTCGAGCTGGCTGGGAACAGAGAGTTGCAGGAACAGTGCAGCCAAAGGTGGTTACTGGTCTGGAAATTAGCGGAAGTCACTGCCTCTCCAGGTGGTTAATGGTGTGCAGGTGCAGGGTGACAGGAGAAGCCCCTGTTTGAATTGGGAGCACTTATTGGGTTATTTGTTTTTATTTTTGGCTTGAAATCAGCATGACCTGTAAACTTTTAAAAGGCATGAAAGCAGGAAGGATGCAGTATTGCTACACAGAGTTAGGTGAACTGTGGGTGAAATCCAGCTTGCAGATGCAATGTTCTGGTGCTCACAAAGTGTTTCTTTTAAATAATGGTTGTCAAAATAAATAAATAAATGAACAAAACAAAAAATAACCCAACAGAGATTTCACATAAAAATCAACACTCCTTTTCCTTACTGAAAATATTAATTTTTTTGTCGATATTGAGTCTCAATCCCACATGACAACCTTCTCACAGAGCTTAGTGGTCGCTCACCCCCCAGATGAGGCACACCTAGGTACTCATACATTTGCCTCAGTCTCTACTCCTCCTTATTTCTTTGGGCCTTGCCATCTCCACTCATTTATGGTACCACCTAGTCCTGTAAGTATTTGAATATTTGTCCTCTATCATAAGCAGTGGTATAAATTTAAGATAATTTTGGGGAAAAAAACTTCATGAGGTTAATTAATTGCAGTCATTTGGCACAGAGCCCAAAATAGACCACTAAACCTCATTAATAAGAGTCCCACTACTTGACTGAGCCTTGATTTTTCTGGTAGTAGTCTAGGGTCAAGGCTTAGAAATCATTTCATATCTCTTCTAGTTACTTAGAGCCTAGATCATTCTATTAATTCAGAAATAGGTGGGGCAGCTGCATTATTCTTGCTTTATAGATAAAGAAACTAAGGCTCAGAGAGGTTAAGTTACTCATCCCAAGTCGCTCAGCAAGAAATGAGAATTGTTCGTGGATCTCAGGGTCCATGCTTCTCTTTCCATCATAATCAGCCCAAACCAGTGCTGTTCTTTATCTAATATTTTTCTTTAAATTGAATATTCACACAAAGGGATTGATTTGTATTCCATTTTAATGGAAACTTGCATAACTGGTGGTGAATTGGTAACTTTAAATGTATTGGTATATACAATGCTCTAATCTTTTATTTTCTCTTTCCTCTTATTCCCCACCCCAAGGGGTGAGAGAGAGGGAGAGAGAGAGGGAGAGGGAGAGGGAGAGAGAGAGAGAGAGAGAGAGAATGCTAGTAGTTGGCAAAGCCCAGCGGGGAAACATGGCTTATTATAGATGGAAGGTAAGTTATTTCCCACATGTTTTGGGCCTTTGAAGGGAGTCTTTCTCTACAGGTCTCCAGATATGCCCTCTTATCCTGCTAGCAAAGAGAGATTAAGTGGGATGTCATTATGTATCAGGCTTAGCTGCTAACTTCTCCTTTTCTGAGGACACTTGCAGGTATGCAGGCAAGACCAGATGGGTCTGGAGGGAGTTTCATTCCCCAAAAGCTGAGCTCATATTCCTTGATTTTCACCTACTCTCTCAGGGTTGGGGGTGGGTGGGGGGGAGGGAAAGAATGACAGAAAGGTGGAACTTTGGAAGCACAAATTTATATCATGTTTGCATATCTGCTATGACAAACATTGGACTGTGTGCTGTAGTCAAGGTAGAGAAGGGAGTTATTGGATCTCAGACTGAGGAACAAGATTCACAAAGGGAGACCCGGACTTCCTGGTAGCAAGTCAGAGAATAAAGAAACTGGAAAGTGCACCATGAAAGTACTAGGATATATGTATCCCAGGAAGTTGAATTTAGAGTAGAATAAGTCACCAACGGGAGCAAATGCCTAAAGAGGGACTTTCTCAAACTTGAGATGGTTCAATCAAACAAGGAGATTTCACTGGTTCACCTTCATGGAAAGTCCAGCATGCATGGTGTTGGGGAAGCTGGAAGTGAAAACTCAAGCAGAGTCACCAGGATTGCATATTGGTTCTGCTTTCCCTCATGTTCTCTGTCCTTGTGGTGTCCTTCAGCAAGCAACCTCACAGGAAACGTGCTTCCTCTTCTTCTAATATCTCCAAAAATCAGAGGGCTGAAGCCCACTGGCTCTCACTGCCTACTGGGTCACCTGTATTCCAATAATTAATAATTTCAACAATTATTGCAATAAACCAAGTTCATTGGGTGCCGTTCCCTCATTTCCTCCTCCATATTTAATTGTAGCTTGGCAAGAATATTATCCTTCAGTGAGTCTTTGCAATGGCATCCTAAGGGTATGGCTGCTGGGCTCAGATGGAATAAAATTTTTGTCTTACTGCCAGTGTTGGAAATGTTTCTTTCCCATGACTTTCCAAAAACTACATTTGAGGCAGGTCTATGCACCATCTGGAGGGAGTAAAATAGGGAAGAGTCCATACCAATAATTTTTGGATAGGTCTGTGGAATCTCTTTCCTTGCTGTGTGACTTTAGACAGGTCCCTTAGTCATTCTGAGCTTTGGTTTCCTTGTTTATGAAATGAGACTAACCATGATGTCTAACTTGTACAGCTGCAGCAATAGTTAGAGCAATGCCCAGTGCTTGGGAGGTGATAATCACATTTATTCTGCCATTAAAAATTCTGGGGCCAGGCATGGTGGCACATGCCTGTAAACCTAGCAACTTGGGAGGCTGAGGTAGGAGGATCTCAGGTTCAAAGCCAGCCTCAGTAAGTTACCAAGGCTCTAAACAACTCAGTGAGACCTTGTCTCAAAATAAAAAATAAAAAGGGCTGGGGATGTTCCTCAGTGGTTAAGCACCCTTGGATTCAATCCCTGGTACCAAATATACCTATATTTGAGCCTAGGTGTTCCTTTCCTGTTCCTTGTTCTCTTGTTTAGGATATGCCCCCTCCATTTTGAGTCCTGTTTCCCAAGGATGTCTAGGATTAAGCATGTTCTCACACTCTAATGCCCCCATTCCCTCTAGTCCATGGACAGAGCTGTCTCAGGTGCTGAAACAAGCAACCCAGTGCAGCTCTCTGGAGTGCACGCCACAAATGTGAGCCCAGCATTTGCTTCTTTGAGTCATTTTGCTAGGAGCTGGCCTTTATTGTGAGTGACCCTGCTGTGAAAAGTCAGCAGAAAAGTACAACGTGCCTGCCAGGATCTTAGCCACGAAGTCTTGCCTCTCAGTTTGGATTCTGAGAAAGCTAAGAGAACTGTGCCTAACCCTCCCGAAACATGAAGTCTTTGGCTCTGGGGTGCATGGTTTCCAGGACAGGAAGGACCACCTGAGAAATGTGCGTGGGGCTGAGGATAAGGTTAAACTCTCCCAGTCTTAGTGGTGCACATGTTCCTTAGAAAGCCCCAGAAATCTCAGAAGGAGCCCTGAGAAAAATGTGAAATTTCTCTGCTACTTATTTCACCATCTCTACCTCCTGGAGCTAGCCTGGCCTTCTCTTTTCTTCTCTTTTTTTTTTTTTTTTTTTTTTTTTTTTTTTTTTTTGCAATTTTGTACCATCATCCCATCCTCTGTCTTCTGAGATGCACCCTACAGTGTTTGTTCCCTGCAATGAATGATGAGTCCTCAGGATGACAAAGAATCCCTCTGTTTGCTCTCCCAGCTTCCCTACATCCCTGCCCCAGCTCCTAAAGACTGCATTCCAGGTGGTGCCTCCAGAAGTGATCCCTGGGAGCTCTATCTTTTTGGTCTCTTACTGTACAGAGCTCAGCTGTGGGACAGGCACCATGGAGGGAGCTGAAAGGAGGAGGGAGGTCCTGCCATCCAAGCACTGCCAGGCTCACCAGGTACCAGCACAGAGTGAGGAAATTCACCAGTGAATTTGCATTGGATTTGAATATGTATTTGCATCTATTTTGCCAAGTCTGTGAAGTTGAATCCCCAGGCAGTTTTCAAACTCCACATTTCAGGGCTGTCACCCTTAAGATCGCAATTTCCTTTTTCTCTTTGCCTTCTGACACACTGATGTTGACTCTGAGATTACCATCATGAAAACTAAGCAGGGGAGGGAGAGGAAGGAAGACTGCTGAGAAGGCATGGAAGGGAGGAGAAAGAGGGTGGTAGTTGTTCTGACACAGATTGGGGTTCAGCTTGGGAAAGCCACTCCGTTCCCTTCAGACCAGGGCATGGAGCTCTTAAAGTACTATCAATGTAGAGCCTTGTGGAACCATTTTGTATGAGTATTTACTGTGTGCGGGGCCCTGTCCTGGGGAAAGAAGCACAAACAGCCTTCAGGTTGCTGATGGTCGGTGGGAGGGACAAACTTCTGCCTGGATGAAGCTGGCTGGGTCGTATTGAACCCAGCAGAGTACAAAGGTGGAAGGAAGTGATTAGTTTCTCCTGACTGGGAGGTGGAGAGTGTAAAAAGTCTTCCTAGAGGAGTTGATGCTGGATGTGTGCCTTGAAAGATGGGAGGGTATCTATCCTTAGGTGTGCAGTTGAGGGAAGAGATTAGGCAAAAGCCTCAGTGTTGTACCACTTATATGGAGTGGAATGTGTAAGAGTGGGATTAAGGAGAAAGCAATGACAGACAAGGCTACAGAACAGACCAGATCCTGAAAAGCCTAGGAGAGGCCTTCTGAAGAGTTTGGATTTAAGAGATGAGGAGCCATTGAAAGCATTACGTAGGTGTTATGGTTTAGATGTGATATCCCCTAAAAGCTCACCTGTAAGACAATACAAGAAAGTTTGGAGGAGACATTATTGGATTATAGTCTTGACCTAATCGATGAATTAAAACTGGTAACTGGAGGCAAGTGGGGTGTGACTAGAGGAAGTGGTTCATTGGGGGCATGGCTATGGGGTATATATTTGTATCTGGTGAGTGAAGTCTCTCTCTGCTTTCTGATCATCATGTGAGCTACTTCCCTCCATCACACTCTTTCGCTATGATGTTCTGCCTCACCTCCAACCCAGAGGAATGGAGCCTAGTGCCTGTGGATTGACCCTTCTGAAACCATGAGCCCCCAAATAAATTCTTACACCTCTACAATTGTTCTGGTTGGGTCTTTTAGTTGCAACAGCAAAAAAGCTGGCTAAAACAGAAGTAGGTGTGTGTGGGCAGATCTGTGTCTTTACAGTGATAGATTGCTTTGTTTTCAGTGGGAAGTCACCTCCTTTCCACTGACCAGAGTTTCTTCAGGCAAGAAGCTGTGTGCTTTATGTAAGAATCCTCTACAAAACTCTTGCATGCAGGTGACCCTCAGCAAAGGTACAGAATATACATTTAGTACAGTACATGTCAAGGGGTTAGCAGAGATGTGAACTCCACATGCAAAGAGCTGGCCAAACCAGAGCCAGCATTTGTGCTGCTCAGAGCTGGAGAGTAGACTTTCTGCAGGAGGAGGCAGTGTGGAGCGGGTGGGGGTTTCCTAAGCCAGGACATCCTAACAAAGAAAGTGGGGAAGAAAGAGGGGGTGGAGATGCTTGACATACAAATCAAGCCTGAGGCCCAGAGGACTGCAGGAACTGGAGACCAGAAATCACAGTGGTGCCAACATAGCAGTTCTGAGTCATAGCAGCCAAGACAGTGTGGGCCTGGGGCCCTTCAGCCAAGCAGGACTCTGGAGTGGGGAGCAAGAGTTAATGGGGCATCCCTTACTTCACCCACTTCAAAGTGACTCACAGAGATGAGGGTTGGGTTTCCTACCTCCTCCGCCAACTCCCTCTCTACTTGCAAATAGGCCAAGAGAGGAGAAATGGGGGAAGTGAGTGCCTCCATGTGCATGGGGCCACCTGGGGAGGCAGAATAAAGCAGAGAGGCTTGACGGCTCTTTAGCAGTGTTGGCATTCTGTGTACAAATATTACCACCCTCCCTGGTGGAAGTGTACTGTTTTTCATTATGTTCATCTATCACTGTAAATTGCCTGCCATTATTGCTTAAAATTTGTTTTTGTAGTTCAGGGATGTTGGACTTTATTTAAAAGGATGGAAGAAAATAAGCAATAAGCAGAATTATTAGTGGACCTCACTTTACAAAAAATAAAAACAAACACAAATACGAAAACTTGAACTGACCCAATAGATCAAAGAGGCCTAGCCAAGAAAAGAGGGTCTTGTCTTAGAAAGTACAGTCGTCTCAAGAGGTGCCTTTTGAACTACACATCCTCCCCATATGTTTGAGTAACGGAGCTTGGAGATAAGAGGAAGATGGTAATTCAGTTTAAAGCAGGATTTCCCTAAGTTCTAATTCCATGGAGGAATATGTTAGGAACACAGAACCTTTGTCCTGCCCTTGTACCCCTGTGCACCCCTGGGGATGCGCCCGTGACTTTAGCATGTGTGCGTTCTACAGGGATCTACTTTCAGAAGGGCTCTGTCCATTCTGAGGTTGTTTATTCTGTCCTCCTAAACCTTTCAGCTGCCCCTTCAGACAAGGACTCCAGCTTTAGCCCCTGGAATAGCATGTGACACCTCTAAGGAAATCTGGAGGAGCCCAGCCGTCTGCTGGAATGGTGGCATGTTTTCTTCTAGGACCTATTCAACTATCCACTAGAAGTGAACCTGATGGGGAATAGCAACTTTTTGTATTATGTTGTCATGCTTTGCTCTTGCTATCTTGTAATTCTTAATTTTTGAACAAGGGGTACAGTGTTTTCATTTGGCACCAGATCCCACAAATTATAAATCTGATTTGGAGCACACTGAGAGATCTGAGAGGTCAAAACCCACTTAATTTTGCTCAGCACACCATTTCTCCAGGTTTTCTGAATTTTGTCTTAGTTTATGCTGCCATAACAAGGTAACAGAGACCCACCCAGTGGCTTAAGTAGCTGACATTTATTTCTCATGATTTTGGAGGCTAGAAAGTCCAAGATCAAGACATCTGGTAAGGCATCTGTCAGAATGGAAGTCATCAAGAATAGAAATAATAAGTTCTGGAGAGGTTGTGGAGAAAAAGGAACATTTTACATGGTTGGTGGGATTATAAATTTGTACAACCACTGTGGAAATCAGTATGGAGGTTCTTCAAAAGCCTACGTTTGGAACCACCATATGACCCAGCTGTGCCACTCCTCTGTATTTATCCTAAAGAATTAAAGTCATCATACTACTGGGATACACACATACCCAGGTTTATAGTAACACAATTCACAATAGCCAAACTATGGAAACAGCCTAGGTATCTATCAATGAATGAATGGATCAAGAAAATATGGTATATATACACAATGGAATTTTATTCAGCCATAAAGAAAAATGAAATTATGTCATTTGCAGGAAAATGGAGGGAGCTAGAGAACATCATGTTAAGTGCAATAAGCCAAACTCAGAAGGTCAAGGGTCATATGTTTTCTCTCATATGCAGAAGCTAGAGAGGAAAAAGGAAAAAAAAAAGGTAAGAGTGGATCTCATGAAAATCAAAGGGAGATCAGTCAAAGGGACCAGTGGGTAGGAAGTGGGGAGGGAGGGGTAAGTGCTGTAGAATGACACTGGCCAAATGATATTGTTATGTTGTTATATTTTGTGCATGCTCAAATACATAACAACAAATTCCATCATTATGTACAACTATAATGCACCAATAAAAATGTAGAAAAAAATAAAGGTATCTGGTGAGGTCTCACTTACTGGTTTGCAGTTGGCTGTCTTCTTCCTGTGTACTTACATGGAAGAGAGCGGAGAGAAGAAGCAACCTCTCTGGTGTCTCTTCTTGTAACATCACTAATCTCATTATGGGGGCCCCACCCTCATGATCTCAACACCTCTCAAAGTCCTTACCTTCTAACAACATCACAAAGCAGTTAGGATTTCAGCGTATGATTTGTTTTGGAGGACACGGACATTCAGTACAAAGGAAATTTGAGTCATTAACTTGAAGGAATATCTATTTAATCACACCTTTGAATTTTTTTTTCACTTCGAAGACACTTTATAAAAGGCCTCCTTAAGTAAGAAGTATGCTATTGAAATGAAAGCAGCTGGCAATGGGCATGAATGAATACAGAAAGATTTAGTTTAAAGTTACTAAAGTCATCCTTCGGTTCTTGGAGGAACACATGCTGCAGAAGTCAAGAGGGGGCTGATTCAGGCAGAGTCAGAAAAGCTGACCTTGGACTCACACCCAATCTGCATTTCCATGACTGGCACACATGGAGTCAGGCTGCTCCAAAACATGGTCACTTTATTTAAATATAGAGAAAAAAAAAATCTAGAACGGTCGTTTGATGTCATATAGGCAAGTGGTTGATTTGTTTCTAAAAATCTGTTATTTGTTTTACTCTTAAACCCTTTTTAGGGCCATGTATTCTGGCTTCCTGGACTTTCAGTCATTCCCTAACACAATTCCAATCCCATGACTAGCATGTAGAGCAACGAAAGAGCTCTGGGGGAGCCTAGCAGGCTGGTGGCATGATGGGATGTGTCCTTTTGGACCTGTTCAAACTACAACCCACCCACCCACCCACCAGACTGCAGGTAACAACTTTTTATTCACCAATTCTGATTCTATAGCTATAAACTTGGCAAGAACTGGGCCTGCGCATACCTGCCATCTGTATAGGCATTTTGTGAGTGCCCAGCCTGGAGACAGGGACACATAGGACAAAGACCACCAACAATATTTTATAGCATGACAAAAGTGTACATTTTAAAGGCAGCAACCCAGGCTTGCCCACATTCCCCAGAAAACCTTTGTGCTTATCTCTCATTCAATACCTTCTTGCCTCCTCATCTGCCTCCCCCAAATCACATCATCACCATCATTTGAAAAATGCAGTCCACAATGGGCATTCATGCCCACTGGTGATTCAAGATCTGCCTTATTTTTCCAGTCCTATTTTCCTTGGTTCATCATGGCAGCCGATGATCTGAACAAACTGAATTCTTACCTTTCCTTTGCTGCTGTGTGCCTTCCCTCTGTGGCTCATGCTGTGCCTCACTTGGAATGTCTCTCTTCACTCCCCTCTCTGCTTGCTCACAAAGTCTTCTGCAGGGCAGACATCTCCTGGTCCTTGAAGCCTTTCCCAATCCCTTAGTTCATAATCTAGTCTTTTACACTCCTCTGGCGATGTGGGCTTCCCAAAAAGCGGATGCTGAAATAAAGACCTGGAGGCAGGTGGTTTATTTTGGAGGGGATCCCAGGGAGCAGAAATGAGTGAAGAAAGTGAGGTGAGGAAGGGAGAAGAGTCAATAAAGGACGTGTTAGGGAGCAAGTTGCCGCCACAGGCACCTAGGATCAAGGGGAAGGGAGAAAGAGGTGAAGTGAGAGAATTCTCTTGAAAATAAGAGAGATCACAAAACTCCACTAGAGTTACTGTTTTGATTTTTGCTACCAGTGAGCAGGAAGAATTCAGAGGCTGGGGACAAAGGGAAGAGATAAGGGTAGTTGGGTCCTTGGATTGCAGCTTTGCAAAAGACTGTTGTGGTTTCTAAGTGACTGTTTATTGAGGAACTCCACTAAATTAAAACACTGAATTATAACAGGTTAGAAGCATTTCTGTTAGAACCTAAGTTAATAAAGGCTAGCCTCCTTGCATTTCTGGTCATTTAGCTCAGGACAGTTATACATAAATAAATAAATAAATAAATAAATAAATAAATAAATAAATAATAATTAAAATAAAATTCCCACAGACATTGGGAAATCAAGAGAATGAAACAGTTCTACTACAAAAGGGAGCAATGGAAACTGTGGCAATCTAAAGAGCTTCAAGGAGCAGGCCCCTACCCGGCCATGGCTGACTACTAGTCATGTGAGATGCAGGCTCAGCATAGCTCGTTAACTTTTACAAAGAAGTTGGAAATCAGCATTTGTGTTACATCTCCTAATTTTTAAACATGGACAGTCAACTCACAGCCACATCAATGTTTATAGCAGCTCAACTCACAATAGCTAAACTCTGAAACCAACCAAGGTGCCCTTCAACAGATGATTGTATAAAGAAAATGTGGTATATATACACAATGGACTATTACTCGGCCTTAAAGAAGAATGAAATTATGGCATTTGCAGGTAAATGGATGAAATTGGAGAATATCATGCTAAGCGAAATAAGTCAATTCCATAAAACCAAAGGCCGAATGTTTTCTCTGATATGAAGATACTAATTCACAATAAGGGGTGGGGTGGTTAGGGAAGAATAGAGTTACTTTAGGTAAAGGGGAGTGAAGGGAGGGGAGGGGTATGGGGGTAGGAAGAATAGTAGAATGAATCAGACATTATTACCTATGTGCATATATGACTACAGGACCCATGTGATTCTACATCATGTACAACCAGAAGAATGAGAAATTATACTATGTTAATGTATGATACATCAGAGTGCATTCTACTGTTATATATAAATAATTAGAACAAACTTAAAAAGTTAAAATAAATGAAATATAAAAAAGAAAAAAGAAACATTATTGAGTGGGTCAAATGGCTTGCTTGTGTACCACCAGAGTGTATTAACGGCAAGAATGAAGAGATGTGGAAGGCACATGAGAGGTAGTTTAGGTTTTCTGAATTTTCCAATCCCATTTGGGTAATTGCTCATCTCTTACAGGAAATGGGAATGATTTATAAAGGGCCCACATTCCCAACCTGGATGAGAGATGTGCACCGTTGCCTTAATTCTCTTTGGGTTTCATCTGAAACCCAGCGTGTCAGCGTCATGTTTCTATGGGTTTGTCTCCCCCAACCTGTGTCATTCTTCTCTCCCCTGAGGTATAATTCAAGCTCGTGACAGCAGAGATGCTGCCTACTTCACCATGTGGCATATAATAGATGCTTAATAAATATTTGCTGACCATAAGTAGGAAGAGACTCTCTCATTACACCATAGTGTGCAGGACACAGGGATTATTCTGAAGTCAGAACTCTAAGATGGGTTAAACTGAATTAATGGAGGAAATTTTATCTAAATAAGCAAAAGAGACTTCTCAGAGATCCCTGAGAAAGGTGGGGAAATCTTCCAGAGGCATCGTAAAATCCATGGATCTTTGCAAAAAGATCTCATGCAGGTTTCTCTGGTGGTAATCCCTCTGCATCCTGCAGTGGAGGTGATGTCTCTATCTAATGGGCTTTGGTATTATTATAGCCATTTCTGCTATTTAGTCTAATTTGTTTGGCTTCTCATCACACTACCTACCCCTAACACATACACCTGTAGTGGCCGCTGAGCACTGTCTCCTCTGGGCCTCTTGATTAATTCTTTGCAGGTATAAATCGACAATTATTATGCCTCCCATTAGTCATCTCTCCTCTGGGCTGTACAAATTTAGTTCTCCTGATAGCAATGAATCATGGGACAAAGTGTTCATTTGCATTACGTGCCAGCTCTTTCAATCAAACTCTGTTTTTATAACACCTCATTACAAGTCTCCTTAACGTCTCTCTGTTCCGAGTGTTAAGTTCAAAGCTCTAATGACATGGAGGCTGTCGTCTCCACTGTCTCCCGACTTCCTAAGATGTGAAGTCTTAGGCACCTGGTGTGGAAGGTGGGTCTGGACCCTCCCGCTCGTCTCATGCTGGCACCTGAGCCAAAGTGGGGAAGCAGATCAAGACTTACTCTAGAGCTGACAAAAATTGATAATAATGAGCCAATTTACATGGAAGAGACTCATTACCAAGCTAGTTACCAATACATTGGGTTGCTGGATTTCTGCCAATAAATTGGATCTCCCGCAGTGAGTGATTTTTCAGCAGCTTGTAGGAAATCTCTTCAGCTTAAAAATACTTTGGGGAAATCATCTTTACAATAAAAAGAGAAGAGTGTGTCTACAGTTGTGTATGTGTATTATGTGGGGTAGGGATTGCATTTGGGTGGTGCTGAAGACATCACATAGAGACATTTTCACTATGTCCTATTTTTTGGTTTCTTTTAGGGTTAAGATGTGATTGTGACTTCTTTCTAGAAGTTTTCCCAGATGACTATTTAATTTTCAATACAACCAGCACAGCAATAAAATTGTAACTCAGTGGAGGTAAAATGCTCCTGACTTGCAGTCTGTGATGCAATCAAGGTCCAGTCCTTGGAATTCACAAAAAGAACACGTGGCCGAATCTAATTATGGGAAATTGGGCAGGTAGTGGGAAGCGAAGGAATTAATTTTGAACTGAATGGAAAAATCCTCACTGCTAACCTTTGGCTTTTATTATTTGAAAATTTCTGTCAGAGGGTTATGTGTGTTGGCTGTAGATGGCTGCAGGTGAAATGTTCCATTCAACTCTCCACTTTGTCTTGTGTGTGTGGTAAGATTTCAAGGAGACAGAATCAAACTGCTGTGATCCAGCAAGTTCAGACAACAGAGCTGCCTGTTTGCCCTATCCCTACCTGCCTCACCAAGCATTTTCCCCATAGAGTCATGTCTTTGAAATGTGTCACAGAGAAAAAGTCTGCACAGACTGGAATAGGGTCACTTCATGTGCTGAAGCAAATTCAGGTCATGTGTAAAGTGTCATGGCTCATGTGTTGTCTATAAATAGGCCCCTTAAGTTGACTGTAGCTTTCTTTTGGGAATGAGACTCATGCTGGCATCTAGCTTTCTCTCCTGCAATAGTGTCAGGAATAGGGCCTATGGAACCAGTGTTGATCTGTACTGAAGGGCCAGGGGCTGGTTTGCTGATGGTGGATACTGTGGTCTTCCAGTCATGATTGGGACCTCTACGATGTCCACATGGGAAGTCAGGGACACACATCAGCTGCTCTCCAGTGAGGACTCAGTAACACCCTGCCTTGTATTATGGGTTTTTGTTGTGTTGTCTCCTCATGTAAGCTGTCAGCTCTTAAGGGATGGTGCTTTTTCTGGTATTTGTCTGCAATCCACCTGCACATGACTGGCATGGAGTCAGCATTCAAAATATACCCGGTGCCTTGAAGCTGGACACATGTGGTGTAGGGCCTGGTGGTACATCTTCTCCTCTCCCTTTGCGGCACCTGGGGAAAATTATTTAACTTCTCTATTCTTCAACGTCTTTGCCTGTAAATCAAAAACAATCTTGTCTGCCTTCCAGGGTTTGTGAAGATAACAGGAGTTGGTAGGTGGTAGACTGAACACAGAACTGGCCACTTAGCCAGTGCTGGATGAATCTTAGTTATCATTTTGTTAGATTGTCCCTAATCTGCCCAAGCTCAAAGATAGATGCAGAATTTTCTGCTGGGGCATCTGTCAAAGGAGCCTATTTGGGCTTCCTCTATTGTGCATTATTCAATGATAAACATTTGCTAGAAAAGATGCGTGGGATGGCCAGGTTGTCATTAGTGGGAAATAGAAGTTCCTCCAAAAACAAAAGGGTTGTTTTGGGTTAAACAACATTCAGCATCCTCAATATCCCCAGACAAGAACAGAAGACAGGAAATTACCAGGGGACTTGTAGCAGAATCAACAACCCAGTCACTCGGGCTTCAGAGAGGTATACAGGCCAGTGACGCTAATTAAGCAGCAACTTGACCTGACAGGTGGGTCTGAAGGGGAGAGTTATGGATTGTTTGCTGGGGCCTCTAGATTCTAGGATGACATTGCTGTATGGACATGACTAAGGGACAACTGGTACCTCTAGGTGAGGGCTAAGCCTGGGTCTGGCTCCAGGGGATGTGTCACCTCAAGCAAACCACCTGAACTTTCTTGGGCTCAATGCCTCATTTGTAAAACGGGGATGTAATTCCTGCCTGGAAGGGTCCTGTCAGACTAAATGCCCCAGGGCTAGAAGTGACTGCCAACAGGCACCCAACTTCATCTCTGCCAGTGCTGGCTACCTGCCCTTGGGCATTTCTCTATTTTCTCTGCTTTAGTTTTCTCATCAGTCTCCTGGAGATACTTGGTAGGTTATAAAATGAACAGTTTAAAGCACTTGAATAGTGCCTGGTTCACAGTAAGTGCACAATAAAGGTGCTTCTTTTACTGCTATTATAACTATTTTATTTAAAAGTATCCATTCTTGTTGCTGAAGTATTAGAAAAATCAAGCTGGGGGTCCCTCATTCTGCTCTCTACACACAGGCACCATCCTTTAGAGTTGGCAGCTGGGTGCTCTGACTAAGAATTAAAGGTTGAAACCCTCACAGGACGGAACCAGAGGGTTTTGGGATATCAGGATACGATGCAGCTTAAAGCCCCGCAAAGCAGGTTGTTGTTCTGCACTCACAGGTGGATAGGCTAGGGTCTAAGCAGGAGCACTGGATTCTCAGGGTCACATATTGTAATAGAGGCAGAGTTAAGGTTGTAACCTGGTTCTCTGAGCTCACAGCTGGACTTTTGTGATGTACTTGTCCAGACTCCTGCAGCAAGAGTTCTTTCTCCTTGGCTGAACAGGGTGTTTGCTGATACCACACTCAGCTTTCCAGGAAAGGGCTGGTGTCTCTCAATCTAAACTTGGAAGCACAATGAGACTCTTTCATTTGCCTTCCAGAATCTGGGTCTCAAGTCTGTGCAAGGCTGAACCACCATGACCTCCCTGCAGGATGCAGAGTCAGACCCAGCATCATCAACTTTAACTGATCTGCAGATGCATAAAATACAAACCATTGTTCATCAGCCTTCACCTGACCTATCAGTCACACCCTGGGAGCAGGTGTACTGCCTCATGTAAATACAGACAGTAGTACCCTGTCCCAGTGCTGTCAGGTGTATAACTGGTTGCTAGATGTACATTTTTGTCCCCATTCCCCATAAGCCTCTCTATTCGTTATTGGTTGGGAGCCACTCATTGGCATCTGAGCTGAGGTTGGTGTTTGAATTTTAAGAGAGTTTTTAAAACAGCATCTTGGGGGGGTCTTGTTTATGTTTTTATGTTTAGCAGGAATGCTAAAAGGAAAGTTGTGTTAAATCCAGATATATCTTCTAAGTATCTGAACATTAAAAAGGCTCTAGGGAATGTGTAGCAGATAAATGCTCTTAATTTTTCCTCTTAAAATGTTATCCCCTCTGCTCCTCATGATACCTTCTGTTTATTCAGAACTGGGCAAAGGCCTCCTCACTAATCATTCTAACTCTAGGTGAGTGTCTGAGCTTCTAGAGTCAGCATTTTTCAACATCTGCTGCCCAAGAGGGGTTGGACTTGGACTTTGCTTGCTGCAGAGATGAAGGAAATCACAGTTTGAGGGGAGAGAAATAAAAACTGCTGAGGACTCTTCAGAAGATAACTTCTCTTTGGAAAGGAGATGCTGAAGGGGGTGGTACACAGGGGGAGTTAAGGGGTCGGTATGTTCTTCCCTCCGAGTTGTGGCAATCTTAGTCCCAACCCAGAATCTTTCTCCTTATCTCTTCTGGGACTTCTTTCCCTTCTCAGGACCTGGTCTCTCTGTTTGGACAGGGATAATTAGGACTTATGTCATCTCAGTCCAAGCAGGTAGCTTTGTTGACCACAGTCTTCTTGAGGTTGGCTATTCCTGTGACCTGTTGGGGAGTTAAAGCTAACAAGTAAAGGGATCCTAGTGGTGGAGCACTATAAGTCTAATCTTGTGGGACAGGACACAGAACAGAGGAGAGATAGGAACAAATAGAAGACTGCCACATGCCCTTGGGTAAAAATATTAGGTTACTTAGATGCTTCCGGTAAGTCAGGTCCTCTAAACTTCTACCTTAGTTCATTTGGGCTGCCATAACAAAAAGTATCTCAGGTTGGGTAATTTACAAAGAGTAGGGATTGATTTCTCATAGTTCCAAAATCTAAGTCAAAGATCAAGATACCAGCAGATTTCATGTCTGGCAAGGACCAGATTCTCATCAATAGTACTGCACAGGTGTCCTCACCTGATGGAAGGGGCCTCTTTGATAAGGACACTAATCCCATTCACAAGGTCTCTGTCCTCATGATACCATCAGCTCCCTGCAAAGGCCCCATTTCTTAATACCATCATACTGGGAATTAAGTTTCAGTGCATCGATTGTGGAGGGACACAAACATTCAGAGCATAGCACCATCTAAATATTAAACAGGTTCTGGGGAATTTGTAGTAGATAAATGCACTTAATTTATCTCTATACAAGAAAGAGCCATGAGCTCCTCCTGCCAGCCTCTTCCTAGTTCCTTAGGCTCTGGAAAGAGAGGTATGTCCTCAGGAACCAGGAACTCTGTCATTTACCTAAATTAATGGTTCCATGTCTCTGTCATTCTGAGCCTTTCAGCTGAGGCACACATTTATCAGACTTAAAGGATGAGAAAAAGAGAGTAAGAGCTGCTGAGAAAAGTAGTTTGGACACATAAATGTAAGAAAATTGGTACTTTTCATCCTAAAACCTACTCACACTGAGGCTATAGACAGTGTGTATTTAGTTAATTAACCAGAAAAGTGTTGATGGTGTCACCTCACAGCTGTCTGTACTGCTGTCACAGGAAGGTGGGCATGGCCCAGAGATACAGGCCATTGGACTGACATCTGTGGCAATACTCCCGCCCTTGCCTTCTGCAGAGAAGGGTCTCCTCCAACTGTCCTGAGACTATTTGGGACACACTGTGCTTTCCTAGTCTCCAAGATTCTCCCAGCGGCGGTAAGAATTTCCCTTTGGAAATTGAAGTAGGTGGCACTTCCCTATGCAGAGAATGGGGCCTGAGTCCCCTCAGTGTTTGCTCTAATCACCAGCGGATGGTAGGGCCTTGCCTTTGCTGCCCTCTGGGAGTAATTTCCCTGTGTTTACTGCAGACATCTGTCACTCCCAGGGAGACTATTTAAATACAATATGTCACCTTTAACTGTTTGCTAATTGAGCCAATGCAGTGGGATTTCTTGATGATCAATGCCATGTGCAATTACTTATTAGAGAGAAACACCTGAATAAAGATATTTCCTAGGAACTTTAGTTCTAGTCACTGTCTCCAGAATCCCGGAATTGGAGAAGTCACCTCAACAGGAAAAATGAATTGGCTGTGAAACAGTGGGGGAAAATAATTTTCACCAAATCAGTAAAAAGCAGGCAGAAGGTGTTGTTAATGGAAAACTGTTTTCCTTCATCTAATTCTCACAATGGAAAGGTCCCTGAATCTTGGCACACTGTCATCTCAGCTACCTCACAAGTTCTGATAAAATGCTATTCTTCCAAGTTGAGACATCAACTTTGTAAGGTCCAAGGATTTGGTGTTAAAGGCAACTCCTGCCTTTAACACGACCCCAGGCTCCATTCTCTAGCTCATCACTCTGTCTCTGAGGACTCACATTCTGCCCGTGGTGACCAGATGGGGTGGTGATGGAATCACGTGAGGGTCAGTACTGGAATGACATCTGCACTGCCTCAAGAGAGAATCTCTTGATCACTGCAGAGGGAACTGTGTTTTTAGATACCTATTGGTGCCCAGAGAGGGGCAGAGCTGCTGGCTCCTGGAGCTCAGCTATGCCCATCCATGAACCATGGGGACCAGGATGCAGCCTCCTCCACCCAATCTACCAGGTGAGGCACCAAGTGATTTGCTGTTCTGAGCAAGGAGAAATCCTGGAGTAAAGTGCTCAGGAGACACTCTTCAAGCTAGTCACTCTGAAAATTGTTTGCTGGGGAAACTTGGCCATTGACAGAGGAAGGGAGAAAGCATTTTTAGAAGGCTTAGGCTTAGAGGTCGTGCAGGGTCTGCTGGAGAGGGATTTGACAGGGCTGACTCAGGTGGGTTTGTTCCAGGAAGTTCCTGGAGATTGGTAAAGCAGTGGGGGTACTTGATGACATTTTCCTCTGTACCCTGGGATGCTACCAGGAGCCAGAGGACTGGGCACTGGCCTGAGTAAAGCTGGTGGCTTTGGATAGTTATTCAATTCATTCTGGAGGGGTCTGAGGACTACTATTCCATCAGCAAACAGCGAGGAGGTGAGTTCTGGTAGCAAGACTCCAGGACAGTCTCCCAAGAGCCTCTGTGCATTCCACAGCAGTCCCTGCCACAACCCAGCCTTATCCCTGTCCCAGAAGGGGATGGGAATTCTTCAAATCCAGCTGCCCTTAAACTCAACATATTTCCCTTTCAGGAGACAGTGTTTTTGATTTTCAACTTGACCACTAATGTTGAACTAGTTACTTTCTCTCGATGAGCCTCAGGGTTCCCCCTTGGACTTGGGAATGATAATACCTCCTTTGTGGGTGCAGGATAAATGCAAGAGTCCTGGGCAGTGCAAGGCACTGAGCAGGCATAGGGCCAATACCAGATCCTTCTTACCTGGTCCTTTCAAAGCAAGACTTTTTGTTTTTAATTTTACTTTATAACTTTAACAGATTTAGCATATCACTCAAAATACTTCACTTGAATTAAAACAACAACAACAAAGACAGAGGTTGCGTAATCACTAGCCTAAGTGGTTGCATTAGCCTGTTATTCTGTCATCTTTTTTCCAATAAACAGATTGTCTTCCTCTCTCTTTCCTTTCTGTGGACGGATCTGGAGGATTTGCAATGTGCAAAGCAGGTGGATTGATCGATTATTGATCAAGAGTGAATTATGAGCCCTTCAGGTAAAAAGCTTCCCATAAACACAATTTAGTAGCTGCTGCCGCCAGCCTCAGCAGCCCTAGATGACCATCTCAGGACTCCTGCAGTGAGATAATCAATACTTCATATTAGTATTAGCAGCACAGATTGCTTTATCTGGTAGCTCATCAGGAGTTTTGAGGTGGGCTCCCCATGCTTGCTGCTGTGGAAAGAACAGCCATCCACGGGGCTTCAGTTGCTACTTCATAGAGGCTAAGGGGTTGGTGGCCCTGGTTTTGTCTGGATTCTATCCTTTGTTGATACGTTACTCTTGCCCCCTTGGTCTCAATTTTTTCTTAACATGAAATTTCTGCTCTTCAATCTGCTTCACTCTTAGCACTTTGGCACCACTGGGGATTAGGATAGGTATGAAAGCATTTTTGGAATGCGAAGGCCATATTAAAACGTGCTTGTTTTCCCTTCCTTCCTCTAGCTTGGATGCTCTAAGCCAGACCTTATTTCTCCTGGATATTGAAACATCTTCCAAACAGCTTTTTTCGAACAGCCACTGCTTTCTCCTCATCCCCACTTCCCAATACACACAGAGACATACCCACCCCTCCAATCTGTAAGTCAATGTCAGAGGTGAACTCCAGCTCTTCTCTTACTCTGTAGTCTTTGAAGTTTCCCTATGCTTAAAGACCAAGTCCAGGCTCCCCAACTAGGCCTCCAGACCCTTCACAACATACTTTACCTTTCTAGTTAGAGCTGCAGCTCACCTGTCCACTTCTTATTGGTGTCCCAGGTGCACTGGAATAGCTCACATCTTCTCTAACGGTTCCTGTCCTCCATTTCTTCCTCCCAGTTCTGGGTCCTCTGAGATGAAAACTCTGTTTCATGTCTTTGTAGCTCCAGAAGTCACCCTCCTTACCTCTGCCTGGAACATAGTGGCACAGTACACATAGCTGCTGAATTAAATCACATTCATTTGGTTTAAGAGTAGGGTTTCCCGCACATATCAACTGAGGTAAAGACGTTCAAAAAATAACTTCTATCACAAGAAAGTTTGTGGCTTGGCAGTTGGGGTGACGGGAGGTTTCAGAAAGATTAGACCTGACTGGAACAAAGCTGTCCCACTGCCAAATGGAAGCTGTGGAGCTAGTTCATGATGCCCTCCAACTCCACGTCTAGAAGCCCCTTCAGGCATGCCCCGAGGCAGCCTCCACTGAGTGCCCAGCAGTGGGCATCTCATCTTCTCCCTGCTCAGCACTTTCTGCTTCTCCCTTCAGTGACTTTTCTTTGGGAGTCCCACTTTCCTCACTCTCACCCACGTGGCTGAGAGGGGCTGGCATCTCTCCTTTGCCTTGACTCCTAGGAGGATGGTTATGTAGTTTAAAGGGGGCCAATGGGAGCCTTAGATTGAAGTGTCTGGACGGGGAGTGTCCCTTCCTGTGGATAAGACCTGAGCCTGCACATTGAAGCCAGAATTGGGAACAGGTAGTTAGTGTAGAAATAGGGGATCGGGTCAAATCGAGGAAATGGAGGCCATAAAGTCATCTGCCTCTGGAAGTTGGAGACTGCCCCTGGAAGGATGGAATGTCAAGGATCTCCGGAGGCCATTGATTACCAAATTTTCCTGCCTTTATCAAGGACTGCAAACCAGGAGCTACTAATTAATGCTCCCTGGGCCCTTGCCTGCCTGAATCACCTTGGCCCTCCCCCTGCCCATGGCTTCTCACTTAATGCAAAACCAGGCCTAGTCACATAGGCAGGAAGGAGAGATAAGCGGGGAGAGAACTGGAGAAAAGAGAATTTAACCTATAAAAGATGTAGGGTGTGCTCACTTCTTGGGACTTTAGAACATCAGCCATGGCCCCCTTCTCCCTGCCGGGAGAAGTCTGTATTATTAGCTTTAAATAAAACCTGCTTAATCTGCTTGCCTTGGCTGCTTCTCTAGTGTTCAATGTTCAACATTAGAAGGAGCAGAACTCGTCACCGGTAAACAGCGGTATCAACATCTTTCCCACCAAGGAAGAAGCAACTTTCAGGGAAGAAATTCAACCAGAACAAACTGTACGATGTCTGAGTCCCTAAATCTTGGCTTTGACTCCTGTGCTTGCAGTTGTGTTTGCTGGAAGATCTCACTACACTCACCTTGTCCTTTCTGTAAGCCACATAGTTTTGTGTTGATCTCAGATGTAGCAGCAAGTGCCCTGGTGCTCTATTTCTCTCTGTAGGTACCTCACCCTGAGGACCCAGGAAGAGAGAGCCCCCTAATCCACTGTTAGATAAGGGCTGAAACAGACCTCCCATCAGGTCATCAGGCTCCCAGGCCAGTGTCATGCTAAGCCAAGCAGAGGTGTTGCCTTCTCAAAGCTTCTCTTGCAAAGAAATGACAAAGTTGGAATTTAAGGTGCAGGTGGTGGGAGACTCCTTCTGTCTTCAGGAACATGGCCCTGTGCCTCTGTGGGAGAATATCTCTATTTCCAGGAGATCATGGGGACAGTTTTCCCCAAGCCAGTGTAGCTGTTTGCCACAGGAAGAGCCTTGGCTAAGGGTCTTTGTTCTGGAGATGAGCCCTTCACATCCCTGTCAAGGACTGCTAATTTCCTTTCTTTCCACCTCTTACAACATCCCTGGGACAATTGTCTTACAATATCCCCCAGTGGAGATGGTTCTCATGTAAATGCTGGCCAAATGATTGAGCCCTGCTCTTGGATGCCTCATTCCCAGCAGTTGGGGGAGGACAGTCATTATTAGACCTGCAGGTGCCATGCGGGGAATTTTATTGTCTTTGCTAGTAAATGAGATTCATTAGGGCACACTGCAGGGCAATGGGGAAGAGTGGGTTTGAGGCGGGATGCTGTTGCTGGATGCTCTCTCATTTCTACCGCACAGACTTGATCAAAAGGAAAGAGCAGCAGATCTTTTCGACATTCGGTTTTTGAAGCCCCCAATCAGCAGAATACCTCCCTGTTCAAGGCAGGTGAACACCTGCCTACTACAAACCCTCAACTGTAGTCTGGGCTGGTAATCAGGGAAAGGTTTCTACTGGGGAGGGGGTCTTTAACTTGGGGTGAGGAAGGAAGAAAACCAGCACGGATTTTTGGCTCTCAAGAACACAACTGTGTCTTAATTTTGAAGAATTGATAGTAAAAAAAAAAAAAAAGTAATCTCAGCAATTTCTATTTTTATTTCTTGGTTTCAATCCTAACTCCTGTATAAGTTATTGAAGGGGCTAAAGGAGATGCCACATGGCTGTGTTCTGTGGCCTTTGTATCTTTTGTATCTTTGTATCATCACATCTGAGTAAGGTGTGGTGAGTCCGACTCCAGACTGTGCCATTGGAGGGAGAGAATAAAGCTGGCTCTCACCACTGGCAAAAGATTCCTTGGAGCAGCCAGGTGTGCTGGGGACAGCGTTGTTGGACTAATTTAATCATGTGACTGGCAGTGCTGTTGAGTTCTCTAGGAGCAGGACCTGAGACGGGGAGTCTTTTGCAGGTGTTTTATTGGGGGATTTACCTCAGGGAAAAACCTAGAGGAGAGTGAGGGAAGTAGGACAGGGCAGGTGGAAAGCTGGGCCAAGATGAGGGCTCTGCAGGTTTCTTCTCTGCTCTGCCTGATCCCTCCACAGGGAGCTCAGGAGTGAGCATGGCACTTAGAGTTTTATCGACATTGAGGCATGGGGTGTGGACTTGAATGTCTCTCTTCAGTCAGTCTTTACCTGCAAGTACCCTGAAGGTGGTCCATAATCTCCCAAGCTTCTCTGGGCAGCTTGAATTCTTGGAAAAAAGGGTATGGAAAAAAAACTATGAGCTATTAGTAGTCCACTCATGGCAGTGGGGGTGATACCGCCATTTACCGGTGACGAGTTCTGCTCCTTCTAATGTTGAAGATTGAACACTAGAGAAGCACGCCAAGGCAAGCAGATTAAGCAGGTTTTATTTAAAGCTAATAATACACACTTCTCCCGGCAGGGAGAAGGGGGCCATGGCTGATGTTCTAAAGTCCCAAGAAGTGAGCACACCCTACATCTTTTATAGGTTAAATTCTCTTTTGTTCTCCAGTTCTCCCCCCTTATTTCTCCTTCCTGCCTATGTGACTAGGCCTGGATTTGCATTAAGTGAGAAGCCATGGGCAGGGGGAGGGCCAAGGTGATTCAGGCAGGCAAGGGCCCAGGGGGCATTAATTAGCAGCTCCTTGCTTGCAGTCCTTGATAAAGGCAGGTAAATTTGGTAATCAATGGCCTCCGGAGATCCTTGACATTCCATCCTTCCAGGGGCAGTCTCCAACTTCCAGAGGCAGATGATTTTATGGCCTCCATTTCCTCGATTTGACCCGATCCCCTATTTCTATACTAACTACCTGTTCCCAATTCTGGCTTCAGGGGGAGCTGCAGTGGTCCCATACAGAGAATCTGGGTGGAGCCCCAATAGTATCTACCGTACTGGGCTTTGGAGCCAGACGGACTTTAAATCTTCTACTTCCGAGTAGTGCTGCTGGATAATTAAGATCCAATTTATCACAGTGCGACTTTAATTTCTGTCTCGGTTTCCACATCTGTAAAGTGGAACGTAATAGAAATGCCTCCCACAGAGTTGCTGTGAGTGTTGAAAGAGAAAAGATATGCAAGGGGCTTAGGGCAATGCCTGGCCCTTGGTCAGGGTGCCCTGGTAGGTGCATTTAATGGGCTGGAGCTTCCTTAGAACTTCAGGGTGCTCCCTGTCCTCCTCCCATGCCTCCCACTACAGGTCTGAACAGAGCAGCTTGCAGAAGACTTGGCCCTGGTCAGAAGCCCTCTCTCCTAGGCTCAGCAGCCTCCAGGACAAGGGAGAGGGCACAGAGAGCAGACTGAGTTCTGGGAGGGAGAGGAAGGAGCAGAGGAGCTTAGATTTCAGGTAGTCCCTTCATGCCTCTGCCTGAGGCTCTCCAGAGAGAGAGGCTCCTGCGACAACTGGATTTTTCATGCTCTTCCAAACGAGCCTATAAAAATTCAGCCCATTTGGTTTGCAGACAGAAACTTTGCTTTTAAAGTCTTTGAGTTATTTCCTTCTTTCTCCCCTTTCAGGGCCAAAGTTATTTCAAAGGAATAGGGTGCAGAGAGAGGGTGTGTTTGTGGGGGGTGCATTTGTCAGTGTTATTTCCCTATGGGTTTGTAACCATGGGGGACTTTACTTAAACCCACATGGCATTTGTCACTTTGCTATTGCTTTCTTACCCAGAGGGGCTCTGTCCTCAGCGGCACATTTTCCTTTTTATCTGTCTGAGAGGGATATATGAGCAGAAGGAGGGGAGGAAGGGAGACCACATTTGCATTTTTATGCCTGCCTTCTTTTCACACAGGCAGACACACCTCCAGTCCTCTGTCAGCTCCAGTCTGCTCACTCAGGGGCAGGAGGGATGGGGCATTCAGCAGAGACACAAAGGAGGCCTGGAGGGAGAGTGTGCATCTGAAACACAGGAGGAGACACCTGCCCCTCTGGGCCCTGAGTGTGTTCTTGACACTCGCTACATCTGTGCTTTCATTCAAGTATGGAATCAATTCTGATTAGTGCCTACTAGCTGCTAGGTCCTGAGCTATGCTTGTCCATATGGAGACCATCCTTGTGTGGGTGACAGGCACAGAGACTGAGGTCAGCAGCTCATGGGAGGTGGTAGGGAGAGCAGTGGGAGCCTCATGATAGGGCTAGGTCAGGGGAGGAAGCCCATAAAGATAACAAAACCTGCTGGATCTCGAATAGAAATTATCTTTGGGAGGAGGTACTTGAAGAGAAAAATGGTGTGTGTGCAGGTAATTTCCAGGTGAGCAGCATCACTGAGGTATGAGAAAGTTCAGGGCAATCAAGGACCTTCTGGTGTTGGAGAGCTAGGGCATCAGGTGCCTTTGAAGGTTGATGGGCAGGGGTGGTAGGGTAGAAGATAGAAACTAGATGAAAAAGGTTTTGTAAGTCATGTTAAGGAGGTTGAACTTTGTCTGATGCAAAGGTCTAACAAGAGAGCTTTTTGATGTACTGTAGAGATGAAATGGACCGGGGAGAATGAGAGGGAGGGAGACCTATTGCGGCCAGAAGTGATGGCAGTTATGTAAGAGAGAGGCAGAGAAGATATTGGAAAGGAAAGAAAAGGTGATCCTATGCCTGACTCTAGTTGGAAGGGAGGAGAGGGAAAGGTATGGGATAGGAATTTAGCTTTCTGGTTTAGGTGTGGGGGCAGGAGGAGTCACCATACAAATTAGACCCTTCAGATTAAAAATGAAAAAAAAAAAAAACTGTGTGTCCCCATTGGGTACAAGCAATTATTTGTTGACTATATGAATGCATGTATGTGAAAGGGATGGGACTTTCTACCACAATGAATCTGGAAATTCAGTGCAACTCCAAATGAAAAAATTCCATTGTAAAATTTTAAGGAATTTATCCAAATCATTTCTAGAATTTATTTGAAATATTAAGGCCCAAGAACAATCATGGTTTGTAAAGTGAAAAGGAAAGGAATAGTACTTTTTCTATCAGATCTTGAGATATATTATGAAGGTATAATAAGTGCTAAAAGTTTATTATTATCCCAAAGAAAAGTATATTATCTTATACTTATAAAAGAACATTTGCTTATGTGTTACTTTCACCCCAAAATGCGTAGTTGAGTCTTTGTGATTAAGATCATCTGACTGGCAAAGCTTAAAATGTTTACTGTTTGGCTCTTTGCAGGAAACATTTGCCAATCCTTGCTATGGAAAGAGACCCCAGCATTTACGGGAATTGGTATATGATGGAAATATTACAAATTAGTGGACAGGAAGGAATTGCCAATAAATGGTGCTCAGATATTAGTTTTTCTGTAGGAAGGAAGTTAAAATTAGATTCTTACCTCATTCCATAAACAACAACAACAAAAAATCCCAGGTGAATAAAGATCCAAATGCAAAAAACAGAACTTCATAACCTTGAAAAGGTAACAGAGGATCAGTGTTAATCATTTCAGGTAGAGAGAGCCTTTGTAGATAAGACAAAAGAAAGTATAGTTCATAAAGGAAAAAAGTGTTACGTGACTGCTAGGACTATAACTATTACTACAGTTACTACTACAACACAGACACACACACGCACACACACACACTCACACATGCACATATACAACCTATATGGGAAAAGATGCCATAAACCAAGTTAACTTACAAGACCAGAATAAAAGAAGATAATTGTCATGCAGATGAGGGAGTAGTGTCCAGAACTTATCAAGAAGTCCTATATGTGGAGTTTTTTGGTGAAGGACAAATAACCCAATCGAAAAGTAGGGAGAAGGTTAAGACCTGGGTGTTTCAGAGGAGAGGAAACCTTCAGTGGAGTAAAATAAATGAAAGCAGCATAGTCACATTGCTTACCAAGGGAAAACAAAGCAAAACAAAAAGTGCTGTGCTGTTTCACACCCATCCAATGGGCAAAATCCCAGAGAGTCAGAGGATCCATCCTCAGAGTGGAAAAGAGGAGAAGCAGGAAAAGTCCTACTTGGCTGTCAAGAGGGTGACTGTGCCTAGGTGCGTCCAGAGCACTCTAGCAACATCTGATAAAATTGAAGACGTGAGTCCTCTGTGACTCAGATATTTGGTTTTGATTATGTGCCTCAGCATTTCTCAGAGATGTGCACAAGGGTACTCCTTGCAGTATTGTTTGATTTAGTAAAAAATAAGAAACCATTTAATGGTCCTGAATAGGAAACTGGACTGAGAAACTGTGGCCTATTCAAGTATTGGGCTATTCTGTAGCAGCTATGCCAGAATGAATCACCTCAAAAAATTAATCCTGAGGGAAGAATAAAGTTGACAAATAAGCTATGATAGCCTTTATGCAAATGAAGAGACCCACCTAGCAATGTATTTGTTGTGTATCTAGCAGCTCTCTATCTATTCATCCATCTAAAATTAGGACTAGTATCTGTCCTCATCAAAGTGAAATTAAAATGTTTATAAAAATAGAAGAATGGTTGCAGAGTGGGGTGACATTTTAATGAAATCTGTAGAGTTCTATTTCTTTCACAAAAAGTGTGGGTTAGCAAAGTTGAGGACATACTATCATTTGTTAATCACGGAAGGCAGGCGCATGGTTGTTGTTTTCCTTATCTCAATGTGTTTCAGATTTCTTAAGAAAGGAAGAGAGCCACGAAGAAAGAGAGGCCCCTCAGGGGACCTGGACTACCACCTCTCAGTCTTGGTGGCTACAGAGTGCAGGAAAGGCCAGAGCTTGGACATCTCCTATGCCTGTGGCCTCCCTTTCCATCTCTCAAACATATCATGTTATATCTAGCCTACGAAAGTTTATAGAAAAGTCTGGGGTGACCAGGCTGATGCCAGGGAATATAGAGGAAACCAGGCAGGAGGGTCTTCAGGAAAGAGGTGTCCAGCCCAGCCCATCCAGGAGAGGGACCATCTGTGAGATTATGCTCCCTGTGGGCCTCTGTCCTACTGCCCCAAACTCCCATATATCCTTAAATGTAGGTCAGTGTCACCTCCACCAGAAGCCTTCCCTGACAGCCTCTTCAACCCTGCGTGTACCCCCAGCACAGTTCTAGTTATACCTTTCTGGCACTCTTTTTATTTGCCTTAAGTGAATATACTAAGCTTCCATAAAGTTGAGGTTGATGGAAGCTGATCATCCCTCAAGCCTCACAAAATTTTAAATTCCTAACACCTGCCCCACACTTGCTTTTGGAGATATGAGTAGAGAGAAAGGTAGGAAGAGTTTGGGTAGATTGGGGGCTCAGTAGAGTGGAAGGATCAGCAAGCAGTCTGTCAGGTCTCCCTCATATCCATGGTTTAGAAAACTCAACTGATGTCTTTGAGGGACTTTATTAGGTCACTAAACTGGAAAGTCCATCTAGCTCTAGGTTCATCTGAGTAAGGGTTCGATTAATGTTATTTGGACCAGGTGTTTTTCTCTCTCGCTTTCTGCATCTCTCATCCACTCTACTGTCTCCCTCCCTCCATCTCTACCCTTCATTTCCTCTGGATGGGAGCCATTCTCAGTTGCTATCTTGGATGAAAGGAAGAGTTGACTGTCACAGATGCAAATACCTCCTGTCTTTTTAGGTCTAGCAGGACAAAACAAGGTCCTCTCTCTCCTGGATGCTCCTGTGAGGTGCCAGGATAAGTACTGGGTGATTTTGATCAGATCCTGTGCTGATCATGATGATCTGAGCCAATCATCATCATCATGGTGGGGAGTGATGCCCCTACCCCAAACAAGACACTAAAAATCAGGAGGGTGTTTCTCCAGGAAAAACTTTTGGTGAATGAATTTTGGGAGAAAAAGCCGACTGGCTGGTGCAGGGAGCAAGAGCTGACATCCTCTAGAATGGAGGAACAATGGCACGTTGCTTTCAGAGTTCTTGACGTTGGTCTCTCCCCTTGAGAGGTTCTGAGTTGCCAAGTGGGATGAGAGAAGATGGGGATACTGGAAACTTCTTCCCTACTATGCACATCAGAAAGCTGATTGTGAGTCAGCTGCCAGTCATCAGCTTTTCTTCCATGCTGAGATCTACAGGGCAGCATTCCTGGCTCCTGTCCCAGGAGCTATGGGAAAAATGCATTAAAGGAGTCACAAACTAAACATTGAATTTTCAGAATTCAGAAGTCGTTCTTGACACTGTTGGAAAGGTGTGGTTGTCCAACTATTAAGCTGTGGGTTTTGCATTACAGACAGGACATAGCTGCATTTTACATTTGGTTATAAATCTGAGACATTTGCTGATCTCCATGGGCCTCAGCTAGACATTAAGAAAAAGAAACCGGATGGCTAAACCAATGCCTCCGTTCAGTTGATAGAACTGAGAGTGGTGTGAGGTTTTACATGAGGGCTTCTATAATTCTTTGAGTTATTGCTCAGGGTTAAAATATTAATAGAGTTGACAAAAATGGACATTTGAATGCTCACACTACCAGTTTCTGAAAACTTGAGACTGATTTGGGGAATGCACAGGACTCTAGATGACTCAACCCATGGCTTCCAACATGGGGTTTAAAGAGATGGTGTCCGGGGCAGTAGTAAAAATTACAACAAGGAAAACTTTACTTACACTGTCTGTATTAATTCTCACAACAGCTTCTGAGAAAACTATATCATTATTAGTTCATGGCCATTGACAACAAAGCTTAGTGAGAAACCAGGGGATTCGCTCAAGGACATGGAACTAGGAAATGTCAAAGTTGGATTCAAAGCCAGGCTGACTCCTCTAATTCTTGAACTCTTCTCTGTGGAGATTGAATTGAAGGATGACTGGTTTAAAAGAATGTTATATATTTTTAATATATATATATATATTAAGTTCTTACTAAATATGTGCTTTCTACAAACAGATCATTTTTTTTTTTTGAAAATCAAATCTGTATTTCACTTCCACTATGGGAAGTCACTAGGGAATATGGTGGAATGCCTTTTGTTAAGCGAGCAGCATCTTCAAAAATACATTGCTTTGACAAATCAAAGACATTCTTATTAATCAGAACTTGAACAGTTATTCATTCAGTCCCTACATGGTGTCAGGCACCATACTAATATACTGATACTAGCAAATATTTTCTAGTGCTCAATGGTCCCATGAGGTAATGTGGCAGGGATTGGCTCCTTGTCACTAGACCTCTTTCTGCTTTTTCCCAGGCATATGGGGCTATATCATATCTCACAGCTTTCCTTGCAGTTAGGCATGACCATGGGACTAAATTATGCCCATTGGATTGTGGGCAAAAGTAACAGATGTCACATCCAGGGCTGGCATGTAAAAATCTGTTCATGATCCTCTATCTTTTCCCCTCCTGGAGACCAGGGAAGTCATGAGCTGAAGATGGTGCAGACACAGGTTGAACAGAACCTGGTTCCCTGAATTGCCCACCATTTAGGAACTCTTGGCCTTTGCCTGAGTAAGAGCAAAGTCTGTTGGGTGAATCCACTGAGACAGGAACAATTCGCAACATTAACAGCTTAGCAGCAGCTTAGCATTATCTTAATTTGTATAGCTAGATATTACCATATCTCAATGAATAAACAGCACATGTTTTTTCCACTTTTGAACATTTCTGAAATTGTTGGACTGGGTCTTATAGTCTCCAGCATCTTCTACTTGCTGCTGGCCTCAATTGAAGTCTAATTTTAAGAGAATTAATTTGCATTTGTTTCCTCCATTACTTGGGGCCGCTGCCCACTTGAGGCTTTTTTAAATAAAATTCTCTGCTTCAAGTCTTTTAGATGACACTGAGTAGTATGGATTGAGACTTCAAACCCATCTGAGGACCAGTTTGTGGTTCAAAGTCTCAGGGGATAATTTTTCCCCTGCCTTCATCTGGTGCCAAAGTTGAGACAAGCTAGTTTCCCTGTCACCTTTTCCGGGAGATGGGTTTATGTCTCATTTACTCATATGTACTCATGGTGTTCTGACTTTATGTGGGAACTCCTATTAGATACACCTATCATGTATTTTTTATTGGTATGTAAAACAATATTGCATCTTACAATAGGTGGTGTCTTGAATTTGACAATATCTAGTGTTATTATCTTCATTATATAGATGGAAAATGAAAACATCTGAAGCACAGAGATTCAGGAACCCACCAGTTAAGTATGAGACTCTAACTTTTGAGTCTGAGCTCTTCACTACCAAGCCACTGCAATGGTGGCCCTGTGATTAAGCTCAGCTACCTCATAGAGGACAGGTGGGACATTGGCTCAGGGTTGAAACCAGCTGTCATCATTAGGAGTTTGAATTTAGGTATGATCCTAAATCTCAGGTTCCTCATCTTCACTGAAGATAGTAAGAATCTTGCTGCTTTATAAAATTGCAGTGAAGGTTAAATAAGATGATGATGTAAAGCATTTGGCATGTTGCCAGGCACATAGACCTTATTCAAGATGGTCAGATGCTGTTACTTTTTTTCACCACTATACTATCTGATCTTTCAATAGTAAAACATGGAGTATATATGCAGTACCTGTCATATTCCAGTCCTGCTATTTCATTTAGGCCATTGATAAACTATCATCCTCATTCCACAGATGAGAAACTGCGCTCAGAGATGTCAAGAAATTGCCCGGATTATACAGGTAGCCAGTGACAGAAGCAAGATTCAAATTCAGGCCCTCAACTTTCTACAGACTGAGCTCTTTCCTCTCTTCCTTGCATCCCTTACTCCCTCGCCTCCAGAACATGACACTTTATAGTAATAAAGGTCCTGGGACTGATTCTTGACCTTTTGGAAGTCTTCTCCTTGAGTAGGCAGTACTGTTTCTTCTGTCAACAGTAACTCCTCTCTGGTGCTGGATGGCTAACTGAGCTTACTTGGTCTGTGGAGAGGAGAGCCAGCCTAATGTAGGCTGGGACAGAATCTAATCCAATGTGCACTGTATGCTTTTGGGGATCACCCTAATGACCCAGTGACTAAAGTCATACGGGCTTCCTATCCCTGATGAGAGCTTCCTAGTCAGGGAAGTCTTCCTGGAGGAAGAGGCATTCTAGTCATGTCTAGAAAAATGGTAGATCCTAGGTAATGAGTAGAAAATGAGTGAAGATAGGGGTCCACTGTGAAAAGAGGGGTGGGGTGGGGGAAGGATGCAGGCATGAGGCTATAGGGGAACATGAGAGATTGTGCCAGAGCACAGAGGAATGATTCTGCCTGTGCCCTCTCTGGGAGTGCAATGTAGCCCTGGACTCACACTTGTGGCCCTGGGCAGGGATTGAGGCTGTGGCTCCCATTTGCCTTTCCAAAGCCTCAACCCCTAGGTATCTTTCTTGGTGCCAGTCTCAGTGCCTGGTGTCAGGATGCCCTGGTCTTCCCAGCTCATGGCACCCAGTTGACTTCAGCATGAGGCTCGTTTTGCCCTGCATGAGGGGAGGGACCATTGGGCGTTAGGAGTCTGAACCCCAAAGAAAGAAATGTGTCAGAACATGTCACCAAAATTCTACCAGGCATGGCTGGCTGCAGAGACTCAAAAAATGGTGTCTGACTCAGTATTTTGCTTCTTTTGGCTCTTCTTCTTTTCTTGTTAGCTTCCCATGCAGGTGGGTCCCTCCACATGGTGAATACTGGCAGCCCCAGCATGAACAGCCACCTGCAAGGGATTCCAGTTACCGCCTTCCCAAGTAGCAGCTGCTAGTCTGCACACCTGAACACATTGCTCCTGTCTTCTGAATGTTTGTGGCCGAGGGATGAATTGTCCTGTTGGCCTGTCTTGGGACATGGGTCAGCTCCAGGAAAGGAGTTGGCATAGGGTGGAAGGGCAAGGCATCCAAGCCTCAGAGCTGATGGCAGGGGAGGGAAGTTCCCAAATGAAAGTCAGGACAGAGAGGTTCCCACCTCTCTGGCAGGCACAAACACGTCTGAGAGTTGGACCCCAGGATGCCCTATCAATTCCCTATGCTCCGAGCCCAGGCTGTTATCTGCCTGGCATTCTCTTTCTCTGGGTGTAGGAAGGGAAAACAGAATGATAATCTACACTCAGGTCTGAGAACAGTGCTCTCTGCTTGCCCTACTAATGGTACATGACCCTGTTGGCTTTGGAGATGTTTCCCCAGGGGAGCTGAGTCCTGGGAATGCCAGCTGGCCGGGCCCTTGCAGTGTCTCTAGCTCCTGCTGACCCATCACATGAAGCATGTGTGAGCTTCTGGGGAAGACCCACTTCCAGCCAGGAGCCCAGCGTTGAGTGTGTGGGCAGGGCTGGCAGCAGGTGGGCATTGCCTTGTGACCATGCAGCAGCTGCCTTGTATCTGATGTGGGGAGGAACTGAGAAATCCCCAGGAACAACTATGGGCATATTTCTGAGTAAACACATGATTTATATACTCAAAAATATCCTAAATGCCCAAGGGTGCTGCACAGAAAGATAGGGTGTTCACCTTAACACATTTCCCCCCCTCTGACCAAGAGGATTAGACTAAGTGAAAGGTGAAATTTATTTTTGACCTCAATTTCCAACTCCAAATTTTCTCCATCAGTGAGCCTGTGATCTTAAGATAGAAAAAATTCTCAGAACAAGAGGCAAGTATTTAGAATCAAACAGTTCAGGTGAGTCCCAGGAGCAATCAAGGACAGGTACCTGACTTAGCAAATGGGTCTCAGGAGGACTGTCAAGACCCGCTTTTCATGCCAGAGAGGCTACTAAGGGCTGCCACCTTCCACACTGCTTACCAGTGTGGGCGAGGGGGCAGCGAGATTGCCATGTGACAAGATCCTCTCTGACTGGGATGGTGAATGTGAATGCAGCAGGGACAGTGTGCTCTGCAGACTGTGAGAAGACACCACAATCCACCTTAATATCTTTGTGCATCCAGCTCACCCAGGAGGTGATATTTTAGCTGAGATCCTGATGATGGGAAGGAACCAACCATGCTCAATGATAGAGCAATGAGTGTGATGAATCCCGATGAGGAAAATGGGCCAGTATGTGTGGAGAAGGGTCCAGAGCCGCTGTGGTTGGAGCAATAGACTGAGCAGCAACAGCGTCAAGGACCTAGGTCATGTGGGCCAGGCAGACCATGGCAAGGAGTTAGGACTTAAGGACCGAGAAGCTGGCCCAGGGATTTAAACAGGGACTGGCATGGCCCAGTTTGCATTTTAAAGAAAAACCTAGGTGTTTCTGGATATGACAAGTCTCTTGTAGTAGAAAGGAGACCCTAGGTGGCTGTCAGTATTCCCAGGTCAGGATGTTGGTACTGAGAATAGTAGTGGAGATAAAAACAAGTATTATAATTCAAGATCTATTTTGATGCATTTTGGAGGTTTGAATTGACCAGATACCTGAATGGTTTATACTTGGGGCTGAGCAAAAGGGAGTTGTTCACCAGTGTCTCATCTAGATTTCTAAATCAGACAATGAGACAATATTGACTCAGAGTGGTCTCTTAGGAACAGATATCTGCACTGGAGTCTGTGTTTAAGATGTATTAGCATACAGTTGGGATTTAAAGTTATAGCTTTGATATTTAAGGGGAGAGCAGATAGAGAGAGAGAAAGGACCAAGACCTGTCCTGAGGAATCACCAACATTTACAGTGGCATCGTAGAAGCTGAGAGCAGGATAGATTTGCAAGGGTGGTGTTTAAATCATTGTTTGGAATTGATGTTGTTCAGAGATTTGGTAAAATGATAATTAACATTGACTTTTGGAATAAGGATGTTTGTTGGTATAAGTGATGGAGGCCAACCTGGATTGGAGCAATTGAAGATTGAATGGGAGGTAAATAATGTGTCATTTCTGGACTAAGCCAGTGAAAATTCCTAGATTACCTTCTTACTTTCCTCTTCCACTGATGGGGGCTGCTCATTCCAGATTAATGATGAGCTACGAGATGGTGGAGCCTCCATAAGCCTAGATCCTGAGTGACTGTGTGGAGCACAGCCTCGAAACTCTTTTCCCGAAACTGACAGGTGCATGGAGCCCCTCTTTCTCCATGTCCATGTTTCCCTGCTTTCATCTCTATGGCTTTAGTGACTAGATGGAATAGGAACCAGAAGAGAGGTAAAATGACTTCCATGGTTTTACTCTGTTTGCCCCTTTCTGGTTCTTTCAGGAGTGAGAGGAGAAAGGAGACAAACAAAATAATTATACTCTTCTTCTCTTTTTATTGTCTCTGCGTTGATGCCCCTGTGTTTCTTCCAGGCTGTCCTCATCCATCAGCAGCCAGGCATCTCTCAAATCAAATATCTTGCAAGCCTTCCAAGTAACATATCCCTGCCACAGAGCAAGTGCTGCTGGTTCTCCATCATAGGGATCGTCATCCATCAGTCTGCTGAGAAGCTGTTATTAATAATGGGTGGGAAAATATCTACTTGGCTGCTCCGTCATTGTTATTGCCTTTAACTATTACTTAAAGAAGAAACATAGTCAATACACTTAATCTATGGTTTTCTCTGAACATTTTGGTAACAATTCATTTTAAGTGGTAGGCAATATCCAAGGACTGGCTACAGTAAATCTGCAGTTTAATACAGCCAGGTCTCCAGTCTGAAGAGCTAAATAGAAATGCACATATTCTCTTTTTCTTATTGTCAACATGCAGAAGGGTTGCATTTGGGGAGACCCTCCTCTGTACATCTACTCCAGGTTGCACCAGTCTGGGATTTATTTGGTCCCATTAGTAAATTGGTGGCTGTTTTTCCTTCTGATCCCAGACATTAGTGGGCTATTGGCTGCCAGTGTATAAATGCTTCTGGTTCCCACTGCTGAATCAGCAAATCTCCTTCATCATGCACGCTTTTGAGTTCTCAACTTTTGTTAGAGCTGCCTTCATGCACCAGTTGTTCTTGGAGGCAATCTCCAACACTTCAGTCAGTCAGCAGTGCTCCTCAAGGTCATTGACTCAGTAGCCTTATTTGTAGCAGGGTCCCGGGTAGAAGACAAGTATGCAGAATGAAATCAGCATGAAGGGACAGCAGGACTGGAATCCAGTGGGTTAACCATCATCCTACTTCTTTGTTAAACCACAAATTTTCTGAGCAAATTCTTTTTTTTAATGCTGAGCACAGAAGCAACTTTGGCCTGGTTTGGGTAGATGATGTCCCTTTTGGACATCATCAGTGTTTAGAAATTCAAGAAGTGACTTCATAGTTCAGAAATGTCCTGCCAAGTCGTTCTTTTTTAATTCAGCAAATATTTGAGTGAATCCTGTGTGCATTTTTGAGTGGCTCCTTGAGTAAGATTGTGTTATAATAAAATACTTCTGGTATCTCTCTGAGCAATGGTGGTGGTGAGGTGGAATGGGAAGGCTTTCCACAAGCTCCTCAGTGCAGTGGATTTTTCTGCAGTCAAAGAGCTCAGGGGATCCTGGCGGCTTCTGATGGTGCAGACCAAAAAGTGACATACATATGATTTTTGTCCTTCATGGTACTTTTACATTTGATGTCTACAATCATCCCATGAGGTAGAAGCAGAGATTGGTGGAGGAGAAAATTGAGGCCCAGTATTAAGTCCTTGTCCAAGTCCCCTCCCTAATAAGTTTTGTGGCAGCCTGGGACTGCAGCATCTTAGCACCTTTTTAACTGCTACACAGGCAAACAAAGCAGAGCAAACCCAGCTTCTAGGGCACCCAGGGTGACAGGCCTCAGAGCAGACACTGTTTGGAGCCTCCTGCCTCTTTCCCTGGATTATTCTTCTGAGTTCTGTAGAACTACCCTCCAGCAGCTGGGAGCATTGCTTCCATTGACAGCACCTCCAGCCTTCTAAGGATTCCCTGTGGGCTCCTGGAGGCACTTTAGTTGTAAGCAAAAAAGTATCTCAAGTATCCAATGGTTTCCAGATATTTCTTACCAGGTCTATGACCAACGACTGGCTGCTGCAGGGTGAGAAAGTCTAGCTGTTTGGCTTCAAGGAGGCACAAATTGTGAAGAGCAATTTATGCTCCAGGGCTCCCCATGGGATCAGGCTAAGACTGGGACTCCACCCAAACTGGCCTCTCACTTGGACTCCACCTTTCACTGGCCTCTCCCTGTCATAGTCCTTGTTTCCCCACTGTTTTCTCTCTTGAGAGTTCACAAATCACCCTCTCAGAATCAGTTTCTGGACAACTTGACCTAAAAGTATGCCTTGTGCTTACTCTGGGTGCCACACAGCCTCCCAGGTTGCTGATGGGATTGGTACTTTCAGGGCACTCCCAGTTAGACTCTGAGATAATTTCCAGTTTATTTTAAACTTCTAAAATTCTAGACTGCTTGTGATTTGTGCAAGTCACATATATATATTTTCTCTTCATAATCCCAGCTTTCTGTCTAAGAGCACCGAGATTCTTTTTTGAATCTGGCTGAGATTCTTTTTTGAGTTCCCCTGAGCAATATGGCCTCCTGCAGGAGTCAGGTAAAGGACATCACATCATGAGACAGTCAGTACAATCTTCCCAGAGTCTACAACTCTCCTGATCACCTCCCTAAAAGCAGAATGCATCTTCAGTGCTTGAAACCAGCATATGCTGGACAACTTGGAGAAGAGTGAGGGCTGACTTGTTAGCAAGTATGCTTGATTTTCTCTGTAAGCCCCTCCTGCTCATACTTCTGCCATAGTCCAGGTCTTAAGACTGCGTGGACTGGCTCACCTGGCCTCTGCTTCCAGTTGGGTTTGGTCAATGGGTAGCGCTGACAGGATAGAAGAGAGATCAGGAGTTTCCTTCTGCTTCCTTCCTGCTAGGCCGAATGAAAACTCCAGCTCCTGGTAGCCTCTTCCCCATGGTACATCTTCTGCCTTTGCACCCTGAGGTTGGGCAGTCAAGATTTGCATAGTTGCTGACCTTGTGTACTTTACCATATCTCTTTACCTTTCCCTGTCTTATGAGTTATCCTTTCATTAAACTTACCCTTTCATTAAACTTTCTTCAAGAACTATTTGAGCCTCAGTTTCCTCCCAGGCCCATGACTGCTTCAGAAGGTGACATCCATGTGTCATTAGTGGACTAGAGAAAACTATGTAAGGGAATTTCCATTCCAGATGGCATTCTCTTTCTTTGTCCACAGTTTCTTCTGTCCCATCAATATTCTCTGCCTATCAATATTTCTTCCTGTTACTCAAATCAGAGTTCTAATGTCTCTTTTCCTAAAGGTCTTCCATGATCATTGTGGTCTACTGAGCCTTCCTCCTGGTTTCCACAGTCACTTATTGACCATGTTAGTTGCTGACATTATCACCCCAGTACATTGGTATGACCTAAGGGCAATGGCAGCACGTGGGCCCTCTGAACTCCCACTGTCTGGCATGAGTTTGTGTGTTTGGCAGTGGTACTTGTGGTGCCAAAGTGATTTGAATCATAACCCAAGGTGTCTTGTTTTCTTCGGGCTTACCGGGTCATGGTTTTCTTCAACTTCAAACAAGCAGATCCAAACCCCTGTTCCCTATAATGTGAGATATCTGGTGTCATTATTACTTCTCCAAGCATTCTTAGGAGAACCCACAATCCCAGGGTACTTGGCCCTGCTGAGCTTTTGCCCATTCTATTTCTTCCTGTGACCATAACCTTCTCTCTGCAACAGATCACTCTAAATGTTCTTTGTTCCCCAAAGTACTGCTAACGAGAGGCTGAGACGTCTCATACTGACAGTTCAGGAAAACTAGATGGTTAATATCCGCATATCACAGAATGAGTACCAACTTGAAATGGGTCTTTCATTGGCTGTCATGGCCCTGTAGTAGTTTCCTGTCCATCTCTTCAACAGGGACCATCTACCTGTCTGTCTTCCTTCTGAGATCTGACCCACCCCCACCAGTTGGATGCAGTCATCCTTTACTTCCCAAGCTCTCTCCTCTCCTCTTCCCTCCCCTCCCTCCTCCCTCCCCTCTCCTGTCCTCTCCCTTTCCCTCCCTTCCCCTCTCCTCTTCTCTTCCCATCCCAAGGTCCTGTCAAACAAAGAAGACAAAAATTTCACTGAATACAGAGCTTAGCTCTCTTTCTCTTTCCTTCCTGCTGTGCCTCAGGCCTATATTTTCACACACACAAAAAGATCCTCTGAAGTATTTTTCTAAACAAAAAGGCCACCCACCCCTAAGAAGAACTGGCCTCTTCCTAAGAGTGTTTCAGCCATTTCAGTCAATTTTTGTTTTAAAAAATAGCATCTTCTCTTCTTGTTATTCGGTTCTAACTTGGGCTACTATCTGGGGCCCTGAGGGTCACTTATCTGTTCCAAACTGTCCTAGAAGTTGGTCAAATTGTTCAATTTTTTAAAAATTTATTTTTTAAAATATCCTCTGCCCTCATTTAGTGCTAGCACACCATGGGGCACAGATCCTATTGCAGATGATTCTTTTGCTCCATGCCACATTCCCAGGCCCAGCCAACATCAGCACTTTGCTTCTGCTATGCCAGGCACTTCACCAGGATCCCATGTCAGGCAGGCATCATGGAGCATTTGCTTTTCTAACTCAGTGTTCTCTGAGTTATGAGTCTAGAAGTGCAGAAGGGTTGACACACAGGGATGACCCTCTACCAAGAAGGAACAGTGTGAGGGATAAACATCCCATCCCTCAGAGGGCCATCTCTGAGGTCCATCTTACCCAGTTCTCCAGAAGTCCCCAATAGGATCAGGCCCTCACTTCCCCCAATGGTGCCCAGTTCCATTATACTCGTTGATTGATGTTCTTCTGCTCCCTCACTCCTGTTTCCTGGGGTCACATCCCAAATCAACCACCTGCACCCATGTTCTCTGAGTTATGAGTCTGTCTCAGGGACTGCCTTTGAGGGGAACCCAAACTACTATGTGCACTCAGTGGTCATGTGTTTAGCTGCCTTTAGTAATAACTCAAGCTGCTGAGCTGGGCTCTGTCTGCTGCCCATTGGTTTAAAACCATTCTGTAGAATTTCACTAACCTTTTCCTACCTTTCTGTTTCTGTGGGGACAAGCAGTGAGTGTGATGAATCTGTCCATAGATCTCCTCTCTCATCTGGAGCGTGATGTTAAACATCTCAACTCTGGAAGCTTGATTCATCTGAGGAAAGTCTTTTACTAGCTTGAAAAACCATAAAGTTCTCCTGGTGTGACAAGGAGCAAATGACTTCAGTGTCACATTACTGCCCCCAAACTCAAATAGAATCAGGGTCTGAGGTGTCTAATCTTTTCCAACTGAGGTGTTAAGAGATGCATTACTCATTGGTATTGCCTAGTTCTTGCCCTGTTAGGAGGCACATAGGAAAGTCAATGTTTTGACAAGCAAACTAAGGGCCAGAACCAGAATAACTGTAAAACTCTGCCAATGGGTGCCCGAAGAATTCTACAACTCTGCATTTGACACTTAATTTTCCCCAGAATGAGATGCCTGTCCCAGTCAGGGGCCTGCTGGACTCATAAATTCTACCAGGGAAGTGGCTCTGTATCTGTACATCTGGATTCTTTTAAAACAGTGAAAGTCCTCTTTGCTCAGTCTTCAGAGACTCTTAGGGCAATCAAATTCTCTGCTGGAACCTTCACATCTGCAAAACTTCCTCTACTTTTTTCTTGATTTTATCCTCAGAACCCTAGGATAACCATGGCTGGGAGGTCTTAGGACTCTCTAAATCTGACCACCACGCTGAAGCAGGACATTTCCGTTCCTAAGCAAATACTCATTATGGAAATCTGTCATTGTGTTTCAATAGTGTGTATGTTAAATCTCATCCTAATGTCAAGTCCTATGAGTTGGGAATTGCTGGAGCTAATTTATAGTTAAAGAAAAGGAGACTCAGAGAGGGTGGTTTGTTTATCTGAAGTCACATGGCTAGTACATGGTAAAGTTTGAAGGCAGGTCCCAGGTCTCTGAGTCCTCATGAGTGTTTTCTCCAGCAGAACGTATTTCCTTGGAAGGAATGGTGCTTATAGTGGTTGATAAAAAAAGAAAGTTGGGTGATGTGAATTTGAATGTGTGTGTTAAGTACTGTCCAAGGATAGAAATTCTGTACATCCACCCAAGATGTGAACTTCACTGGGGAACAGATTCTTACCCATTTGGAAATAACTAAAAATTGTGAAACTGCCAGTCTCTTGGCCTTACCCTGGGCCACATAGTAACCTTCTAACCCCATACAGATTCCTAGCTCTCCCTAGGGCAGGTGAGATTGTCCTGCCCACTAGGCAAAAGTATTCTGGTTTTGGTCAGCCTCTAGGGTTGACCTTGGGGAGAGCTAAACAGTTGGCATCTAGCACTTGATAGCTGAAGGATTTCACCAGGCATAAGAACCCCTGAGGAGAGGACCAGAATTTGACCCAATCAGAGTGACCCCAACAGGAATGGACTCCCTTCTTCTTGCCTCTGAGGCCTTGCCTAGACAGCAAGTTGGACTCCTGATGTCCCTTTGGAAGCAGTCATCTAGGCAACAACAGGTGTAAATTTTGTCATCTGTAACACACACATCAGACTTGCCTTTCCTCTGCATGTGGAAGTGGGTGTTCCCTGATGTTGGAACTTGGGAAAGACACATGTTGTACCCATGCAGAGTCTCTACTTCTTTGCTCCATCATGGTCATCAGAATCAATCCTGGAATGGAGGCCTCATTGAATAAGTCACATCAGGGCCAATGTGTTCTTATCAAGAGAGGTTGACCATATGTCTGGTCACAGGCGCAGTCTTCATGTTGCCCCAAATTAAAGCAATCCAAGCTCCATGTCAGCACTTACAAGGCTGCACAAAGTTGGACACTAACTTGTCCTCCGACATGATACCCTCTGGCCACATTGACCTCTGTGTCATTGCCCTATCCGCCGAGCCATTTGGTTCCTAAAAGACTTTGCACATGCTCCTTTCCAGGCCTTGCTTGGTTTCCAGGGCCACACACAGCTGCCTCCTTCTCTACCCTCTGACAAACCCTGCAAAGTGGCCTCTCTGCCCTCTGTTCCCTGTCCAAAGTTTCCGTCCCCTCCTGACTCCATCATAATATGTTGGTACTATTTCCATCTAGCACAACATTGTCTGAAATTGTCTTATTTGCTTGTTTGCTTGTCTATTGTTTTCTTCACCTTATTAGAATGCAAACTGTTGTTTTCAGGGGTGTATCTGCATCCCCTAGAACAGTGCCCTGTCCCACAGAACATTTGTTACATGGGTGAATTCCTAAGAAGAAATATGGCTGCAGCTTCCAGAAACTCCATCTGGAATTCACAGTAAGTTGATAATGACTTTAAATGATCACTTCTCTATTGTCTTACAGCTGGTCTCTCCCTCCTCGCTGTGCCCCTCCTCTCCCTGTGATCTTTCTCTTCTTCCTTCTCCCTGTGTACCCCCTCCTTTCCCTTCTCTTTTGCCCCTCCCTCTTTCCTCCCTCCTTCCCATCCTGTGTGCTTTCTGGGAAGCAGCTAACCTGGCAGGCAGACAGGGGAAAGAATCCTACCTCGTTTCCCCACAATGGCCATCATTGTGATTAAGAAAAGTCCTTTCACTCAATCATGGACAGACCAGTGACAATGGAGTTCACCCAAGACACCCCAGGTCAGGCCTAGGGCTCTGGACAGTCCATCTGGTGTTCTGAATGAGCCTGGTGCTTCTGAGATTCATCATTACTGTAGTTTGGAGTGTGTCTGTCATGGGTGAGTTTCAGGCCTCATGCTGAAGATGGACAGTTAAACTCACGGCAGGCATAAAATAAAACCAACAAAACCCAGAGAGATTAATCCCTTCTTACTCCAATAGGACGAATGGAATTTATATTTTACTTTTATTTTTTGGTACTGGGGATTTAAACCCAACAGCACTTAACCACTGAATCATATCCCCAACCCTTTATTATTTTTTTTATTTTGAGACCAGGGTCTCACTAAATTGCTTAGATTCTCACTAAGTTGCTAAATCTGATCTCAAACTTGTGATCCTCTTGTCTGTTTCCTGAATTGCTGGGATTACAGGTGTGTGCCATCACTCCTAGCCGTATTTTTAAATGTTTAATGTTTCTCTGATTCCGAGGAGAGGCTTGTGTAGAAATCAAGAATACTGCTTCCCAAATCTTGCTAAATGATAATATTCTAAGGAGACCAGCACTTGAAACCAAAAAGTGACTTCTCTTTTGTCCTAATCTTAAATCCTATCACCTTGTCTGAAACTGCTGAGTGCTGGTAATGGGTGCTGAGAGGCAATCTGAGGACGGTAATTAGGTATTAAACCTGGACAGGTACTAACCTAGAGGTGTGTGGCCCCTTCATTCAGCACCACAAAAGTGGATCTCTCCCAGCAAGCTTATCTGGCCCTCGGCAGGGGGTCTGAGCTGCACTATGGCAAAGTGAGATGTAATTTTAATGATTCCAAGCGCATGGTTTCTGCCTCCAGCAGACTAGATTTGTAGACTGGCATTTTTTTTTCCTTGGGTGGATTACAGATGTTGTATAACTTGTGCATTTCTAAGCTATAGAATGGTAGACGGGGACTTGTCTTTTGGTTATGAGCATGTACAATGTGGGTAGCGGTTAAGCACTGTCAAACGGACTCCTAAAAGATGAATCTGTGTGGAATAAGTTATTGGAAAAGGAGGCTGAGGTTTCAGGAATTCTGAAGTAATTAGGAGTTTTGGATGAGGGCTCTGGATTTCTGGGTAACCCCACTCCCAAACACCACCCCCATCCCCAAATCACACAGATGCTTATTTGCTGGTGTATACACACACACACACACACACACACACACACACACCCTCACATGCATACATGAATTCCATTTTAGTTTTATTACCCTTAGACCAATCAGGTCCATGCAGTAGGGTCTTTTTACAAATATAGTTCTTGTGCCTTTACTTCAGACCTATCAAAAGATAAATTAATAAATTCCCTAAATAGGGGTTGGCAGTCAAAATTCACCCAGTAAAATTTCAATTTTAGATAAAACAAATAACTTTTAGTATAAGTATATTATGCACATTATTTATGGCATACTTAAATAAAACATAATTTATCTGAAATTCAATTTTTTTTTTGCATTTTCATTTGCTTAATCTGGCAACCCTTGCCCTGTGGTCTGCTAAATTAAGGGATCTCTAGAGGAACAGAATTAGAGGAAGTATGATTATAAAAAGGGGAATTTATTAGGTTGACTTACATGACCAGAAGCTGGATAGTCCACAATACTGTATGTAGACTGGAGAGCTGGAGGAACCAGTAGCAGTCCAAGGGACTGAAGCCTCAGAACCAGAGGGATCAATGGTGCTACCCAAGACTGAGGTGCTACCCCAGTCTCAGATGGAAGGCTTCTGGAAACTCCCTGGAAAATCACTGGCAGAGTCAACTTTGGAAGAGTGAAGGAGCAAGAGTCTGATAGCCTCAGGTGATCATGGCAGCAATGAAGAACCCAATCAAGAAAAATCAAGCTGCTTCCTGTTCTTCCAACTTTTATTCCGTTCAAGCCACCATCCTATTGGATGGTGCTAGTCATGCTTAGGAAGGGTTTCCACTTCAGTTTGCTATCCCACATGCCAATCATTCTTAGACACACCCAGAAGCCTCTTAATCTTCCGCATCTCTTAATCTAATCAAGTTGATAATTCAAATTAACCACTACAGAGGGAAACTACCCAATTGTGTGCAGACCATAACCCCTCTCAGAAATTTGAAATGTTCATTGGCATTTAATATCTCTAAATCTTGCAAAAAAAAAAAACCCAAACCTCCTTTTACTAGAAATGTTAATTGTTTATCTGAAAATTCAATTTTACCAGGTCTATATTTTGTCTGGCAACCCTACAGAGGACCCCCTTTTTTGAGGACAACTTCAAGGGGTTTACTTTGGAAAATGCTGGATTTTAAGGAGAGTGTAAGTCCCTCTCACTTTCTCATCTTTCTCCTCTTTTCTTCTTCATTATTGTAATTATTATTATTATTGTTAATTTATAAAGAATAGACATTTATTTGGCTTGCAGTTCTGGAGGCTGAGAGTCCAAAATACAGGCTGTGGCAAACCTCGAGGTCCACACTGCATCATAACATGACAGAAGCTCCTTAAGGAGAGACAGAGCAAGCAACTGTAACTATTTTTTAAATGGCAGATTTATTGAAATATGACTCACATGCTATTCACTTTTAAAGGTTCAGTAATTTTTAGAATAATCATAAGGTTGTACTTCTGTTACAACTAATTCTAGAGCGCTTAATCACCCACCCAAAAAACCATATCTATTAACAATCACTCTCATTTTCTTCTTCCACTAGCCCCAGGTGACTACTAACCTACTTTCTGTGTCTGGATTTGTCTAGTCTGGATATTTCATGTGAATTGAATCCTACAATATGTGACCTTTTGTATCTGCCTTCTTTCATTTAACATCATGTTTTCAAGATTCATCCATGGTGTAGCCTGTATGCACTGTATTCTTTTAGGGCTGGATCAAATGTATAGATACCATATTTTGTTTGTCCATTCATCAGGTGATGAGCATTTGAGGCGCTCCCCCTTTGTCTATGATGAATATCACTGTGAATATTTGTTTATTGGTTTTCGTGTGCATGTATGTTGTTAATTCTTACTGAGTCACAGCAACCCGTTTGTAGAAAACCTATGTTTACTTGGAATTAAACTATGTTAAACTTTTTGTGGGTCCACCAGGCTGTTTTCCAAATGACTGTCCCATCCTGTGTTCCCATAAGCAATGTCTGGGAGTTCTGATTTCTTCACACATCCATCATTCTACCTATTGTCTATCTTTTTAATTTTAGTTCTCCTTCTGGGTGTGAAGTAGAATCTCACTGTGATTTTGATTTGTGCTTCCCTGATGACTGAGGATGTAGATTATCTTTTCCTGTGCTTATTATGGTCATTCTCTTTGGAGAAATATCCGCTCAAATCTTTTTCCCATTTTTAAATTGGATTGTCTTTTTAGTGTTGAGTTGTAAGAGCCCCTTATAGATTCTTGATATAAAACTTATTGCATACATAATTTGTAAATATTTCTCCCATTTCGTTAGCTATCTTTCTTTTTTTTTGGATTTAAACTGTTTATTTCCTTTCTTGAACTAATTGTTTTAATTTTATGCATATATGTAACTTTTTCATTCATCAGTTCTAAGATATTCTGTATCTTTCTTGATGATGTCTTTAACATAATTTTTAAAAACTTTTACATTCTTAATTCTTCTAACATCAGTTTATTTCACTTCATTATTTGGAATTTGGCTTACCTAATCCCCCCCCAAATTATTTAGAATTATTTTTCCCTGAAATCATGTTTAACATTACAATTTTTCATTTCTCAAATTAAAATGTAATACCAGGTGGTTTACTAATTCAAGTAATGAAAATATATCTTTGCAAAATTTGTAGTTTGTGCGGGATCCAAAAAGATATTAAGATCTCCCTGGGGCACACCCTCCCAGAGACAGGGTGTGAAATGGAATTTGTGCTATCAAAAGCATCTTTAAGTGCCAATATAGTGATTAATTTTACAATAGAAGATCTTTGCTGCTCCTGTCTCAGAAGATGCAGGGAAAATCTATATTTTTCATTATTTATTCTTATTCAGGACTAATACATTATTTTTGTTGATTGATGTGTGGAAATTTGTGTACATGTGTATATAAACTAGTTTCCCATCCTGCAACATGAAGTATATTTTGGGTTGACATACATGCTTCCGTCACTGGGGGAGAAGGTTCTTCCTGCCCTTGGGGATAAATTATAAACTTTGACTTACATAGAAATTTAACTGCTAAGTGTTTGACCTCTCATTTTTTAAGACAATGGGCCATAGTTTGTGATCTTTCTTAATGCTCATTGGATTCAGACAGAAAGGAACTAATCTTTGGAAGATTTAGCTGAACACTGAGCTTCTGGACTGCATGTTGGGTCTTCTCTGGGAGAAGGAGGGCCGAAGTAGGACTAACTCAAGCCAGAGTAAGGCTGAAGGAGTCCCCTACAAGGCACCAGCAGCTCAGGTATACAGAGATTATGACTACTTTTTATGTTCTACTTCCCTCTTAGGTATACCTTCCTTTGATGTGAGGTAAGATTCTGCTACTAAAGAGCCATGTGGCAAGGGTAAGGCAAGATCACCTCTCAGGTCTCTTTTGTCTCAAATATTCTTCAATTTCCATAGCAGGGTGTATTCAGGGTCCTCAACTTCCCTGTGTCTAAATGATGTTCCCTCAGCCATTGTCGCAGGTAACCATGGTGGTTTGGACAGATTCTGATGGCTGTCTGAAGTGAACCCCATCATCTCCCATACTCCGCCTTGCTCAGTTAGTGCCATGAGTGCTGCTTTTGTAGGACAAAAGCTTGTGGCACAAGCTCCAGAGATGGAAGATTAGGGCGAGGAGGACCATATGGAGCCATGTTAACAAAGTGTCTGGATGCCTTGGGTTCTTTTGGTTGTGAGAAATAGAATCTGACTCTGGTTTACTCAGGTATAAATGGGACCCATTGGAAGAACATAGGACAGTGCAAGAATTTGGGAGGAAGAGCAGCACCAGGGAGCTCCAACAGCAGTGGATGCTCTGAAGAATGGTGCAGGTACCTACCTCTATGGGACAAATGGATTCCAAAGAGAGGTGTTCTTTTGGAATACCTCTGCTGCTCACAATCAAAATGCAGAGAGGAAGTGTGGCAGTCAGGAGTTAGTGTTATTGACCAAATGTAATTTTCTACCATTGTGGGTGATTATGAGAGTATTGTATTTCTTCTTTTTTGCCCTTTCATATATTTTGTGTAGAGCCAGGTCTCGCTGAGTTGCTTAGGCTCTTGCTTTGAACTCATGATCCTCCTGGCTCAGCCTCCTGAGCCACTGGGATTACAGGCATGCACCACCATGTGCAGCTTGTACTTCTTGATCCTTTGTGCTTGATTGGGGCTTTGTGTATTGTTCTGTCCAGTGAATTTAGACCAGAAAGAACATGTGACCATGGTGGGGGGGGTCTTTTATGCTGAGCTAACACCCTGCAGAGTTTTCTGTTGTCTTGGCCCTCATGAGAACATGTATTGAAATGCAACCTGCATCAACCTGGACAGAGGAACTACAATTGGCAGATCCCCCTTTTAACTCAGAGTGAACATGTGATATGAGAAAGAAATAAACCATTACACTAAGTTACTGAAAATTGGGAGTTGCTTATGTTATCAAACCAAACCAGACTGATACAGGAGGCCTCACTGCCTGGTTTGTGTTATATGTTCTCCCTTAGAGGAGAGCAGAATGCCTGTATTCCCACTAAGCTCTATGCCAATGCAAGGCATTTCATTATCTGATAAAAAATAGAAGTGCACTGGGCACAGTGGCACACACCTGTAATCCCAGTGGCTGGGGAGATTGAGGCAGGAAGATTATAAATTAAAAGCCAGGCTCAGCAACTTGGCGAGGCCCTCAGCAACTTAGTGAGATCCTGTCTCAAAGTAAAATAAAAAATAAAAAGAGGTGGGGATGTGGTTCAGTGTTTAAGTGCTCTGGGTTCAATCCTTAGAACCACAAACACACACACACCCAACAACAAAACAGAAACACAAAATGGATGCACTATTACCAAAAGAACAAAGAATGCATCCTTCACAACCAAAAGATATCTATTCACTATGGTGGTTACAGGATCTATCCAGGAACCAGGCTTATGATCTTGACCTCAAAAATATCTGATCTGCATAAACAGATGCGCTTCTTTAATCAGCTCACTTCTAAAACAGGCTCATGACCCCTACTCCACAACTGTTTCAACATCAAACCAAGACCAGCTTCCGATTTCTGGTTTATCTGAAAAAGCTCAACCTGCCTCTAGGGATGCTGAGAGGGACTCATTTGTTACCCATTGTATTTAATTTAGTTTAAAACCACAAAATCTTTCCTGAAAAAGTTCAAAATTCACAGATTATATTAAATATTAAAATACACTTTATTGCATAGCATTAGCAGGCTGTATTAAAATAGTCAATAAATCATGTTTTGTTTGTGCCATGGTTATAACATGAATAATACATTGAGAAAGTTTTGTGCATTTAATGGGATGAAAAAATCTTATGGCATTTCTAGGCTTTGCTTCTCTCCACTCTGGCAGGTTGGTGCATTTTGTCATCATCTGACACATTTAACCATCATTTGAATCACCATGCTACCTCCAACTAGACTGCTGGGTAATTAAAAAGAACAAGAATAAGTATATATAATAAATTCACAAGGCTTGCTAATTATGTGCATATTGTACTATATTAATACTGCTAATAATTTAAAGGACAACTAACATAAAAAAGCCATCATCTAATTTGCCATACTCTCTCAGACCCACATTTTATAACATCGCCATAGGGAGGGATATGGATTAAGTCATTTTTCTTGCTTTAATCTGCAAAAGTCACTGGAGAGCAGAAAAGGCAATAGGTCTTCACATTGTTTAGATGTCAAGCATCTCATTCTGTGGTGCTGTTTCTGTGAATGGGGAGAAACAGATGACCAATACAGAATATGGAATTTATTTATTGCACAAGGACAGAAATTTTGCACTGGTTTAGATTCTGCAGGAATCTTCTTGTTGATGAGATAACTAGATTAGTCAATATGTTCAATATGTTACTTCTTGTAACAATGTTTGTATAGGAAACATCTGGAAACAATCTCAAGTCCATCAGTCGGGGTGGGGTTAAATAAGTTGTGAACAGACATGCAGATAGATATAATGGTATATATATATATATATATATATAAAATCACAAGACACATCCCCAGTCCTTTTAGTACAATTTTTAATTTTGAAAAGGGCTCTTGCTAAGTTGCTTATGGCCTTGCTAAATTGCTGAGACTGGCTTTGAACTTTTGATCCTTCTGCCTCAGCCTCCAGAGCACCACTCCCAGCAACTTGTGTGTTTTAAGTAAATATGGAAAGGAATGCAGCATGCTACCATCTGAGTGAAAGATGAAGGAAATACTGCATTGCTTCTTTATATATATAAATTTAAAAATCTCTGGAAGGATATAGGAAAAACTAATAACTATGTATTTATTTTCTAGGGAAGCAAGACCTATATGAGTGGTAGAAAGAATGGAAGAAAGAAAATACTCTGAATAACTTTATATAATTTTATAACTTTTACAACTTTATCATATATATAAAATTTCATATTGATGGGATTTGTCATTACATATTCATACATGCCCACAATATAACAATTTAATTAGGCCAATATCACTCCCTAGCATTCCTCCTCTTCCTCCCTACCTCCCACCCTTTGGTCCCATTTCTCCGCAGATCTCCCTTTGATTTTTTAGGAAATTCATCCTACCTTCGTTTTCCTTTATTCTTTCTAACTTCCAAACACAGGACCCTTAATCTTCTGAGTTTAACATATTTCGCTTAACATGATATGGTCTTTGGTTCCATTCATTTTCCTGAAAATGTCTTGCGCTTTCAGCCAGGTGAGTGGATTACCTAATCAAATACTTAAATAATTTAATATTAAGCCCACCTCCCAATGTTGAACAAGGTGACCAAGCGATTTTCGAAAAAGTGAAGTCTTTCTCCCAGTCCTGAGGGAAAATGTAGGGTTCTTGGCTACAGTAGAACACAGAGTGAGTAAATTGGAGAGGAACACAAGCTGTTCTGGAGTGTGGGACATTCACAGGGAGCAGGAAGTTGGTGAGTTTCTTCAGAGAGAGGGTCGGGGGTGCTGCGGGCAGACAGACACAAGCAGATCTTATCACACCATTTTTTGTTAACTATTTTCATTTTTTTTAAGCTACCACATATACTTTAATATGAGTATCTTTTCTCTATTCTTTTTTAATTATTTTTTTTATTTTTATAGACTGCAAATATTAGTCTTAGAAATACTCAAATAAAAATGATTATAAATAGAACAGACCCCAACACATTGGCACACTCAGATGGGCATTAAGGAATGGTTGGAAGAAATGGGTCAAGGCAAACAAGAGTGTGCAGGTCCCTCTCAAAGACAGCTGCTTACAGTGCCCTGCTGGCAGTGCTCAGGACATGCCAGATTTGGGGGTTTCTGAGTATCACTGCTGTCCAGGGAGAGATGGCAGTCTGGATAGCTATGTGGAATATCCTGAGTTTCATGGAAAATGCTCATCAGCTTCGTTTTGTTCCACAAGCAAACCTCACTGTGACTTGAATCTGTTTTTTAAAAAAAAGTGCAAAATACATGTGAAAGGACATGAGTATGTGGGTGTGTATGTGACTGGAGATTAAACCCAAGGCCTTACACATGTTCGGCAAGTGCTCTGCCACTGAGCTGCATCCCCAGCCCTTTCAATTTTATTTTGAGACAGGGTCTTGCTAAGTTTTCCAAGATGACCTTGAACTTGTGATCTTCCTTGCCTCAGTCTCCCTAGTAGCTGGAATGAGAGGTGTGTACCACATGGCCAGTGCAAGAACTTTTTTAAAATGCAGAAATTGGAAGGAACTTGCCTGCTCTTCAACAAGGGACTCAGTGTAAGATCCAGAATATCCACATTAGCAGATCATGATCATCCTAGAGATAGGCTAGAGTGTATCAAGGGAAACATTAAGTTGAAGAACAATAAGTTCATTATGACCCTATTTTTTTTGTAAAAGCAAGAAAAGCATGTATATGTACTCACAAATTTAAATCATACATATGGCTACATATATCATATATACATTTTATATGCTATGTATATTTTACAGATTCTCTGAAGATAATGTTTACATCCTCTTAAAATCAGATTTTATCTAACATGCTTTTAACATGTTTTAACTTTATGGAATACCCCTCCCTTTCTTCCTTTAGTTCCGTCTTTTGTTAATTTAGGGAAACGGATATTTTAATCAGTCAGTGATAAATAAAAACTATTCTATTAGTTATTGTTTTCACCTTCCTGTACTTTCTTCTGGATTCATGTTTCTTGGATATATTGTTTAGCATATTTTATTGGTTTAGGTTGTTTTTAGCAAGAGTATTTGAGTAGTAAACTTTTTTATGTCTGAAGACTTTAGTAGTACTATCAGACTGAAGACCCAAATCTTCAAGTTTGGGAATTTCTCTTTAGTTGAATATTGTTATTCTCAAAACCATTTATTTTTGCCTTCTTATGTGCATTTTGGAAACTACACACATACACACACACATGCACACAAATGTACATGCACATTTAAATCATATAATAATGATATCACTTCTGCAAGGTCTAAAACTATGCAGACATCTTATGGAGAATGAAAAATTTTGTGGGAGAAATGTGTATGGATTTCAACTGCGTTAAGAAATGTGATTTTCTTTAAAAACTGTTCTGAAGGAAAAAAGAAAAGTAGGGGGGAACGTAAATCATGCCTTTCATTTTTGGTATTTCAGATGCTTTGACAGTTTGGGGCCTTGCTGAACCTGGAGGGACCGCTCCTCCCAGCACTCGCCATTCCCTGGAGATAGTGAACAAGTCGCCTGCAGAGTGCTCTTTGCACACATGGACTGACCAACCCACAGCTCACGTTGCAACCACCTCCTTTATTGGTCTATCACGGCTCTTGCAGCACTTCTAGCCATTAGTCACTCCAGACTCTGATCACCCCTGGACCAGGCACCAGGCAATCAGAGATGTCCCTGTACCCCAGAGTCTGCTGAGATTCTTCAAACTAGTCAATTCCCTTCTTGCTTACCCTGCCGTGTCTGTTCCTTCCTACAGAAACCACAATAAAGGCCCTTGTCCCCTTTTCTCCTTGCTCCCTCTGACTCCTGACTGACATTGGCACTTTTCTTTGTGGCCCTGCATGGCACAATATATCCTCTTTTGGGAACTGTGAATGACAAGCTATCTTTCTAATGGCAATTATCTCCTGATCTGCTGGCCTTGCCATATGCAAATAATAGTAAAATCTACATTAAAAAAAAAAAAAAGTGAAGGAAGAACAAAGGTGGGAGTAGAAAGAAAAGAAGGAAGGGAGAAAGGAAGGAAGGCGGGACAGAGGAAGAAGAAATGCATGGATGGCATGAGTTGAACAGACAAGCCAGTGAGGAAGGCACTGGAGTATTCCGGTGAGAGGTGATGGTAAATTGGACTTGGGTGATGGCAGAGAAAGGAAGAAGTGTGTGAATCTGAAGCATTTTGAAGGTAGTATCTACAAGCCTTGCTGCTGGAGTGCATATGGAAGTGATGGAAAGAAGGAGATCAAGGATGGCTCCTTGGTTTCTGGCTTTCTGGGGCTGGGTCACTGGTGGTACCATTTCCTGAGGGGGGAAAGATGGGGTCGGACCAGATTTGGGGCTCCTGGCTTAGTATCCCTTGCCAAGTAACTTCACTGTTCCTCAGTGACCTTGTTGGCACAATGAGGATGATCATAGAAACTACTTCTTAAGGTGTGAGGACTAAATGGGGCGATGAAAAGTGCCTGGTAGTGGCAAGAACTCGGTTAACATTGGCCCTGATGAAAACAGCAGCAGCATGGCCCAGAGGATGAGGGGTTGCAGGGAGGATGAAGGGCTGGGGAGTCAGGCCTGAGCTAACAGTGGAGCGTCTGTAAGCCCGGCAAGCAGTAGTGGTCTTATCAAGGGAGAGGCATGTGGATGTGCATTTAAAAATCCCACTGTGGCTGCCATGTACACAGGTTGACGGAGAGAGAGAATATGGGAAGACCAGCTCAGTGACTATGGCAGATTTCCTGCTGGACTATAGATGGCTTCAGAGGAAGATAGAACCCAACCGGTTAGACAGATAGGAGTTATGGAATATAGTTCACTACCATAGGTGTGAAATTAATGTTACGATTCTTAATTTTCTTTAAATCAACTGAACCCTGACTCCTAAAGTCCCACTTTCACCATCTTGCTGGTGGGAAAGGCAACCTCAAGTATTAATTCAGTCTTCCTTGTTTCCCACTTGTTCTGCAGGGTTATGCAAAAGTTCTTGGATCTCACATGGCATCATGTCTCCGGCGTTCACAAGTGGTTACCTCTACCATGCATCTTCTTGACCTGTGAGGTACCTTCATGCCTAGAGTCTACCTGTATCACTATATAAGAAAAGGTAACAGGTAGGGCAGGGTGGTCCAGGGTCCATTCTTGCTCCAAAATTACCTCCAGGGACCAGGATCTCCAGCCTCAACCCAGCCTGAGAGAAGCTCTCCTTCTCTCCTCCAGGGAAGGTGAAAAGCAGTAAGTTAGTGAGGTATGCTCCCAAGTGAGGGGCATTTGCTAAAGGTAAACACTCTGTCATCAGATGGTGCAGGTATGACTGGGGAAGAGGGAAGAGGGCACAGGTCTCTTAGAGCATAATGGGCATACAGCAACCAGGGCACAGCTGGTGTGTGCCGTGGAGAGGCAATGTGCTCCTCTTCTACCCTAGCTCCTCCACCTTTTAACAGAGAGCAATAGGGGATTTTGCAAATGCAAGTGGGGAAAGCAATCTGAGCTCATCCAAGCTTGTGTGCCAGCTGTTCAGGGGTACTGTGCACCAGCACTGGGAATACTCATTGCCCAAGGGAGCCACATCTTAGCAAGAGTGGAGGTCTTCAGGGACAACCAACTTTATCTCACATTTGAGAGACAGCACCAATGAAAGCTAGCATTCACTGTGTATGCACCTGTGAGCCAGTCCCCATGGTGAGCATGCTGCATGCTCTACCTTATTGAATCTTCTCAGCCACCCTAGGAGGTATATGTGATCATCATCATCATCCTTGAGATGAAAATGAGAGGCAGAGAAAGATTCAGATCTACTGACTGAGATCTGATTCCAGAGACTGCTCCTAACTGCTCCCTCCCTGCCTCCCAGAAAGCTCAATATGACACCACCCCACCCAACCCGCCCATAGGGCCTGGGGTTCTCAGGGTATGGAAGTGTCCTTTGGTCCTCAGGGAGCAGAGAAGGTGCAGGTCCTCAGGTGTCCCGTAGGTCACTTTCTGAGAGATAAACTCCCTAAGATGTTTCTCTCTTCCTTTTCCCTTTCCTTTTCTCGTCCCTTCCTCTGAACTTGATCTTTCTTTCCCTCTCCTCCATCCTCATCTTCACCAAGGTTCCAAGCTGTGTACGATGTCTTTGTTTTTGTTCATCTCCCAACCCTGGGTCTGAATAAAAGTCCTGTGGTGATTAAAGAAGACCCCTCTGCCCCAGATCATCTCTCATCCTCTCCATTGCTCTCCAATAGTAGGAAAGTCTGCAAAGCACAGACTTGACTCTGATCAGTGGTCTTCTTGTTCAAGTTTCTGGCTGATCAGAGTGATGTATGCTTCATTTTGGTTGCTAATTTTCCTAAACAAACAGCAACCAAAAAACTAAACAAACTTGCCAATGCAGGGCATCCAACCCAGTCAGGCATTAAATTTTAGTAATTTAGTAACAGCATTCCCTTGGCCGTGTCTCTGCTGTTCTGAGGCTTCTGTTTAGTGCTCAAGTTTTATAAATGGACCATACTTAGGGGACTGGATGGGCAAAACCAATAGCTGTAGGTGTGGAGGTTGACTGTAGGGTGGCCATAGAGGCACCAGATCTGCTTGGGAGTTTTCTCTCCGGGGAGCCTATGGTATCATATGCTCCCCACCCATTAAGCCATCGCATCACCATGGCCAACATGACACTGGAGCCGCTTCTTGAGCTGCCAGTTTCTCAAATGATTCTTTTATTTGCAGATCACATTTCTCTTTGGAACAAGATGAAAATAGTTCTACCTTTGTAGAGTCAAGAGTGGCTACTTGGATTTCCTGCTCAACTGCATGGGTTTGGCTTGTCTCTTCCTCCATCGTGATGGAAGGTGCCCAGCTAGGGTCACATCTGAGAACTGAGGGCAGAGGACGAATTGCAGAGAGTACTGAAGTAGGAGTCCAGAGGCCACCGTGCAGCTTCTCCAAACTGGCTCTAGGCAAGTGACATGCATCTTCGATGTATGAATATTGACACTTGCCTGGTTGTACTATGACTCCAGTTAAATAAGGAGCAAGAAACACAGAGCCTGCAGTAGCCAGACAAGAAGCATAAATATTCATAGGGGAATATGAGTTAGAATACAGATGCTGAACAGCATATATTGTAAGACTCACAGGCCGTACCTGGTGATTGTCCTTTAAGAAGCTGCATGAGCAAATAAAATGATCAAATAAAACACTCCAAGGCTGGGTAAGGCCAGGGGTCCCAAGGCTCTAACCCATGAAAATAACCCTTTATTCCTAAGCCTATGATGTCACTCACCACTGGAAATACCTGTCTGAAAAATGGTAAGAGAAAATAAAGTTGAGAGCAGAGTTGGGTGGTCCTAGCACCCCCATGGGAGCATGTTACGTAGAGGGGTGAATCAGCCTAGCAGACATATCTGACTGGTGTGCTACACTCCTGTCGAAGGACAGGAGGACCTCACCAGGAAGGCAGCTGAGCCTCTGGTGAGTCTCCAGCCTGCGGTAGCTTTGCCCAGAGGGCAGCTTTCACTGATGAAGCTATTCATTAATACAGGTTCATCAGAGTCCCCAGACAGCTCCCAGCCATTTGTTTGCTTGTCAAGCTGGGTGTTGCTTTCTGCCGGGCTGCAGGAAGCTGACATTAATATTTTTATCAGCCTGACTTTGGGAGGTCAGATGGGATTATTACAGATGACATCTCCCTGATCTTAGCAAATAAAATTGATTAAAATGTGCTGAATCAGAAACTCTGGCTGAACAGTTAAAAGCTACAATACATTATGGTCTGAGATCATGTCCGATTGCCTTAATTGGGGACCATTGTCTCAGATCAGAAGATTCAAGAACTGTGTAATTCAAAAGTATAGAGGAAGATTCTTGGGGAGAGTGTTATAAAGGATTTAATGGTGGTCTTTCACTTGATTCCCTTATCAAGTTTAGGCTCTATGAATGTGACTGGATGCATTTTCCTGCTTTCAAATCTTTAAAAAGTTATATTCTTTATGTACACAAATGTGTATAACATATGTGAGTTAGTTTATTTTATGTACCAACTTGACTGGGGCATGGAGTCCCCAGATATTTGGTTAAGTATCATTTCTGTGTCTATTGGAGTGTTTCTGGATGAGATTAACGTTTGAATCAGTAGACCAAGGCAAGTAGATTTTCTCCTCCGAAGGGGGTGGGCCTCACCTAATCTGTTGAAGGCAAAAATAGAATAAAAATCTAAGAAAGAATTGAGGTACCTATCTCTTATGTCTTTGGACTTGACTGGAACTGGAACTGACACCATCAGGTCACCTGGGTCTGGTCTTTCCACCTCCAGAGTTTCACAAGCCAACTCTTTATGATAAATCTCTATGGTATGTGCATACACCTATCGGTTCTGCTTCTTTGGGGAACCTGATGTGTATGTACAAAGTATGTAAGCAAGTTATTAAATTGACAAGAACTCAAGAAAGTTCTGGAAGGTTTGCACATGGGACAGTGCAGTTTTATCAGTACATGTGCTCTTAGGGACAATCTAATCCAATCTTCATTCTGTAGATGGTGAAGTTGAGGTCCAGCTAATGGAAGGGACTTGAACGCCAGGTCCAGAGAATGCCAGGTACAAGTATCTTCTTAATGACTGAACTGGGACTGGGGCCAGACCTCCTGAGTCTGGGCCTTGTGTTCTTCCATCTGCACACTCACACATGCAGTTGTGCACATACACACACTTAGACACATGCATACACACACACACACGCAACAAATGCATGCACTCATTCTGCATTCCTGTACATACACATATACTTGAGAACACACAGGAACATGTGGTATGTGCACACACGTGCACCTGAGACCTCCCTGGAAATGTGACATCAACATGTCGCAAGCATCATTTGTTGACTGTGTGTACCTGTGCTACGTGTTTTAAGTGGATGACTACATTCAGTCTTCACGGTAGTTCCACAGGGTACTCTTGTCTCTATTTTATGAGAAAACCAAAACCCAGAGAAGCTAAGCAACTTGCCCCAAGCTACACAGGTGACAGGAACCTCAGCTCTTTGACCACAAAGCCTCTTTCCCACTCTCTAGTAACGGAAGTGGGATGGGGGGCTCAATGGTCCATCTTAGGAGAACTTTGACTTTCAGAAAATTCAGTTAACTGGGAGATCATCAAATACTACAAGTCGGGTAGGCAAAGTACCTTTTCTTCCGATTTCTTTCACTGATGAGATGACTAGAGGAAGTTTCTGTCTCACTATGTCCTGAGAGTGACCTCCTGGCTGGTATGTGCCAAGAACCACACAGGGGTCAGGCACACCACCCTTGAAAGACTCTGGGGCTCTGGAAGTGGTGCCTCTATCTCCCTTTGCCGGCTCTACAGCAGAGCTGTAGCTTCAGCTTGGTGTAACGTCTGGTTTCTGCCATGATGCAATGTTGCTGGAAAGCCCCCAGGAGCAAGTGAAGGCCAGCCTCCTCACGATTTACCCACATTTAGATTTGGATAGGTCACCAGAGCCAGTAGAATCCTCACCAGGGTCCTGAGGATCTTTGCATGGCCTAGGAATTCTAAAACTGTGTCCCCCGCTGGAAGGAAAGTTGCAGTGCCCAGCAAGAGCAAGGGGTTTCCAGTGACTCAAGCTGGACCTGTATTTTAAAATTTATGAGGCTCTTACGCATGTGCTGTGCCTCTCTTCATGAGCATGATCTTGTGGGAACCTAACTAGACTCCCAGGATCCCATGCCATGGGCCCAGACATGTTCAGGGTCAGCTGCTGCCACAGGCATGAGGCAAACCGTGCCCCCCAACACTCCCAGCAGGAGGTGCTGAATGTTTGCCCCTCTGTGACTCTCCTTTGGTGCCTATTTTAAGAACTGCCATAGTATCTAAAGTAAGGACCCAGCTATGTCCAATAAGCTGGCAGTGACCGTAGGAGAGGATAAGGGAGGTGGTGAAGGACAGTCCCCTCCCACACAGGGAGGTCCTAGAGGGAAAGGGCTGTGGCACCACATGCCTCTGAAAGGTTTGCTTATGACAAGCTCCTTCTTTGGCTCTGTGCCGGTTTCTGACCTGTCTCCCCACCCTATCCAGCCTGGCCACAGACTAAAAGCTCATCTGGAGAAGTTTCCTTCTGTCCATGGGACCCCACATGAGACCCTGCCTCCTTCTCTGGATTTGGAGAGGAGAGTGCTCACCAACTCCAAGGAACGAGAATGCTGGCCTCCCCGTTGGTTTTGAAACGTTATGATCAGGGCCCTGCCTAGTCACATGTCAGCTCCTGGAAATGTCCTCACTAGGAGCCATCCAGCCCCTCACCCCCAGCCTACCTGTTGCTCCTTAACCCTCAGATGTCATTCTGGTATCATCAAATGGGGGGTTTTGGAAATTCTGGTCAAATGTCCCATCTCATGGCCTCTGAGTGGCCAAACCCTCTGCTTTGCTCCAGTCCCATTTGTGTGGGCTGCTTATTCCACCATGTGGGTCTCAACTCCCTGCCACTCAACTGCAGAATACTCCTGCCTCTCCCCTACAGCCTCTGTCACATGGCCTTTTTTGTTTATTCAGGCACTTGTCTTGTTTATTCTCTTTCTCTCCCATGATTGTGGGCAGAGACAGGCCTAGTGCCAGGACATGCCCAATGGGTTCCTGTTGGAGGAAGGCAGTGGGCAGCTTCCCTGTAGCATCTGGCTTCCAGTGGTAAGGAGTTCCTCACCTGGCAAAGCAGCTTTCCCAGCCTCACAAAGGCTGACTCCAGCCTGTGACCTTCAGACAAAGCCCAGAGCTTCCTCCACTGTAGGAAAATGTCCTGAGGGCCAAGGAGTCTGCTCCTCAGTGGTGAGGTCTGGGGGTCCCTGGGGTGTTCAGTTTCCTCTCCAGTGCTTTGGGAGAATGCCTGCAGTGTCAACATGGCCATGATACCTTTCCTCCCCACTCCCCACAGAGCATGGAACCCAGCAGGCTGTCTGGACCCAGAGTCCCACCCCAGCAGACTTGGGAGTGAGGGAGCCGAAGAGGGAGAGGGGGTTTCCATCCGGCCTCCAGGCCCTTAATGCTGTGCCCACAGCTTGCACAGAACTGCCGTATTGCCACTTTCCATTTCCCTTTATGATGTAACAGTATATTCTGTAAATATTGTCACTGCTGACAAGACCATCAATTCATGGTTTTAAAGACTATTCAGCATTCTAGCAATGCATAGAAAACAGGAGCGCGTGACTACCGTGTGCGTGCGTGTGGGCCCTGGCTGAGATGCTTTCCTCCTGGCAGTAGGAAGATGGGAGGGAGGTAATTACCATTTTCTAAAAACTCGGGAAGACCGCCTGCCAGGGGACTATGGCTCACTGCTGCCTGCCTCACCTGGAAGCCTCGTGCTGGGGAGCCCTTTCCTCTGGTTTCGGTCAGAGGGGACCTGACATGATAATTGGGGGAGTCACCTCCCTGCAGGCAGATCCCACATTGGAAAGGGCTGCCTCACTTACCCAGCTGCTCAGACTGGACACACCAGACTCCCCCTACTTCCTCTCTTGTCCTTACTTTCCATGGCCTCCATCAGTCTATCCCAGGGGCCACACTCTGTGCCACTGTCCATTTCTCTTCATCTCTACAGCTGTCTCCTGGGGTGCCAGCCTCCACCCCTTTCTCCAACATGGTCACAGCAGTGTTTTGAAAGACCACTCTCCTGTGTTTCCATATCTGCCACCCTCACAATCACTGACAGAAATCTCTGTACTACTTGTGTCAAGTCCTGTTCATCACTTTCTACACTGCAGCCCAGAGATCTTTGTCCTGGATCAGATAGTACATCTCTGCTATGTATGCTCAGCCTAAAATTTAAATCCCTTCAGTGGTTCACAGGCCTGCATATTTCACCATTGCTATCCTCTTCCTTCTTGCACACTATACTCTGTCCATTCAGCTTCTCTCTGTTTCTGGATGGTGACAATCTTATTCCTGCCTCAGGGCCTTTGCACATGTTATTCTTTCTGGCTGCATCACAATAATTTAGACCTTTCCTCAGACAATTTTCCCTCATCGTTCTGGCCATACTGGGATGTCTCCTCTTCAGGATGCTGTCTCTGAGCACCTAGCCACTCTAGGTGTTCATAGCTCCTATTACCATCTGAGATATTCCAGGTTGTTATTTGGATAGAGCTTCTTGGTGACTTGGTGTATATCTGCTGACCTAAGTATCATTCTACACAAGAAGAATATTTGGTATATGATGTGGACCTGTAGCTCCTGTGACCGCATAATGCAGGGAGGGATGCAGGTCAGGGCCACCTGTGGATTCCAGAGCTGTAGGCTCTGCTCTGTGGACCTCCCCTGCTATGGATGAAACCTCAGTGTACAGACAGGATGCCTCCTGAGCACACACTGGGTACATTTTTACACTAAAATAGGAGACTGAGTTGTTTCCTGGGAACATACTGGGATGGATTTTCTGGAGGATGAGTCCTGGGGCTTCTGCTGCCAGGTGCAGACCATGTTCCAAGTTAGCTGGGATGCGAGGCCAGAGGATGAACAGCATGTCTGACAGTGACAAATTCTCTACCAGGGTGGTTTTGAAGAATGCTGTGAGCTCCTAGCTTAGAATGGAGCAGCCGGTGGGATGTGAATTAATCACACTGGGTAGGATATGGAAGGGGTCCCTGAAGAGGTGAAGAGTTTGACTTGAGGAAGACCTTTTGAACAGGATGGCCCATCTTTGAGGATGGAGGTTGAGTTCAGGACAATTTAAGTGAAGAATCTCAGACTCTTCGTGCATGTGCTTATTCAACATTTTGAGCTAGTTACTAACTCTGGACCCTAACTTGAGCTGGATCTGTTCATGGGTCCCAATAGGAGACATCCCCAAAGACCCTGACCCAGGAAGTGCACAGTCTGGATAGGAGTGCTAAGTTGGGTCCTGACTACAAGCAACCTTGCTGTGTAAGTGGCCACATGTTGGAGCTTATAAAATTTGGACAGAGAGATGCCTGGAAAGCCCAAGTGCATCAGGCAGGCAAAACACCAAGCTGAGAGTCATCCTTTGCACAGAGGCCAAAGTGGGAGACAAAATTCAGGAGGCTCAGATGCTTAAAGGTGGAGTAAACTCTTTCCAACTCCTCTATCCAGGAGGAACAGATTCCCTGTAGAGAAGTGTACCCTCAGCGGAGAGGAAGATCATGTTTCGACCCAACCATAGAGGGGTAAGAAGGGAAGGATATACAAAGAACAGGAATTTTCCATCCTTTGAAATCCCACAAATGGACTTATTCAGAAGCACGACCTACAAGAAGTGTGGTCTCCCTGAGAGGTGCTGAGACCTTCTTTCTCCCTTTGGGGCTCTGTGCCTCTTCCAAAATACAATGAGACCACTGATAGCAGGACCACCCTGTGGGCTAGTGGGAGTTGGTGGCCATCGTGTGCCACCATAGAAGAAAGCACATCCATCCCAGTCTTGTGTGATGGATCAGATTAGATCGTGTGATTGATTACACCTTGAGTGTAATGTCAATAGCATTTACTGTGCTTGATCTATGACATCACATGTGTGACCTCACTCCCAGGAGCTGAAGGGAGCTAACTCTATTATACAGAAGGCAACACTGAGGTTTGGCAACCTGAGTAGGATCTCTCAGTCTGTGAGAAGCAGAGCCCTGGTGTGAGGCCTGGTGGCCTGGTTGCAGGGTCTGTGCACAGGGCCACACAGCAGCCTGCAGAGGGAAAGAGCTGGGCCTCATGGGTGACATCAGAGGGCTGCTTTAATGACAGCTGAGAGTGATTCATAATATCTATAGCTTCATCATTTAATTAGTCCTTGAAAACAATCTATTCTCTTAACTAGTTTAAATCTGTCACACCCTGTAGACACACAAGGACTATTAAAGAGCTCATTCTTTATAGATAGAAAAAAGCCAAATGCTAGCCTAACCTTATCCATATCATCTCACCATTGGGGTTTAGGGGGATGGTAATTAAAAACTGCTCACTAACTGGCAAGAAAGCAAGCCACCATTGCATTTCCCTGAAAGTGCTAATCTCAGCCCCCTCTCCACTCCCCAAAGTGCCTCCTGTTTGTCCTAATCACTCAGCACTTGATGGCAAACCCACTGGCATCTATTCTGCCCCTACTGTCAAGGTTCTCTACGTTTGCTAATTGAGTAGACTTCTTTTTCATGCCCTGCAGGATGGATGTGCATATTTATTTTTCCTATGGTCCAGGGGTTAAGGTGGGAACATGGAACATTTTTTCACCTGTGTGATGTGTTTCTCTGCAGTTTTATGGTGAGTTTCTGTACTAAACTGACTGGGAACCTTTGGTACCAATTATATTTCACCCACTCATCATGATGCTAGCCCAGCCCTGTCACCTAATGTGCTCAATGAATGAATGAATGATACTTCTAAGATTTTGGACCCACTGAGTTCTCTATTCTTAATATTGATTCTATTTTAAGACCAAAATCTAGCAAAAAAAAAAAAAAATCCATCATATCACTGGTTTAAATTAGCTTATTTTGGAGAACAGAATTGACGGTTATAATAATGCATGTAGACACAGCCAGTGTTAAAAGAATGATTAATTAATACAGGCGAAGGCACAAAGGCAGAAATCCCCAGCTCTGGAGTCTAGATGTGCAGTCGCTGCATCCCTAAGGAATTCCTTTGTGGAAAGCTGGGAGGGAGCTGACCTCATGCCATGTATCAGTGAGTTAATGAGTGATCGCATCACTGTGCCTGCAGAAGAGCCGCATCTTGGGTATGCAGCATGCCTCTGCCCAAAGATCGTCCCTCGAGAGAGAGGAGCTTCCAGGGGAATATGAATGGTGTATTCACTGAAACAAAGGCATGGAAGGGGAGCATTGGGAGGTTAGGCTGCCGAACATCTAGGCAGTTAGGCAGTACCGTGGAACAAATTGGAGATTTGGAGGGGTTGGCTTGGGCACAGTCATCGACTACAGTAGTGTCTTGGGTCAATTATTTACTTCTGTTTTCTTATCTGCAAATGGGAATAATGAGTGACTATGAGGATTGGTGAGTCCTTCTAGACCACACCTGGCCCAGGAACCTGAAGGCTACTTTCAGCCAGCAGGACAAAGTCTGGCCCTGACTTTCACAACTAGAGCTCTTCAAAGGTTATTTGCTGGAACTGATTTCATAGCTTCCAGGCCTGGTGTTGGTGTTCAAGGTGACATCTGCCCCATCCTTCACCCTGGAGGTATTTGGAATGATGCTGTAGTTGCTGCTCTTATCACCAGCAAGCAGGAAGTAGCAACGTGTGGAGTTGGCTAGGTTCCAGAGAGTGTCAAAGGAAAGGGAAAGCCATCATTTAGTGGCAACTGCAACATTGACATGAATGGCAGAGGAGTGTATTAGAAACTGTTTCTAAAAGTTTCTAACCAGGTAGGCTAAAAACTGGTATTTATACTGGTTACCACCTATAAAGAACTAATCCCAGCCCCAACTGGCTGGAATGTATCCCATGGACATGAGATTATACACCTCAGCCAGGAAGGTAGCTGTAGACAGAGTTCCACATGCGTGGTAGAGGGAGATCTAGGGCAGAAAATGAACCATTTGCTCTTCTTATATTTATCCAGGAAGCCTTTCCCCTCCCTCTAATTCTGAAATTAAAATCACCCAGGGACTTAGACATTTTCCAGGGCACAGGGCAGTGGACTGGAGCTTTATGACTGTCTAGCTGTCAGGAACAGCCTTTCCTGAGCAGGTCCTCTGACATCTGCACAGCACTCTGTCCTTGCCAAAGTATCTACATGCCTAAGTTCTTCTGGCTTTTGATGGCTCTGAGGGTGAAGGTCAGGTTATTCCTACTTCATAGTTAAGCAATTTGAGTCCAGGGACATAAATTGTCCAAGGGAGGAGGTTTTTTGAATCATACCTACCCATCATGTGACTCAGCTTCTTGTGTTTCTCACTCTGTGACCCCAGGAAAGTTTTTGAGGTCTCCATCCTCCTGTGTCCTGATCAGTAAGCTCAGGCAAAGAAACAAAACACGGTGAGTGAATGAATGACTGCCTACCACAGTATCTAGCACTATAAAATTTGAGGAATGAATATTTTCCATTCTTTTAATCTTTAAATTAGAAAACACACACACACTGGGAGAACTTTGCTGTTAAAAAGCAAGGGAGCTGAGCACAATGGTGCATGCTTATAATTCCAGTAGCTTGGGAGGCTGAGGCAAGAGGATCACAAGTTCAAAGTCAGCCTCGCAACTTAACAAGGCCTTAAGTAACTTAGTGAGACAGTGTCTCAAAATAAAATATCTTTTAAAAAAGCCATAAAGAATAATAAAATTATGGCATTTACAGGCAAATGTATGAAATTGGAGAATATCATGCTAAGTGAGATAAGCCAGTCTCAAAAAACCAAAGGACGAATGATCTCGCTGATAAACGGATGATGACATGTAGTAGGGGGTGGGAGGGAGGCAAGAATGGAGGAAAGAGGGACTGTATAGAGGGAAAAGAGGGGTGGGAGGGGTGAGGGGAAGGAAAAAATAACAGAATGACTCAAACACTATTACCCTATGTACATGTCTGATTACACAAATGGTATGCCTTTATTTCATGTACAAACAACATGTATACCGTTTACAATAAAAATAAATTTAAAAAAAGGGGGGGACAGGGAATGTGACTCAGTGGTAAAGTGCCCCTGAGTTCAATCCTGGGTACCAAAAAAACAAAACCAACAAATAACAATAACAACAACAAAAAAGGGAAAATCATTCTACACCTCTGAGCTTCAGTGAGGAAACTGGGAATTATGGTTGAAACAACAACAGTAGTAATGACAGTGGCATCCTTTCAATACCAGTTGTGATTTGTAAATGAGGTAACATACATGGCAGTTCTTAGTAAAGTATCTGGCACTAAACGGACACCCCATAATGTTAGCTAATGTGATTATTTCTGTATTCAGTGTGGATTACATCGTTTGGTCTTATCCCATTCTTTATCTGTCTGTTAGACATACATCCAGGTGCTCATGTACAAGGGCCTCCACACATAGCCAGGGTTCAAATTTTTGTTTTTCACTTTCTCTCCAATAATTTTATTCTTTAACTACCTAGATGAGAGTTCCTCAAGGATAAAGAATCTCTCAATGTTTTTTTTTTTTTTTCTTTTAAATTTGTCTGGATGAATGCCAACACATACACTCTACAAGTTCTTTGCTTCTCTAAGTTTCTTCTATTAAACACATATAACTCTACAATTTCTAGAGCTTGCCACTCCTAAAGTGTTTTTGAAAACATGATAGAGAGTGACATTGCTTGTCAGGTCCAAGTGCAGTCACTGCCTGTTGCTTATTGATCTGTTGCCTCTTCAGCTCTGTGTGAACAGGAAGGAGACACAGTCTCTAACCAGCTATGCTAAAACCTGGCATTTATGTTGGTTGCCTCCCAATCTACTCATAAAATGGAAAATTCAACCTGAGAGTCAAGTTCCTAGTCAGACAGATGGTGCTGGGATGCTTAGTTTGTGAGGGTCTGAAACTACCCAGAGCCCCAACTACTGAAGGCTTTGGTTAGATCACATGCAAATCAGAACAGTCCTTTGTGTGGGCTATTGTAGCAAAATCCTGGCTACTAAGATGGATGGTATAAGGATATTATATCATTTGATCAATCAGTTTAAAAATGCTCAGAATATTGTGCCTGAATAGAGAGTGCATGGACACTAAAAATAGAAATAACAACAACAAAAAGAAAACCTAAAAAATTAGTAGCAGCTAATATTTGTGGGCAATGACTACTCACAGGTACCTTAGACACATTACTTTAGTCACTACAGTTCTATGAATAGTAGTAGTATCCTGAATTTGTGGGCGAGGAATCAGATCCTTAGAAGTATCAAAACAGTATGACTTATCCACATTATGCAGCCAGCAGTTGATCAGCAGGGATCCAACCCCTGATATGACTTCAGAGACTAACAGCTATTCATTTTGCAATTGGAAACAAGCTGCCAATGCCTGAACCAATTAGGCATTAAAATATCTAAGTTTTTGAATAAATGAATGAGTCTTCTAGTGGGCAGAAATTTTGTCAGTCTGTGTCGCTGGCTCTTTGCGGTTCCAAAATATTTGTCCCCGCCTGCAGCAACAACTTGCACAGGTCTTATGGGTGGTGGAGTGAAAACGGAGGCACTTCTATCTTTCTCTTTGGTGCACTGCTTTCTTGCTTGTTTATAGAGGATAGAGGAAATGAGGTTTACTTGCTTTGAGAGGAGAGACCCCGCTTATCAGAGAGAAAAACTTTGCTTAAGAGAGAAACTTTGAAAGAAAGACAGGCTTTTCTTAGAGCTTAGAAGGAGAGAGGCCTGCCACGCCTTAAAGTCCTGCATAAGGTGCCCTAGTGATGCGTCTCAGTTCTCCTTTCCGCAATCTGCCTTCCGCAGCTGCCCCTACTCGCTGCTGTGTTTTTCCCTCTGGCTGCTTCTAATGGCTGCTGTGTCTCTGTCTCGCTCCGCCTACGCTTATATCACCTCCAGGATGCGGAGAGCAGGGCCACGCCTCTTACGCAAAGATTAGGCGAGACGCTCAGAGCAATTAGTGCTCGAGAACACATGCGCATACATTGTGTGCATGGACGAGAAAATCACCTGAGTGTGCTTATGTCAATTAACCTCCTCGCTGCCGATGTGATCAGGTGCCATCCTGGCGCCGCCAATATGGCACAGCCCCCAACAAGTCTGTCTTCCCAATACCCAGAAAGTAAACTCTCAAAAAGATCTCCATGCTCAGCCCTCAACTCCCTCTAAAAGCAGCCCAGAGGGGTATTGCTTTCTGGGTGCCTTCTGCTTCTCCAGTACAGAGGGGGCCTGTCTGGGCTGGACATGAGGGCTGGTTCTGCTCCTGTGGTCACTTGGACTATGTGACAGCCCGCTTGATGCTGAGCGGGGCAAAGGGCACACAGTTGCAAAAGCCAGATGGTTGTTTCTGAATCCAATTCCCTCCTGCTGCCAACCTGCTCTGAAATACAATCCATCACTCACCATGATAGATGTCTTTGAACTTGGGAACTCAGCTCTTGAGAAGTGGAGGAGGGAAATTGAATACCAACAGTTCCTGTTCCCAAGAGAGGTTCTGTTGTGGTCTGAGGTGGCGACAGCTTGGAAAATGGTGTCACAGCTCAAATTAGTGCTGAGCAGGCATGGGGCACTGATGTCTTCAGGGCTGGCTGCTCTGATGCATGCCTGAGACTACCCAGGACCGTCACCCACATCTCCATCGGCAACCTACTGTGAACTCTGACTTTGGTTAGCAAATCTGAAGTCCCCAAGGGCCTCCTGGACCAGGAAATCTGCCAGAAGGATAGTGGTGGAGTGAGTCTGGGGATACAATGGGGAGAGAACCTGGAAATCCAGAATGGTCATATAGAAACTGCCATGTTCTGGTTGTAACTGTACTCATATTGAAAATCTTTGTATGTAAATTGAATTCTTACAGTGCTATTTTTCCTTATTATCACAGTAATACAGATTTGATTAGTTACGATACTTCTTGTACCAAATAATAGAAACACTCAAGTGAACCCAAGCAATAAAGAAAACAAACAAAAGGAAGCAAAACAGAATAGATGGTTTCTAAGAAAGGGAATTTAAGGCAAGAATGTGGTGGAGCCCAAGAAGGCCCTGGAATAGAGAAGTCCAGTGGTCTAGCTCTGTTCTCGAATTCACTCTCTTGCCTCCCTCTGGAGAACCAAGCCAGGCTGTCTCCATCCCTTCTTCTTCTTCCAAAGGGAGTTAGCTAGCTTCCCACCTTAGCAGTTCAGCCACCTGCAGAGGATCTGGCTGGTTAAGGTAGGATCAGGTGTCTACCATGCCTCCAATTAGCTGTGACCAGGAGGCAGGATCAAGGTTACAATGATATTGCCTGGAATTCCTCCTTGCAAATCTTCCTGGGGAAGGGGAATGACAGGTCATTGACTGCACAGATATACCCAAAAGAGTTCATGACAATTATGCTCTTTGAAAAGACTTATCAAAATGTGAAAATGAAGTATTTGGTTTCCTTCGCTGACTGTTACCGCATTTTAGAGTTTATTCAGCCTTTCTGCAATTTTTTTTCAGTGGGTCAGTGGTGAATCTTTTACTTTCATCTACTCTGTGAGGTTATTTCCTCCCCTCTATCAGATTTTACTTAGCACTTACTATGTTCTAGGCACAATTTTGGGTGACAGTATACTACAGTAAACAAGACAGATAGACAAAGCTTCTACTCTCTGCAAGCTCTTAAACCAAGGAGAGGGAAAATCAACAAGTAATGATGCCGTGAAAATTATTTCATAAAGTGTTAAGCACTATAAAAAAAAAAAAAAAGCAGAATGCTGGAGAGTTGGGGGTGAAGTGTGACCACAGATGGAGAGATCAGGGGAGGCTGTGCTGAGGAACATGCTCTGAACATCAAAAATCATATGCTCCTGTGTAGGGAAGGGAAGAGCATTGCTGGTAGGGGAACAGCGTGCAGCCCGAGCCAGGTGGGCTGCTGGGAGCATTAAGGGAACAGGGACAAGAATGGAGCTACAGAAGCACAGGGAGAGAGGGGCGGCATGTGCTAAGAGAAGTCTGTAAAAGGGATACATTTATGCAGATCTTAGTGGGGGCATGACAATCTGACCAACCTTTTCACAATTTAAGTCCTTCCCTTTGCCAGACCCTGGAACCCCTGGGGAAATGCTATAAAAGGTAACAATGCTAGGGATCCTCTGCCTGTTTTAATTTATTGATTATATTTTTTCAAATTTAAATCTAACTTTATGGCACATTTGGGTAACTATTGACAAATACACACCCCCTTGTGGCCACTTTTCCCTGGTGGAGATGTCGCATATTTTCATCATCCCGCAACATTCCAGCCTGCCTTTGCAGTCAATCCCACCCTCCACTCCTGGCTCTGAGTAACTGCTGATACATTTTGTGTCACTATAGGGTAATATGCCTGCCCCAGAATTTGGGGCGAATGGATTCGATGACTCTGCATTCTTTAGGTCTGGCTGTTTTTACTCAGCATAATGCTTTTGAGACTCTTTCATACTATGGCCAGTATTTCCCTTTTTATTGCCAAATGTTATGGTTTAGATATAAGGTGCCCCTAAAAACTCATGCAGGAGACAATGCAAGAGGGGTTAGAGGAGAAATGATCGGGTTATGAGATCCTCAACCCAATCAGTGAATTACTTCCCTGATAGGGATTAAACTGGGTGGTACCTGTAGGCAGGCAGGGTGTGACTGGAGGAGGTGGGTCACTGGGGGTGTACCTTTGGGGCATATATTTGGTGAGCAGAGCTTTGTCTCTCTCTGCTTCCTGATGTGATGTGTTAAGCTGCTTCCCTCCATCACACTCTTCCACCATGATGTCCTGCCTCATCTCAGGCCCTGAGGAATGGAGTTGGTCGTTACCTCTGAGACTGTGAGCCTCAGAATAAACTTTTCCTCCTCTGATTGTTCTTGTCAGGTCTTTTGGTCACAGCAACAAAAAAAGCTGACTAAAACACCAAATAACATTCCATTGTGTGGATGTGCCACAGTTTGTGTACCTCTCATTTATTGATGGGGGCTAGCATGGATTCCAGTTTGGGGTTCATGGGAACATTTGTGTGGCCATATGCTTTTATTTCTATTGGATAAATACTCAAGAATGGAAGTATTGGGTTATGCAGCATGTTTAACTTCTTAAGAAACTGTCAAACTGTTTTCCATAGTGATTGTACCATTTTGTGCTCTCCCCGGGTGGTGTGAGTTCCAGTTGCTCCATGTTCTTGCCAACAGTTTGCATTTTTAATTTTAGCTATTCTGATATGTACAAAGTAATCATTTTGTGAATAATATAGATTTTTCTTTGAAATATCTTTGCCTGGCTGTGAAATCATGTTGGTTTCATAAGGTTCAGCAAGAATGCTCCTAAGGTCCCTCCTGTTTTCTAGAAGAGCCTGTCCAAGGCATTTGGCATTCGTTCTTTACATTTTTTTATACAATGCCCAAGTGAAGGTATCTGGGTCTGACCTCCCCTCTGTCATGAACCCGCTAGCTGGTTCTTCTCTATAGCGCTTCACACCCAGGGAGCTGATCAGGGTGTGTGGGACCCTAACCCAGCTTCTCAAAGGGGGACCTTGCCTTGAGTTGCAAGGCCAGGAGGGAATGGAGCTGATCACAGGGGCTGTTTTCAGGGTTGGTGGCTGGTTTTTGTTGATTTGTCATTTTCATTCCTCAGGAAGACAGCTGGGCATTATGGGTCTCCTCCAAGGAGATGAATTGATTGCGAAGCTAATGAAGCGTCAGGCCCTCTTGTCTGCAGGGATCTCTGGGACTTGAGCAATGCTCTGGGTGGGAAGGTGGGGGGCAGAGCATTTCTGGCTAATCGCCTAAAGAAATATGAAAAGGGACCTGAATTTCTAAACCTCTGGTATTTGTTGTGCTTCATGTTCTGATTATTCATTTTCATTCAATTTTGGTTTTGAACATTATTTCCAGAATGTCTAAGGTTCATGCCTCACAAACCTGACTCTACTTAGTTCATCTGTAATAAATGAGAGGAAGTCCTTTGTTCAGCTCACCCCGCCCCGCCACCTGCCCCACACAGTCCTGCTCTTAGAACCCTCGAAGCTCAGTGTATTGAGTCCTCTGCATGGTAGGTGCCCCTTTAGCCTTAACAGATATTTGTCCTAAACATCTCCATGCACTGTGCACAGGAGGAAAGTTGCCGAGCCTGGCCCACCCTGAGGAGCTGACAGAATGACCGCAAGGCAACAGGTCTGGGCTGTGGCAGGGAAAGCCCTCTTGGATGGAGACCTGGAGAGGAAGAACAGAGGGCTTAGAGTGGTCAGGGAAGACTGCTTTGAGGATGCAGAACTGGAGTTGAGGCTGAGGGAGAGCAGGACTTGCACTGGAAGGAGAAGGGAACAGGCATTCATGTGGACAGAGGAAGAACTCTGAGGAGGTTCTGCCCAGGAAGGAAGCAGCGGTCCAGAAGACACCAGCCCCAAAGGTGCGAGGAAGGTGTGCTGGGAGTGGGCTGGGTGAGGAGGTAATAATTCCAGATCATTTTTCCCCTTCTGGCTAAGCTATTTTTCCACATTGTTTTAACTCTTTTTTTCTTTTTAGTCTAGGCACACATGATGATAAATTCAAACAGCACAAAATGGTTGACGGTGGACATAGGCTGCTTTCCCTGCCCTATCCCCATTGCCCAGCTCCCACCCCAGAGGCAACTGCTGTCCACAGCCTTGCAACTTTCTGGAGCTGAGATGTTCAAATGTGTCTGTGCTCCCTTATACATAGGGAACCTTTGCCCTGTGCCCTGAACAATGGATCAAGAGTGTTCCCTTTCAGTGTGTGTGTGGACTCCACTCTTCTTGCCCCTGGGCTGCCTTGGCAGAGGCCCATGGAGGAATGCTTTGCTTTGCTTTAGAATCTGGTGGAGCTGGGCTCCATCCTGGGACTGTTGTATGCCAACTGTAGGACTGGGCAAGCTGTTTGGCCTCTGAGTCTCAGTTTCCTCAGCTATAAAACCAGGAGGATGCTAGCCCTCCTCTAGGACTGTTGTGAAGATTAGCAGAGGGAATCTGGGTAAAACCCAGGCATACGGCCAGGCACAAAGAATACACTGTCCATGGCAGTCACTGGTGATGGCTCAGAGAAACTGGAGACCAAGACGGGCAGAGACCCTCCTGCTCCTCTTCCCCATCACACCTTCCCCATACTCTTGCAGCTGGCCTTGCACCCTGGTCCCTTCACTCTGGGGAGTTTTCTGTTGCAGCTGCCCACGAGCTGCCTCAGGAGGGAGGGAATGCCAGCTAAATGTCATCCAGGCAGAAGGGCCGCCTTTCTGTTTATTTAGACTCTTAGATTAGACTCTGTTCCAGCAAGAGACTGGCCAGGGAGCCAGGAAGGCATCTTGGGCTCTGCCCAAGCGGGTTCCCCTCCCACCCGTCAGCTGGCCACGCGGCCATCAGCTTTGTATGGAAATAGCACCATGCTGGGATCTCGTGTGGAGATGAAAATTAAGGGATAAATATACAGGTTTAATAATATTCTGTCATTTTGACAATCTCTGCTGCTTGCCTGTGATATTTTAATCCACTTTGCATGCTTTCGACATTAGAACTTCTGACGAAGTTTCACTGCAAAGATAATATCTTTATATAATGGCCTTGTACTGTGTCTGTGATTCTAAACACAAATTTATTTGCTTTTATCACTTTGGACTAAAGAGAAAGAAAATGAACCATTAGAAAAAAGGCTTCTATTACCACCCCCCACACCTCCCATGCTTGCTTTAATTCTCCTGTGGAAGCAGAGGCTCCTTTCTCTTTTATCTTGCCGCTCTGCACTCGCAGGCACAGCTCCATTATCTGTTCCAGCGCTGCCTTTGAGGTTAATATTTCAATTCAGTCCTTCCGTTAGCCGTGGAGATGAATTAAATTAGTACCAGCAGGAGGAGTGAATTAAATAAACTGTAAAATAATGCGAACTTTCCCCCTTTTCCCTCTGCCATTCTTGTACCCCAGTTACATTTTTAAATGGAGTCTAGAGGGATTCACAAATAGTTGCCTTTAACTACTGGTAAACAGAAGCTCAGACTGTTCAGATTGTTTTCAAACCGTGTTCCTTTGTTCAGTCATCATTTAGTACCCACCATGTGGCAGGCATGGTTCTAGCTGTGGAGATAGAACATGGAGTGGGCCACGGTCCCTGGTCCCTGCTAAGGTAGAGTGGGTGACAACCACTTTATCTGCCACAGGGCCAGAGAGCGGCTGAAATGGCGTCCCATGGAGAGAAAGAGGAAAACCTCCCTAAAAAGGCCTTCAGGGCCTCTGCAAAGAATTTGGATTTCATCCCTTTTAAATAGGAAACCACTGGCAGATTTTAAGCAGGGCATGGCAAATGGGTGCTGGAGCCCCACCGAGGAAAAGGAGCATCTGAGAGTGATGGGGCTTGGACTGGGGGTGGGCTGAGGACCAGGGAGGCAGAGAGGAACGGACAGATTTGGGATGTATGCAGAAGCAAAATGCCACAGAGACTGTGTGGACCAAGCTCCTTTTCTTCTCCTCTTCTTTCCTGCCTGTCTCACAAGAGAGAAATGGATTCCATTTTTTAACCTGAGCTGGGCCTGCTTACATGGATGACCACCCCCCACACCAACACACAAGCACACAATGGTGTGTTGTACCACAGAACTACATCCCCAGCCCTTATTTATTTACTTATTTGAGACAGGGTCTTGCTCAACTGCCCAACCTGGCCTCAAACTTCAACCCTCCTGCCTCAGCCTTGCAACAGGCATAGGGATTACAGGTGTGTGCCACCACAAGTAGCCACTTCTGTTTTAAAACAGGAAAGGAATCCAAATATGTCTCTGGAACACTAGAGAAACTTTCCTTCCTTCAGAACACAAGAAAGAAAAAGTGGAAGAGAGAGAGTGGAAGAGGCATAAAGAGCTGTGGCTATTTTCCAAATGCCTATTTTTGCAGTAACTGAAGAATAGTAAATATCAAGGTAATTTCAACAGCAGCCTATCTTATATAAGCTAATTTCTTTTGGCTTTTAATAAGAGGCAGGTCTCCCCAGTCTGAGAACATGAATTTTGGGGGAGTCCCTCCTCTCCCCACATGAAAAGCACCCTGAAGACCAGATGCCTTGTCTGGTAGTCCTGCAGTCTACCCCAAGGCAGGGAAATACAAAAGACGGAGAGAGAAAGAAACTGCTTCTTTGCCTTTTAATTACTTGTTGTTTGGACTTCCTAGGTACTGTGTCTGAACTTCTTCAGTTTTAGGCCCAGAGACAGTGTCTGAGAAAGCTCACCCCTCTCAGTTAACTACTCAGTTAACTCTGGTTTCTCCTGCATTGCCACTATACCTCAAACTGCAACTTCCTTTCCTATAAAGTGGGTCAATGACTCCACCCGCACACTTCCAGGTCTGCTGTGACCCTTGTCTAACATGGAAGAAACACCGTTCTTGCTGCATACCTCAGTTCTAAGGAGGAGCTAGCTGAGTGAATGGCACTTTAAGTTGAGGGGTATATGTTAATCCCTAGCAGACTTTCACAAGGGATTGCAAACTCAGCTGACCACAGCAGCCAAGCTGACTATGAAGACTAGCCAAGGCAGAGTTAGGGCATGTCCCTCTGGCCAGAGGTCCAATTTTTCCGAGGAAACTAGGAGCTTCAATGTCTATGTGAGCTCCGCTGATATTTAATATTGACAATGAATTCAAACTCAAACACTGATATAGACTAAAACCAGTCCATATGAAGAGGGTGAATTTGTGTGATCACTGCTTAAAGTCACATTTCCTTGTACTTCAGGACAGAAGCATAGATTATTTGGTGGAAATTTGTTCTGGCTGACTTACTCCTGAACGACCCACCCCTTCCTCCTCCTGGGCGATTCATGCGTGGAGGCATTAACAACACTCACAGAAAGTTGGAGGAAGTGGCCTTGCCAATGTTTATTCATATTTTCCTGGACACTGCCATTGCTTAAGAAATGAAACCAGGCTCAGGGGCCTGTAATCCCAGTGGCTTGGAGGCTGAAGCAGGAGGATCATGAGTTCAAAGCCAGCCTCAGCAATGGCGAGGTGCTAAGCAACTCAGTGAGACCCTGTTTCTAAGTAAAATATAAAATAGGGCTGGGGATGTGGCTTAGTGGTTGAATGCCCCTGAGTTCAATGGCTAGTACCAAAAGAAAAAAAAGAAAAAGAAAAAGAAATAAGCATGTGATCCACTCTACATGAGCCAATTACATATGATGAGGCTTTTTCAGGGAGCCCTGATAGGTGAAAGTCACTCTGAATGAGCTTTAGGGGGAGGTGACAGCTTTGTGCAACTTTTAGAGGACAGCTTCTCTGAGAATTGAAGCTGCATGAGAGAGGAACTTAGAGGGAAAAAAAGCCAAGTTCTGATGACATTTGTCCAGCCTCTGGATCCAGCTATACCTAAAGTCCAACCCTCAGACATATTAGTGATTAAGTCCCCTTTTGGCTTTAGTTTGTTTGAACTTTCTATCTCCTAGACTTAAAAATAATCTGACAGTTTAGATATTAGGTATGCCCCAAAAGCTCATGTGTGAAATAATGCAAGAAATTTAGAAGTGAAGGAGAGCTTACTGGAAGATGTGGCCCCAGTGAGACAGGAGAGATACCAGAAATAGTGACACTAAACACCCTTGTAGTTTTTCTGTGGCACTGTGTATTAAACCCAGGGGTGTTCTACCTCTAAAACATAAAAGGAAAAAGGGAAAAAAAAATCAGAAAACAGTTTAGAGATGAAATGATTGGGTTGTAAGATCCTTAACCTAATCAGTGAATTAATTATCTATTTGGGATTAACTAGGTGGTAACTGTAGGCAGGTAGAGTGTGGTTGGAGGAGGTAGGTAATTGGAGCTTTATATTGCCTTTGGAGTTTATATTTTGATAATGGTGAAGGGAGTCTCTCTCTCTCTCTCTCATTTCTCTGATTCCTGGTGCCATGTCCTGAGCTTCTTTCCTCCACCATAATGTTCGGTCTCACCTTAGGCCCCAAAGAATGGAGTTGGCCATCTGTGGACTAAGACCTCTGAAACTGTGTGCCTCAAAATAATCTTTTCTTCCCTGATTGTTCTCGTCAGGTCTTTTGGTCACAGAAGTGAAAAATCTAGACTAGGATAAAGGTAGATTCAGAGGGGCCACAGGCATTATTTTTTAGGTGGGGTCTTGCTACGTTGTCCAGGCTGGCCTTGAACTCATGCTCCTCCTACTCCAGCCTCCTGAATTGCTGGAAATACAGGTGTTCGCCACTGTACCCCCATTCTGGCCACAGGCATTTGTCTCACTAAAAGCAATGAGCACAAAGTGCAGACTACTGGTGGGGAAAGTAGCCAGCACTGAAGAACAATTCATGAGAGGCAACCTGGATGACCAGGAGGAATAGTGTGCAGGAAATTCACACACTGTCTCTGCTGCCAGTTTGTGTGTGATTTCCAAACAGATCGCCTTCTCCCTCCTCTGGACCTCAGCCTCTGAGCCTGCTATAGTAACCATGACATCAAGTTGCATTTATTGACTGCTTATTACGTGCCAGGCACTATGCAATGCATTCACACACACATCCTATTGAATCTTCCTGGAAACTACTGTGCTTTGTCCACTTCCCCAACGTGCCCCATCACAAAGGCGCAGAGTTAGGACTGGCCATCTCTGAGGGTCAGGGTCCCCTTGGAGGGCTGGTGAGAGCAGGGTGACATGGCTGGTATGAAGAAAGAACTCTAGTGTCTGCTCTGAACCACAGAGCCGTTGATTAAAGCTGTGCTCTGAAAGCATTGCACTGGTGGGATTCTGAGAGGTTTTTTTTTTGGGGGGGGGGGATGGAATTTTTAGAACTGTCACTGGATTGAGAAGTACAAAGATGTGGGGGACAATCACACCATTAAATATTAATGTGCTTTCTTTGTTTTAATTAGATTCTTTCCCCTATAGGCAGGTAGAAGGACAGAGCCTTCAGAGGCCTCTTTGTTGTATTTAAAAACCTCTCACGCAATCAGTACAATAATTAAGAAGCACTATTTTTTCCTAGCAAAGGGAACTAATTATTTCAGCCTTGTGCTGATTGATCCATTTTTATGAGCGGGTTTAAATTCTTGAAATTGCATTTTGTGAATCATTTCAAATAGGCCAGGGTGAACTGCACTTATCAATTGTGGACAGTCCCAGCAATGGCGGAGGGCACAGCCTGTGCAGGGGTGTTCCCCAAATGGAGATTCCAGAAGTCAGATTCCAAAGTCATGACTTTGCCCATGACCCTTTTGACATCAACCAAGAGGAGTCCCTGGTAAGTACATGGAAGAGGTTCCAGAGAATTTAATAAGCTTTGGCCCCAAGCCTCACTGTCTCTTTCCTTGGTCTGTGTGCTCTAACTGGGAATGGGCAGACCCCTCATTCCAACCCATCTTCACCTGTGCAGAATCTACCAGTCCTTTGGTACCCAACTAAGTGACATCTTCATCCACCAAGCAGTCCTTAATACCCAGGTACTTTTTATTCTCTAGGATCTTAAAGCACTTCACATTTGTGTAGGACCACGACTGGATGTCCCTCCTACCTGCTGGACTGAAGAAGGCCTGGTAGTTGTAGAGACACTCACTGATCTGGGATCCACTCCTACTTGATGCTTAGTGAGAGCCACATTGAGAAGGAAGAAGGACAGTGGGGAGCATAAAAGAGAGGAAAGAAAGAAGAAATAAAACCCTTTACTGATTAATATTTTTTAAAATAGAGATACAGCTAAGATGGTGTATACACCTAAAATCCCAGCAACTCAGGAGGCTGAGGCAGGAGGATCACAAGTTCAAGGCCAGTCTCAGCAACTTAGTGAGACTCCATCTCAAAAAAAAAAAAACTAAAAAGAGCTGAGGATGTGGCTCAATAGTAAAGCACTCCTGGGTTCAATCCCCAGTATTGCAGAGAGATGGAGAGGGAGAGAGAGAGAGAGAGAGAGAGAGAGAGAGAGAGAGAGATTGGGGTTGGGGGCGGGGTGAAACAGAAATTTAATTAAGTGCAATCTGTCCTCTCCTTTCCAAGGAAGGTGGGTCTAGGTGGCAGAGGGGGTGTTGTTTGCTCAGTGGAGTGAAGGGTGTAAAGATGTGAAAGGAGTTGAAGGAACTTCAGATATTCCCCATACTTGAAAGAGGTATGGGGTGAGGGGATGAGGAAATTGGGGAGAAGAATGAGATCTTAAGTGGAGAGAGGGTGTGGACATGGGGGGAAGAGAAGATTGAAGGATATAGGGACCAAGGCTGGAAGCTGGAGAGGAGCTTAAAGAATTGACCGATTTTAAAATTAACTCTATAAAATCGTTTCCATTATGTGTAATGCAAATGCTCTCTACTATCTTGCCGCGAAATGTCCAGCGAACTCTCTATACTCCTGAATCTTAGTTATGCAACTCCTGAACATTTACTTAACCTCAGGGATCTCAGCTTTCTCATCTGAAAAATAGGGCTAAAAATAATTCTTTACCTCGAAGGTCAACAAGAGACTTAAATTAAGTACTGAGGCATGTAAGTGTTTAAAACAGGGCATGCCACAAAATCAAATGTTGGATATTATTCTCTCATTTCCCCTCCTTTCTAACCTGGAGGCACTGGATATCTGTATGGAAACCTTTAAAATATTCCTAGTAGGGTTGCCAGATAAAACACAGAACTCCCAGTTAAATTTGAATTTCAGATAGCAACAAATAATTTGAAATTAAAATTTAAATGAACAGCTTGCCTTTTTAGCTGCTAAATTTGGCAACCCAATTCCTGCCCTTTGACTCTGAGACTTCACTTCTGGAAATAAATTCTAAGATAATCATGTATGCAGAGAAATTTTATGCAAGAAAATTTTCCTTAGAGTATTTTAAAAATATATGCTTGAAATTATGAACACACAATATTCTCAATGTTAGGGAAATGATTAAATTAGGGTATATCTACCTGATTGAATATTATAGTCACTAAAATGATCTTTCTCGGGAATATATGATAACATGGGGAATACTTATAAGATAATACTTATAAGGAAAACAAATTGGAAAATAAGATTACATAAACTCTGTAAAAATCCTTAAATTATAAAAAAAATCTGACAGGGAAATGGGTAAAATGTTGAATGGTTGAATCTGCATGGTGAAAGCATGGCTTTTATTTTTTCCTACTTTTCATGCACATCGAAAATTCTCTGTAACAAGAAAGAGCCCCTTGGGCTGGGTGCAGTGGTACACAGCAGCGACTTGGGAGGCTGTGGCAGGAGGATTGCGAATTTAAGGCCAGCCTGGGCCACATAGCAAGACCCTGTCTCTAAATAAATAAATGCATAAATAATACAAAAGGGCTGGGATTGTAGCTCAGTGATAAAACTTTCCCTGGGTTCAACACCCAGTATCAAAAACAAACAAATTAAAGCAAGCAACCAACCAACCAAACAAACCCAAACCAAAAGAACTACTCTAGTTATAAAAGCTGCTTCTAAATAACTACAACTTGCAGGAAGGAAAAGTGTGGGTGGGCACCAGGACCCTTGGGTTATGCTGGCAAACACTGATGGTGTGGCCCTGGGAGAGTCACTTCACTTGATGGACCTTGGTTTTCTCATCGATAAAATGAGAAGATTGGACACAGCAGTCTGTATAGCCCTCTGCTGTTCTGTGCTCCTCTGATTATTCTGCCTGTTGTTATTATTTTCTGCCTCTTATCTTTTTATCTGCTTTCTTCTCTTTCTTAACTTCTTTCTCCCTCATTTCCTTTTTCTTTTTTTCTTAGTCCTTCCCATTGTTTGACCTGAGTTAGTGTCAGAATTCTTAAAGTGCCAACACTAAATAGCTGCAAAATTCCACCCAGTCTATAAAACAAACTGAAGAACCATAGCTTCAGGAATGGTATGATCAGGTTGCTCTATTTCCCTAAGTTTTCTCTTTGGTCCCTTTTTTGTGTGTTGGCTTTGTCCCTTCCTTGCCAGAGTAATTCCTCTGATTCTAGATTTCTGTCTTGCACAACACACAGATCTGTTGGTGGGTATTTCTGTTTCAACACTGCACAAGGGTCCAGAGATTGTCATGATTGGATAGGATTTGTTCATATGCCACCTCAGAACTAACAACCAGAACTAGGCAGTGAAATGCCTGGATTTATTTGCACCACTCATGACTCCAGTCTGGAATTGTGGGTGGAACCATAAGCTAAAGGTGGATATCTGAAGAAAAAGTTGGGTATTTTAAGGAAGAAGACCAAGAAAAGATTCTGGGTTATCACCCATCAAATGCCAGCTACATCAATTAGCAGGTGTTTGGAGGCGTCTGCTGACTTCCCAGGACACCATGTAAAGGTCTGGGATCATCTGGTCAGAGATCAATTACCTTCTTCAACGGCATGTCTGCTCACCTGAAGAAAGCAAACATCAGAGCTTAGGTAAGAGAGGGCACTGTTTAGACGATTTTTTGAGTCTTGAATTAGATTTGAGTTCACACACAGGGATTCTCTGAATAGATAGACTCTTACTGTCTGCCTGGCTTTGTGTGGTTCCAGCCTGAAAGACCCACTGGGATATAAATGAACAAGGAAGTGAGGATCCTAAGTGCCCCCACCTTCTTGTACTCTATATGAACTGTCTTTCTCTGTTCTTAAAAGTTGCATAGTCTGACTAGGCCATAGTCTCTCTCTGTCTCCCTCTCTCTCTCTCAATTTCTCTGTCTCTTTTGTTCTTCCATCTCTAATTTACAAAGAAGTCTTCTTTTAAAAAAAGTTTTTATTTTCCTGCTGAGACTTTGCCTAATGAAGTATTTTATGGTATTCTCTCCTTTAAAAAGAATGAGGGTGAATGTTTATTAAATTAATTTCTGCTTTAATGTATTTCCTCCATATTTCATGCTGTGGACACAACTGTTTCTGCAAATGACTTTTTCCAAGATGCCTGATTTATTTTTAATTGCCTCTGTCCCTCAGTTTGGTTCCATGCTACATTTCTTAGTTCTGTTTGCTTAGTAGTTAAGTCCTGGAGACAGAACAGGTAAAGAAAGATTCCTCCCTTTGGTGAGGCTGAAATTTCCCAAGGCTGAAATTGGAGGGATGGAAAAGTATCCATCCTAATAGGTACAAGGCATAAGCTACTTCCCTGTGGCTTTCAGAAGCAAAATACAAATAATGTTTTCCCCATTTATAAAACCTCACCGAGTAGGAAAACCTGTGAACTCACACTAACTCAAATCCTCCCCCTTTTGGTGAGGTATTGGTCCACAGCTCATTAAGTCATTAGAGGAAGGTTTATGCCTATTTTAACGCTAAAAGAAGAAGCGACTTGCCAAATATTTTACAGCTGGTAGCAACACTTGCAGAGTAGACATTTCTGACTTTAAAAATAAGCACCCTTCCACAATACTACTCTCTGTTCCCACAAAAGAAGGAAAATGCCCAGCCTCCAAATAACTTTTGTCATAAGTCTTTGTGCTTTTGAAAGAAAATATTTATTCAAAGCTAATCCATACTCATTGTGAATAAAGGAAAACAAAGTTGTGTGTGTGTTTATTAAAAAGTGTTCCACTTTGAGGTGTTCACTGCCAGGAAGGACAGGAGGGCTGTCCTGGGGTAAGTTTTTCTCTCTGTTCATTTGAACTTTTCACCCTGTTTCGTCCCGTTTTATTTAGACTTTAAATCCACTGGTGCAGGAAGTACCTATTTGCTATCATTGGTTGCCCACCTTTCATTCCCTCTTCCCAACCTCAATATTCCCTTGGGGAAACAGCAACTCACTATCAAGTTCTGCAGTGGGCGGAGTGACTGATTCCAACCCCAGAGTCAGCAGCAGTCAGGTGACAAGACTTAGCCAATCAGAGCCAATGATCCTGAAAAGACTTGCTGTGCATCTTGGGAGATGGAAGTTCTGTTTCTGCCCAGCATAGAGTGGAAGGTGGACATCCTGATTGCAGGGAACATTGTGTGAGAAAGAGCCCACTCAGAGGAAAGCACTGCAGGGAGGCAGGGGGTGACACCATGTCCTCTTGCTGGAGTTTTCTGTTATATGAGCTGATGCATTCGATTTTTTTTTTCTAATTCCAGTTGGAGTTGCATTTCTTGACATTAGCCCAAAGTGGGGAATAGATAACTGTATGCTTATCAGAATAGAAACAGGACAGTTACTTTTAATAGAAAATTATTTTTTTAAGTGCCCTAGTTCAGAGCTTACTGGAAAGCTGTAGCACAGAAGGATTTTCCCCCAAAGTTCCAAGGATGTCAATAATATAAGATTTCTGCTAACAACTGAATTCTGCTAGGATTTCTAATTTACTCTCCTAATCAGAGAATATACTTTGTAAGATTCCAGTCTTTTGAAATCTTGAAATTTGTTTTATGGCACAGGATATGATCTACTTGGTGAACATCCATTTATACTTAAAAAAGAACATCTATTCTGCAGTAGTTTGGCATGGTGTTCTATAAATGTCAAATAGGTTAGGATGGTTGACAATATTCTTCAGCTATTCCATTTTTATTGGTTTCTTGTTTAGTAGATTCATTAATTCCTCAGCAAGGCATGTTAAATTCTGATATAATTGTGGCTTTGTCTATTTGTTTTAATTTTGTCAACTTTCCATGCACAAAATAAAGAACCCAAAAAGCACAAAAAAAAACAAATAACCCAATCAATAAATGGGCCAAGGAACTGAACAGATACTTCACAGAAGAAATACGATCAACAAATATATGAAAAAATGTTCATCATCACTAGCAATTAGAGAAATGAAAATTAAAACTACTCTTAAGATTTCATCTCACTCCAGTCAGAATAGCAATTATGAAGAATACAAGTAACTATAAATGTTGTTGGGAATGTGGGAGAAAGGTACACTCATACGTTGCTGGTGGGACTGCAAATTGGTGCAACCACTCTGGAAAGCAGTATGGAGATTCTTCAGAAAACTTGGGATGGAACCATCATTTGTCCCAGTTATCCCACTCTTTGACCTATATTCAAAGGAGTTAATGTCAGTATAGGTGACCACTTATTAACATTTATAGCAGCTCAATTTGCAATCGCTAGATTATGGAACCAACCTATATTCTCTTCAACAGATGAAGGGATAAAGAAAATGTGGTACATATAAACAATGGAATATTATTCAATGATAAAGAAGTACCAAATAAGGGCACTTGCAGGTGAATGGATGGAACTGGAGACTATCAAACTAAGTGAAATAATCCAATCTCAAGAAACCAAAGGCTAATGCTCTCTGATATACAGATGCTGACTCACAATAGACAGGAGGGAGGGAGAAGTGGAGGTTCACCAGACTGGACAGGGGAGAGCGGGGGTGGGGGAGGGAAGGAAGGAGTGATGGAATGGGAGAGACCGGAGGAGGAATCAGACGCAGTCTTCCTACACTGAAACATGAACACAGGACCAGTGTGACTCCACATTATCCACAACCATAAAAACGGGAAGTCACACTCCATGTGTGTACGATAGGTCAAAATCATTCTACTGTCATGTATAACTAAAAAGAAAAAAGTTAAAAATTAAAAATAAATGAGATTTTTTTAGGTACACCTTCCTAAGTGTCTTATTTTCTTCATTGCATTAGCCATTTTATAAAAATTGAAGGTCCCCCTTTGCCTTTGGTGTTAGTCAGCTTTCCATTAGTGTATCAAATACCTGAGACAATTGATTTATAAAGATAAGAGATTTATTTCAGCTCACAGTTTGAGAGGTTTCAGTCCATAGTCAGTTTACCCTGTTGCTTGTGGACCTGTGGTAAGATCATGGTGGAGTGCATGATGGAATAAAGGTGTTCATTTCATGACTGGGAAGAGAGACAGAGAGAGAGAGAGAGGAAGAGACCAGGGTCCCAAAATCTCCCTCAAGGACACACCCCCCAAGGACCTAAAAAAATCTCTTTAGAAGCCCCACCTTTTAAGGGTTCCACAACCTCCCAATAGTGCCACACTGAGGACTGAGCCTTCAACACAAGGGTTTAATCCAACCTGTAGCATCTGGTATACTCTTTGTTTTCAAGTCTATTTGAATTAATACTATTAGGGCCATTCAGCTTTCTTATCTTACAATTTTAAATTTTTGTATGTTTTTCATCTTTTTGCTTTCAATTCATTTTTTGCATTTAAATTTAAAGTGTGTCTTTTGTAGACAGTATATCCTTGGTTCTGTATATACTGTCCTTTGATTGAAGTGCGTGTTATCTCTACAGTTAATATACTTATTAACATGTTAAGGTCTGCCATTTTTCCATTTAATTTCTATCAGCCTCATCTTTTTGTTGTTGTTTTTCTGTTCTTTCTTGTCTTTCTTCGCATTAAAATATTTTAGTTCTCCATCTAAATTCCCCTTTTGGATTTCTATTTATATATTATTATGGTTCGGAGATGAGGTGCTCCTCACCCCAAAGCTGTGGCAATGTGGGAAGTTGAGAGGTGGAACGATTTGATTTCAGAGCTGTAATCTGATCAATGGGTTAGACCATTTGACTGATTAATAATTTGAATGAACTACTAGGTGATAATTGTGGGAAGGTGGGGAGTGGCTGGAGAAAGCAGGTCACTGGAAGCCTGGCTTTAGGGGGTATATTTTGTCTCTTGCTCCTCACCCTCTCATGTCCTTTCTGCTTCCTGGCTGCCACGGGCTGGGCAGCTTTCCTCCACCATGCCTTTCTGCCATGACGTTCTGTCTCACCTGACCTCAGAGCAATGGAGTGGACCAGCCACAGTCTTAACCTCTGAAACTCTGAGCCTCAAATAATTTTTTCCTCTACATTCTTCCAGTCAGGTATCTTAGGTCATGGTGATGAAAAACTAACACAAGTGTCTCTGGATTATGTTCTTGGTAGTTCCTCTGAGGATTATAATAGCCACCCTGATTTTGACCCATTTTCTATTACAGTTGATAGTGAATTACTTTACATTGAATATGGAAACCTTATATCGGTTTGTTTCCATTTGCCCTATTCTTAAGTAAGCATGTACTGGCAAGCTCCCCGCCCCCGACACACACACACATAGGCACTGTACACTATAAACACCCTAATGCAGTATCCAAATTTTGTTTTAAATAGTCATGTGGTTTTCAAAAGAAGGAAATTTTAAAAAGTGGTCTTTTATATTTACTTAGACTTTCCAGAGCTCTGTAATTCTTTGACTTAAAGAACACCCTTCACTATTTTTTGTACTGCATGTCTGTTGGTAGTGGCAAATTATCACAATTTTCATTTTCTAAAAGTGTTATTTTTTATTCATTTTTGAGGGATAGTCTCCCTGAATATAACATTCTTAGTTGGTAGTTCTTTTCTGCCCTGCAGAACTTTAATTATATTCTTCTTACTTCTTTTGGTGTTCATGGCTGAGGAGAAGCTAGCCATTATTTTTACTGATTTTTCCTCTGGATTTTAGCTACTATTTTGTTTATTGCCTTCAAGACTTTCTCTTTCTTTGACTTTCAGAATTTTGACTATGATGTGTCTAGGAGGGTTTTCTTTAGTTTTACTGTATTTGAGGTTCATTGAATTTTTAGATCTGTAAAATAATGTTTTCAACCAAAATTAGGACTGATAGGAACATCATTTCTCTAAATATTTTCTTTCCTTTTTGTTCATGTGCTTCATGCTGGGATTCTAATGACATGCCCATTGGACCACATGCATTGTCTTACACATGTCTGAGTTTCTTTTATTTATTTCGATCGTTTTTCTCTATGCATCTAAGATTAATTTCTCTTGATGTATCTTAAGTTTACTGATTTTTTTTGAGTATGCCATTGAGCTTACATTATGAGTTATTAAATTTTTAGTTATTGTACTTTTTAGCTCTGGAATTTCTTTTTAAATGTGTTTCCAAATAAGTTCTTTAAGTTTCCATTTCTCTGTTAAGATTCATTATCTTTTTGCTTATTTATATCATATTTTATACATATGCTTTAAAGTCTTTGCTGAATCAAACATCCATATAAATTCAATTTTTATTGACTGTTTTTTTTCCTTTTTGCTTTCTATGTTTAGTAATTTTGAGTTGAAAACTGGGCATTGTAGATAATAAATTTTAGTGCACTTGAATTCCTTTGTGTTTGTCTGAAGATTTCTGCGTGTCTGTGCATATGTGTTTGTTATGCTTGGTATTAATTTTCCTGGACTCAGGTTGCAAATTTTGACTCCTCTCTATCACGAAATACCTCTATACAGAATGAACTCCATCCATTTTCACTCCCCGATGATGACTTTGGTCCAGTACTCTGGTGCTGTCACTTGTGCCTGTGTAATTTGGTGGTTGATCAATGATTTTAGCAGAGGTGAGATGATTTTTACCTGGTGTTCGGATTCACTGTTTCTAGGGACAGCTGTTCTATACAAGATCTTGTCAGTCCTGAGTTTTGATCTCTGTCACTTTGAATCTGCAATGCTTCATCTTTATTCTCTTTCCTGCTTGAGCTGTCTGTGGTTGGGGTATATATTTATTAATTTATTTATTTTAAATTTAAATTTAAAATATTATTTGTTCTTAGAGATGCATGACAGTAGCATGTATTCTGACATATTATACATACATAGAGTATAACTAATTCTAATTAGAATCTCATTCTTGTGGTTAAATATGATGTGGAACTATATTGGTCATGTATTCATATATGAACATAGGAAAGTTATGTCTGATTGATTCTACTGCTTTTACTATTCCCATTCCCTTCCCTTTCCTTTATTGCCCTTTGTCTAATCCAGTGAACTTCTATTCTCCTCCTTGCTTTTTTTGAGTCAGCACCCTCATATCAGAGAGAATATTTGACCTTTGGTTTTGGGGATTGGCTTATTTCACTTAGCACAATAGTCTCCAGTTCCATTCACTTACCTGCATGCCATAATTTCCTTCTTCTTTATGGCTGAGTAATATTCCATTGTGTATATATGCCATATTTTCCTCATCCATTCATCTGTTGAAGGACACCTAGGTTGGTTCCACAGCTTAGCTGTTGTGAGTTGAGCTGCTATAAACATTGATGTGTACATTTGATTTACAAATATCAAATTCACAGACTTTTCCTGGGTAGCTCTTTCTTCCATGAGCACATTCCTCTGTGATCTCTCTCTGCCTTTTTTTTCTGGGATCCCTCTGTCTCGTGTGTGTGTGTGTGTGTGTGTGTGTGTGTGTGTGTACGCATGCACTTGTACCAGGATTTACTCCAAGGATTCACCTCTTCAAACTTTTTAAGGTGGAACTCTGATCTTTAGAACCTCTATCTGATAAGATTTTAATTTTCCACTGCCATTTTCTGCAGCCATGGCTGTGTGGTTGGAAAACAACCTCTCATCACAAAGCCACAAACTCAAAAGGGTCCAGCTTTTTTTGGACCACTTCTTGTGTTCCGTCTTCTTTGAAAACTTTGACATATTTTAAAGTAAATTATTTTTTATCAAGTGTGCATTAATGTTATATGTGGTGGGGTCAATGGGATATTTCTCTGATGATACTCAAACTAGTTTCTGGATTTCTTTTTAGACCCTCTGAGCTTACTTTAATGTCTACCCAGGTTTGAGAACAACAAACCCATGTACCTCTTTGTCCCAGTGAAAGACTGGTCTTATTCTTGCTCTATTCTTGTTCCACTTATTCTCTGAGCTCCATGGACTGGACTCAATGCTGGGCTGAACAAGAGCGCAAAAATTCTACACTAATGGGGTTTAAATCAAAGAATGTTGGCAGTTGTTGTTTGAATATTTTGTCCCCTCCAAAGTTCATGTTGAAACCCAATCCCCAGAACTAGAGTATTGGGAGCTGTGGTCTTTGGAAAGTGATTGAGAAATGAGGCCCTATTGAAGGAGATCAGCTGCTCTTATAAAAGGACTTGACAGGGAATTTATCCCTCTTTTGTCATTCCACCTTCTACCATTTGAGGACAGGGTATTCCTTCCTTCCAGGGGAGACAAAAAGACACCTTAGAAATAGAGAGCAGCCTTCACCAGACAACTGAAACTTCTGCACCTCGATCTTGGACTTCCAATCTCCAGATAGGTAAGAAATAATTTTCTGTGTTGGTAAATTACCCGGTATCAAGTATGTTGTTATAGCAGCACAACAGACCAAGATAGCAACTTTGGAAAAGGGATTTGCAGAGTTTCTCTCAGTTACCAAAGACAGTTGATCTGAACCCATTCAAGGTCTGAAGCTAAAAGCTTAGGAAAAAAAAAAAAATCTGATAGGACTGGGGACAATTTGGGCCTGAGTACACTGGCAGTCCTGTTTTCAATCAGAAGCAGTGACTCATCCTAGCCCTGGGGGATTCTTCAGGAACTGGCCTTTGTTGTTCTCAGAAACTGATGAAGACTAGGCCTATTCTTTGCCTTGATTCCTCCTTACAAGACTGCTTCTTGGGTCTGACTGTGCTGTTCAGAACCCACTCGGAAGTATATGAAGTGCACATTCCAGAAAGCCTCAGCTCTCTCTTAGCTCAAAACAGATGCCAACACCACCACCAAGAGTCTGGATGGCTACTCATCCTTCTCTTTACTCAGCCCAATATCTCTGGAGTGTTTGCTCCATGACAGAATCTAGTTTGACTCTGGAGATGAGGAGAGAAATGGATTCTACTCAGTGTCCTGAAGGTCTCCATAATCTACTGCAGGGACAGACCTGAGAAAACCATGTGTTGTGACTGGGGTATTTTAATACGGGAACATGTTTGGTTTGGGTATGAAAGGCAGAAGCATTGAGGATACAGCATAGAGAATTCTTGAACTAGACTGTTGGAGCCAAAATTATAGGTGATCAGGTTAAATGGAGGAATGGAGGCCATTTGAATCTGGGAAACTGGAGACCACCCTGGGAAGCCTCCACCCCAAGTTAACCTGCCTCCTCCCCAAAGGCTGCAGGCAGGGAATTGCTAATTAATGCTCCCTGGGCCCCTACCCGCCTGAGTCACTCCATTTGGCCCTTCCCCCTGCCCATCTGCTTCTCACCTTTTTGCCATCCCACTGGCATATCCTGGGCCTAGTCATGTAGGCAGGAAGGAGAGAGATAAGTGGGGAGAGAGCAGGAGAACAAAGGAGACTCTAATCTATAAAAGATGCAGGGTGCTCTCACTTCTTGGGATACCAGAACACCAGCCATGACCCCCTTCTCCCTCCCAGGAGAAGTCTGTGTTACTACCTTTAAATAAAACTTGCTTCATATGCTTGCTTTGGTGTGCTTCTCTGGTGTTATACTTTAACATTTGAGGAAGCAGAACTTGTCACCCATAAACGGTGGTATCCCTGTCTGAATTTACTTCCCAACCCAACCACTGACTATGACCTTGGGAAAGACATTTGTCCTCCCTGTGCCTTGTTTCCTGAGAGTAATTATAATACAAACTTCCAGAAGCATACCGATTAAATAAATTAATGAAGCTCTTAGAACAGTGTCTGGAAAATAGCAAGTGCTACACAAATGTCATTTTCTTCCCTTTCTACGTGACTGTCATGTTCTTCCATCCTTGGGGAGGATAGAATAAGTAAGCCACCTTTGTGTTCTAGGTGAGGGGTACTGTTTTCCCCATTGCTAATAACACAGGCTCCAGGGTAAGGCAGCACTGAAGTTCACTAGAAAGAAAAAGAGGAGGACAAGATTTGAAGCAAGGTGGTTGAAGGAAGGGCTAAATTATCTCTCAGGAAAACAGAAAGGAAGAAGAAGGATGATGGATGTGAGAGAGGAGGGAAGTAGTGAGGTATCTGAGGAAGGAACTTACTGGGGAAAGCCAGGATCTTGGACCTAACAAAGGTTTGGGAAAGACCACAGGTGCATGCTCAAGAATGGCAAGGCAGCTCACTCCTGAACATAAGGCCTCACTCAAGAGCTTCCTGTGTCCTATGTCCTGGGACCATATGGGATTTACTCTTTTTTTTTTTTTTTTTTTTTCCTGGTTTGAAAATTAGTATTGCCTGGGGGTAAGAATGCAGCACCTTGCTTTTGGGCTACCCTGCAGAAGCAATCCTCATATCTGCCCCAGGACTGGATCTAGTTGCTCATGTGACATGCCACCCCCACCCACTATGCTCTAGGACACTAAACTCCAATTCCTGATTGAGTAGTGCTGAATTTATGCTGGAAAGCCCCTGCTTCTGGGACAATTCGTATTAACCTCTCCCTCAATACATGGTGAAATTTGCTCCTGATTAGATCCTTGAGTTCCAATAATGGAACGTCATCTGGCCCTCATGACAAAGTAAGTGTTATCCTCAGTTTACGGAGGAGAAGCAGAAACTTAGTCAAGGGCATTGCCTTAACTGTCAGCAGGGAATTGAACCTAAAGAAATCTGGCTATGCGATGTGTACATTTAACCATCATGCTCTCTGCTCTCTGAAGGATTCAGACTAGATTTGCCAAGTTCACTTCAGACTCTCTGTGTATGTGTGTGTGTATTGTTAATTCAAGGCAGCCATCACTACCAATTGCACTCATAATTTATATGAATTTCTAGAGATACCTAATTGGGCTACCCAAGGGGGCAAAACTGGACAGCCTGAAAATGTTTTGCTTTTCCAAGCTGGGGTGGGAAAGGAAGGAGGGATGGATTCAGTCCAGCAGATTGCCCTGGAGATCTCTGCTGGCACCAAAGAAGTTGCCAAACCTGCCTAAGAGGAGTTGGTTCCAGAATTCACAGGATGACTTGGACCCTTAGGTGCAGAATTAGGGATGGTAGGGGGGGTGCATCCTGATCCTGCTTGGTGAGCCATTGTAAGGCCCAAGCCTGTGACATAGTCCTTTCCCGTCCATGCATATGTGCACCCATTCCCTCCAAGCATCCATCCATCTCATCCATTTGTCCATCCATCCAGTACTTATTGGACTGGTAAGTTCTAGGCACTTTCTTTAAGGCTAGGGATCTGATGGTGGACAGGACAGACATAATGCCTGTCCTCATGGGGCCGATGGTAGCGGAAGAAAGTCTTTGACCTGTCCTTCTACCAAGCCAGAGTTGGGTTCATAATATCCCTTACCTCTCATTCTTTCTATAGTTTTAATTTCTTGTAAGCAGTACCCTTCTGGAAGCCCTGGGTGAGAGTGGTGTCCTTTCTGTTTCTCAGTGTTGTGAGAGGTATGTCATGGCAGAGAAGTTTTAGTCCTGGTATCATTACCTGGGTTCAAATCCTAGCTCTACCAATTCATTGAACTCTGTGGTTTGTTTTTTACCCCAAACATAAAGATCATAATATCAGTCTTGTGTGGTTGTTGCAAGAACCAGAAACACCCAGCTCCCGTGTGTGGACTATCTACTACACTCTGTGACCTGGGGCATCCACAAGCGTAGGTCTGACCCCTTGGAGCACAACCTCACACGAAGTAGGGAAACTCAGTGCTGCACTCAGTAGGTGCTCCATATATGGGGACTCCTTTCCCATCACATTGGGCAGATTTTGCTGGCAGCTACTCCAGGATATCTGATTGGCTGAGCATGTGTGGCCTTTGTTGTTCTGGAAGCTATGACCTTGCTCTTGGCAAATTTAGATCAGGGACTCCTGACTGCTCTGCCTGACTTTTAAGCAATCACATTGCATCAACTTCACTCAGTTTTCTTTCCCTCAGGTGGGCAGCTGGGGACCTGAGCAAGGTAAAGGAGCCCACAGACTAACATGGGAGCTACTTGGACAGCCTTTCTCCAAAATTATTCACTTCAAACTGTGCCTTGAGGCCCAGTATTCACATTGAGGCTGGTACATGCATACATAAAACTGAAGAAAAGTTTCACAGAACAATACTTATTCTTACTCTGGGTGAGGCATTCCTATTTTCTTTAGTGTTCTGTGTATGTATTTAATCATTTATTTTTAATAGTTGTTGTGATCCACTGAATTGCTCTGGTGATATAATAATGGGTCCTCACTCCTGTCCTCTCCCCGCATTTCTCTTTGTTTCTGTCCTCCTAGTCTTGACCTCAGCTGCCTCAGACTGCCCCCATAGTGAGGCCATGAGTGACTGAATGGTGACACATCTCATTGGCAGGCAGCTTCTGGAGGGTGTTGGGGAGAGCAGTAGTAACTAACCAAAAGAGCTTGGAAGAAGGTAGGGTTAGGGCCAGGCTTCTTGTGGTGTAGGAGCCAGGAGTGAAGGGAGGTGGCAAGATGCCAGGACTGGGTCAGGGCAGAGTGCTGGGACCTGGAGAAGCAGCATAAGCTCTGCTGGGTCCAAGGCAGGAGTCTGAAGTGGGCGGCTGGGACCCTTCCTTGAGAAGGCATGCGCAGCAGACGCTGCAATCAGCATCCTCATACGTGGCTTTCACCTGTTGGACTGTTGAACCTTTTCAATCAAAGAGAGTGCCCATCACTGTGGGCTCAGGGCTCAGGTAGTGGCTTGCAACAAACAGGGATTCAGGGATGGCCTTAAAATAATGAATATCGTTAAATCTCCATATCTGTAGATTCCATATCCACAGATTCAATCAATGATGGATCAAAAGTTTTTAAAAACATGTCTGTACTGAACATGTACAGACTTTTTTATTGTCTTTATTCCCTAAACAATACAGTATAACATCTATTCATTTACGATTTCCAATGTAATATAAATAATCTGAGATGGTTAAAGCACACAGGAGGATGTGTGAAGGTTATATGCAAATACTATGCCATTTATATAAGGGATTTAGGCATCAGCAGGATTGGGTTATCCTTGGGGGATCCTAAAACCAATCCCTATGGATACTGAGGAACAATGTAATAAGCCAGAATATCTACACCTGAAACTTCATTCATTCATTCATTCATTTTCCAACTCTGGGCCAGGTCTACCATATCATTTGGAAATCAGAGAAGAATAAATCTACCCCATCTCCAAAGACCTTACATTTTTCAAGAATATGGCGGGAACAGACATACAGACAACTTCAGTATATAAAGTACCCAGAGAACTTTGACCTCCCCAAGTCACCTAAGGGAGGTTCTTTTCTCACTTCTTGTCCTCGCTTCCACTCCTTCATTAGACAAACACCTACAAAGCACCTAATACATACCAGACTGAAAGTACAATGGAGGGCAAGATGAAGTGGGACTTGCCCCTGGGAGCTCACCTCCTGGGTGATAGGTGACAGTGGTAAGGCACTGCACACAGTGTCATCTATGATATGGCCAACATTGTGTTCTAAGCACTGCTGACTCTGTTGCCCTCTCCCTATGAGCTCCTGTCAACCATCTCTGGGTTCTTGATCCAAGCCCCTCATCTCCACCCTGTCTCTCGACCTCCATCTCCATCTTCACCAGTGGTCTTCTGCCCACAGTCCTCTGTCAGCACCCACCGTGCTGTACCCTCGGATACAGATTTGGCTGCCCACCCAGACCAGGGAGATCATGAATAAATTGCAGTCTGATGTCATTAGTGGTTCTCCCAACTCTAAAGGCAGCAAGTTTCCCATTTATAATAAATAGGAAACTATTTTTAGATGAAGGAGGGAGAACCAACATAAATTATAACTGACATGGTTATTGATTCCACAGATTTGGTTCTGACAAGTTGTGCACATTCACTGAGGTCATTACCTGTGGGTGTGAAGAGCCACACTCGTTCATAAGGATGTAAACGGGGTAGGAGGGATGTGTAACCTGGATAACTGTCTCTCAAGGATCGTTTCTTTCACCTTTCTCAGGGGATCTCATTGGGGTATTTTGATCAAAGCCCTTTAGGAAGAGGGTTGGACAGGAGAAGTAACGATTATAGATACGTCTTTCAGTAAGTGTTCTCCAAGGGGGAACAGAAAAATGAGGGTGGTAGATAGAGACAAACTGAACTCCAGAGAGATTTTTTTTAAAAGATGGCCCGTTAGGACATTTTTGTGCAGGGGTAGTATGACAGAGGGAGAAACTGATAATGCAGGAGAGAGGTAAGAGGGAATGGGATCTTTAGACAGGCACAGAAACTCATCTACTCTGTCAGCAGGAGAGCAAGCAGGCAGTATGAGTACAGGTGAAGAAAGCAGAACCTGGTTTCCATTGAACTGCTACTGAACTGGACCTTTCTTGTCATTGTTTTGCATCCTTTCAGCTAATCTTTTATTCAAGCCACTGTAGTAGAACAGTTTCATATTAGCTTCTCATAAGCATTGCATGAACACAATCAGACAGATACCCAGCTCTATCCCAGCCCATGTATCTTTTATTCCTGCCCCACAATGCCTCTATCTTTGTGGTTTTAGCTAGTTAGGAATATGCTCAATAATTATGCAAGTTAAGACTAGAAGTTCCAAAGTTAATTATCATATGGCTACACTTGACCTACAGGGGATGAAACCAATGAACAATTGCTTTCCTCATTTATCTTTCACATTGATGGTTCTGAAGCACAATTGAGAAGGTTCTTCAGAAGTTTCCAGAAGGAATGAGCACAATTCCCACAACAGTGGCTCACTCAATAATGCATCCCTATGTTGATTTTTCTTCCTTTCTTGTTTGACTCTTTTCTCATGCTGTCCAGTTCCATCGCTGGCTCTTTGCGGTTCCAAAATCCATGGATATTTGTCACCGCCTGCAGCAATAACTTGCACGGGTCTTATGGGTGGTGGAGTGGAAACTGAGGCACTTCTATCTCTTTGGTGCACTGTTTCTTGCTTGTTTATAGAGGATAGAGGAAATGAGGTTTACTTGCTTTGAGAAGAGAGAGAGACCCCGCTTATCAGAGAGAAAGAAACTTTGCTTAAGAGAGAAACTTTGAAAGAAAGACAGGCTTTTCTTAGAGCTTAGGAGAGAGGCCTGCCACGCCTTAAAGTCCTGCATCTTGTGAACTAAGGGTGTGTCTACCTAAGGTCCCCTAGTGATGCGTCTCAGTTCTCCGTTCCGCAATCTGCCTTCCGCAGCTGCCCCTACTCGCTGCTGTGTTTTCCCTCTGGCTGCTTCTAATGGCTGCTGTGTCTCTGTCTCGCGCTGCCTACGCTTATATCACCTCCAGGACTCGGAGAGCAGGGCCACACCTCTTACGCAAAGATTAGGCGAGACCCTCCGAGCAGGCAATTAGTGCTGGAGAACACATGCGCATACATTGTGTGCATGGACGAGAAAATCACCTGAGTGTGCTTATGTCAATTAATCTCCTTGCTGCCGATGTGATCAGGCGCCATCCTGGCGCCCGCCAACATGGCACAGCCCCCAACACAGTTCCCTGGGATCATATTCCCAAGTCAAGTGCCTGCACCCAAACATCTATCTAGGCTGTGCTCTTGGAGGAATTTAGGCTAAGACAATGCCCTGTCTGATCACACCCTGGCTCACTTTTCTACTCTCATTGCATGCTAACTCAATAAGATCTACTACCCTGGCTTTCTTACAGAGCCAACTTTATCCCTACTTCAGGACCTTTGAGCATTCTTTGAACACATGTCCTGCACTTTTCCTGTACTACCTCATTCTGATCTCTGCATATGTGCCGCCAGCACAAAAAGTCCATTCAGTGTGAGTAGCTGTCACTCCCAAGAGCAGACATTGTCTACAGCATTTCTCTTAATTTTCAGCAGCACTTCCCATTCTTGTAAGGGCTCTTCTTCCTCATCGTTTGCCTTGTGCATCATCTGTGGTGATGGGACTAAGCACTGGAGGCCTGCCTTCCTGGACTCTACAGCGTTCCATCAGACTGCCTGGTCCAACGGAGGCGTGGGTACAGACCTGCCATCTCGTATCATGTCTCCTCTAGTTAGAGGCCAGGCAGGTAACAGGGATGTTTCAAATGAGTCCCAAGTCAGGTAATAAATGGCAACTGGTAATCAACCTCAAGTTCTGGAGGACAATGGGAATGGAGAAGAACTATGGGAAGTTGTAAAACTGAAGCCCTCTCTATGGAGGGGCCTCCCTACAGCTCCTTTTTGTTGCTATCTGACCATGTGGCTAATACTGTCCGGCTTCCTGGTTTCTCAACATAGACCAGAAATCTGATTGTGTGTGATAAACTTCCATATTTTAAAATACTGGAGGACAATTCTATTTTTCAACCCTTTATGGGCCAAAAACATCATGACTATGGGTCAGATTTGGCCTGTAGGTCTCTGCTGGTTGCACTCCACCCGAGCTATTGTGGGATCTGGGCTAGATTCAGTCTGCCTCACTCACCTGGTCATTTCGCACTCACACCCATGGAAGGCAATGAGAGCTTGATGTTTCTAACTGTGGATGTTGCTTTGCCAGAGTCAGAAACAGACACCTGCTTACAGAAACATGCGATATGGACAGAATGCAAGAGAAGAGGGTAGCTGCCAGGGTGTAGAAGGGAAGGAAATCTGACTAACTTTCCACTGTTTGTAAATACATAAATCCAAGATGCCAAAGAAGTAGAATATGTGGCCTTTAGATAAGGTACCATAAACCTGTCTTGGATAATTAACCTTTTTAAGAAGCAAGCATGTTCAGCACTTAATATCTGAAAAGGTGTAATGTAGCAAGAATGAGCTATAAATAAAAGAGATGGAAAGTGCAGCCGCGTTTTCCCAATTTGTTATGGTGGGTCGTAGCTAATTAATTCATAATGCCACTGAATTGATACAGTGTCATTTGTGTTCATGCAAATTACCTCTTAACTCATGTTAAAAGACAAACACATTGAGCAAGTTGAACTTTCAAAACAGCAAACATTCACAGAAGACAAAATAATAACAGGTTGTGGTTGTTTATTCATGCTGCCATACATAAGATTATTATGTCTGCATTTCCATTTTCAACTCTTATTTTCCACAAATGATAACTTGGTCATAAAAAATAAAATTCCACTGAGCTCTAAGTTAAAGCTAAGGTGTTACCTGAGAATGGGTTATATTTTTCCCCTCCATGTTTAAAATCAGCTTTCCTTCACAGGTTAACAGGTTGCAATTTCCCCAAGTTTAGAAAATGAGGTTTACTGCCTGGGTGGGGTAGACCATTGCCAGAGGCGGTGAGAATCTGGTTATTCAAGCATTAGCTGTAGAGTAGTTCTGGGCTCACCACCTCCCTGGGGCTGGGGGGGATAGGAGGTGGGTGGTGTCTTCTCACTGCCAATCACCTTCTATTGCTTTTACTTGCCCGGTAACCTGAGACGGTTCTGCTTTGAAGTAGTGTTCTTCTGCCTTCCCTTTCCTTCCCCGAGGCTCAGTAGACATTAATTCATTTATTTATCCACTCACTTAACACTTATTCACTGACTGAGCACATACATATGACAAGCTGTGCGCTATTGTGGGGACACAGTAATGAGCAGATATGGAAAAACTGAGAACACCACTGGAGCTCCTTATATTCAAATATAGTTGGCTTTTTTTTTTTAAATTTGTGAAGATGGGCAGGAATTCATGTTTCGTTTCTTTAAAGGTGCTAATCTGGCTACAGAAGACACTGTGAATTATTCACAGTAGTGAACAAAAGAGACTATGAATGTGTAGGAAAGGAAATAAGTATCAACGATGCAAGCGAATAAAAATAATGGAATGAGTGACAAGCAATGTGAAGGGTGAGAAGCCCCAGTTTAAACTGAATATTAATGTAAGGTTCCAGGGGGAGGTGGAATTCAACCTGAGAACCACATGACAAAAGGAATCCAATTGTGTGAAGGCTTAGGGAGTATTCCAGGTAGAGGAATAGTTGGTGCAAAGGCCCTGAGGTTGGAATGAACAAGCTGTGCCCTAGGATGCTATAGCACTATAAGCAAGAGGGGAAAGAATAGAAGAGTCAGAGAGGTGGGCTGGACAAAGGAGCTTGGCTAGAATCCCGAGTCACTTTCTTTTGAACTCTAAGCCCTCATCCCTAGATGCATTCCTTTCTATCCCGCCTTTCTTAAGCTGTTAAAGTAGAAACAGGCCAGGCACAGTGATGCATGCCTGTAATTTCAGTGGCTCTAGAGGCTGAAGCAGGAGGATCTCAAGTTCAAAGCCAGCCTCAGCAACTTATCAAGGCTCTAGGCAACTTAGTGGGACCCTGTCTCAAAATTAAAAAAACAAAATGGGGGCTGAGGATGTGACTGAGTGGTAAGCGCCGCTAGGTTCAAATCCTAGTACCAAAACTAATAAACTAGAAACAGATGGGATTTACTTCTTAGCAAATTGGAGATAGATTTACTTATTTGTATTTTCATTGCAAAAACATTGACATAAACTCAATGTAAGAATCATTGGATATATAAAAACTATAAAGGAGAAAGTAAAAAAAATAAATTAATAATTCCACAGTTCAAAGATAATCACTGTTAACATCTGATGTGCATTTGCTAGACTTTTTTGTTTGCAAAGACAGGTATTTACAGACATGGATAAACACATTTAACACAAACTTGATCATATACATTCTGATTTATAAGCTGTCTTTTATGTAACATATTGAGTGTCATTTACCATGCCATTAAACACAGACCTATGTTATAACTTTGAGGGCCAGTAAAGCCATTTTATGAATATACTCCATTCTGATCCTGCATGGTAGACTAAGTCTAGGGGCAATTTTTCACTATTATAAACATAACTGTGATGAACATCTTGCACTTGTCTGATGGTTTATTTTTTGAACACATTCCTACAACTACAACTGGGGTGTCTGGGTTATAGTCTTTGGGTACTGATTACAGATTGCACAGCCTCATCTGTGGGAGATGGGGGTTGCCTAGGACCATGGGAGATCTGGGGATACTATGAGGACCTACTCAGAAAGCAGATCTTATTCCCCAGGTGAGAAGAGTTCTACGGCCAAATCTGCTATCTCCAGGTTCTATGAATCCTTGGCTGAAGTCCGGGGCTCCTGTGGTCTCTGTCTTTCTTTGTCATCAGCACGTCAGACCATGTTCTCTTAGATCTGGGTTGCCAGAAAGATGATGGTATCTGGCAGGATATTTAACCTCATCATGAGACAAAAAAAACACACAAAAAAAAAAGGGGGGGGGGAGGGAAAAAAGGGAACAAAGGGCTTGCGGCGAACAATCCCAACTGGAATTGTCTAAGAGGGAAAGCAAGACTTGACCTTTTGAAACTTCAGCTATTCACATGCGGTTCCCTGGAAGAGATGTGTGAAGAGTGCCTGACTTTTCCAGGACAAACCAGTGAAATGTTTCTCTGAGTGGAACAAATGCCTCCCTCCACAGGTGTACCTGCCTAGTGCTTAGGTGCCAGGCATTCTTACTCCACCTGGATCAGTGGTTCTGTCCCCACTCCTGCTTCCTTTTCCGCACCTGTGTGACGGGTCTTGCATTGCCTCTCTCTTTGTCCCACCAGACCCCAGGGCACCTCTGGGCTCTCTCTTCCCCTAGATGTCAGGTTCTGTTTCCAGTCAGAGGACACTACTCTATCTCTAGAACTCAAGAGGCGCCCTAAGCATTTGTTGGCCTCCCTTCAACAAGCACTGTGTGCATAAAGTGCCATTACAAATTGAATGGAGAGAGCTCAGTCTTTCGTACACAACTGTTGACAGCGTAATGCTTTTCTAAGCAGGAAACAAAAAGTTACAAGATTGTCTCCCCGCCATAAGTAATTGATTTAGTAGAGACAATGCAGAGGAGAATGTAGGGTGGTGTACTGGACATTGACCTACATCCTATGGGAGTTAAGAGGATGGAGACTGGGAATAATAACAGTGGTAGAAAAATATTAACCAGTGCACTTTGACAACTGCCAGTGGATACTGTCAAGTGCACAGTCTTTCTTCCTTGCCCACACTACACACATCTTATAAGTCCCCTTTTGCACATGGGAAAACTGAGCAAGGAGATATGAAATGAGGGACAGTGACTGGCCACCTTCTCAGGTTGGTCTCCAGTTGCCTGGAGGATATGGAGCTTCTGCTGGACCTAGATCCAGAGGTGAATAAGGGGAGAATGATGGGGTGCTCCAGGCAAGTACCAGCAAAGGTCCTGGGGTGGGGGATGGGGGATGGGACAGCTTAGGCTTTGTGTGCAGAGCCAGCCCATCTAAGCTCCAGTCTTGCCTCTTTCATCATCCCCATCCCTTCCAGCTGTAGCATTAATAGGAAAAATCATCAGTTATTCAGACTCAAATTTGACAAATTTAATTGCAAAGAATTAAATAAGTTGTAGATCAATACTCTCTGAATGATCAATTAATCATTCTCTGTAATTAAAACTACCAATTCCTAATACCTTTCACTTATATTTTATTGCACAATTTCTAATTCAGAGCTTTTAGGCAATTGTATTGATTGCAAGTATACTTACCATATCTGGTAATCAAATAATTTATCAGCCAGCACACCTTGTTATAGGCTATCTGGTTTAATTACTATCACCTTGCTTCAGAAGGCAGGTTTAATTCTACTTGGGCTTGTTTTAAGACACTGCAGGTTTGACATTACATTCTGTCCTGTGGTTCTACATGCCATGCAAAGTTCTTTCTTTTGTAAAAGAAAATTGTAAGAAAAATAGGTGAGTGTACTTACTAAGCAGGTAAATGGATGAGCTCAAGTGGTTCCTCGAAATTATGTTTAAACTTTAATCTTTTTCATGGAGGGTTTGCAACTTAATTTATTCCTGATATGGTTAGAAAAGTGCTCTCAGGATTCATGGATGAAAGGCCTTTAGATGTACAAATGGGTACTGCCTTCATTATTACCTTGAAATACAAATTAAATACCAAGAACATCACAATCTGCTTTGCTGTGTCCATCAATTTTGAAAAAAGTACAAATAAAATTTATTTAACCTATGAATTTATTATTCCAGCAGCAATGCTGGACAACTGGTCATTTAATTTAACTTCCCTTAATGTTTGCTGGACATTATTATGAGAAGGAAATAATGACTTGTAATTGTGTGTGCAGATCCTGCACAGTCCTGGGTGGACCTGAGCCTTCTTCCTGATCTCTCACTCACATTCAAAGTCCCCAGAGTTATGGTTTGAATGTGGTTTTCTCTCCAAAATCCATATTGTGGCTTCATTCTCCAGTGTAACCATATGAGGTGAAGGGGTCTTGCAGGAAGGGTGATGAAGTCTTTAAGAGAGACTGGGAGTTTTTCAAGATGGCAGACTAGAGGGTGACTGCTTTTCATGTCGTTCCAGGACTCAGGATTCAAGAAGAGGAGGTATTGAGAGACTTGGGACCAACTCAGAGCTGCCAGGTGAGTCTCTCCCACCGGGCAAGGCTCCTCGGATGGGGCGATAGTCACGGAACGCAGAGAACATTGGGGAGTAGAGTTGCCCAGTGAGACTCCCCTGCTGGAGTGGTGAACCTGAAAAAACAGGAGCATTGTAGAGCAGAGCCGCTCAGTGAGAGGCTTCGGGCCAGAGCGAGGGTCCCAGGCCTGGGCGGCAGGACCTGACCCCAGGGAGCTTTTCAGAGGAGGGCGCCCAGTTAGAGACTCACTTACAGGGCGAGGCTCCCGGCTCAGGAGGTAGGTCCAGACCCCGGGAACATCACAGAGGAGGGCTGCTCAGCCCAGGTGGTAGTTCTGGACCAAAGGGAACTTCTTGGAGGACAGCTGACCAGTGAGGCATCCCCACCAGGTGAGTCTTTCCCACCGGATGAGGCTTTCGCACCAGGGCAGCAGAACCAGAGGCACAGGCCCAGAACAGCCATGCCCCAGCCCACAGTCTAGTCCCCCTTTGGCTGACCATCAGTCAACAAGTGGAAGCACCTCTGCCCACTAGCAGGGAATATACCCCACCTGAAGGCCACCACTCCTAGAGGGGCAGCTTCCTTGGGGAGCACTGCATCATCAAGTTCCTCCAAGACTTCAGGCTACGGAAGGCTAGGAGGTGAGTTATTGGAAATCTACAGGGACACTATAAGTCAATAGAGGAAATCTGAAATATCTCAGAGTTTCAGTACTAGAGGTGTAGATACCTGACCAAAATGAGGAAAAAAAGGGAAGAAAATGTGCCAAACAAACCTAGATGCTACATAAATAAAATCCAATGACGCATGGCAGAAGAAATGTCAGAAAGGGAGTTTAGAATGTACATAATTAAAATGATCAGAGAAGTGAATGATGAGATGAAAGAGCAAATGCAGGCTTTGAATGATCACACCAATCAACAATTAAAAGAGCAAATGCGGGAAGCAAAAGATCATTTCAATAAAGAGTTAGAGATACTGAAAAAAAAGAAAAACAAACAGAAATCCTTGAAATGAAGGAAACAATAAACCAAATTAAAAACTCCATAGAAAGCATAACCAATAGGGTAGAAGAACTGGGAGACAGAACCTCAGACATTGAAGACAAAATATTTAATCTTTAAAACAAGGTTGATGAAACAGAAAAGATGGTAAAAAATCATAAACAGAATCTACAAGAATTATGGGATATCATGAAAAGGCCAAATTTAAGAATTATTGGGATTGAGGAAGGCACAGAGAAACAAACCAAAGGAATGAACAATCTATTCAATGAAATAATATCAGAAAATTTCCCAAATCTGAAGAATGAAATGGAAAATCCAGTACAAGAGGCTTATAGGACTCCAAATACACAAAATTACAACAGACCCACACCAAAGCACATTATAATGAAAATACCTAACATACAAAATAAAGACAGAATTTTAAAGGCTGCAAGAGAAAAGAATCAAATTACATTTGGGAGAAACCAATATCAGCAGATATCAGCAGATTTCTCAACCTAGACCCTAAAAGCTAGAAGGGCCTGGAACAACATTTTTCAAGCCCTGAAAGGAAATGGATGCCAACCAAGAATCTTATACCCAGCAAAACTTACCTTCAGATTGACGACAAAATAAAATCCTCCCATGATAAACAAAGCTAAAAGAATTTACAAAAAGAAAACTGGCACTAGAGAACATTCACAGCAAAATATTCAATGAGGAAGAGATGAAAAACAATGGTATAAATCAGCAAAGGGAGGAACTACCCTAAAGGAATAGCCAAATAAAGGAGAAACCAAGTTGTGTCAAAAAACAAAAATGAGCCAAATGACCAGGAATACAAATCATATCTCAACAATAACCCTGAATGTTAATTGCCTGAACACATCAATCAAAAGACAAAGACTGGCAGATCAGATTAAAAAGAAAGATCCAACAGTATGCTGCCTGCAAAGAGACTCGTCTCATAGAAAGAGATACCCGCAGACTAAAGGTGAAAGAATGGGAAAAAACATACCATGCACATGGACTGAGCAAAAAAGCCAGAGTATCCATCCTCATTTCAGATAATGTGGACTTCAAGCCAAAGATAGTCAGAAGGGATAAAGAAGGACATTTCATACTGCTTAAGGGAAGCATAAATCAGCAAGATATAACAATCATAAATATCTATGCCCCAAACAGTGGCTCATCCATGTACGTCAAACAAATCTTTCTCAATTTCAGGAATCAAATAGACCACAACACAATAATACTAGGTGACTTTAACACACCTCTTTCACCACTGGACAGAACTTCCAAACAAAAATTGAACAAAGAAACCATAGATCTTAATAACACAATCAATAATTTAGACTTAACAGACATATATAGAAAATACCATCCAACAAAGAGCGAATACACTTTCTTCTCAGCAGCACATGGATCCTTCTCTAAAATAGACCATGTTTTATGCCACAAAGCTACTGTTAGCAAATACAAGAAGATAGAGATACTACCTTGTATTCTATCAGATCATAATGGATTGAAATTAGAAATAAATGACAGAATAAAAACCAGAAACTACTCCAACACCTGGAGATTAAATAATATGCTACTGAATGATGAATGGATAACAGAAGACATGAGGGGAGAAATAAAAAATTTCTTAGAGGTAAACAAGAACAAAGATACATCATTTCAAATCTCTGGGACACTATGAAAGCAGGACTTAGAGGAAAATTTATTTCATGGACCGCATTCAATAAAAGAAGAAAAAAATCAACAAATAAATGCCCTAACACTACAGCTTGAAGCCCTAGAAAAAGAAGAATAGAGAAACACCAAAATTAGTAGAAGACAGGAAATAGTTAAAATCAAAACTGAAATCAATGAAATTGAAACAAAAGAAACAATTGAAAAAATTGACAAAATAAAAAGTTGGTTCTTTGAAAAAATAAACAAAATTGACAAACCCTTAGCCACACTAACAAAGAGAAGGGGAGAGAAAACTCAAATTACTAAAATTCGGAATGAACAAGGAAATATCACGACTGACACGATTGAAATACAGAACGTAATTAGAAGCTATTTTGAAAATCTATACTCCAACAAAATAGAAAATCTTGAATATATCAACAGGTTTCTAGAGACATGTGAATTACCTAAACTGAACGAGGAGGACATACACAATTTAAATAGATCAATTTCAAGTAATGAAATAGAAGGAGTCCTCAAAAGCCTACCAACAAAGAAAAGTCCGGGACCAGATGGGTTCTCAGCCGAGTTCTACAAAACCTTTAAAGAAGACCTCATCCCAATACTCCTCAAAGTATTCCATGAAATAGAAGAGGAGGGACCTCTTCCAAACTCATTCTAGGTAGTCAATATCGCCCTGATACCCAAACCAGACAGAGGCACATCAAGGAAAGAAAACTTGAGAACACTATAATGAACATCGACACAAAAATTCTCAACAAAATTTTAGCAAATCGCGTACAGAAATATATTAAAAAGATAGTGCACCATGATCAAGTGGGCTTCATCCCAGGTATGCAAGGTTGGTTCAACATCTGGAAATCAATAAATGTCATTCAGCATATCAGCAGACTTAAAGTCAAGAATCACATGATTATTTCAATAGATGCAGAAAAAGCATTTGATAAAATACAGCACCCCTTCATGCTCAAAACACTAGAAAAAATAGGGATAATGGGAACATTCCTTAACATTGTAAAGGCCATCTATGCTAAGCCCATGGCCAATATTATTCTAAATGGGGAAAAACTGAAAGCATTCCCCCTAAAAACTGGAACAAGGCAGGGATACCCTCTTTCACTACTTCTATTCAACAATGTCCTTGAAACTCTAGCCAGAGCAATTAGACAGACCAAAGAAACTAGAGGGATACGAATAGGAAAAGAAGAACTCAAACTATCCCTATTTGGTGATAACATGATTATATATCTATAGGAACTGAAAAATTCCACCAGAAAACTTTTAGAACTCATAAGTGAATTCAGTAAAGTAGCAGGATATAAGATTAATGCTTATAAATTCAATGCATTTTTATACATAAGTGATGAATCCTCAGAAAGAGAAGTTAGGAAAACTACCCCATTCACAATAGCCTCAAAAAAATAAAATAAAATAAAATACCTGAGAATCAATCTAACAAAAGAGGTGAAAGATATCTACAAGGAGAACTACAGAACACTAACAAAAGAAATTAAAGAAAACCTTAGAAGATGGAAAGATCTCCCATGTTCTTGGATAGGCAGAATTAATATTGTCAAAATGGCCATACTTGGGGCTGGGGAGATAGCTCAGTTGACAGAGTGAGTGCCTTGCAAGCACAAGGCCCTGGGTTCGATTCCCCAGCACCGCAAAAAAAAAAAAAAAAAAAAAAAAAAAAAAAAAAAAAAATATGGCCATACTACAAAAGTGCTATACAGATTCAATGCAATTCCAATTAAAATCCCAATGATGTACATTACAGAAATAGAGCAAGCAATTATGAAATTCATCTGGAAGAATAAGAAACCCAGAATAGCTAAAGCAATCCTTAGCAGGAAGAGTGAAGCAGGGGGTACCAGAATACCAGAACTTCAACTATACTACAAAGCAATAGTAACAAAAACAGTATGGTATTGATACCAAAATAGACAGGTAGATCAATGGTACAGAATAGAGGACACAGACACAAACCCAAATAAATACAATTTTCTCATCCTAGACAAAGGTGCCAAAAATATGCAATGGAGAAAAGATAGCCTCTTCAACAAATGGTGCTAGGAAAACTGGAAATCCATATGCAGCAGAATGAAACTAAACCCCTATCTCTCATCCTGCACAAAAATCAACTCAAAATGGATCAAGGACCTTGGAATCAGACCAGAGACCCTGCATCTTTTAGAAGAAAAAGTAGGTCCCCATCTTCAACATGTCAGCTTAGGATCAGACTTCCTTAACAGAACTCCCATAGCACAAGAAATAAAAGCAAGAATCAATAACTGGGATAGATTCAAACTAAAAAGCTTTCTCTCAGCAAAGGAAACTATCATCAATGTGAAGAGAGAGCCTACAGAGTGGGAGAAAATTCTCACCACTCATATTTCAGATAGAGCACTAATTTCCAGAATATATAAAGAACACAAAAAACTTTACACCAAGAATACAAATAACCCAATCAACAAATGGGCTAAGGAAAGGAACAGACACTTCACAGAAGAAGATCGACAAGCAATCAACAGATATATGAAAAAATGTTCAACATCCCTAGTAATAAGAGAAATGCAAATCAAAACATCCCTAAGATTCCATCTCACAATTAGAATGGTGATTATCAAGAATACAAGCAAATCAGACACAGGCCCAAACTGGTCTTGCATCAGCCCACATCCTACTTCCCTTTTGGATGACCATTCATCAGCAAGTGAAGGTACCTCTGCCCACTAGCAGGGAATATACCCCACCGGAAGGCCACCACCCCTAGGGAGTCAGCTCCCTTGTGGAGCACTGCATTATCAACTTCCTCCAAGATTTCAGGCTACTGAAAACTAAGAGGGGATACACTAGAAATCTTCAGGGATATTATAAGACAATAGAGAAAATCTGCAATATCACAGCGGTCAACTGATACCTGAACAATATGAGAAAACAAGTAAAGAAAATGCTGCAAACAAATCTAGATGTTACATCAATGAAACCCAACGACAGCATGGCAGAAGAAATGACAGAAAGGGAGTTCAGAATGTACATAATTAAAATGCTCAGGGAAGCAAATGACGAGATGCAAGAGCAAATGCAGGCACTGAATGATCGCACCAATCGACAGTTAAAAGAGCAAATACAGGAAGCAAAAGATCATTTCAATAAAGAGTTAGAGATATTGAAAAAAACCAAACAGAAATCCTTGAAATGAAGGAAACAATAAACCAAATTAAGAACTCCATAGAAAGCATAACCAATAGAATAGAACACCTGGAAGACAGAACATCAGACATTGAAGATAAAATATTTAACCTTGAAAACAAAGTTGAACAAACAGAGAAGATGGTAAGAAATCATGAACAGAATCTCCAAGAACTATGGGATATCATGAAAAGGCCAAATTTAAGAATTATTGGAATTGAAGAAGGCTTAGAGAAACAAGCCAAAGGAATGAACAATCTATTCAATGAAATACTATCAGAAAATTTCCCAAATCTGAAGAATGAAATGGAAGATCAAATACAAGAGGCTTATAGGACTCCAAATATACAAAATTACAACAGACCCACACCAAGGCACATTATAATGAAAATACCTAACATACAAAATAAAGACAGAATTTTAAAGGCTGCAAGAGAGAGGAATCAAATTACATTCAGGGGGAAACCAATACGGATATCAGCAGATTTTTCAATCCAGACCCTAAAAGCTAGAAGGGCCTGGAACAACATTTTTCACGCCCTGAAAGAAAATGGATGCCAACCAAGAATCTTATACCCAGCAAAACTTACCTTCAAATTTGATGATGAAATAAAATCCTTCCATGATAAACAAAAGCTAAAAGAATTTACAAAAAGAAAGCCAGCATTACAGAACATTCTCAGCAAAATATTCCACGAGGAAGAGATGAAAAACAAAGAAGCAAATCAGCAATGGGAGGAACTATCCTAAAGGAATTGTCAAATAAAGGAAGAACCAAGTCGTCTCAAAATAAATAAATAAATAAATAAATAAATAAAATGAACCAAATGACCGGGAATACTAATCACATCTCAATAATAACCCTGAATATTAATGGCCTGAACTCATCAATCAAAAGACATAGACTGGCAGATTGGATCAAAAAGAAAGATCCAACAATATGTTGCCTGCAAGAGACTCACTTCGTAGAAAGAGATACCCATAGACTAAAGGTGAAAGGATGGGGGAAAACATACCATGCACATGGACTCAGCAAAAAAGCTGGAGTATCCATCCTCATTTCAGATAATGTGGACTTCAAGTCAAAACTAGTCAGAAGGGATAAAGAAGGACATTTCATACTGCTTAAGGGAACCATAAATCAGCAAGACATAACAATCATAAACATCTATGCCCCAAACAGTGGCTCATCCATGTATGTCAAACAAATCCTTCTCAATTTCAGAAACCAAATAGACCATAACACAATAATACTATGTGATTTTAACACGCCTCTCTCACCACTGGACAGATCTTCCAGACAAAAATTGAACAAAGAAATCATAGATCTCAATAACACAATCAATAATTTAGACTTAACGGACATTTATAGAATATACCATCCAACCAAGAGCGAATACACTTTCTTCTCAGCAGCACATGGATCCTTCTCTAAAATAGACCATATATTAGGCCACAAAGCTAATGTAAGCAAATACAAGAAGATAGAGACACTACCTTGTATTCTATCAGATCATAATGGAATGAAGTTAGAAATAAATGAAAGAGTAAAAAACAGAAGCTACTCCAACACCTGGAGATTAAACAATATGCTATTACATGGTGAATGGATAACAGAAGATATTAGGAAGGAAATTTAAAAATTCTTAGAGGTAAATGAGAACAAAGAAACATCATATCAAAATCTTTGGGACACTATGAAAGCAGTACTTAGAGGAAAATTTATTTCATGGAGCGCATTCAATAAAAGAAGTAAAAATCAACAAATAAACAACCTAACACTACAGCTCAAAGCCCTAGAAAAAGAAGAACAGACCAACACCAAAAGTAGTAGAAGACAGGAAATAGTTAAACTCAGAGCTGAAATCAACGAAATTGAAACAAAAGAAACTATACAAAAAATTGACAAAGTAAATAGTTGGTTCTTTGAAAAAATAAACAAAATTGATAAACCCTTAGCCACTCTAACAAAGAGAAGACGAGAGAAAACCCAAATCACCAAAATTCGGAATGAACAAGGAAATATCACAACAGACACGATTGAAATACAAAACATAATTAGAAGCTATTTTGAAAATCTATATTCTAACCAAATAGAAAATTTCGAAGTCATCAACAGGTTTCTAGAGACATATGAATTGCCTAAATTGAACGAGGAGGACATACACAATTTAAATAGAACAATTTCAAGTAATGAAGTAGAAGAGGTCATCAAAAGCCTACCAACAAAGAAAAGTCCAGGACCAGATGGGTTCTCAGCCGAGTTCTACAAAATCTTTAAAGAAGAGCTCATTCCAATACTTCTCAAAGTATTCCATGAAACAGAAGAGGAGGGTACCCTCCCAAACTCATTCTATGAAACCAATATTACCCTGATACCCAAGCCAGACAGAGACAAATCGAGGAAAGAAAATTTCAGACCGATATCATTAATGAACATTGACGCAAAAATTCTCAATAAAATTTTAGCAAATCGCATACAAAAATATATTAAAAAGATAGTGCACCACGATCAAGTGGGTTTTATCCCAGGGATGCAAGGTTGGTTCAACATCCGGAAATCAATAAATGTAATTCACCATATCAATAGACTTAAAGTCAAGAATCACATGATTATTTCAATAGATGCAGAAAAAGCATTTGATAAAATACAACACCCCTTCATGCTCAAAACACTAGAAAAAATAGGGATAGTGGGAACATTCCTTAACATTGTAAAGGCCATCTATGCTAAGCCCATGGCTAATATCATTCTAAAAGGTGAAAAACTGAAAGCATTCCCCCTAAAAACTGGAACAAGACAGGGATGCCCTCTTTCACCACTCCTATTCAATATCGTTCTTGAGACTCTAGCCAGAGCAATTAGACAGACCAAGGAAATTAAAGGAATACGAATAGGAAAAGAAGAACTCAAACTATCCCTATTTGCGGATGATATGATTATATACTTAGAGGAACCAGGAAATTCCACCAGGAAACTGTTAGAACTCATAAGTGAATTCAGTAAAGTGGCAGGTTACAAGATCAATGCTCATAAATCCAATGCATTTTTATACATAAGTGATGAATCCTCAGAAAGAGAAATTATGAAAACTACCCCATTCACCATAGCATCGAAAAAAATAAAATATTTGGGAATCAATCTCACAAAAGAGGTGAAAGACCTCTACAATGAGAACTACAGAACACTAAAGAAAGATATTAAAGAAAACCTTAGAAGATGGAAAGATCTCCCATGTTCTTGGATAGGAAGAATTAATATTGTCAAGATGGCCATACTACCAAAAGTGCTATACAGATTCAATGCAATCCCAATTAAAATCCCAATGACGTACCTTACAGAAATAGAGCAAGCAATCATGAAATTCATCTGGAAGAATAAGAAACCCAGAATAGCTAAAGCAATCCTTCGCAGGAAAAATGAAGCAGGGGGTATCGCGATACCCGAACTTCAACTTTATTACAAAGCAATAGTAACAAAGACGGCATGGTACTGGTACCAAAATAGACAGGTAGATCAATGGTACAGAATAGAGGACACAGACACAAACCCAAATAAATACAACTTTCTAATACTAGACAAAGGCGCCAAAAATATGCAATGGAGAAAAGATAGCCTCTTCAACAAATGGTGCTGGGAGAATTGGAAATCCATATGCAACAGAATGAAACTAAACCCATATCTCTCACCCTGCACAAAACTCAACTCAAAATGGATTAAGGACCTTGGAATCAGACCAGAGACTCTGCAGATTATAGAAGAAAAAGTAGGTCCCCATCTTCAACATGTTGGGCTAGGACCAGACTTCCTCAACAGGACTCCCATAGCACAAGAAATAAAAGCAAGAATCAATAACTGGGATAGATTCAAACTAAAAAGCTTTCTCTCAGCAAAGGAAACTATCAGTAATGTGAAGAAAGAGCCTACAGAGTGGGAGAATATCTTTGCCAATCATACTTCAGATAGAGCACTAATCTCCAGAATCTATAAAGAACTCAAAAAACTCTACACCAACAATACAAATAATCCAAACGACAAATGGGCTAAGGAAATGAACAGACACTTCACAGAAGAAAATGTACAAGCAATCAATAAACATATGAAAAAATGTTCAACATCTCTAGTAATAAGAGAAATGCAAATCAAAACCACCCTAAGATTCCATCTCACCCCAATTAGAATGGCGATTATCAAAAATACAAGCAACAGGTGTTGGCGAGGATGTGGGGAGAAAGGTACACTCATACATTGCTGGTGGGGCTGCAAATTAGTGCAGCCACTCTGGAAAGCAGTGTGGAGATTCCTTAGAAAACTTGGAATGGACCCTCCATTTGACCCAGCTATCCCATTCCTTGGCCTATACCCAAAGGACTTAAAATCAGCATACTACAGAGATACAGCCACATCAATGTTCATAGCTGCTCAATTCACAATAGCCAGACTATGGAACCAACCTAGATGCCCTTCAATTGATGAGTGGATAAAGAAACTGTGGTATATATACACAATGGAATATTACTCAGCCATAAAGAATGACAAAATTATGGCATTTGTAGGCAAATGGATGAAATTGGAGAATATCATGCTAAGTGAGAGAAGCCAATCTCAAAAAGCGAAAGGACGAATGACATCGCTAATAAGTGGAGGATGACACATAAAGGGGGGGAGGGAAGGGTTAATGTTAGGGTTAGAGTTAGGGTTAGGGAGGGGGGCAAGTATGGAGGAAGAAAGTACTGTATAGAGGGTAAAGAGGGGTGGGAGGGGTGGGGGGAAGGGAAAAAATAACAGAATGAATCAAACAACATTACTGTATGTAAATTTATGATTACACAAATGGTATGCTTTTACGCCATGTACAAACAGAGAAACAACATGTATCCCATTTGTTTACAATAAAAAAAAAAAAAAGAATACAAGCAACAACAGGTGCTGGCAAGGATGTGGGGGAAAAGGTACACTGGTACATTGCCAGTGGGGTTGCAAATTAGTGCAGCCACTCTGGAAACCTTTGTGGAGATTCCTTAGAAAACTTGGAATGGAACCACTATTTGACGAGCTATCCCACTCCTTGGCATATATCCAAAGGACTTAAAATCAGCATACTACAGTGATGCAGCCACATCAATGTTCACAGCCACTCAATTCACAATAGCTAGATCATAGAACCAACCTAGATGCCCTTCAATGGATGAATGGATAATGAAAATATGGTATATATATATATATATATATATATATGCAATGGAACATTGCTCCGCCATAAAGAATAATAAAAGTATGGCCTTTGCAGGCAAATGGATGAAATTGGAGAATATCATGCTAAGTGAAATAGTCAATCTCAAAAAACCAAAGGACGAATGATCTCACTGATAAGCAGATGAAGATAACTAATGGGGAGTGGGAGAGAGGCAAGAATGGTGGAAGGAGGGACTGTATAGAGTGAAAAGAGGGATGGGAGGGGTGGGGGTAAGGGAAAAAATAACAAAGAATCAAACACCATTACACTATGTAAGTGTATGATTACACAAATGGTTGCCTCTACTTCATGTAGAAACAGAGAAACAAGGTGCACCCCATTTGTTTACAATAAAAAAAAAAATAGACTGTTGCTTTCCTTGCCATGGTGCCTTCTCCTCTTGGGACTAGACTGGTATTCATGAGAGAAGTTTGTTATAAGCAAACATAGTATTTCTCTTGAAAGCCTCTTGTGTATGTACTGCTGACCTCTCACATGCTCCTTCCAAGTAATGCTGACTATCATGTTTTGTTGTGGCAGAAGGCTCTCTCCAGATGTGGATGCCTGAACTTAGACTTTCAGCCTTCAAAAGTATGAGCTAAATAAACTTCTTTATAGTATAAATTACCCAATCTCAGGTATTTTGTTACAGTAACACAAAATGGACTTAAACAGTAACAATGCCTAGGGACATCTTGGAGAGTCAGGGAGACTGGTCCTCCCCAGGGAGAGGGGAATTTGCTGGGATACTTTCTGCAAAGATGGGATCTGGGCATCAGAGTCTCTTGATCTCAGTTTTTCCTGAAGGATGGGAAAAGCTTCCACAGCGGTTTTGGTTTGAGTTTAAACTGAAGTAATCCAGAACTTCAGGCTTGGAATCAATATAACTGAAGGTTCATGAAATTCTGGGCTGTGTGGAGAGCGAGTCAGGAGCAGTGGGGCCCTGTTACATTACCATCATCTTTGCCCTCTACAGGCTGCCCAAGGAATATCAGAGGCATATCCCTTCAGCTTGCTCTCTCCCTAGTACTCCCTTCCCTCTTGAAAATGCCTAACTCTTCATCGAACAGTTCATACCAGACCCATCTCTCTCAGGGTATTCCCAACTGTGCAGGGCTTGGGGAGAAAGTCCCTAACATTATACAGAAATGTCCGCTGTTTGGAGGACAGAGAGGATCAGGTTTCAAGTGGTTCCATTTGACAACATGGTCACTCACCTTCCATTCTCCCAGTGACTTCTCAGAGAGTCATCATGGAGCTCCAGGCAAGCAGATGAACAATGGAACAGAACCCTCCCTCCCCAGTGCTCCTTCCTTGTTCCCTGGCTCCCATTTCCAGAGACAGAAAGCCAGGTCTAGTGCAATGTGAAGACAATGAGTGCCTCCAGCTCAGGGCCCGAGTCCCCAGCCTGTTCAGGATTCCCTTCAACTCATCCTGCTTGCTGTATAAACTGTAATACCATATGGCATATTTTATTTTTTTATGTACTTTGTTACCCTAGAATGCAAGATCCTCAAGGCCAGACTCATTTATCCACGCTGTACTTACTGTTCTGTCTCCAGCAATGGGCAAACAACATGGTATAGTCAATGTACAAGAGCCTTTCAAGTGAAAGAATAATGAATGAATCCTCAAGCGAGAAAACTGAGGCTCAGAGGGCTGAGGTAACTTGCCCAAAGGACTCAAGCAAGTGGAGATGGCATTAAATGGAGGCAGCCTAACTCAGAAGGACAGGCTTTTAGCAAGTATTCTATACAAACGAGTTCAATTAACTGGACGATTCTTTTAGGGGGCATATAATACAATCTAGGGGTATAAAATGGGGGAGTTTTGGTGCCACTGCAGCAGCTTATTTGGCAAGAGATGGATGTACAGCTGATAGGGAAACTGATATGATTTTCAACAAAGCCAGCAAATTAATCATACTTAATGAATGTGACTAATGTGTTAAAGGAACGAGCGATTAAAATATTAGCACGTCTGAACTTCTCCTCCCTGGCTAATTTCTTCTCCTCCCTAGGGTTACCATCTTTCAAAGAGGTGGGGGCACAGAATTAGAGAAATGGATTTTATGGAACAGAAATGCATTTTAAATGACTTAAATTGGGGACAGTCTGTGCAGTTCTCAAGCGGCTGTCAGTCTTCACGTCTCGCTGCTCAAGCGAAGGACATGGGCCGAGGGGAGAGGCTGAAACTGTCACAACGACTGGAACTGGAGATGAGAAGCTAGGCATTTCCTGGGGTAATGGTGTGGAAATGGAAGACAGGAGTGGGGACCCTCCAGCAGGGAGGAGCCAGCTTTTCTGTGTAGGCACAAGGTGAGATGAAAGTGGATGAGGAGAGATGTTTTCCGAGGAGGGTCTTGCCAGCTTTCTGCATTATACTGGATCAGAGGACAATCACTGACAAATCCTAGCAGAGTCTTCTTGGGACACATCCCCTCCACACACCCGCATTGCCCATATGGAAGCATTGCAATCGTAAGAAGAAAGCATCTTAGAATACACCTCATGCTTGGGAACTGAATGGAACCTGGAGATTCCACTGCTTGTTGGTGTCCTACCACTTTTGGCGATGGCTCAAGCTTCCCATGGAACTGTGTAAACCTGAGGTCCCACACTCAGAAGCCTCAGGGGACAGAGGTTATGTAGCTGTATGAAGTGAAATGATGGGAAAGGAAAGGCCCCCTACCCACCTGGATCAATAGCATCAGCTATCTTATGTAAGGACACAGGCCTAACGTGGTCGATCTTACTGTTTTTAAAGATAAGACAAATAAATGCATGTGTTAGTTTTCTATTGCTGCTATAACAAAGTTTGTAGCTTTGTGTTGTCTAACAACACAAATGTACTATTTCACAATTCTAAAATGGGTTTTCAGGGTTGCATTTCTTCTGAAAGCTCAAGAAGAGAATCTGTTTCTTCACCTTTCCCAGTTTTTAACAGTTTTTAACAGTCAGTCCATCAGTTCCAGCCCCGCTTCCTCCCTCTGTCTTCAAGCCCAGTAGGATAACATTTCTCACTTTTCTGACCCCTTGCTTCCGTCTTCTAAGAATGCTGTGATTACACTGGGGCCCACCTAGACAATCCAGGATAATCTTCTTATCTCAAGATCCTTAATCAAATCTGTAGTCTCTTTGCCAGGTTCCAGGGATTAGGACTTGCATCTTTGGCAGTGGGGATGGGGGAGGATGTGGAGGTATTAATCAACCACAGTTTGTATGTGTGAATACTCACAATTTGTAAATGCTAGCAAATAATTCTGAGGATTCCAGCATCATGTCTGTCAGTCCAACAGGTCACCCTGTGGAACTGAGAGGGGAGAGAGTGGGTCTCTGTCTATGACCTCTGGCCTCTCATTTAAATGAAGCATCCATTTGTTAAAAGAAAGGCTTTGTGTTGTGCCTTAGTTCATATATATACCTTGCTTTTCAGATTTCCTGGTTACTGAGAAGTTCACCAAGTATTTATATGCCCATGCCTATGGCTATTTTTTTCTCCTAACTTACAAACAAACAAACAAACAAACATTTATTAAGCTCTTTTTGTATACCAAACACTATACTAGGTATTTCAAATGTGTTACTTCTTTTAATTTTCAGAGCAATTTCATTTTATCCCTATTTTGCAGATGAGGAATCTGAACCTCGGCAGTGTCCAAAGTCACACAGCTAGTATGGGGCAGAGCTATATGCAAACCAGGTTGTTTGCATCCAGAGCCTTCAAAAAACTGTATTCAAGGAAAGAGTAAACTGATGCACAAACATTAATAGGCCCCTCAGTTAAAAATCAAAAACTACCAAGAGGGTGTCAAGTCAGCCATCACAGTTCCAAGTTCATATGCCTGCCTCCACTCTTACATGCTAGCTTCCTTTCACAAGAGGACAGATGCTCAGCCATATATCTTCCTTTTTCTCTGCTGCAACACTGAAATAGACCCCAGAACAAATGGAATCTTTTACTTATCAATGATGTGTCTTTGGGTAAGTCATTGTTCTTCTCTGAGTTTCTTCTATTCATATATAAAATAGAATTATTATTCTTATCAACATTTACATAGCATTTTGCATGCCAGACAGAGTTCTGTGCATTTTATATCTATTAATCCATTTAATCCTTAAAATAACTCTGAGGAGATAGTATTATTATCCTCATTTTGCAGGATAAAGACTAAGGCACATAGAGAGGTTATATAACTTACCCTGGGGAAATAGCTGGTGAGAGACAGAACTGGGGTTGGACTCAGAGAGTCTGAAGATAACAATCTGTACTCTGCTTACCCCACTGGGAGATTGTGAAGGTCTCCGGAGATTCATTCTCCATTTACTCTTACTACACTCAGAGGGCTGTTGTGAATTAAATGAATAATTTCATGGGAAGTACTCAAATTATGCACTGCCTTTGTAGTTGCTCTGGAAATGTCTGTTTTTAATCCTCCCATTGCTTGGGTGGGGCAAGCGCCATACTTGTTTTATGGCAAGCTGAGTCAGGGTGGCTCCTGAAAAGACAGGCAGCTTCCAGTCTTAAAAGAACAACACAGCCCTTGGGGTTATATAGATAGCTAAGTCCGGGGCCTTAAGGAAAGGCAAAGGAGAAAGTGATCAGCGTGCTGCGAACCTTGAGAAAGAAACAGAAATGATGCAGCAGGAATCTAAGGAATGTGGTATTGTTCCAGAGGAAGTGGCAATTTCAAATAAAAACACCACCAGCAAATCCTCCCCTACTGCTTATTGTATGTGAGGCTTTTTGGTAGGTGCTTTGCATATACTAGTAGTTTTTCTCCTCCCAGTATCTTTACCAGGTAGGTGCCATCAATATTACCTCTACTTTATAGATGAGGAAACTGGGGCAGAGTTATCAAAAACCTGCCCAGGTCATGCACTCCATGTACAGCACTGAGAAACCTCAGTGTTTCACATACTTACATTGCAATTTTGCCAAATCCATGCATTGCTCACATTAGGATAATTAATATTTAAATTAATATTCATTTTTTAATTAAATGAATGAAAAGCCTTATCTCACTATGGTATAATAGGTAGAAAACCAGAAGAGAAAAAAAGTAAATACCATGAAAAAAATGATATTATTTAAATTTTCTCTAGATTCAGTTGTCTGCTGAAAACTTTGAATTCAAGGCTTATTGTGCTAAAAGAGATTAGCAAACATAGAGAGGAATTAAAATTATATTAGCACCAAACTCAAGACTTTCTTATTGGTGTAAACGGGACTGAGACATGTGACAGAAAGTGATTTAGGCACCTATCCTTGCACCCCCTAAAATCTCACTTGCAGAGTGGTGTTGGTTAAGAGCACAGACTTAGGAGACAGACTAACTTGCTTCACTGCTTACTGGCAATTCAATTGTGGACAAAGGATCTCTCTGAGACTCTTACCTCATTAGTAAAATGTTCCCTCATTAGTAAAATGTTGTTAACAATAGCTGTTACTCTGCAGGAGCCTTGATTACAAATGAAAGAATGCTGGAAAACAAAATCCAATGTATAGTAAATGCTTATTAAATGTAGGTCATTATTTTTATTTTTTTTTTAAGTAACAGGGATTGAACACGGGGGCTTTGTCACTGAGCCAACTCCCCAGCCCTTTTTTATATTTTTTATTTAGGTTTTTAATTTATATTCATATATTTATTTATTTAGGTCTCGCTAAGTTAGGGCCTAGCTAAGTTGCTGAGGCTGGTTTTGAACTAGTGATCCTCCAGCCTCAGTCTCCAGAGCCGCTAGGATTACAGGTGTGTACCACAGTTCCTGGCTAGGTCATTATTTTTAATCTTTGCACACAGGTCCCTGGTCTTTTGTTGCTTGGTTAGATGATAAAAAATCATTATAGAAAACACAGAGAGGTTACTATATGTTCTGGATGATATCATACATATATATATATATTTATATATTACTTTTTCTTTTTTTCCCCCCTTTTTGGGTAGAATTATCCTCATTTTAACTATAGTAATTTGTTCTTAACCCCAGGTCTCTCTAGATGAAGTTCTTGCCCTAAGGGATCACAAACACGCCCTCAAGACCTTACTTGCCCTGCGTCCTTCAGAGCAAAGCCTGGAACACAGACCACCAAGGAAAAGAACTGAGAGTGGAGACGCTAAGCCCCGCCTACTCAGGCGCTCCGTCCTCAGCGTGGGCTCGTGGCCCCGCCCTCGACGCAGCGCGTTTCCATGTTCGTCCCGCCCCTCAGGACTCCGCTTCGACCGGCGTGCCGACGTCACGGATCCGGCGCCTCTTGCGCCTCCTCGCGCCTGCGTCGCGGGCGGAAGGTCGTTCCTGTGACCGGCTCGGCGGTTCTATCAGTTGTCGCCATGTTGTCGGTCGCCGCCCGCTCAGGCCCTTTCGCGCCGGTTCTGTCGGCCACGTCCCGCGGGGTGGCGGGCGCGCTGCGGCCTCTGGCGCAGGCCGCAGTGCCCGCCACCCCGGAGCCGCCTGTGCTGGACGTGAAGCGACCCTTCCTGTGCCGAGAGTCGCTGAGTGGCCAGGCCGTGGGCCGGCCTTTGGTCGCCTGCGTGGGCCTTAATGGTGAGCCGGGTTGAGGGGTCTCCCCTTTCTCGCTCCCTCCGGCCCTAATCCCGGGGAGCAGCCGAGGAGGGCGGGGGCATGGAGGAATGTGGAGCGGAGTGCGGTTCGAGATCAGGTTTCGGGTAGGGGCGACCTTGGGCAGGACGCCGCGCCTCTAGGCCTAACGTCCTTGTCCAGTGGGCACGCCGCTAAGGTGGGCGGTGTCAAGAGATGCTGCAGCCCTACGTGAGAGTTTTTGCGTTGGTTCGGATCTGGGCCCTCTTCTGGAGGCTAATCTTTACCTTGTTGGTTAAGTTCAAGACTCAGGTGTCCGACTACTTCTGACACAGGGTATTGTTGCTTACAGGTAGTTTGACCTAGGGCACGTTTCTAAACCATTTTCTTCCCCTGTGAAATGGATCCTGCTTTCAGCAGTTTCGTTAGGGATGGCCTGAGGTGTCCGTGATCTGTAGAAAGCTACTGGACATTAAATAAATGTTCAAAAAAATAGGAACTCTATTCCTTCAGTGTCTCCTCTTCAACAACACCCCTCATATCCTCCACCCACAAAAAACACCACAGTTTAAATAGCAACACAGCTCCAAGGTCAGTTTCAATATAAAGTGTAAGCATCTTTTCCAGGGACTTGTCTAAAGACTTTCACTAATCCTCAAGAAGAAAAGGTTGAGGTTGATGATGTGCCTGTTTTACAGAGAGGAAACAGACTACAGGAGTTTAAATGACTTTGACAGGGATGCACATTGTGCATGTGATGGAGCATGGATTTGACAAGACTGTGTTAGCCATAAGCTCTTTCCAGGAATGTATTTTCATCCTCTTTCAACAGATCCCAGTTTAATCTTTTTGTGCCTTGTCTTTCATTTCACTAATACTCTGTATTGGAGATTTGAAATGACTCCATGTGGGCAATGCGACTGCTTAGTATTAAGAAACTGGAAAGACTCCTGGTATTCCTGGAAATATTACAGGCTGGCAACGCTGGGTTCTAGTTTCTACACAGGTAAAGTCTAGTGTGCTGTGTATTGGCTGCTCCCATAGTTGTCTGCTCCAGTTCATCATAGTCATCACTAGGCTTGCTTGTTCCATTGTGTTACCTGTGTTGTCCCATTGACAGTTGAGTTAGTGATCTTTGTGCTACTTGGTATTCAAGGTGCCCAAAGGGGAAACTTACTCTGCATTTATTCACCCTGTTCTCTTTTCTTTTCTTTCTTTTCTCTCTTTTTCTTTCTTTCTTTCTTCTTTCTTTCTCTCTCTCCTTTCCTTTTCTTCTGTTCTTTCTTTTTCTTTCTTTCTCTCCTTTCCTTTTCTTCTTTTCTTTTCTTTTCTTTTCTTTTTCTTTCTCTTTATTTTGTCTCACTGTTCGCGCCCAGGCCCAGCTAACTTGTGGGTTAAAGTGATTCCCTATCTTAGTCTCCTAAGTAGTACCCCTTCTCTGTATTTCTCATGATCCTCCCACTCATTTTTTCATTATGTGTAAGTCTTACCCTTCCTTTCAATCATAATTTAGGATCAGGTCAATAAAATTTTATATTTGCTTATACTTTTATGTCTTCTGCATATAACACTTCCCATTCTGTATTGTATTCATTGGTTATTCTTCTGACCTTGAACTTAAGGACATAGAATGTCTACATTTTTCTTTCCTATAGTCTCAGATTTTGTATATAGTTGATACAAAATATTTGTGAGTGAATGTCGAGGAGCACTAGGGGTTTTGGAGAAACTGTCCAGGGCAGGAATGAAGTATCTGGACCCATTCTGAGTCTGTTTTTGGGACCTGGAGGTGAGAAATGAGAAGGGAAAAGAAAATTTCAAAAGCAAAGGTGAAAAGCATCTTTCTCAGATGGCTAAAGGGTTTCTTCTAAAAATATTTTTCCAAAACCAAGCAAGAAAATGTAGAACCATCAGATAAAAAAATCTCTTCTGTAATCATGCCTCCAGCTTGTAGCTTAAGTTCACCTTAAAATGTCCTGTTTAGATGGTTTCTAGAAAGACAGTCACTTTGTGGCAGGGATTGATCAGGAGAAGATCTTTGAATTGGGGAAGAAGTTAATACTAGGGTAGCATCTCTTTCTTGGAGACTTCCAAGGTACATCAGAGGTCACCTTAAAACTAAAACTTAAAAAATATTTATTAAAATGCCTTAGTTTTTTTGTTTGTTTTTAGGTGATAATTTCCATAAGTATCTGATCTTGTTTTAGGTTAGAACGGAATCCAACATCTTTGCTTCTCAAGGGCAGACATAATACAACTAAATTATGAGAGAATTATTGAGAGAATGTAAATTATTGAGAGAATGATTGAGAGAATGATTGAGAGAATGATTTTTGTTGCAACCTGGCAATTTAATTTCCTAAAGCGTTCTTGACCATGTAACCCAATAAAATAATCTGCTAGGAGTTACTTAAAGTAACCTGCTAGGAGTAGACAACTGGATTTCTTTTGCTACCAAATCTTCGAATGAGAGTGACAGGCTTTCTGTTTACTGTTCTTATACGTTACCTTGTGTACTCTCAAGAGCTAACAGTTGTGGATACTGTTTTTAATGTAGAGGTATGAACTTGGTTCCTTTTTTTTTAGGTATGAAACATCTCTTTTCTGTCCCAGGTGTTGCCAGGGGAAAGCAATTCATGGTTGATTCCAAATTGCCAGTCTGTACTATCAGGTTAGCATTAGGTCAAATAGTATAAATAGTATATGATAGTAAGTCACTTAGATTCTACAAAGTCATAGATATGAATCTGAAGTTGTCACCATCTGTGTCCTGGTCTCCTTCAAATAATGGGTTGGTCAAAAAAGTATATAGAGTGATATTGATGGGTTTTGTCATTATTAATGAATATTTGTCTTGTCAATAAAGCCTTTGACCTTGACAATCACATGAAAAGCAACTGAAATATTTTGTATTTTAATGAAAAATTTTTATTAAGTATATCTTTCTTTGAAACAACACATTTTCTAAAAGTTAGAAAATTTTAGAGCCCCTTTTTCTGAAAAGGAAACCTTGTGGCAGTTTTCCTTAAACAGATAGAATTTACAAAGAGATTTGCTTCCTGAAACATTTTTAAAAGTGATACCAGTAAATCCATTTTTTGTCAGATGTTTACAAATAGTATGGGAGAGAGGACATAACTTTAAAAATCTAAACAAATTACTGTTCCCAAAATACTATGTAGGAAGTAATTATTTGTTTATTTAACATTCATTTGACACAAACACGTTAGCCTACAGTGGAAGCATCCCAATAAAGAGTCCCACAGTGGCGAAAAAGGGTCATGCTTTTACTTTTATAGAAGCTATAGAACTTCACTGAAGAGGGAGACATAGGAAAAATGTTCTCTTCCTTTGCTAAATGGAAATAATTAGTTCTTTTTGCAGGTTTCATTCTCTTTTAAGAGCTGCCTATTATGATAAGGATGTCAGTGTCCTTTTCTGCACATTAGAGGTTTTACTTGAAGATAGTAGTAGTTTATACCCTCAAGTCTAAAATAGAAATCCTTAAATTTTTTGTAATTGTAGATATAGTAGCAGAACCCAGAAGTGTATATTGTCTTGTACTTATTATTTTGTGAATTTTTACCACTTTTTTCAGAGAGCACTTAGGAATAGAAGACATTTGCTTTAGTGAGATGAACACACATCAACTTAATCAGGTAGACTAGATGAGCTTTGGGGTCTTTTCTAATCCAGAGAATTTGAGAAGTATTTAGCATGGTTGTGCAGTATGTCTTAGCAATTGAATTTTTGGGAACTTTGAAATGTTGCTGTTCATTGTGCTATTTAACTTTTTTAACTTGATACACTGATATATTAATCCTGAATCAGCCATGTTCAACAACCATCAAGGAGGAATTCAGTTTACAAATATTATCTTGTGGTTCATACCAATATAATAGGTCGTAGTAGACTTTATTTCATTTCTAGTATTTTATATACTAATACTGTCATTTCGACTATTTCTGAGACCAGTGAGGTTTTGGAATTTAAATTTTGAGTCTAAGGTCTGTTTCCTGATGTATACCCCTTTCAGGTTACTTATCTAATTGTTTTTAACTTTGTTTGCCTTGTAGTCCCTGCTTCTGTTCGTTATTCCCACACGGATGTCAAAGTGCCTGATTTCTCTGACTATCGTCGCACCGAAGTGTTAGATAGCACAAAGTCTTCAAAAGAGAGCAGCGAGGCTAGAAAAGGTTTCTCTTATTTGGTAACTGCAACAGCTACTGTGGGTGTTGCATATGCTGCCAAGAATGTTGTCTCCCAGTTTGTCTCCAGCATGAGTGCTTCTGCTGACGTATTGGCCATGTCGAAAATTGAAATCAAGTTATCCGATATTCCTGAAGGCAAGAACATGGCTTTCAAATGGAGAGGCAAACCCCTGTTTGTGCGCCACAGAACCAAGAAGGAGATCGACCAGGAAGCTGCAGTTGAAGTGTCCCAGTTGAGGGACCCACAGCATGATTTGGATCGAGTAAAGAAACCTGAATGGGTTATCCTGATAGGTGTTTGTACTCATCTTGGTTGTGTACCCATTGCAAATGCAGGAGATTTTGGTGGTTATTACTGCCCTTGCCATGGGTCACACTATGATGCATCAGGCAGGATCAGGAAGGGGCCTGCGCCTCTCAACCTGGAAGTTCCCTCGTATGAGTTCACCAGTGATGATATAGTGATTGTTGGTTAGAAACTTGAACTTAAGTCCTAGGCTGCTTTCATTTTTCATGTCACCTCAGAAGAATTGAGGGCAAGCCTCCTGTACTTCTAAGTTGGTTGATTTGAAATATTTAAGAATTGTTAATAATGTACTTGCAAACATGAATGTGAAGTAAATTGAATTCAATGTTGAGTACTTAACAAGCATTCACTTAATAAAGCCACTGTTGAATATTGTTAAGCTCAGTCAGACTTGAAAGGTGCAATGTCTTTGATAGCTAATTCTAATTAAAAATTACAGACTGGTGTACAAGATATTTGTGAAATCTATAATTGACTTTGTCTTTTACTTGTGTAAATACTTATTTCCTGCTTTCTGTCAGAGATACAGATTCTATAGTGCTCATTGTGAGAGTGAGGCAAAACTGACTGGTCATCTCTAAGACCTGGGACATGTTTTCCCTTTTCTCACAGGACCCAGTAAGAGTGCTTCTGTTTTCTCCCCTGCTGTATAATCTTTGTGGTAATTTTGAATGTAATATATGAGAAACAGTTCTGAGTGTCAGTAGCTCAGAGGGTTTTTCTCCAGGTCTGGCTAGCTGGTTTCCTGCCTGTTTGACAAGCCAAGAAATATTTTTGTCCCTCCTGGGAGTAAGTAATTGGAATTATTAATTTTAAGAGGCAGTGATGGGATATTATTTGAGAGAAACTTACCAAATGATAGTACTGTTTTTTCCTTCATCTGGCATTATTGATGTTAATGTCTCTAATGCTCTTGTGTCTACCCAATCACGAGTCAGAAAGTCACGAGTCATCTGACACTTGATCCTGTCTTTGTGTAAAAATAACTGCTGATTTTGTTTCTGTAGTGATTATATTCAAGGTGTTTATTCCAGTTGCATTTGTAGTCACTCAGCACCTGACTGAGGAAGTGGGGTGGGCACACAGAGAGCCTATCAGGATTAACATCCTATTTCCTTCTGCCTCTTACACATGATCAGGCATAAATTGAAATTACACAGGTGCAAGGAATAAGAGTGGTTTTCTTTTCCATAGGTTTTTCTTGCATTGGAGGTGGGTCCATAATTATCAGTTGGATTTACCTTGTAATCACATGTGCACTTGAGAAATAACAAAGTAGATACTCTGTCCAAAGGAGCTGTCCATTTAGGGTTCCTATCTTTTTGCAGCTAGGTGTTTGTAGCAAAAAAGAAAATACCAAAATTTCTAGTATCTTTCTAGTGTGGTAATTGGTGGGGGCACATAAAAATTTTATATTCTAGGTTTCCAGATGATGAGGATTGTTTCTGGTATTGGGAGTGTGGTGGTGACAGTAAGAATGTGTAATGTTCAGTTATTGAAGACAGGTCCACCTGCTAAAATAATTGTTGCTAAAAATGTCAAACACCAGGCTTTTCTTACAGAGTAAACCAGTACTTCAATACTGCAACTCAAACCCTGAAGTGATATCTTGAAATAGCTCATATTTTCATTTGAAATGTTAAAACACTACTATGTTAGAATCTATATGGTAATAGAAGACAAAAATAGAAAGTTTGCAGTCCCTAGATGTCACATTATAGGCATCTTGAGCTGGAATTGCTATATTTGGTCTTAAATGGTATTTTGAGTTTCATGATGAGATACTGTTAAATCCCAGTAGCATTTAGTTTTGAAAGGAAGGCTTTGTTCCACAAGTGGCAGGGATGATTGAACTCACTTCATAGTACTTTGCTAAGTGGATAGAACAGACATACATTAGCTTTTTCACTTATTTCACAGAAAGAAAATCCTAGACACTAGTAGAAAATGACCTAAAATAGAAGTCTGACCTGTTGGCATCCTGACAGGAGCATGAACAGGCATTACTGCTTACTGGGAATAATTCTTGGGAAAATTCTAGGACCCAAGCTCTTTTAGTATGCCTTAAAAAGAATGTTAAAGGAAATTTGGCTTTTTGAAATGTTTGCATTATTAGAGATAACCACATTTACTTCATCCTTTCTGAACATACTTTTATAAAAATCTGAATTAATGTGAGTATAAAAAGGGCCTTTGTCTTGGTATTTATGGCTTAGGACCAAAGTGCTTTTAGTACACTAACTTTCCTTAACAGTGGGAACATTAATTACCTGAATGTCAGTATCGTTCTTCGTTCTCTCCCAGTACTGTCTTATTTCTGTATTTTTGTGTCATTTAAATTTTATTGCTTTTTATGTGTTAACCCAAAATAAAAGTCCTTATTTTCCACAATATCCTGGGCCCACTGCTTCACACACATTTATTTTGTTATTACCTATTTGTTAATGACTCACCTGTTCATTTCACTGAAGTTCATATTCATGTTTAACCCCTTACTGAATGGCTTCCTAGTAACCTACCTGGCAAGCCAAGAACCTTTCTAGTCTTTTTTTGCCTCCGTTTCTAGTATCTCTTCTCCCTGGGCCTAAATCAATTCCCAAATCCTGTTAATTTTGGTCTTAATATAACAGGCCGTTATCATTTCTGTTGTGTGTAACATTCTAATACTGGCTTGTTTTTTAAGCACTGATTCCTAGTCAGTAGACTAAGTGTACTTTATGTATATGATCTCTTCTAATTCTCAAAAAATCCTATCAGTTAAATATTGCTATTCCTACTTTATAGTTGGAGAGTGAGGCACAGGGAAGTCTCTGTCTATAATTGATTGGCATATTGGTGGAACCAAACTTAAGCCAAAGAATCTTTGAGTCCAGAGCCTGCAGGCCTGATGGCCACCTTATACTACCAGCATTTATAATTGAGGTATGGTCAGTTCTTGCCCAGTCTACTGGCAAGACTATTTCTTTCACTAATCTTGACCCTTACAATCTACCCTCCACACAGCTACCTTATAGTACAGAAGTTTAAGAGTGGGGGAGTGGGGGATTGGGTCTGCCATTCCCTAGATGTGTGTCCTGACAAATTATTTAATCTGCTTCTATTCCCACATCTGGAAAATCCCCTCTCATAGTTAGGAATTAATACACTAGCTATGCCAAGGCGCAACATTAAAAAAACAGAACCTCTGTTGAGGTTCTTAGCTGCATCCCATCAGTAAACCCTTTGCTTCAATGACTGATTTTTTTACCTGTGTTCTTCTCATGTCTATTGATTTCTGTGTGTCCCCCTCCTTTCCCCTTTAGGCAAATTGTCTTCTGTCCTTCAAAAGTCTGCTTTGGTAAAGTTCCATAGTAAATCTTCCCTACGTACCATTCATTTTTCCAACAAGATTTCCCCAAATAGGATATATTCATTTGGTTACTTATACTACACTCTTGTAGAGCTTACTTTCCTGGTTTGTCTCCTCACCATCTTGCTGAGGGGGCTGCATAGTGTGGCAAATGCTCATTGGGTCCTGGATGGAAAAATGTGAATTTCTAAGTGGAACTGTTTGAAAGGGACATTTTCCAGGGATTATTTTGTAAATACTAAGTATATATTTTTTTTAAATCATGTAATGTCTGTGTTTCTTATTTTTCAGAACTTTTATGCTAGAACAGTGTTATTTTATTTTGGATTGAAATTTGGATTTTGTTTCCAGAAGGGAAAAAAAAAATGAATTCAAAATGTTAACATTTTACTTCAGTTATTTGCTTCATAATGAAGGTTCTGCCTGTGTAAGATTTCAGTGGAGGTCCATCCTTTAGTGTTTTCCGTCTAATATATGCAGTGGGCAACATTTCATTACTTTTGTCATGTCATCATTTATTTTTTCATCCTAGGATTTAGGGAGGGGAATGTTTTAATTAGAGGAAAAAGTATTTTGGAACAGGTGAATTGATCAGTTCCCTGAAGTAGGAAGGATTGAGGATTATATTCTCTTTTTCAGTACTCAGCACTACTTACTGGAGGTTAAGAATGTTCTCAGCACAGTACTGTCAGGAATATGAGGTTAAGATGGTTTCTAGTTCAGATACTTTAAGGAGACCTAAATATAACACAAAGGAAAGATGATAAGTGCTTACTTCTGTGAATGCTTATAAAATAGATTATTATAGTTTGGAAATCTCTGGTCTGCAGCACAGTATTAGAATTAATTTTGTAAAGTGCTTCCACAGTATCTTTGTAATAACTGTTGTAATGATCAACCTAAGACTGGTCTCAGTGAGCTGAAAATCCCAAATTCAATAAACTGTACTTTATATTTTACCACTATTATCCTAAACTTGGGTCAATTTGAGTGCAAATGCCTACTGTCATTGGGCTTTTGAATCCTTATCTGATTAGAATATTTGCAAAGGGTAAGAAATGAAAATCTATAACTAAAAGGCTTTTCATACATTTTTAAAAGGGCAAACAAAAGCTTGGTTGTTTAATTGAAGGGGGTGGAAGCTAGAGCATTTCACACAATTGTCCTTTCTATGGGGACAATATCTGAAAAAGTGACCATTTTCTACATCTGTACATAGGTAAAATTTCAACTCAGGCCTCTTCCTTCATAAGCGGGGCTTTGGTAGCTTTCTCCTCTAGGCTCTCCTGTGCCTTCCATGTGGTTATTGGGAGAGACAGGGCATTCTGAAGACCCCAGATGACCTCAGTACATGAAAATCAGGGACTATTCCTCTTAGTAAAGGATTTTCTTTTAGATCTTTGAAATATAAATCTCACATGAAATAGTGGGTATTAAAGGCACAAACTGGAAAGCAAGATACAAATACTGCTGCATTATTTAGCAAAGATATACCAGTGAGGCAATAAATGGTGTTTAGAATGTGATTAGGTATGCAGTAAGGCAAATTACGTGGAGGTAAGTCCCTAGTCAAACTTCATAAATCATAGATCGGTTTGAATTCTGCATTCTTGTAATGTTTTTGGTCCCTGAAGTTCAGATTTGCATGTGTACATAGTTGATGTTAATGGAGAGCAAAGCTGAACTCATCCCCTTCTATTTCCGCTTCCATCTCCTTCCAGTTTTGAAGGATTAGTTCAAGTTGACTCCAAAAGCTGGTCTTTGAAAAGACCGAGAAAATAGATAAAACTTTTGTAAGCTTGATAAGGAGAATGTAAAATGAAAGAGCCGTTCATTGTCATTTAATGGAAGGGATTAAAGAGATTAAAATACTAGTAAGAGCACAGTGCTAAGGCAATGAAGTTTTAGGTCAGGGAATTCAGATGACTTAGCAAAATAAAAAAATGTCAAAATTGGCCTAAGAAGTAGAAACCTTGAATATACCAATTAGCATAGATTAATTATAGAAAATGTCCCTGATTAGAAGGCTTCATATCTTGAGGTCTAAATGATATGTTAAAAAAAATAATTCCAATGATGTTTAAACTTTAAACTTCTGAGATCTTCTCCAGTCTCAATGTGCATACCACTCAACTGGAGATCTTGTTAATGGTGTATATTTTAATTCTGTAGGGGCTCGAAATTTTGCATTTCTAACAAGTTCCTAGGTGATGCTTTGCTACTAGTTCAAGAACCATCCTTTGAATTAGCAAAATTCTATACCATGTGTATGTTGGGGGTAGGATTAGGTGGGGATGGAAGCTCTACAATTTCATAATTCACTTTATGAATTCAGTATAAATGTAATATTAAAACCTGACATCAACTATTATACAAAAAATGACACACCAGTCTCACTCATTGAATAAGTGAAAATTTCTAAATGAAATATTGTAAAAAAAAAAAAAAAATCTAAAAATGTACCAAAAGAGTAATAAAACCTGACCAAGGGAAGTTTATTCCAGGGAGGCAAGGTGGTTTGTTATCAGCATTTTATTAAACCAACAAGAAAAAGATATCAATAGATGAGAAAAATATCCCTAGTATAAATTAAATAAAACAGAGAAGAAATACCTTTAAATTGTGAAATAGTACACCAACATCCAAGATCAGGACACTAGTATTATTTCATTTTCAAGGTTCTAGAAAATGCATTAGTTAAATTTAAAAAAAAAAAAACTGGAGGAAAAGAAATGAGACTGTTTTTGGTTGATAATACAACACATCTAGAAAACCTATATACCCTAATTAAAACAATAGTTTTAAAAATTAGGTAATGTGCTAAGATTCAAGATACTCAAAATCAGAGTTTTCACTACCTTAGAAATAAACTAAGGATGAAAATGGAAAAAAAAAAAAAATCTTTACATGTCCTGTGGTTTGAATGTCTCCTGCAAAACTAATTTTGAAGTTTAAATTGCCATTGTGATGGTGTATGAAGTGGAAACTTTAAGAGATGATTAGGACAGGAGGGCTCTACCTTCATGAATGGATTGATGTTGCTATAGGAGGAGTGGATTATCACCAAGTAGGTGTCTAATGAAGTTTAACTTTGGCCCTCACCCTTTTACTCTGTCTCATGCATGCTCACTTGCCCATCCTTCATAGTATAAGGCACCAGGAAGGCGCTCACCACATGCCAGCCTCCTGAAACATGAACCACATAAGTATTATTTATAATTTACCCAGTTTGTGGTTTTCTATTATAGCAGTGGATTGAAGACAATATTAAAGCTGCTCTTGTGTGGAGACTTTTTTATTTCTTTTCTTTTTCTTTCTTTTTTTGGTACTAGGGATTGAACCACATCCCCAGCACTTTTTTGTATTTTATCTAGAGATAGGGTCTTCCTGAGTTGCTCAGGGACTCCCTGAGTTGCTGAGGTTGGCTTTGAACTTAAAATCCTCCTGCTTCAGCCTCCTGAGCCACTGGAGTTACAGGTGTGCACCACTGCACCTGGTTGAGTGGATACTGTTTTGTTTACATCAGTATTCTCCATACAAAACAGTACCTGTAAAAGTAGTTGCTAAGTAAACATTTGTCAAAGATGGTTACCAAAACCAAAATGAAAAACCCATAAAATAAGAATACATTTAACAAACATGGTACAGGATTTATGGAGAAAGTCTAAATCAGTATCTCAACAAATGGAAAAATAACATGTTCTTGAATGGATTTAGTTTCATTAAAAAGTCTTCTCCCCAAAACTTTGTCAGCTACTTTTCTGACAGAGGATTAATATCCAGAATATATAAAGACTAAAAAACTTAGCACCAAACCCCCCTCAACCCAGTTAATAAATGGGCAAATGAACTAAACACATTTCTCAAAAGAAAGAATACAAACGACCAACAAATGTATGAAAAATGTTCAACATTCTACATCTTCAGTAGTCAGACAAATGCAAATCAAAACACTGAAATTTCATCTCACTCCAGTTACAGCGTCATGTATAACTAAAAATAATAAAATAAAAAGAATGGCAATTGTCAATAAAAATAATAATAAATGCTGGTGAGGATGTGGGGGAAAAGGTATACTCATATATTGTTAGTGGGACTGCAAATAAGTACAATCACTTTGGAAAGCATATGGAGATTCCTCAAAAGACTAGGATTGGAAACACCATAGGACCCAGCTATCCCACTCTTTGGTGTTTATCCAAAAGAACTAAAACCAGTATACTATAGTGATATATGCATAGTAATATTTATAGTAGTGCAATTCAGAACAGCCAAGTTGTAGAACCAGGCTAGGCGCCTGTCAACAGATGAATGGATAAAGAAAACGGGGTTATATATACAATAGAGTTTTACTCAGCCATGAAGAAAGATGAAATGATGCCATTTGCTGGTAAAGGTGGAACTGGAGAACAAACTAAGTGAAATAAACCAGACTCAGAAAGTCAAGAATCATTTTCTATCATATGTGGAAGCTAGAGAGAAATAGGAATTTTAAAAAGGAGAATATCATGAAAACAGAAGGAAAAACAGTAGGGTGAAAGGGAGGGGATCAAGGCAGAGGGAGGAGGAATGGGAAAAGGGAGGAAATGTGGAATGAAATGGATCAAACTTCGCTATGTGCATGTATGACTATATCACAATGATTCCACTTCTGTATATAATACAATTAAAAAATGATAAATAAATAAATGGAAGGACGACCAATAAGGGGAATATAGGAAGGGGATCACAACAAGGGAGGAAGGGAGGGGAAGAGAAAGTACTCAAGATTGAAATAGAGAAAATTATAATAAATGCATTTATGAATATGTTAAAATGAATCCAGCTATTATGTATAACAATAATACACTAATAAAAATATTTTTAAAAATTTTAAGAAGTCTCCCCAAATTAACATACACATTTAGCAAATTTCCAAGTTGTATTACTTTATTTTATTTAGAATAAAATGATCACAAAGTTTACATAGAATAAGTACCCAGGAATAGCCAAAAATAGGGAAAGACAAATGAGGATTTGCTTCAGATATGAGAAACTACAAAATCATTGCAGTATCAAATTAATATGACAGTGATATGGGAAAAGACAGGCTGGAGGAACAAAATAGACTATCAAAAATTAGATCTCTGGGAATATGAGAATTACATATAATAACATATATAAATATTTAATAAATGGTGCTGGGAAAACCTACTATCCACAAGGAAGAGAACAGAGATGGGTCCCAGCTCTCATCATGCTTAAAAATAAATTCTTGGGGATTAGGTGCATGTAAGAAAAATTTAAAGAAAACCTTGAGAACTGCTATATAGTCTAAGGGTGGACAAGGCCTTATTCATGATAGCACACTTAAAACCCAGAACAGAAAAGATAGGTCTGTATTTTTTTAAAAATCTTACATTGCAAAAGATATTAGCCAAATCAAATGACAATAGATATGTAAAAAAAAAAAAATGCTACAGCAATGAAAGAATAGTTATTATCTTTAATAATGTAGAGAAAGATACTTAAAAACTGACAAGGACAAAACCCCAGATAAAAAATGGGAAAAAGAAATGTATAAGCAAATACAGTTATTAGAATAAATATATACCTGACTAATAAATAGACAGAAGGTATGAAATTTTCATAGTTGTCAAAGTACACAATGGCAATGAGATGTCATTTTATATCTGTAAATGGTCAAGACTACAAAGAGTAGTAACATCTTTCGTTGTTGGAAATGTGTAAAACTGGGTACTCTCACACATGCCTGGCATCAGTAGGAGAGAGTTTAACATTCTTCTCTAGACTTTTTCCCCAAAGACAAAAATATATGTGTCGAGGAGCTGAGAGTGTAGTTCAGGGGTAGGCTGTGTGAGGTCCTGAGTACACAAACACAACACACAACACACACAAAGAATCCAGCTCTCGTCATGCTTGAAAATAAATTCTAGGGGGATTCGAAACGTGTACAAAATTTAAGAAACTTAATTGTGTCTGTGTGTGTATGTGTGTGTGTATGTGTGTGTGTGTGTGTGTGTGTGTAACAGTTCCTTTTCCAATGTGTTCCCCATAGGAATAGAAAAAAAATGGGGAAATGAATTGTACATGGATGTTTATTTTGGTGACTACAGCAGTCTAGTACTAGAGACAAAGTGACAACAAAAAAATCAAAAAACAAATAACAAATAGTAGGAGAATATCTAAGTTTCTGAATATGATTTTATGAGTGTGGAAAAAGTGTGGAAGAATATCCCATCTGTTAATATGGATTATCTGGGATTGGGGTGGTTGTGGGGAGGGAAGGATCAGGAGTGGGAGTGGGGACACAAACAATCTAACTAGGAAAAAGCAAGAAAATGTCACTAACTGCTTACCATCCATTCCTGTGCAGCATGCATGATAGCCCACTTTGTAAAATTTTATGTATATATGTATGTCGCTGGCTCTTTGCAGTACAAAATCCGTGGATATTTGTCACTGCCTGCAGCAACAACTTGCACGGATCTTATGGGTGGTGGAGTGGAAACTGAGGCACTTCTATCTTTCTCTTTAGTGCACTGCCTTCTTGCTTGTTTATAGAGGATAGAGGAAATGAGGTTTACTTGCTTTGAGAGGAGAGAGAGAGAGACTTTGCTTATCAGAGAGAAAGAGAGACTTTGCTTAAGAGAGACTTTGAGAGAAGGACAGACTTTGCTTAGAGGAAGAGAGACTTGCTACGCCTTGCTTAAGGTCTACTGCTCACTGGTGCGTCCTGCATCCTGTGAACTAAGGGTGTGTCTACCTAAGGTGCCCTAGTGATGCGTCTCGGTTCTCTGTTCTGCGATCTGCCTTCTGCCACTTCCCCTACTCGCTGCTGCCACGCATGTGTCTAGCTGCTTCCATGTGTCTTCTTCTCTGGCTACTGCCGCGCTGCGTGTCTTCTGCTACTGCTTTTCTGCTAATGGCTGCTGTCTCTCTGCCTCGCTCTGCCTACGCTTATATCACCTCCAGGAGGCGGAGAGCAGGGCCACGCCTCTTACGCAAAGATTAGGCGAGGCACTCCGAGCAGGCAATTAGTGCTGGAGAACACATGCACATACATTGTGTGCGTGGAGGAGAAAATCACCTGAGTGTGCTTATGTCAATTAAGCTCCTCGCTGCCGATGTGCTCAGGCGCCATCCCGGCGCTGTCAACATGGCACAGCCCCCAACATATGTATAAGCATGTATATATGTGTGTCTATACATACATATATGATATATATTTATCAGTGATCATACTCAATGCATATGCAGAAAAAAGTTGGGAAAATGTCATATCCATATCTACATGTGCAATAGAGATGTCTCTTATGACATTACTAAATGAAAAAACAAAGTGTGGAGTACTGTTCTCTTTGGTAACAACAAACAAAAATTACCTTTATGCTGCTTTGATAGGTTCACATGAGCAAAGAGAAAGGTGTGGAGAGTACTGCTGTGCTGTTAGAAGTCACCAATGTAGACTTGGGGCCAAGATGGTGATTAGGATTTGTCTTTCCACAGATTTTAGTATTATTTTACCTGTTACTCCCAGCCCTGTTTTGATTTGTAATTTGGAAACTTGAAATTATGTTGTCCTGACAATTCATATACACATTTTCCCTGACTTAGTATCTCACTTTGAACATCAGTTGATCTCTTCTGGAATTAATTAATATTAGATACCTACTAATATTTGTCAGTGGTCAATTTTTTGTATATTATCCATGAGATAGCTACCTATAGTTAAAAGTGCTATAAATGTGCAGTTCTTGATACGTGATTTCAGTAATTTTTTATTTTAGTAATTGTTTTCCAGAGAGGTTAAAAACAATGGAATGTTCACTTAGTTTGCTTGCATCACTCATAACTCCCGAGTCACTAAGTGTTTTGATTCATGGAAACACGAAGGGAAGAAGGATGAAGAGTGCAGGAAAATCATTTTCAATTTGTCACATAATTATGCATTATTATGTAGTCCATAGAACTGTCTGTAATGAAGGAAATGTTCTATAATCTGTGCTAGTACTATAGAGAGTAGTCACATGTGGCTATTGAATGTGTCTAGTGGATCTGAAGAACTAAATTTTAAGTTTTATTTAACATTAGTTTAAATAGCCACATGTGGACAATGGCTACTGCATTGTTCAATGCATATTGAGAATCATTCCCCTCATTGAGAAAAAAACAAATTTGAACTTCGTTGATAATTGAAAAGGCAAACTTGCTTCTTTTGTCGAGTTATTGGTATTTCCTTCCAATGTATAGTGATGACTACTTTTTAAAAACATTATTATAATGATTCTTAAATTTTTAATGAAATGTTTCAAATATACAAAAAAGGACAAAAATGATTAACACATATGAAACTACTATTCAGATTAAACGAATGCTAACATTATCCTAAATTTTGCTTCAGGTTTTTTGTAATACACTATTATATATACAATTGAAGCCTTCTTTGTTTCCTTCATTCTCCACTCCAGTAATCTGCCTGGGTTATTACCTGTTATATATAAATTTGTCATGTGTTCTTCCTTTTTGTTGATATCAGATTTTTTCTTTTTTATGCTTCCGAAGGTGGGCAAATATCAGGTGTCATCAATAGAGCCTGACATTTTCTCTAGACTACATATGTATCTGTGTGTCTTGGTGTGTTTGTGAAAAGGAATCCACTTACCAGGAAGACTGTATGAATTGCAGAGCCAGAGAGAAGCAGAGCCACCTGGGCTGAGGGGTTACCTCTTTGCAGAAGGTAAGAGTATATAATGTTAAAGAAGAATTATTCTGGTGGAATTAAGTTCAATGAGTTTGATGAAAGAATGGACATTTGCCAATAGGTAGGCAAGATGACCCAAGGGAAAAGAGTCAATTTCCTATTGTTAGGAAGTGAGGTCCACCCTATATTTCCCTATATTTTGCCTAGTGAGGTGGGAAGGGATTTTTTTCTACGGAAGTGGTTCTCAAAGTTGTTTTTCATTAGACTCATATGGGGACATCAGAAAACATAGACACCTGATCCACTTTCAGTGCTTGTGACTTAATTGGTCTTAGTTCTTCCCATGAGTTGGATTTTTTAAAAGATCTCCAGGAGATACCAATGTACTGCCTAGATTATGAACTACTGCCTCAGGCCAGTCTTTCAAACTTGTAGATTTTAGAATCATGCTGAGATTTAAAAAAATATGCCCGGATTTACCTCCAGGCAGTAATAGCGTTTAAACGATTTAAATGGTACAGAAACAACTTGGCTATGGTAATTTTTTTAAGTCCCCAACTAATTATAATATGATGCCAAATTTGTGAATCTGACCTGAAAGAAGCCTGTATAGTTATAGCAAAGAATTAGACAAAGAACCTCAGTGAGTTTAGAGTTCTTTGGTTCCCGCATGCTGGACTCTGGCTACAGTCGCCATGTAGTTGGGGACTAATATTATGCAAATAAAACAGATCAATCTGCAGTTTTTCCTTTTGCCTCAAGTCAATGCCAGTATATCTGATCTGAAATACTTAGAAACACAAGTCCATTCAGTGACCTGCTCTTTCGAAGCATAGAAATCATTTTCAGATTCCAAGAAGAAAGAGGACTGCAGGTTGTTTGATGGACATGAGATCACAGATTATAAAGATTATAGTGTGAGAAAAGGATAAGGCAGCAGGCCAAAAGGAAGCACCATTTTTCCAGCCACCAGTCACGCTTGCATTCCAGTGTGATGCTACTCAGTGTGAAGGCCTGGGTAAATCATATTATTTAAGGAAAAAGGTGTATTTGTCATTTGCCCTCAGCACTTACTTTACTTGGATGAAATGGTAGTTTCTGGAAGAGATAGTTCACTGCTGAGTTGAGTGAGTGGGTAGAATTGTATATCAGTGTGAAATAGAGAATCTCAGTAGAGAGTGAGATAAGGAAGCTGGGCAAAACTGGTCAGAAAAAGTGCTGGAAGATGCCAAGGAGTTAATTCCTTCTGGAGGGAAAAAAAAAGGAAACAATAAGAGGGTGGATTAATAAGAAAGTGAAAAATTCCATTTGTAACGGCTGTAGATGCAGATTGTGGTCTCTATAACTCTGGGCAATTTTCTTTCATTTATTGTACTCAAGAAGAAGGAGCTGGGGAATTCATCTTTGATTGACTTGAGGATGTAAGAAGGGAAGATTATTTAAGATCTAATATTTCTCTTTTATTGATAATTATACTTCACAGTTTGGGAGAAGTCAGTTATAGTAGAGATAAAGCATAAAATATTAGAGAAAGATGGCATTTTATTTAAATACTTTTGTAATACAAAAATAATAATGAAGACAACTTTGAAAGGACAGAAAAGTAACAAGAAAAAGATACAAAAACATAAAATTCATATCCAAAAATAAACATTCTTAATATTTACATGTAGTTTTAGCACTTTTTCATACAAATGAATGTGTGTGCTTTTCTTGGCAAGAATTATATTTCCCTGTACAGAATAGTTTAGCATGAGAATATGCTTCGTATGCAAGGAAGAAAACACTGCCTACAAAACTGTGTAATTTATCAGAAGCACAATGTGCTTAGCCAGTCAGCTCTTGTGGCATCTCTGAAGCATTTGATTTTGAAGTGAAGAATTTGAGGTGAGCAGCAGAAAATCTAGTCCTGTTTCTCAGAAAACCAGGGGGGTAGATTCTGGTTTTTAAATTTCCAAAATTTGTCTTTCACTAGGTGTCCTGTCTGGAAATGAGAATATGGCTGATTGGCATTTTGTACTTTGTCTGCACACCCACTCCCATGTATTTATCCTAGACATTACCCTGTCTCGTCTATTTTATTTTTTGACCCCGTCATCAAATTAGCTATGGACAAGACCCTCAGCAGTAGTAAATCAGGTTGATGGAGGCTTGCAAAGATATTGGCATAAATTGTCTAAGCACAAATACCAACCAGTTCATGTCACAAGTGTTCTCAATTGCTCTTTAAATTTTTTTTATAAATCACTTAACATAATTATGTTATTTTAATGACCACTCTAACAACATTAATTATGACATTACCTAACAGTAACTGGTGTTAGAAAGTTCTTTTTCAGTCCCAGAAGTCTCAGTTTTGTTACACTTTTCAAAACAGAGTTACTGCTATAATAAAAAGTCCTGCTAAAAGTTTCTACCTCAATTCTCATTACTTTAAAGGAAAGGTGCTCATTAGGTAGTGTCTTCCTCCAATATTAGTTTCCACGTATCCACAGAGCTTCCAAGTTGCTGTGGTGGAGTGCTCTGAGCACCAGTTGAACCAAATGAACTACATGAGTTGCTATTGGAGTCATCTGCGGTTGAGAGGTTCCTCCTTCGGCATGGGCAAGCGCTTCGGGGGTGCCAGCTCACTCTTGGCTTATGATTGCAAACCTGGGCACTGGGGATCTTACCATGGAAGAGCCACAAGATGAGAATAATTGGTGTAGCCCAGCTTTCTTATTCACATGTGGGAGCTTGAAGCCTGGAAGCTATATGCTGAGTCGTCCCAGGTCTAACAATTAGCCAAGGGACTCTATGCTTCTTCCACGGCCCTTCCTGCCTTTAGACAAACTCAGGTGGACACCATACTTGGATGAGGAGTCATGTAGCCTTAATAGAGCACAGCTTTACAGCATTAAACAAATCTTCAAGGCCTCTCTGTTTCTTAACTAGAGGATGCTCTTGTTTCTGACCTTACTTCTGATCATCCTGATCTCTTTTGGATTGCTCATATTAAGGAAGGCTTGATGTTAGCATTTTTTTGTTTTGTTTTGTTTTGTTTTTAATTTGGGTAGTTATGAATTCACTTCCTATTTGAAAATTTTTATATGAAAAAGACAATTAGCTAGTGCAATTTTGGCAAAAGCAAAACAAATAGGACATCAAACGAACAAAGCCATGGTTTTTGATAAATTGCTACATGATTCTCCTTTTTTTTCTCATTTCTACAATGCTGCATTTTTAAAAATGTAATACAATGCATGAAAATTTAAATTCTAATATTTATAGATTCTTTTACTTTTAAAGTTTTTTTTTTCTTTTTTAAAAACTGTTTTCCATATTTTTTATTGGTACATTACAGTTGTGCCTATTGATGGGACTTATTGTTACATATGTTGTTATATAACAATATAATTTGGGCAATATCACTCCCCAGCACTTTCCCCTTCTCTATCTACCTTCCACTCCTGAGTTCCTTTCCTCTACTGATCTCCCTTTTATTTTTAGGAGTTCCACCCCACCTACATTTTCCTTTTTCTCTTCTAACTTCCACATGCAAGAGGAAAACATATAACCCTTGACCTGCTGAGTTTTACTTATTTCGCTTAACATAATGGTCTCTAGTTCCATTCATTTTCCTGCAAATGCCATAATTTCATTTTTCTTTATGGCTGAATAAAATTCCATTGTGCATATATACCTTTTATTTATACATTTATCCATTGATGGACACCTAGTCTGGTTCCATAGTTTGACTATTGTGAATTGTGCTGCTATAACCATGGGTAGGCATGTATCACTGTAGTAAGATGATTTTAATTCTTCAGGATAAATATTGAGTTAAAATGGCCATCCTACTAAAAGCAATATACAGATTCATTACAATCCCCATCAGAATACCAATGACATTCTTCACAGAACTAGAGAAGAGTCCTAAAATTCATTTGGAAGAATAAAAGACCCAGAACAGTCAAAGCAATTCTAAGTCAAAGAAAGCAATGCTGAAGGCATCACAATACCTGATTGCAAATTATACTACAGAGCTACAGTAACAAAACTGTGTGGTAGTGGCATAAAAACAGACACATAGACCAATGGTACAGAATAGAAGACACAAAGACAAATGCATACATCTACAGTCATCTGATACTTAACAAAGGTGCCAAAAACATATATTGGAGAAAATATGGCCTTTTTAATAAATGGTGATGGGACAACAGGTTATCCATATGATGAAGAATGAAAGTAGATCCTTATCTCTCACCCTGCATAAAAATCAACTCAAAATGGATCAAAGACCTCAATTATACCAGAAATTATGCAACTTTTGGAAGAAAAAGTAGGGTCAAAACTCTAGCTTTTAGGCACAGACAATGACTTTCTTAAGAGGATCCTTTATGGCTTAGGAAATAATGCCAAGAGTTAATAAATGTGACTATATCAAATTAAAAAGCTTCTGCATGCACAGCAAAGGAAACAATTAGGAATGTGAAGAGAGAACTACAGAATGGGAGAAAATCTTTGCTGGCTAGTCTTCTGATAGAGGATTAATATCTAGAATATATAAATAACTTAAAGAACTGTACACCAAAAAAAAAAAAAAATCAAATAACCCAATTAATAAATGGGCAAATGAATTAAACAGACATTTCTCAAAAGAAGAAATACAAATGGTCAACAAATACATGAAAAAATGTTAACATCATTAGCAATTAGGGAAATGCAAATCAAAACTACATTGAGATTTCATCTCGCACCAGTTAGAATGGCAGCCATCAAGGATACAAATAATAATAAGTGCCGGAAAGGATGTAGCCCTCTTAACCCTTCTGTGCCATCTAGAATTAACCCAAGGATTGTGGGAAACTAGGTAGAAAGAACCAGAGCTTCCCCAAAGCTTCATTCTCAGGTACTCACCAGCAGTTCCCCATATTCCAAGTAGAATGGTTATGGTCATCTAAAAAGGTGCCCCCTGTTTTGAGGAAGCCTAGTATGAGAATCTATAAACTAAAAGAGAAACTGGGAGTAGCTATTTGTTTGCCTTTATTTTTTGAATAACTGTACTTCAGCATTCTTTTATAATAATTCATAGTTGTATTCTAATCTGGTTGGCATACAACTTTGTAGAGACAAACAAAAAATAAGTTACAAACTCAAGAGCATTGTAACTCAAGAGCATCGTCAGGCAAGCCATTTAGCAATATTTTCTCCTTCCACAGATGAGTCATTAAGATCATCCCCTGAGAGATGCTACTGGGGTCACAAGAAGTCAGAAATAATCATAATAATTATAACATTGTAACAACCGATACTAGTATATCTTCAATAGGGTGTACCAGACCCTGGTCTGAGAGCTTAAATATCCACACACCTGAGGTAGGTGGTAATTTCATTTTAATGAGGAGAAGGACTTAGGTAAATATCTTGCTCAAGCTCAAACTCTAAGAGACTGAACAGAAATTTATAGAGTGAGTACCAGCTTGAAGTCCTGTGTTCTTCATCCATTAAAGCTTTGATTTCTTCCTCTTTAACTGGGATGAAACACAGAGTAGTCATGCTCAAGCTGTTCTGTTTTCAGCAGTCCCTAGGGGTGTCTTTAATTCACTCCTGGGCCCACAAGAACCTTCTGGGCCTTGAGTGGTTATGGACACCAATGTCTTCTGACCTTCTCACCAAAGCCTAGCCTTCTTCCACAATCTTTCACTCCAGTATTGAACCTGGTATTCCAGGCGATTGTCTACTGAGAATCCATAACATAGGATTGATGCACTTGTAGGATGCTGAGACCCTCAACACCATAGTAAGGTATAACTGAATTTCTGTCATTAGCCCTCATTACAGGACACACTATTCATTTATTGATTGATTTTAAATAAGAAATGATTGTATACCAGGTGTCTAAATAGCGAGAAATTTCACCTAGAGAAGAACATATTGATTTAGTGGGATATAGACCCAAAATTTGATTTAGAGTTCCCTTGAGGAAAAGAGGTGCACACTTACACTCAAGATCCAATAGTTGGTTCAATATGGAGGAAGAAAAGGGGAGACATGAAGGGCTTGTTGTAGGTAGGGCTGCATGGAGATGGAATTGGTTCTCTTAGAGGCAGCAAGATGCCCCAAACTGACTGGACCCATTGACTTGAAAACTACCCAGTGAGAGTATCATGTAAGGGATGGGGGGTGGGTTCTGGCAAGAGGGCAGGGCTGTGCTGATATAGACTTTCTGATATAGAAATTTGAAAATATCATACTATGATTGTGTTTCAAGATTTTGAAAAATACTTAAAATGCTTATAACTGGACTTCTACCAGCTTATGTGTCACTGTGCTGCCAATTCTCAGAAAAAGGAAAACTCTTTGGCTTACAAAATAGCAGTCTAGAGATGGTGAGGCATGGCTAGATCCAGGAACTTGGGTGAAGTCATCACCATCTTTTTCCTGGGTTCTTGGCCCTCGTTCCTTGGTATTGTCCCTATTCTCAAGCAGCTTCTCTCCTCAGGGTGAAAAATGTCTGTAGCTCAGCGTTCGAGTTTTGAATCTGGAGGAGAAGAGTGCCTTTTTGTGCCATCATTCCAGCAAAAGGGCTGTTGGGGAAATAAAATGAAAATCCTGCCAACAAAAAGTGTCCACCTCACTCCATACCAATACCAATTAGGAAGAAAACAGTTTATTCTTGAGTATGCATGTCAGTTTACATGCATGCAGGCAGTCTGCTGGAGACTACACAATTCTGGGCAGAATTTCACACACTTTATAATAAAGTAAGAGAGAAATGAAAATGTCTTTTACCTCCTTGAAAGACAAATGGATACACCCTGTAATAGTAAACTGTACTCCTCCTGAGAGACTCCTGAGTCAATTTGAAAGGTATGTGCTAATGGTTCCCAGGGTCAGAAGACCCATGACCTGGCATTGTGCAATTAATATAGAGTTTATCAGACCTTATAGTCAGAACTACCAATTGTGCTCCTAAGGGGCCCTAAGGGTAGGAGGAGCAGCTGCAATTTCATTGTATTAACTAGCACAAGGCCATCCTATCATACTACATTGTACTGGTCAGGTGGGATGTCCACTAGTGAACGAATTTCAGTGGCCAGGGAAAACAGATCTACTGACTGGTTTAGGTGGCTTATGATGGGGGTAATTGCTAAGAGGGCATACTAGGTACAATAGGAAAAAAGACACACAGATGCTATGAAGTCCCTTGTGATTTCTCAGGAGACAGGGACAGGGAGGCAGTGTTCTTTTGGTACAGCAAGCAGATGACTTAGTCTGGCTGTCCAGAGCTGATGTATCACTGTGCTGCCAATTCTCAAGCCCTTTTTATAACCACAGGTCTTGAGTGGAGAGAAGAATGAACAACCAGAGGGATTTTTATTTATTTATTTTTTAAGAATAATTGCTATGGTTGCAGAAAACCTACAGTAAGAGAACATAAAATTCAGGCAGTGAGCCAACTTTGAGTTGAGGGCAGTCATCTGGAATGTTAAGGTTTTTGTTGGAAAGCAAATGTTCTAGGATGAAATCTGTATATAAAGATTTGGAATCTATGGTGTACCCCTGCAAAGGAGCCAGGAAAACTACCCAAAGTCAATGGAAACACTTGGTTAACCATTAGGCATGGTGTCTGGCATACAATCCACCATACCTGCCACACCCACAACCCAAAGTCTTATGCATTGGTAACCAGTAGAAGGGGCAAGACCTGTACCCTAGGCAGGGATGGTTGTAAAGTTTTGCCATATAAGGGCAACAGTAACTTTCTTGGAATCTGCATAGAATCTGGAACGAAAATATTAAGCAGAAAAAAGCAGGATGAAAGAGAAGATATATGAGCATTGTTGATCACAGAACACTAGAATAGGAATTAATACTCTAGCTACACTCCCATTGTACAGATCAGAAAACTGAGGTCTGGAGATTAAGTTGCCCCAGGTAACACAGTGGGTTATGGCCAAATTATAATTTTCAGGTGAGACAACTAATCTGCAAACCTTAATACTTTGCTCAAGGTAGGAAAATGATACATACACACATGCATGCCCTCACATGCACACACACACACACACACACACACACACACACATAAGCTCCTTCAGTTACTGATGGGTGAGTTCCAAAATGATATCGAAGGTCACTGTTTCCAAGTCCAAAGAGACATTTCTCTTGTGACTGCCATGGCCATCTTCTGATGATAAGCAGAGTGGAGATTCCCTTTCGGACAGACCTTCCTTATTTCATGTCTGTGCAGGATCCTAGTTTAAGGGTAGATGGCCAGAAGAACCCTTCTACTAAGTCACTAAACTACTTAACTACAGTCTGAGACATCACATGAGCTGAACTAGTAGTTTAGGAAACGGTCCACTCTTTGGACTGTAATGTTTAATTTTGATCATCAGGTCTGGGGGGGCTGGGTAGGACAAATCTTTGTCATGCACTTCCAGTAAGTCTCAGTGAGCTGCATTGCCTGAATTTTTTCTTCTAACAGGAGATGGAGGCAAGTTAGATGTATGGAGGGTGTGGGATGTGCTTGGTCCTTTCAACAGTCACTCTTCCTGGGACCTCTCTGGGTCGAACACTTTCCAGTAAAGGAAGGCCTCCACTGCAGTCACCTCACTGCATGGACATGGTCTGCACTCTTATTAGAAACATGGAAGCCTGTTTGGCATGGAAGCTCCAAGGCCAGTGTTGTAAGAACACACTCTGGGAATCATCAGTTGCCTCCTTCTTACTGGGTCTATCAGTTATTTCTTCCCATTGGGCATTTTTCAAACTTGAGAGTCTTTTAGGTGTCAAAGCTGATTGCCTCTCACTTGGACACGCAGACAAGACTTCTCGTGCCTGCAGCAGGAGATGGACACAAAGTGAGGGCCTAATGTCTTATTTCACATGCCCAGATATGGAGGCAAGAAGAAGTGCTTCTTCACTCTGGAGGCTGCAGCAATGAGAGAAACAGTGGATGCTGCCTGTCTCTGTGCGCTTGGCTTTTGGGTTCCATGTGTCAGACTAACCTGATAGGGATCTCTCCTCTGACTGTTGGTCCTGCTTCCCCACCTTGTCTGACCCAAGGCTTATTGGAGTGCTTGTGGAGAGGCCACGTTTGGCCATTAAAACAATCTGCTGGCACTCGCCTGGGTAGACAGGAGTTCTTTAGCCTGCCACCAATCACACTTTACTAACATTTGTTTTTTAAAGACAGTATCCCACCTTGACAGATAATCTGCCTTGGTTTATGATTCACATCTCTGCCATCAGCCTGGACCCTCCTGGCATGTGATGCATAAATCACTAGCCCTTTTTGCTGCAAATTCCTGTCATGTCCACATTGCTGGGCTGAGGTCATTAAAGGCTGTTGCTGGCAGTTCTATTTATCTTCGAGCTTTGTTTTCAATTCTGCCTTCCCATGATTCTTCTCTCTCAGGCAAGTCTCCTTTCAATTATTTCAACAGGTCATCCCCTCAGTGACAACGATCCATGTCATTAATTTCGCTCTAGCTGATGTGACAGACAATGGTGACTTCATCTGTCCACCCCAGACCCAAGGATGTTTAAAGATTCTGGGCCCCTTCCATCCTATCCAAGACCATGAGGAGCAAGATGGCATGGTAGTGGTCATGGTGAATCAGGCTGGGTTTTTAGGGAGCTATGTGCATCTGTGGAGTTTAGGGATTCCAGTCAGTGACTGATCTCCAGTGTCCCCTGAATTCACTCCAGATTCCTTTTCTGTCTGGAGTGCAGCACCTCACAAAGTCACTAAATATTGGTTAAACAAAGATGAATGAATACCATTAGACAATAAAGAAATCAATGCAACAAAGCAACAATTAAGCTCAAGCCCCCTTCCTAGCTTAAAATATCCTCTTTGGTCTGTCCCTTGCTGGGCTACTTGGTTTCATCTCCCTATCCGTACCCCTGAGCACTTTACACTTCAATAATATAGAATGATGTGTAGTTCTTTGACTCCACAGCAGTTAATGCCTCCAAGATTTTTGCAAGTTGTTACATATGTCCCAAATGCTTTTCCCTTCTTGCCTCAGCTTGGCTGACATTCTTTTAACACTCCATTTGGGCACTCATTTGGTGAGAACCTTTCTCTGAAATTATCCTATAATCCTCTTTTACCTCTCTGGGCCTTTTCTATAATTGGTATACTGGGATCTGGTATCGTAAGGATCTATAGTCATATTTCTTATATTTGGTAAAATGCCATTAAAAGAGATGTCTTCCAACCCAGAACAGTTCTCCATCAATAAATCAGGAGAATTCCATAACTAGACTCCTCCCTTAGAGATTCACAGTGACAACTGGCACTTTAAAGTTTCTAAGAAGTCTAAGAGTAAAGAAACCAATTCACTTTTAACTCAATGTTTTCTAAATGTTTAAGCAAAGACCCCTTTTCATTAGTAATTATTACCACCCTACATGTGTTTTCCTTTGAAGTTAGTCCCTGTAGCAACATTACTTCATTGATATGCCATCTTCTTCTCAGAATGGAAGTTCAGAGAAAGCAGAGACTGAGGATCCCATACTTGGAACCTCACAAAAGTGCAGTAGAATCTGTAGAGTTGAATTGGTTTGGGCTTGCAAGGTTAGCCACACACACCTCCTGGACCCTCTAAAAATTTGTGAGGAGCTCTCTTTGTGGTTCTCCATCAGAATCTGATTTGGGAAATTTTCTGATATTATTTCATTGAATAGATTGTTCATTCCTTTGGTTTGTTTCTCTAAGCCTTCCTCAATCCCAATAATTCTTAAATTTGGCCTTTTCATGATATTCCATAATTCTTGTAGATTCTGTTCATGATTTCTTACCATCTTTTCTGTTTGGTCAAGTTTGTTTTCACGATTAAATATTTTGTCTTCAATGTCTGAGATTCTGTCTTCCAGGTGATCTATCCTATTGGTTATGCTTTCTATGGAGTTTTTAACTTGGTTTATTGTTTCCTTCATTTCAAGGATTTCTGTTTGGTTTTTTTCAGTATCTCTAACTCTTTATTGAAATGATCTCTTGCTTCCCGTATTTGCTCTTTTAACTGTTGATTGGTGTGATCATTTAATGCCTGCATTTGCTCTTTCATCTCCTCCTTCAATGCCTGCATTTGCTCTTTCATCTCCTCGTTTGCTTCCCTGATTGTTTTAATTATGTACATTCTGAATTCCCTTTCTGACATTTCTTCTGCTGTGCTGTCATTGGGTTTTATTGATATAGTATCTAGGTTTGTTTGGGACATTTTCTTCCCTTGTTTTCTCATATTGGTCAGATGTCAGTGGGACTCTGTGATATTGCAGATTTCCTCTATTGGCTTATAGTGTCCCTGTAGATTTCCAGTGTATCACCTCCCAGCCTTCAGTAGCCTGAAGTCTTGGAGTAACTTGATAATGCAATGCTTCCAAAGAAAGCTGCCCCTAGCCCGCTACTGGTTCCAGGGAAAGAGACCTGGAGAGGTCTCTGGCTGCCCTGCCCTGGTCCCAGAGGCTGCTTGCTGGTCAGAGATCTCCACTGGCTTGGGGACTTGTGGCTGGCTCTGTGTAGAAAGGCTCTCACTGGGCAGTCTGCTCCGAGAAGCTAGCCTAGAAAGGCGCTTCCCGCCGGAGGAAGCTGGGCTGCTTGGGGAAGTCCCTGGCTGCCCTGTCCTGGTCTCTGAAGCAACCTGCAGGCAGGCTGGAGCTTGCTGTGCCCTGGCTCAGGGACTTGGAGCTGGTTCTGTGCAGAAAGGCTCTCAATGGGGGCCTGTGCCGCAAATCTGGCCCTGTGGGAGGAGCCCACCCTCCATCAGAGTCTGCAAACAGGAATTTCTAGTTGTCATTAGGCTTACTTTTCAAGTTAGCATTCTCCTTGCTGACCCCAGAATTCTCACACATAGTTCTTGCTGATGCTTCCCTTCCATCACCTGTGAGCAGTGATACTGACTAGTGCTGGTTGAATGAAGGTGGGCCCCACAAGAGGGAGAGAATGTATGCCTTTGGAGAAATTCATGCTTGGCTGGAATGGGGGTGAGAGTCATTCTTGAAGGCTGTCAGTGGGTGTTCACTCTGGGAGAATGATCAGGAAGTGATACTGGGGCTGCCACAGGAGGGAATAGAGGTACAGAGAAGAGAGTAGAGATAGGGGAAAGTGAAAGTAAAAAGACACTCTTTGTTTAGGAAATACAATCCCTTCTGCTATATTATAGTTATATATATGTATTTGTTGTGATGGTTTTAAGTCCCAGAAATGGTGGACACCCAAAGGAGAAGATACAGTGAGGCTTCTCTATGACTGGGGATGCTAGAACTGAGCCCTTCAGGTAGTAGAGGATAGTACGAAACAGCAGGGCATTCAAGGGAGCTAAAGGGGTCCTGGGAGTTAAAGTGCTCAGTGCGGTGGGTGGAGAGAACATGGGGAGCAGGTGAGAGAGGTCACAAAGGGTCTGATAGGCCTCGTCCTGGAATCTGCCTTGTGTGCAGTGTGAAGTCACCAAAGGGCCTCAGACAGAAGGTGGAAATTGCTTTATACTGTGGAAGGCTGATTTGACAGAAGTGGAGAGAATGGAGCAAAGAGGAAATGAACTTGAAGCAACAAAATCACTCAGGAGACGGTGGCACCGAGATGTGGGAGTTGAACAGTGGCGGAGGGAGGAGTTTGTGAATATATAGGAAGAAGTGGGAATACTTTTGTTTGTTTTAAATTTGCCAACACTGATAAGACTTGATGCTTGATGTGATGTGGAAAATGAAAAGAGAGTCTCAGATGGTTTCTGGTTTCTGCCTTGGGTGATTGAATTTGTTTACATGAAAGCACCGGAATTAAAAATTAGCATTACGACTATATTGGCACTAGTAATGTTTGTGACAGGCAAATGAGTTGGTCAAGTTTCTGTCACTTGCTTTGCTGCTTTCCTCTCTTCCTTCATGTTTGTCTACAGTCATTGAAGAAAGTTCTTGCCAACCTGGATTCGCATTTGACAAGTTCATTCAAATTCCACAAATCTTGTTTTCACAGCAGGGAAGAAAAATGTCTTCATGTTTTGATTCACAAGTGGCTATATTCAAGGCAAAAGAATAATTTGGTTTACAGTCTCATCCATGGTGGATTTAGTGAGGACCTACCTGACCTCCTGTGAACTACTGGGCTGGGCTTTCTTTTGGGATCACATCTGATTCAGTACCAAGACCCTATGTATTCCAGCCAGCAGTAAGCTCAGGCACTCCTGAAATTTTGTTCTTTATTCATGGAATGCCAGTCTATGTAAGTCCATTTTCCACCATCAAAGCCCATTCACATTCCTCTTTTCCATGGAGGCTTAACTGACTCTCCTGGGAGAAAGCAATCTTCATTCTTGGATCCCACCATGCTCTGTCTGCACATCCTTGCAGGTCCTGGTTGTGGTGATCAGCAACTGGACCTCAGAGTCAAGCACTTGAGGCTAAATCTCACCTCTATAATTAACTATGTACTGAGACTTCAAGAGCCTCTGTTTCCTCATTTGTGGAAATAGGGATAGTTGTTGTTCCTCTAGGATGTTGTGAATGTTAAATGAGTTGACGCATAATGAGCACTTAGTGCAATGCCTGGTTCATCTCTCTCCTACAGTCCTGTGAGAACAGAATTATGACTGCTTTATGTCTTTACCCCCAAAGAATACTTATCCCAACTCTTGCCAAGAAGTAGGTACTCAGTCAATGTGTGTTGAATTTTGAAAAGATAATCCTGTGTAATCCATACTGGAGATCCTCAAGGAAAGCAGCTTGGCTTAATTCCTGTGGTTTCTCCTGTTTCCAGGCCCTTGGCCTGTAGAATTACCACTGAGCACATGGTGTGGTACAGATGATTGTCTTGAGTGAGCCCTTCACCCAGAGTGCTCTCTTTTGGCCCATTCCCCTGTCATGATGTCCTGCTGCAGTTGTGGTACCCCACCACACCACTCAGGGCATCTTTAATCAGCTATTACTTTCATTCTCTCAGGACGTGAGATATTCAAGAAGATTTTAAAGGAGTTTGTATCCCCAGCAATTCAAGAAATGGATCCAAGCAACACTAGGCAGACATAACAATTTATAGGGCTTAGATTGGCAATAGAAATCTCGATTCATGGGCAGATGAATACCTTGAGAAACACAGTCAGTTCATATCTGCCCATATGTTTTTTTCCAATAAATTAAGAAAAGAAAACATAACTTTATATTTACCCACATGTTTATCATTCTAGTGCTTTTAATTCCTTCGCGTAGATCTGAATTTCCATCTGGTATCATTTCTCTTCAGCATTTATTGTCTACTGGTGACAAATTTTCTCTCCCTTCATTTAGCTGCAAATGTATTTATTTTACCTTCTCTTTTGGAGGCTATTTTCACGAGATAGAACCTGGTGTTGGCATGTTCCTCCCCCTTTTCTCCCTTCATGTTGTTTCAGCTGTCCCCTGGTCTCCATGATGTCAGATGAGACATTAGCTTTTATTCTTATTGTTTCCTTGCACATGATGGATGTTTTCCTACTCTCTTGTTGGTTTAAAGATTTTCTTTTTGGTTTCCAAGAGTTTGATTATGATGTGCCTAAATTTGATTTTCTTTGTAATTATTCTTCTTGAGATATCCTGAATTTCTTGGTTCTAGAAGTTGACGTTTTGCATTAAACTTAGAAAAAATCAGCTATTTATCTGTCTTCCTTTTCTCTCTCCTTGTCTTCACATACTCCAAGTTGCATGTGTTGGACAATTTAAATTATCCTACAACTCATTGAGACTGTATTTTTAAAAAATCCTTTCATATCTCTTTGGGCTTCAGCAGTTTTTGGATTTAGATAATTTCTATTGGTTTGCCTTCAAGTATACTGATTTTTTTCTTCTTTCTTCATTGTTCAATTGGCTATTAAGCCTATCTATCTTAATCCTTTCAGGGTGCTATAACAAAATAATTGGTAATTGGGGAGCTGATAAGCAACAGAAATTTCTCACAGTTCTGAAGGCTGGGAAGTTTAAGAACAAGTTGACAGCAAATTTGGTGTCTGGCAAAGGCCTACTCCCTAGTTTCCAGATGGCTGTCTTTTCACTGTGTCCTTACATGGTGAAAGGGGAAGGTGAGTCCTCTGGGGTCTCTTCTATAAGGGTATTAATCCTATTCATGTAGGCTCCACTTCCGTGACTTACTGACTTCCCTAAGTTCCCATCTCAGAAGGTCATCACATTAGGAATTAGGTTTTGACATATAAATTTTGGGAGAATATAAATATTTCAGTCAAAGCACCATCCAATTGAGTTTTCCATTTCAGACATTGTGTTTTTTAAGTTCAAATATTTCAATTTTTAGTGTTATTGTGTATTTCTTGGAATATAACATTTCTTTACTCATAATTTTCTATAAACTTTAACATCACAGTTGCTCTAGTTTGCATATGGTTTGAGTTTGGTCCCCAAAAGTTTATATGCTGGAAGCTGGATCTCCAGTGTGGTAAAATTTCAAAAAGTGAGACCCAGTGGGAAGTAATTAGGTCACTAGAGGTATCACCTTCAGAATAGATTACTGTAGTTCTTGATGACCCTGGTTAGTTTCTGAAAGACTAATATAATAAAAAGAGTGAGCCTTGTCCTGAATCTGACTTCTTCTCTCACCATGTGATGTCACATGTGCTCCATCACTGGGAAGCACATGTCATCTGCTATGGGGTTCTTACTAAAATCTGAATCAAAGGGGCTACCCAACGTTGAACTTTCGGCCTCCCAAACTGAAAGCTAAGTAAATCTCTTTTCTTAATATATTATACTTCCAAACCTCAAGAATTTTGTGAGAGCACTAGCAAATGAACTAACACAGTAGTTATTTAAACATCTTTGTTAATTTTAGTATCCAGTTCTTCTATGAATCTCCTTATAGATTCCTTTTTTTTTTTTATTATGGGTCACATTTCCTGAGTTTTTGCTTGTTTAGTAATTTTTTAATGCATACTATTTTAGGTGATATTTGCAGAGAATAGATTGTTATTTTCTTCAAAACAACCGCTAAATTATTGGGGAATGATCTTGATCTAGTGGAGGCTTGGGTTTAGCTCTTTTTTTTTTATTGTAAACAAATGGGATACATGTTGTTTCTCTGTTTGTACATGGCGCAAAGGCATACCATTTGTGTAATCATAAATTTACATAGAGCAATGTTGTTTGATTCATTGTTATTTTTCCCTTCCCCCCACCCCTCCCACCCCTCTTTACCCTCCATACAGTACTTCCTTCCTCCATACTTGCCCCCCTCCCTAACCCTAACTCTAACTCTTCCCTCCCCCCCATTATGTGTCATCCTCCACTTATTAGCGATATCATTCGTCCTTTGGCTTTTTGAGATTGGCTTATCTCACTTAGCATGATATTCTCCAATTTCATCCATTTGCCTGCAAATGCCATAATTTTATCATTCTTTATGGCTGAGTAATACATTGTATATATATATACCACAGTTTCTTTATCCACTCATCAATTGAAGGGCATCTAGGTTGGTTCCACAGTCTGGCTATTGTGAATTGAGCAGCTATGAACATTGATGTGTAGTATGCTGATTTTAAGTCCTTTGGGTATAGGCCAAGGAGTGGGATAGCTGGGTCAAATGGCGGGTCCATTCCAAGTTTTCTAAGGAATCTCCACACTGCTTTCCAGAGTGGCTGCACTAATTTGCAGCCCCACCAGCAATGTATGAGTGTACCTTTCTCCCCACATCCTCGCCAACACCTGTTGTTGCTTGTATTCTTGATAATCACCATTCAAATTGGGGTGAGATGGAATCTTAGGGTGGTTTTGATTTGCATTTCTCTTATTACTAGAGATGTTGAACATTTTTCCATATGTTTGTTGATTGCTTGTAGATCTTCTTCTGTGAAGTGTCTATTCATTTCCTTAGCCCATTTGTCGACTGGATTATTCGAATTCTTGGAGTAAAGTTTTTTGAGTTCTTTATAGATTCTGGAGATTAGTGCTCTATCTGAAGTATGATTGGCAAAGATATTCTCCCACTCTGTAGGCTCTTTCTTCGCATTGCTGATAGTTTCCTTTGCTGAGAGAAAGCTTTTTAGTTTGAATCTATCCCAGTGGTTGATTCTAGCTTTTATTTCTTGTGCTATGGGAGTCCTGTTAAGGAAGTCTGATCCTAGACCAACAAGGTGAAGATTCGGACCTATTTTTTCTTCTATGATCTGCAGGGTCTCTGGTCTGATTCCGAGGTCCTTAATCCATTTTGAGTTTAGTTTTGTGCATGGTGAGAGATATGGGTTTAGTTTCATTCTGTTGCATATGGATTTCCAATTCTCCCAGCACCATTTGTTGAAGAGGCTATCTTTTCTCCATTGCATATTTTTGGCACCTTTGTCTAGTATGAGAAAATTGTATTTATTTGGGTTTGTGTCCATGTCCTCTATTCTGTACCATTGATCTACCTTTCTATTTTGGTACCAATACCATGCCGTTTTTGTTACTATTGCTTTGTAGTAGAGTTGAAGATCTGGTATTGCAACACCCCCTGTTTCACTCTTCCTGCTAAGGATTGCTTTAGCTATTCTGGGTTTCTTATTCTTCCAGATGAATTTCATAATTGCTTGCTCTATTTCTGTAAGGTACGTCATTGGGATTTTAATTGGAATTGCATTGAATTTGTATAGCACTTTAGAGTATGGCCATTTTGACAATATTAATTCTTCCTATCCAAGAACATGGAAGATCTTTCCATCTTCTAAGGTGTTCTTTAATTTCTTTCTTTAGTGTTCTGTAGTTCTCATTGTAGAGGTCTTTCACCTCTTTTGTGAGATTGATTCCCAAGTATTTTACTTTTTTCAAGGCTATTGTGAATGGGGTAGTTTTCCTAATTTCTCTTTCTGAAGATTCATCACTTATGTATAAAAATGCGTTGGATTTATGGGCATTGATCTTGTAACCTGCTACTTTACTGAATTCACTTATGAGTTCTAAGAGTTTTCTGGTGGAATTTCCAGGTTCCTCTAAATATATAATCATGTCATCAGCAAACAGGGATAGTTTGAGTTCTTCTTTTCCAATTTGTATCCCTTTAATTTCTTTGGTCTAATTGCTCTGGCTAGAGTCAAGGACGATATTGAATAGAAGTGGTGAAAGAGGGCATCCGGCCTTTTTCCAGTTTTTAGGGGGAATGCTTTCAGTTTTTCACCATTTAGAATGATATTAGCCATGGGCTTAGCATAAATGGCCTTTACAATGTTAAGGAATGTTCCCACTATCCCTATTTTTTCTAGTGTTTTGAGCATGAAGGGGTGCTATATTTTATCAAATGCTTTTTCTGCATCTATTGAAATAATCATGTGATTCTTGACTTTAAGTCTATTAATATGGTGAATTACGTTTATCGATTTCCTGATGTTGAACCAACCTTGCATCCCTGGGATGAAACCCACCTGATCATGGTGCACTATCTTTTTAATATGTTTTTGTATGTGATTTGCTAAAATTTTGTTGAGAATTTTTGCGTCGATGTTCATTAAGGATATTGGTCTGAAATTTTCTTTCCTTGATGAGTCTCTGTCTGGTTTAGGTATCAGTGTGATATTGGCTTCATAGAATGAGTTTGGGAGGGTTCCCTCCTCTTCTATTTTATGGAATACTTTGAGAAGTATTGGAATGAGCTCTTCTTTAAAGGTTTTGTAGAACTCGGCTGAGAACCCATCTGGTCCCGGACTTTTCTTTGTTGGTAGGCTTTTGATAACTTCTTCTATTTCAGTACTTGAAATTGGTCTATTTAAATTGTTTATGTCCTCCTCGTTCAGTTTAGGCAATTCATATGTCTCTAGAAACCTGTTGATGTCTTCGAAATTTTCTATTTTATTGGAGTATAGATTTTCAAAATAGCTTCTAATTATGTTTTGTATTTCAGTCCTGTCTGTTGTGATATTTCCTTGTTCATTCCGAATTTTAGTGATTTGGGTTTTCTCTCGTCTTCTCTTTGTTAGTGTGACTAAAGGTTTATCAATTTTGTTTATTTTTTCGAAGAACCAACTATTTATTTTGTCAATTTTTTGTATTGTTTCTTTTGTTTCAATTTCATTGATTTCAGCTCTGAGTTTAACTATTTCCTGTCTTCTACTACTTTTGGTGCTGTTCTGTTCTTCTTTTTCTAGGGCTTTGAGCTGTAGTGTTAGGTCGTTTATTTGTTGAGTTTTACTTCTTTTATTAAATGCGCTCCATGAAATAAATTTCCCTCTAAGTACTGCTTTCATAGTGTCCCAGAGATTTTGATATGATGTTTCTTTGTTCTCATTTACCTCTAAGAATTTTTTAATTTCCTTCCTAATATCTTCTGTTATCCATTCATCATATAATAGCATATTGTTTAATCTCCAGATGTTGGAATAGTTTCTGTGTTTTACTCTTTCATTTATTTCTAACTTCAATCCATTATGATCTGATAGAATACATGGTAGTGTCTCTATCTTCTTGTATTTGCTAACATTAGCTTTGTGGCATAATATATGGTCTATTTTAGAGAAGGATCCATGTGCTGCTGAGAAGAAAGTGTATTCGCTCTTGGTTGGATGGTATATTCTATAAATGTCTGTTAAGTCTAAATTATTGATTGTGTTATTGAGATCTATGGTTTCTTTGTTCAATTTTTGTCTGGAAGATCTGTCCAGTGGTGAGAGAGGCGTGTTAAAATCACCTAGTATTATTGTGTTATGGTCTATTTGGTTTCTGAAATTGAGAAGGATTTGTTTGACATACATGGATGAGCCACTGTTTGGGGCATAGATGTTTATGATTGTTATGTCTTGCTGATTTATGCTTCCCTTAAGCAGTATGAAATGACCTTCTTTATCCCTTCTGACTAACTTTGGCTTGAAGTCCACATTATCGGAAATGAGGATGGATACTCCAGCTTTTTTGCTGAGTCCATGTGCATGGTATGTTTTTCCCCATCCTTTCACCTTTAGTCTATGGGTATCTTTTTCTATGAGGTGAGTCTCTTGCAGGCAACATATTGTTGGATCTTTCTTTTTAATCCAGTCTGCCAGTCTATGTCTTTTGATTGATGAATTCAGGCCATTAACATTCAGGGTTATTATAGAGAAATGATTTGGTTTCCCGATCATTTGGTTCATTTTTAAAATTTTATTTATTTATTTGTTTGACACAACTTGTTTCCTCCTTTATTTGACAATTCCTTTAGGATAATTCCTCCCTTTGCTGATTTGCTTGTTTGTTTTTCATCTCTTCCTCATGGAATATTTTGCTGAGAATGTTCTGTAATGCTGGCTTTCTTTTTGTAAATTCTTTTTGCTTTTGTTTATCATGGAAGGATTTTATTTCATCGTCAAATTTGAAGGTAAGTTTTGCTGGGTATAAGATTCTTGGTTGGCATCCATTTTCTTTCAGGGCTTGAAAAATGTTGTTCCAGGCCCTTCTAGCTTTTAGGGTCTAGATTGAAAAATCTGCTGATATCCATATTGGTTTCCCCCTGAATGTAATTTGGTTCTTTTCTCTCACAGCCTTTAAAATTCTGTCTTTATTTTGTATGTTAGGTATTTTCATTATAATGTGCCTTGTTGTGGGTCTGTTGTGATTTTGTGTATTTGGAGTCCTATAAGCCTCTTGAACTTGATTTTCCATTTCATTCTTCAGATTTGGGAAATTTTCTGATATTATTTCATTGAATAAATTGTTCATTCCTTTGGCTTGTTTCTCTAGGCCTTCCTCAATCCCAATAATTCTTAAATTTGGCCTTTTCATGATATCCCATAGTTCTTGTAGATTCTGTTCATGATTTCTTACCATCTTCTCTGTTTGTTCAACTTTGTTTTCAAGGTTAAATATTTTGTCTTCAATGTCTGAGGTTCTGTCTTCCAGGTGTTCTATCCTATTGGATATGCTTTCTATGGAGTTCTTAATTTGGTTTATTGTTTCCTTCATGTCAAGGATTTCTGTTTGTTTTTTTTTCAATATCTCTAACTCTTTATTGAAATGATCTTTTGCTTCCTGTATTTGCTCTTTTAACTGTCGATTGGTGCGATCATTCAATGCTTTCATTTGCTCTTTTATCTCATCATTTGCTTCTCTGATCATTTTAATTATGTACATTCTGAACTCCTTTTCTGTCATTTCTTCTGCCATGCTGTCATTGGGT